>NC_138350.1:54719706-55919706 GCF_046562875.1 Panthera onca | reverse complement strand
TGGGGGGGGTGGGCAAAATGGATGGAGGGGAGTGGGGGATACAGGCTTGCAGTTATGGAATGAAGAAGTCACTGGGGTAAAAGGTACAGCATAGGGAATGCAGTCAACGGTACTGTGATAGCATTGCAAGATGACAGATGGGAGCTACACTTGTGAGCACAGCATAATGTACAAACTTGTCGAATCACTACGCTGTGCTCCTGAAACCAGTGTTAGACAGGAAAGCCCTTGAACTGGTCAGGGCCAGACACATCCTTTACAAACTGTCAACCTATCAATCTAAGTAAGAGAAGAAATAGATAGGAGTCACAAGTTCTTTTATGTGGTCTAAGCCTTTGGAAGGGGACGTTGGGAAGCAAGCAAAAGCTGCTGCGGCTGTAGTCATCATCAGGGCTACTCATTCCTTGTGTTCTCTGAATGGTATCTTTAGGTGAGCTGAATTTTTATTTTGATGCCCTTTTTTGATCACGATTTTTCTTGTACAATTAGTGTTTGTTGTATTCTAAGAAACCTTTGCCTTCCTCAAGGTCATGAAGATATTCTCCTATGCTCTCTTTTAGAACCATCAGTTTCCCTTCTCTATTTATATTTATTATTCATCTTGAACTGATTATTTTGAGTATGATGTTAGGGCTCGTATAAATGCATATAATGACACGTATCCTTCACTGTGGGTACAGAGTATTTTCACTGCCCTGAAAATCCTCCGTGCTCTGCCCATTCATCTCTACTCTCCCCCAAACCCCTGGCAACCTCTCATCTTTTTACTGTCTCCATAGTTTTGCATGTTCTGAATGTCATATAGTTGGAGTTATACGAAGCCTTTTCAGATTGGCATCTTTCACTTAGTAATATGCATTTAAGTTTCTTCCATTTCTTACCATGGCTCATTTTTAACCCACTCATTTCTTTTTAGTAATAAATAATATTGCATTGTCTGAATGAACCACAGCTTATTTATCTATTTACCCACTGAAGGTCATCTTGGTTGCTTTCAAGTTTGGGCAATTATGAATAAAGCTGATATAAACATCCATGTGCAGGTTTTTTGTGGACATACGTTTTCAACTGCTTTGGGTAAATGCCAGAGAGCATGACTGCTGGATCATGTAGCATGTTTTGTAAGAAACTGTTAAACTGTCTTCCAAAGTAACAGTACCAATTTGCATTCCCACCAGCAGTGAATGATAATTCCTGCTACTCCTCATCTTTGCCAGCATTCTGGATTTCAGCCATTCTAATATAGGGGTAGTATTCACTTTTTTGGTGTGCAAAAAAATTCCATTTTGCATGGAACTTAAAAAATTGAGATAGAATATATGTATAATAAAGACCTTTTAAAATTGAACCATTCAGTGATTTCTAGTATACTCACAATGTTGTGCAACCACCACCTCTATGTAATTTTAGAACATTTCCATAATCCCCTACCTAAAACTCTATCCATTAGCAGTATCTATTTCTTCTTCTTCCCAGCCCCTGGCAATACTTTCTGTATACTATACTATACAATACTATACTATACTTTCTGTATCTATGGATTTACCTATTCTGGATGTTTTCCATAAATGGAATCATGTAATATGTAACCTTTTGTATCTGGCTCCTTTCACTTAGCATAATGTTTTTGAGGTTCATCCATCTACAGTATCAGTATCAGTACTTCAGTCTTTTTATGGCTGAATAATATCCCATAGTATGTACGGATCAACCACATTTTGTTTTCCGTTCATCAGCTGAGGGACCTATAGTTCATCACCTAGTGCAACTATGAGCACTCACGTACAAGTTTTTGTTTGAATACTTTTTTCCCAATTCTTTTGGGTATATATCTAGAAGGAGAATTGCTGAATCATTTGGTAATTCTATGTTTAACTTTTTCAGGAACCATCAAACTGTTTTCCACAGTGGCTGCATAATTTAAATTCCCACCAGCCATGCATGACAATTCCAATTTTTCTTCAATACTCTCCGACAGAGTTTATTTTCTATTGCTGCTTTTTGTAATTATCATAGCTATCTTAGTGGGTGAGAAGTGATACTGTGATTTTGATTTTCATTTCTCTGATGACTAATGATGTTAAGCATCTTTTTATGTGCTTGTTGGCTATTTGCATATCTTTGTGGGGGAAATGTCTTTTCATTTGAAATCAAGAAGTGTGTCCTTCAATTTTGTTCTTTTCAAGTTTATTTTGGCAATTTGGAAACTCTTAAGATTCCATCTAAATTTTAAGCTTTTTTTCTATTTCTGTAAAAAAAAATGTTATTGGGATTTGTATAGGGATTGCATTGACTCTACATATTGTTTTCAGATAGTACTGTCAGTGTAACAACATTAAGTCTTACAATCCATGAAAATGGGATGTCTTTCTACTTACTGAAGTCTACTTTAACTTCTTTCAGCAATGTTTTGTAGTTTTCAGCATACAAGTCTTTGGCCTACTTGGTTAAATTTATTCCTATGTATGTTATTCTTTTCATGCTTTTGTAATGGAATTGCTTTCTTTATTTTCAGACTGTGTATTACCACCATCATGAACATGATTCCAATACCCCAACATGTTCCCTCTGACCCTTTTTATGAAACATTATTTTTAATTTTTTATTTGTTTGCTGCAAGTGTATAGAAATACAATTTATATTTTATATTTGTGTATTGATTTTGTATTCTAGACCTTGCTAAATTCACTCATTAGTTCTAAATAGTTTTAATTTCTACTTTCCAATCTTTATGCCTGTTTTCTTTGGCCCTGTTGTTCCAGTGAATAGTGATCTCCAGTACAACGTTGAATAGAAGTGGTGAGAGTAGACAACCTTGCCTTGCTCTTCATCTTAAGGTGAAATTTCCAATCTTTCATCATTAACTGTAGGTTTTTTGAAGTTCCCTCTACCAGGTTGAGGAAGTTCCTTTGTTATTCCTAGTATGCTGAGACTTATCATGAAGAAGTACTAAATTTTGTAAAATGCTTTTTCTATACCTATTGAGATGGTCATATGATTTTTCTTTTATTCTGAGAATGTGATGAATTATATTGATTGATATTAAAAAATTAAAACAACCTTACATTCCTGGGAAAAATTCCCAGATTTTGGTCATGTTGTATTATCCTTTTTACAAAGAATGCTAGGCTGAATTTGCTATTATTTTGTTAAGGATGTTTGTGTCTGTGTTCATGAGGGATATTGGTCTGTGGTTTTCTCTTCTGGTAATGTCTTTGTATGCTTTTGGTATTAGGGTTAGGGTAGCCAAAAAATTTAAAAATTGGGACATGGTTTCCTCTTCTATTCTCTAAAACAGTCTGTGTATGATCAGTATAATTTTTTCCTTGCAAGTTTGATAGAATTTACCAGTGTAACCATCTGTGACTGAAAAAAGGTTTCAATCATAAAAGGATTTTAGTTGCACACTCAATTTTAAAAATCATGGAAATTTTCAGATTTTCTATTTCTTCCTATGTCAGTTTTGATAAGTTTTTTTCAAGAAATTTGTTTATCTAACTTGTTAGTATTTTTTAGCATAAAATTGTTCAAAACTCTTCATTATTTTTATTAACCCTTTATGCCTGCAGGATTGCTAGTGAAACCCCCTCTTATTCCTGATGAAATTTCTGTTTTCTCTGTTGTTAATTTACTCGATCTGGTATTACTTTCTATCAACCTTAAGGACCTTTTTACATTTCTTTTTTTTTTTTTTTAAGTTTATTTATTTATTTTGAGAGAGAGAGAGTGCAAGCAAGAGACAGGTAGAGAGAGAGGGAGAGAATCCCAAGTAAGTTCCACACTGTTAGTATGGAGCCCAGTGTGGGGTTTGAACCCATGATCCACAAGATCATGACCTGAGCTGAAATCAAGAATTGGATGCTTAACCGATTGAGCCACCCAGTTGCCCTTTTACATTTCTTGTAGTGTGAACTTTACAGAGATGATTCTCAGCTTTTTTTTTAAATCTAAAAAAGTCTCATTTTACCTTAATTTTGTAAGATAAGATATCAGTAAGTTACTGATCCTAACTTGCAAGCGTTTTTCTTATAGCACTTAAGAGGTTTTGTTCCACTCTCTTCTGACCTCCATGGTTTCTGATGGGACGTCAGCTTTAATTTTGTTTGTATATAATGTGTCCTTTTCCTCTTGCTTCTTTTAAGATTTTTCTTTAACTTTGTTGTCAGCATTTTGACTACAAAGTGACTGAGTGTGATTTTCTTTATATCTATTCTGTTTTTGGCTTGCTCAGCTTCTTGGGTTTATGGGTTTATGTTTGTTTTCTTTTGTTTAATGATACCCTGTCATTTAAAGCTTGGCTGCCTCCCACCCACAATGCCTTCTTCTATAGCAGGCCTGCTCTTACACCTATCTGCACCAGGCCAGGTGCTTGCCTCAGCTGGGGCTCTGGCTTAACAATCTCCACCTAAATTCAGTTAATCAGGGCTTCCCTGTATCTACAACTCATTCACCAAATAGAAGTGTTGGATTCTTAGTTCATCTGGATTCATTTTGTTGCTATCCTGGTACTGAAGGCCCTTTGTATTCTTCTTCATCCTAATCCTGAAGAAGAACTGAAGGTGTTTCTTCTTATTCTCTTCATTCTCTATATACGAGAAATCATACTTCCTGCTTCATAAAAGTTACATGTGGCCATGTGACTTGATTGACCAATGAAATGTGTGAAGTGTGAATGCTTCTGGGCATATATCCTTGTGTATGATTGGACAATGTCACCGTGTGGTAAACTGAGTAATAGCCCCCAAAGATGTCCACCTCTTAATCCTTGGAACCTGTGAATATATTACTTCATAGGAGAGACAACATACTGCAGATGTGATTAAGTTGAAGGTCTTGAGGTAAAGAGATTATCCTGGTTTCTCCAGGTGGGTCCAGTGTAATCACAAGGATCCTCATAAGAGGTAGGCAGAAGAGTTAGAGTGAGAGAAGATGTGCCAATGGTAGCAGAGGTAACAGAGAGAAAGAAAGAGATTTGAGAATGCTACACTGATTGCTCTGATGGAAGATGGAAAAAGGTATGCAGGTGGCCTCTAGAAGGTAGAAAAGGAACGAAATAGATTCTCACCTAAAGCCTCCAAGAGAAAAGCAGCTCTACCAACACCTTGTTTTTCGTCTATTTCAGACTTTGGCACCCATAACTAAGACAGTAAATCTGTGTTGTTTTAAGCCACTTAAATTTGTGGTAATTTGTTATAGGAGCAATAAGAAACTTGGGGCACCTGGGTGGCTCAGTTGGTTAAGCGTCTAACTCTAGATTAGGTCATGATCAGGTCATGATCTCACAGTTCTGTGGGTTCCAGCCCCACATTGGGCTCTGTGCTGACAATGTGGAGCCTGCTTGGGATCCTGTGTCTCCCTCGCTCTCTGTCCTCCCTTGCTCTCTCTCGCTCTCTCTCCCTCCCCCCCCACACCAAAAATAAACTTTAAAAAAATCTTAAAAGAAACTAATACACTCCATCACAACAACGGCAATGGTCCCCATCGGGGAGACTGTCAGCCTGCATTCTTGAGTGACACAGAGCAAAGCAGAGTCCCCAGCTGACCATGACATGCTTGGAGTATGAGTAAGAAATAAAACAGTGTCCTTTTAAGCCATGGAGATTTTGCAGGTATTTGCTTATAACATAGCTATATGTCAGTACAAATCTCACATAAAGAATTTTACTCTGTATAACTATTTTTAAGTTTATTTTGAGAAAGAGAGAGAATGGGAAGGAGCAAGTGGGGAAGGGGCAGAGAGAGAGGAGAGAGAGAGAATCTCAAGCAGGCTCCACACCACCAGTGCAGAGCCTGATGCAGGGCTTGAACTCATAAAGCAAGAGATCACGACCTGAGCCGAAGTCGGATGCTTAACTGACTGAGCCACCCAGGCGCACCATACTCTGTACAACTTGGCTGTGGGACATGGAGACACTTCTCCACAGGGCCTGAGAGTTCAGGCCTCTAGAAGTGATGAAATATCTGGGCTATTCTGACAGGAAGCTGAAGGGCAGTTTAGAGCTGTTTGAGCAGGTCTGTTGAGGGTCGGGTATGTTATAGCTCCTCGGTGCCAAGGTTTATGATGTTATGTTCCTTCTCTCAGGGGGAGTGCAGTCTAATAAGAGGGAGAGTCTGCACAGGCAGGAAGCCCAGGTGACACATAAGTGTAGATTTAAGTGTACCTCAGAGGGCTCTGGTGGTGGTGAAGACGAGTTACTATGGGGGAGAGAGAAACTCGCAGAGAGAAAACAGCATCTTTCAACCAGAAATGAATTTTGCTGGATGTTGCTGCTCAAAGGGTTGGAGCTGAGGTCTTCATTCTACTTTAGTAAGAACACGTCAAATGACAAAAGCAAAAACGAAAAACAAGCTGAAAGCACATGCTTCTACAGGCAGGTATGTTTCAGGGGCTTTTCCTGGGTTTTCTATCTCCTTACTTCTCTGTAGAAGAGGGCAGTAGATGCTCTCAAAGAGCAATCCAACTGTGCTAAGATTTTATGGTATCGTAATTATGTCTTTGCTTTTGCAGAAAGGGTAAAATGTGTCCAATGCACTGGCTTCTAAGGCAGTCAGGAGCGTATGACATTTTTCAAGATTTCCCTTAGGATCAAAGAAAGATCTAATGAATCATTTCATCTAACGCCCTGTGAGGGCTAACTGGTCCTGACCCTGACTCTGGGTCCAGGAAAACCTGGGGGTGGGAGTGTGTTTTCTAGATTCTGAAGTAAAATATTTCAGGAGCTGGACTGAGTCAGGAGACCCTTCCTAGGGTGGGGCTGGAGGCAGCCAAGCAGGGTGTACCTGGAAGAGTGTGAACCATGACCAAGGGAGCAAAAGGTAAAGCAGACACGAGGAAAGCACACCCACCACAGCAGGTGAGGCAAGGAGCCTCTGGGAAAGAGTCCTAACAACTAAAATTAGAAATCTGGAATCAAGTCCAGTGACTGAGTGGCATGTGCCCAGTGAGATACAGTCTGTCGTCACTAGGTGCTGGCCTCACAGCCTAGGAAGGCCTGTGGCTCAGGGAATCAGGAGGTGAGGGGACTACTTGAACTTCACATGGAGGCACCCCTGATTTATGTGGACATTCATCCTCTTTCCATCCTTCCTTATTGGCCCCATGTAAACCTTAGCTGTGAACTCCCCCTTAACTCATTTGCCTGAGGGCCTTTGCACTGGCTCTTCTTTCTGGTTGAAAGGCTCTTCCTGCACGTATCCACTTGGCTCACTTCTGCTCTTCCCCTTTTTCTCAAATGTCCCCTTCCCCGGAGGCCTTTCTCTGACCACAGTTGTAACCTGTTCCGCCTGCCCTGTCACTGCCCACCTCTCTTTATTTTTCTGGCTTTTTTCTGTGGCACCCATGTGACCTCTGGTACACAGTGAAATTTACTGTGCTGCAAGGGCAGCAGGTCCCTAATTTTGTCACGAGACATGTGGTGGCCCTTTCAGAGTCTAGGTTTAGAAAGAGATACTAGAGAGGCATAGTGTCAGAGAGCCAACTCTAGCTGCCTGCCACCTCAGGGGCTAGCTTCCAGTGGCACCAGGAAAAAGTGACACTAATCTCGTCCTGCCTGTGCCTCCTGAGAGCTTGTCCGTCCACCTTTCAGGGCTCCACATATGTGAGCTCATGCAAGTCCCACACAGCCCTGCAGGTGCACACCATTCACTGTATTCTCCCCACTGCATGGATGAGGTGGGGAGTGGATACCTGGCCTTCTCATAGGCAGGCTAGTGGGCTATATACGATGTACCATGGCCTAGTCCTCCTTCTGGTCCAGCTCTCTCTAACCCCCCATGCGACTGTATGTGGAGATGCGGCCTATAAGGAGGTAAGTAAGGTTACATGAGGTCATAAGGGCAGGGCCCTCACCCCATAGGATTAATGTCCTTCTACAAAGAGACAGCAGAGCTCTTTCCCCTCCTTCTCCCTCTCCCTCTCTCTCTCTCTCTCTCTCTCTCTCTCTCTCTCTGAGAATACACATGGAGGAAAACTATGTGGGGACATAGTGAGACAATGGCTGATTGCAAGCCAGGAAGAGAGTCCTCACCAGAAACTGGCCCTGTCAGACCTTGATCTTGGACTTGTAGTCTGAAATGTGAGGAAATAAATTTCTGTTGTTTCAGCCTCCCAGTTCTCTGTTATGGCAGCTTGAGCAGAATAGCACCGGAGCCACCATGAAATCAGCCCAGTGTGGCCCAGTATGGTCCATGGATCCAGGCTCTGGGGCCTCTGATTTTGAGGACGATGGCCCCTACTGTGGTTCCCTGACCCAGGATGCAGGCACGGGAAGGTACCTGCCTGTCTTCCCCATCCATGGCCTGAAGTGCTCACTAGTTTATAGTTTAGTCATGAGGACTCTGGAAATGGGTTCTGCTTTTCTCCCACAAGCTGATAATAATCTTCCCCAGAGATCATGTTGAAGTCTGCAGTGAAAACTCCTTCTTCAGACCCTACCCTCTACCCCAGAACACTCACAGCATTCTGTCTCCTATTGTTCCCATAGTCCTCTGGGGCACTGAGGAAGTGCAGGCGGCCTGGACAAGGTCCATATGGGGCTTGTACGGAGTGGGTCTCTGCTTGGAGAGGAACACTGAGAACTGCCCCTTGGCATAGGCCACTCCCCGGGCCTACACACCATCCCCTCCTTCCAGTCATCCAGGGCGGAGAGCCTTTGGTCTGGGGAGCTGTGCTTCCTGGGTGAGGTTGGCAGCTTATGGCATTAAGGCTACAGCTATATCTCCATATGGATGCTGATGCTTTGGGGTTGGGGTCTAGTTGGAATACTTAGTTACCTTAGTTTAGGTTAGGATGGGGGAGAAGAGGGAAGAAAAGGAAGGACAAAGTGGAGGAGAAAAAAGGGTCAGGAAGAAAAGGGGGAACCAGGAGTCACAGGAATCAAAGCACAGGGAGGTCAGATCCCATAGAGCCAGGCTGGGAGGTCACTGTACACAGTGACGCCCGTCATCTCTCCAGATGATGCTCCAATGACGGGACATGTGAGTTCCCAGTTCAGAGCCACTGCGCTCTCAACATCCTCATGGGTTTTGCTGCCAGGGTCAAATCACAGAGGAGGGTGTTTATGGAGAAAAGGCTTTTAGAGCCTTGACTCATTTTGGATTGTTTGGGAAGGTTTTTTTTCAGCTCCATGTATTTTTGAAAAAGCAGAACAACAGTCAGGCTGACATCATCTGGTGTTAATGGGAACACTATAAACATTGCCACTTAAAGTCAAGCCAAAGCATTATTTTACAAAATTATTTAATCATTTGTTCCAGTATTCACTAAATGGTACAAACATCAAGGAAGTGTTCAAAATGAAAGAAACTGGTGTATTAAGGAGTAGATGAATTTATGGTAATGATAATAATAACAACAACTCCCCCCCCCCCCCCGTCAGGCTAAGTACACAAGGTTCTGGATTTCTTCCAGGGGCTTCCACAGAGCAGAGGAATGTTTTTGCTGTTCACTTACACAGCTGAGCTGGCCCGTTGCCATGACAGGCAGCTTTGTTTATTTGGTTTTCACTTTTCTGCATGAAATATGGTCCTGTCTTGATTCTCCTGCCTCTGGGGCTGAGTGTTTCTAGCTAGAATCCTCTCTGTTCCTGTGCAGAATGAGTCCCTTCGCTGGTACTACTGGTGGGCAGCTGGCAGCACTGCTGGGGGCAGGGAGTCTGCACGCACATTCAGGTCATAGATCACAGTTTCGGAGTTAAACCTTTGTTTGGGGTAGCACTCATTTGGCTTTTAAGCTCGACGTGACTTGGTTGTGAACCTAGTGGACTGCTTCATCTGGGGAATTCATGCATGGGCTCTGTCTCACCACCACCACCACATTACACAGTTCACGGGCACGCTGGCCCGTGTGTGCCCACAATCCCAGCAAACGTTCCCTTGATGGAGGACGCTGGCCAGAGGCCCGATATCAAGCCCAGTGCCTACATCAGTGCTTCTTACGTCTGCTCTGGGCCAGAATGACAGTGAGGGTGGATGGAGAAGACAGATGAAACACAGTACACCTCATAAATAAATAAGCTCACCATATAGTGTATTAGAAGGTGAAATGCTGTGGGAAATTGATATCAAAGTAGAGCAGGGGTAAAAAATGGTGGGTGTTTCTGGGTGTGTGGGAGGAGTTGATAGTTCAAAACAGAACGGCTTGGGTTTCTTATAATATTAAACATACAGCAATAAGTGACCTAGAATTGTACTCTTGGGTGTTTACCTTAGAGAAATGAAAACTTGTGTTCTCACCAAAACCTATACATGAATTTCCAAAGCAGCTCTATCTGTAATAGCCCCAAACTAGAAACAACGCAGATGTCCTTTGTCATGTGAATGATCAACAAACTGGCGCCTCCTTTCCGTGGAATACTTACTACTCAGCAATGAAAAGGAATGAACTATTGATACACTCACAACCTGGAGAAATCTCCAGAGAATTATTCTGAGTTAAAAAAAAAAAAAAGTCTATCCCAAAGGATTACATACTATATGATTCCATTTATACAACATTCATGAAATTACAGAATTATAGAAATGGACCACTGATGAGTGGTTGCCAGGGGGACGGGGACAGAGGGAAGTGTGTGTGGCTATAAAAGGGCTGTATGAGTGATCCTTGTGGGGACAGAGATATTTTGTATCTGGACTGTATCAGTGCGATGTCCTGGTTGTGCTACTGTACTATAGGTTTGCAAGATATTACTGCTACAGGAAACTTAGGTAATGGGCACAGAAGATCTGCTTTATTTCTTGAAGCTACATATGAATCTTACAGTTGCCTCACAATAAAAAGTTTAATTACTCCAAAAATAGGGTGGCCCAGGTGGGCCCACTGAGAAGGTGACATTGGAACTAAGATTTGAAAGAGATGGTGGAGACAGACATGCATTTATCTGAGTAGACAGTGTCCCTGGCAGAAGCCCTATTGTAGAAGTGCATTTGGCATTCTCAAAGGGCACCAAGGGACAAGGTGAGTGAATAGGAGGGCATAGGAAATAAATCACAGGGGTAGCTGGGACCAGATCCCAAAGGCCCTGGTGGGCACAGTAAAGTCCTGGGCTTTCACTCTTGGTAGTCAGGGGAGTTATGGGTCATTCTGGGTAGCAGAGTGACATGGGCCAACTTCAATTTTAACACACCCCTTTGGCTGTTGAGTGGAGAATAGACTGTGGGGGCTTGGACAGAAGCCGGAAGACAGTAAGGAGGCCACTATAAGCACCCTGGATGACCCTAAGTGTCTCCTCTGCCTTGGCAGGCCCCGTCTGTGTCCTTCCTGAATGTGTGTGCACTTAAATGTTTGGTCAGGCATGCAGGAGCGTCTTGAAGAAGCACTGGCCCCCAAAGCCCTGAGTCTACACTGGTGACCCATGGAGGGAATATAGCATGGTTAAGGATGAGGGTCAGAAAGGTGAAGATGAGGAACCGCCAAGGACAGGGACCTTGGGCTACAACTTATCATTAAAACTTGGGGCCCATGGGGGGCACCTGGGTGGCTCGGTTGGTTAAGTGTCCAACTTCAGCTCAGGTCATGATCCTGTGGTTCATGAGTCTGAGCTCTGCATCGGGTTCTGTGCTGACAGCTCAGAGCCTGGAGCCTGCTTTGGATTCTGTGTTTCCCTCTCTCTCTGCCCTTGCCCCACTGTTGTCTCTGTCTCTCTCAAAAATAAATAAACATTAAAAAATTTTTTTAAAAACTTGGGGCCCCATGGGAAGCAGATCTGGAAGCCCAGTGGTTTAGTACAATAAAAATAAAAATGCCCTCGATGGTGTCCAGGGTGTTTACATGCATGTCACTGAGACTTTCAAGTAGGAATGCATTCTGCAGGAGGTTTTAAGGACTTGCTATGTGTTGGGGACTGGTGTCGGTATCACAGGTACAGTGGAGGTAAAGCTGGCATAGCTCTTATACTCAAAGGATCAAGCTATATGCTGGGCCTCTTTTCTCCAAAGTCTCCAGGGGTGGATCCTTCCTTGGTTCTTCTAGATTCCATTAACCCCAGGTGTTTATGGGTTGTGGGGTTGTGGCAGTGTCACTCCAATGTCTGCTTCCATCTTCACGTGGCCATCTTCCCTCTGTGTCTGTGTGTTCCTGTGTCTTCACATGGTGTTCTCCCTGCATGTGTGTCCTCACATCATCATCCCTCTTCTTATAAGGACACCGGTCATAGCGGCTCAGGGCCCACCCTAATGACCTCATCCTAACTAATTACATCTGCAATGACCCTATTTCCAAATAAGGTCATATTCTGAGGTACTTGAGGTTAGGACTCCAACACATCCATTGGGAAGGCACAGTCAACCCACAAGGAATACTGTGCCAAGAAAGAAAGAATGGTTAGGAAGTACTGGGCAGCTGTCGGATGGAGTCACAGATCTCACATCAGAGAAACTCGTCTGAGCTCATATTCACATGCTGAATCTGCTTGCTCTGAATCACTCCCACTAATATTTTTAAAAACATGTTTTGCGGGGGTGCGGGGGTGCCTGGGTGGCTCAGTTGATTAAGTATCCAACTTCAGCTCAGGTCATGATCTCGTGGTTTGTGAGTTCAAGCCCCACATAGGGCTCTCTGCTATCAGTGTGGAGCCCATTTCAGATCCTCTGTCTCCCTCTCTTTCTGCTCCTCCCTTGCTCATGCTCTCTCTCATAAATAAAAACATTTCAAAAAATGCTTGGGTTGCCTGGGTGCAGTCAGTTGAGCATCTGACTCTTGATGTCTGCTCAAGTCATTATCTCATGGTTTGTGGGTTCAAGCCCTGCCTCAGGCTCTACGCTTATAGTGCAGGACCTGCTTGGGATTCTCTCTCTCCTTCTCTGTCTGCCCGCCCCACCCTCTCTCACAATAAATAAATAAACATTAAAAAAATTTTCTTAATCAAGTAAAAACATGCTTTACTCAAAGTGTTTCTGTTATTGATTTCACGTAAAAAGTATTTTTATGCTCCTGACACAAGGAAATTTTTGTTAGCAGTGCAGTCACTTAACAGTTGTGCTGGCCTGAATAACTGGTCTTCTACCTGTCTTGCACCCCATGGCCATCACGATGTCCAGATGGGACATCAGTGGGGGTAGGTAAGCACAAACTAGGCTAGATCACAGAAGACCCAGCAGCCAGCAGGACCTAGACTGGCTCGAGTAGCCAGCAGGGAGCCATCTGGTCCTCAGCAGGGAAATTATGTGGGAAATGTAGAGTCTCATAGGTCTGGGCAGGGCAGGAGGCATCTGGAATTAAAATGGAGGTGAAAGGTTTAAGAACTGGGAACCATCCATACGCAGCTCCTAGACCTGGGGAGACAACGATGAACCCTAGAGCTCCTCTTTAGGAGAGACTGAGACTTAAGGAAAGATGGGTTGGTCAGTGATGGAAACAAGAACTTGCAGAAAGGAGAGCTTCAAATAGAATGAAAAGGTCAGTGGCTTCAAACTTCACCAGAGACAGGTGTGTAGTGATTCCAGGGGGGAAAGCCTTCTTTTCCAGATGTCTTATCCTCCTCAGGCAGGAATGGCTCTTTGACCTGCTTCCAGAGTCCTGGGATGTCTCAGTCTCCCCTGGTGGCCATGTGGCCTCTAAGACCAGGGCTAGATGTCTTCTAGGTCCTGAAGCGCCCCCTTCCTAGGTCCTCATCAGAGCTAGGGCAAGAGGAATGGGCTGAAAAGGAGGAGTGAACTGGAAAGGACCCAGTAGAGGTGGTCTGGCTGGGCGCCTGAAATGGCCACAGTCCTGGTCCATGGGCATACTTCTACTTTCTCCTGGTGCCACAGACAATTCAGCTGAATCCATTTAAAAGAGGAGGGCAAATATACAAATCATGACCCCCACATTCCCTCAACCCCTTGTAGGACACCATAGAAATACACATATATATATATTACGCCTCACTAACAACCATGGTCAGGAATAAATTTGGAATTCTTGAATTTAGACTCTAGTTCATTCGTATGCTTGTTGCTAAATTAAAAGCTTGAAATAATTTTCTGCTGTAAAAATACAAGACTATTGCTATTCAGATAAACAGATTTTTCAAATCAAAGACTTGAAATCTTAGGAATTATTTCAAGATGCCTTTTGGAAAGCTTTTCTGTTTCTGATCATAAAATGTCAAAGTCACATTATTGTGAGCTGTAGTTTTTCTATACTTGATCTTAGCCAAAAGTAAGGAAGCAATCCAGTTTTTCTAGATTTAGTTTTACTTATTAGTACTCATTCACAGCTAAAATGACATGTTATGCTTTAAAATAATAAAACACATTTTAGAAATATATTGTATTTAGGTGGGATTTCAAGCTATAAAGGAGCAAAAAAATCAACAAATCCTCCTCCCTAAAAACAACTATAAAAGTGGACATCATTGTAAACAAACAAAAAAACAAGCAATCATTTCAGGGCTCTGAAAACTGACCAGAGGCAAACAACAAATTGAAAAACATAATCATGAAACACTGTGGAGATTCAGGTAAAAGCATTAGGGATAGGTGGCATTCTTGGCTGGGACTGCCTCCGCCCTTCATCCCAGCCCAATAAGCCTGGTTGTTCTGCCAGGGCAGGACAGGCCCTCACTAACTTTGGAGTAAAGAGTAGCAACTCACAGCTAGCAGGAAATGGGAGAAGCCTGCAGATCTCTTACCGTGAAGGTGCTATCCTGGTCAGAATGAGCAATATAAGACTATCCAGAAACTGAATAGGAGATCTTAGAAATGAGATAGCCATTAAACATTCCACATAACTCTGGCCTTCTGGGAGCCTGTGTACATGCACCGTGGAGACCTGAGAGGGCCTGGCATTAAAGTAACACCTGAAGTAGAGTTGAAATTGCCAAAATTGAATATGTCTCCTAATTCAAACACAGATCCATCAAGAGAGTACCATGTTTGTGCACAACCTTTGACCAATCAGTGAGTGACCAGTAAGCTATGCAAACACAAAAGTGACCCAAAAGAAGCTAGGCCCCCAGAATAAAAAATACAAATAAGAATTAAAAAAAAAACAACTGAGCAGAATCATCACTAGATGCACACCGGTGTGTGTGTGTGTGTGTGTGTGTGTGTGTGTGTCAAACAGATCGGGTCAAAGCAGGTTAAAAATCAACAAAAAGCAGTAACAACTAAGAATCTCAGAATAAAAAGAAAATAGAATCTAGATTGGTTATGATCTATTATCTAAAATATCCAATTTTCAACAAAAATGTATCAAGCATGCAAAAAAAAAAGTGTTACCCATACTTGGGAGAAAAAGCCAATGGAAACTGTCTTTGAGTAGCCCAAATGTTGGATTTAACAGACAAAGACTTCAAAGCTGCTATTTCAAGTATGTTTTAAAAAACTAAAGGAAACCATGTTTAAATAATTTGAAGAAAATATTATTAAAGTGATTCAACAAGTAGGAATATAAAAAAAAAACAAAATAAAATAATTTTTAATAGGGCTAAATGGAAACCCTAAGGCTAAAAAGTACAATAACAAAATGACTATTATGAAATCAGCAGTAGATTTGAGATATCAGAAGAAGGAATCAGTGGATTCAAAGAAGGGTCAATAGAAATATAATTTGAAGAACAAAGAGAAAAATAATTGAAAAAAAAAAAAAAAGATCAATTTCCCAGAGACCTGTGGAACAGTATCAAGCATGCCAACTGCCTAAGGGGAATCCCAGAATAAGAGGAGACAGAAAAAGAGCAGGAAAAAAATTTGAAGAAATAATTGTTGAAAATCTCTCAAATTTTATGAAAGCTTTAACCTATAGATCCAAAAAAACCTAAGGATAACCAATTAGGAAAAACAAAGAGATCTTCACTTAGTCATATCAAATTCTAGAAAGCAAAAAACAAAGAGGAAGCCTTGAAAACAGCAAGAGAAAAACTAATCATATATAGGGGAACAAAAATACAAATAATGAGTATAAATTTCATCAGAAAAAAAATGGAGGCCAGAAAGTAGTAGAATGCCACATTCAAAGTGCTGAAAGAAACAATTGTCAGCCAAGAATTCTATAACCAGCAAAATTATCCTTCAAAAGTCAAAGTGAAATAAAGATAGTCTTAGATAAACAAAGACTGATGTAAGGTGAGACTAAGAGACATGCCTTATAAAAAATACTAAAGGAAGTCCTTCAGGATGAAAGAAAATTACTTCAATTGGTAACATGAATCACAAAAGAAATGAAGAAATTAATGCCAGAAATGGTAAAAATATAAGTAATTATAAAAGACTTAATGAATGTACATTTTCTCTTTTACTATTTCTTTAAATGACATAAAATTATATAGAGCAAGTGTATTTTAGGGTCTACAACATATATAGATACGTTAATATATATGACACTAACAGCACAAAGGTGAAGGTGGGGTAGAGAAAAAAGGAAGCTATATTGGAAAAAAACTGCTATAATTTACTGGATTAAGTTAGTACTAAACTGAAGTAGGTTGTAATATGTTAAAATGCATATTGTAATTCCTAGAACAACTACTAAGGCAATAACTAAAAAATATAGTTTAAAACTCAACCAAGGAATTAAAGTACTGTTCAAAATTATTTAACACAAAAGAATGAAGTAAAGAAATAGACAAACAAAAAAAGACATGAGGCATATAGAAAATAGCAAAATGACACATATAAATCCAATCATTTCAGTAATTACATTAAATGTGAATAGAATAAATTTCCCAGTCAAAAGTCAGAGGTTGTCAGAGTAGATAAAAAAGCAAATTCAACTATATGCTGTCTATAAGATACATACTTTCAATTCAAAGACACAAAAAGGTTCAAATCAAAAGGGTATCAGCTCTCACCACTCTTATGCAACACAATACTGGAGGTTCTCACCAGTACAACAAAACAAGAAAGATTAACTGAATGTATTATACACAAATTGGAAAAGAAAAAGAAAAACTGGTTTTATTCAAGACAGCATAATCAGTATGTAGAATATCTCAGGACAAAAGATTAATATACAAAATACCAATTTTTCCTGTATACTAATGAACAGTCCAAAAACAAAATGAAGAAAACCTGTTCACAATAGCATCCAAAGGAATAAAATACTTAGAGGAATAAATTTTTAACTTTAAAAGTTCAAGACTTATATACTACAAAGTACCAAACATTGCAAGAATAATTAAAGATCTATATAAATTGAGATATATTCCATCTTCAAAATAGATCGAAAGAAACAATATTATTAAGATGGCAGTTTTCCACAAATTGACCAACAGAATCCCCATCAAAATTCTGGTAGAATTTCTTGTAGAAATTGATAAGTCAGTCCTAAAATATATATGAAAATGCAAAAGACCTGGAATAGCCAAAACAATTTTTTTTTTTGTAAAGAAGAACAAAGTTGGAGGGCTCACACTACCTGATTTCAAAACTTACAACAAAACCTCAGTAGTCAAGACAATATGGTAATGGCACAAAGGTAGACATATAGGGGCACCTGGGTGGCTCAGTTGGTTAAGTGTCCAACTTCGGCTCAGGTCAGGATCTCACACCCTGCATAGGGCTCTACAGGCTCTGTGCTGACAGCTTGGAGCCTGGAGCCTGCTTTGGATTCTGGGTCCCTCTCTCTCTGCCTCTTCCCTGCTCGCTCTCTCTCTCTCTCTCTCTCTCTCTCAAAAATAAATAAACATTAAAAAAAATTTTTTTAAAGACATGTGGATCACTGGAACAGAAATAAAGCTTTATGTTTATAGTCAATTGATTTTCAACAAAGGTGCCATGGTAGTTCAGTTGAGAAAAAAATTGGTCTTCAATAACTTGCTGGAACAGTTAGATACACTTATGCAAAAACATGAACTAGGACCCTTACCTCACAAAACGTATAAAATTTAACCCCAAATGAATTATAGGCTTAAAAGTAAAAGTAAAAAGTATTAAGACTTCTAGAAGAAAATATTATAGAAAGTCCTTGTGACCGTTGGGTTAGGGAAAGAGTCCTTTTCAATACTGCACCAAAAAAAGCACAGTATGATACCAAAAGAAGTAATACACTGGGCTTCATCAAAATTTAAAAAAATTTCTCTTAAAAAGATACCATTAAGAAAATAAAAAGACAAACAACAGTCTCTAAGAAAATATTTGCAAATTGATGTCTGATAGAAGATTTGTATCTTGAATATATGAAGAACTCTTATAATTCAGTAAGAAGTCAAACATCCCAACTAAAAAACGGACAAAACAGGGGTGCCTGGGTGGCTCAGTTGGTTAAGTGTCCAACTCTTGATTTTGGCCCAGGTTATGATCTCACATTCTCGAGTTTGAGCCCTATGTCAGGCCCTGCACTGACAGCACAGAGCCTGCTTGGGATTGTCTCTCTCCCTCTCCACATTCTCTCTGCCTTTCCCCCTGCTTGCATGCTCTCTCTTTCAAAACAAATATACTTTTGAGGCACCTGGGTGGCTCAGTTGGTTAAGTGTCCGATTTTGGCTCAGGTCATGATCTCATGGTTAGTGGATTAGAGCCCCATGTCAGGTTCTGTGCTGAACACTTGCTCAGAGCCTGGAGACTGCTTCAGATTCTGTGTCTCCTTCTCTCTCTGCCTCTCCCCTGCTCACACTCTGTCTCACTCTGTCTCTCAAAAATAAATAAATGTAAAAAAAATTAAAAATAAATTAAAAATAAAGTTTACCAACTGAGCCACCCAGGTGCCTCTATAAATTAAAAATAAAGTTTAAAAAAATTTAAGTTTATTTATTTATTTTGAGAGAGCAAGAGTGCAAGCTGGGGAGGAGCAGAGAGAAAGAGAGAGAGGATTCCAAGCAGGCTCTACACCATCAATGCAAAGCCTGATGAGGGGCTGGAACCCACAAACTGTGAGATCATGACCTGAGCTGACCGAACTCAAGAGTCAGATGCTCAATCAACTTCTCCACCCAGGCGCCCCACAAAATAAATAAACTTGAAAAAAAATGAACAAAAGATTTTAATAGATATTTCACCAAAGAAGATATTCAAATGATTAATAAGCACATGAAAACATATGTCTCCACAAAGACTTGTCTTTGTTTTTGCTTCTAGGGCATCCTGGAAGGAGGAAAGTGTTGGGCTGCCCTGCTGTGCTTGAATGGATTTGAAGTACACAAACCAAATTTATCATGAGCTGTTGTAGTAATGATAAGAACAATACTATTATGTAATCTATTTATGCCTGGTGACCATGGCATTCTGCTCCAGTACAGGCTCTGCCATTTTCAAAACACATTGATGACCACCATATTATCTAAGCCTCACTCACCCAGTGGGTAAAATTCTCCCTAAGAAAGACCTCCCCTGGCCACCTAGCAAGCTCCTCACTATCCCTGGGTCACCTAGCTGCCTCCTCATAGCCTAACAATATCCCAGGCAGCAGTGGCCTAAGTTACCTAGTCTGTTATCACAATAGGGTACATCTTGGCTGGTTAAGATAGCACTCCTATTCTCCTAACTCCTCTCTAGTTATCATTGTCTCTTTGAAACAAAAAGATATGTCATGTTACCCTGGCATGTCCTATAAAGAGAAGAAAGGACAGAGAAATGAGAGCATTTACCATGATTGAGCTCTATTTGCTGGGATTTTTAAAAATCAGTGCAAAACCACAGTAGCTAAGGAGGAGGGAGAAGTGTGGTTTATTGAGCTTTGCTGAAAAGAAGGAATTTCTCTCATGGGACAACTTGCTTAGAAATAGAAGGAGATGAAGTTTAGACATGTGATTTTCATTACAAGCTACATCCTTTCAGACAGAAGGCAGATATAATTGGATCCATTTCTATTTTAATTATAATTCTTTGGCTTTAAAGTAATCACCAATGGAAATTTGCAAGCCACCACAAACGCCGCCATTTCAAATTCCCTGGATTTTAATGTGGTCTGGATTTCCTTCGGCAGGGCTGAGGCTACCCACCACAACTGATGTTTGTTGTTGTTACAGGCCTAAAGTTTTCCCCAAACAAATATAAACTGATCCTTTCTTTTCTCTTCTTTTCCTCCCTCCTTCTATTTTCCTTTTGAAGTAAAGAGACAGCTCTTCTAAATTTTGCCAACGCTTTCCCCTACAAAAAATAGGAGAAACAAGACTTTTTGTGATGAATGACAGCAGAGTGCAGAGGCGTAGGGCTTCCTTTTGTCCCTTCTAGCTGGCCAGAGGGCTTCTCCAACCTCTCTAGTTATCAGATTCAGGAGTAATCACAAGTCCTGAGAAGGGCTTGAAATACAGTCAAACAGTATAACCAGCACTGTGAAACCCCTAGAGTTAAACCCCGTTTTAGCTGTTTCCTACTCACTTTCTTAACATCAGTCTATGTCTCAAAGACATTCTTGGCAGAGTTGGAAGGGAACCCTGGCAAAATCAATCCTGAGAATAAGTGTTGAGGTGCCCACGCAGCCTCCAAGAGGGTCCCTGCTCCTGGGTCCCTGTGCCCACATTCCTGAGAGAGGACCTGGTGAGTATCTGAGGTCCTATGCCTGTCCTCTGACACTGGCCCCACAGATGGTTTGTGGCTTGTTGCACATGGCCTGCATGGGACAAAGGCAGGGCTAGACTTTCTTTTGAAGCAAAGCAAGTAAATGTAAGAAGTGTGATCCATATTGTAACCAGAAATTTGTTTTAAACTAAAGTTCAGATAAAATGGTAGCGAGTGTGCTCCAATGTTTTGCTTGCTCCATGTGCCCTGCACGCAAATGTTTTACTCAAATTCAGTATAATTCAACAAGTCTTAATAAGTCATGTTAGTGTGGAAGTAGTATGTTTGTTTATTTGGCTAGTTGGTTTCTTTATGCACATGTATAAGTAAAAAGTGCGCGCACGCACACACACACAACAAGAAATACAAATAGCAAAGCACTTACTTAGGTTACTTAACAAACCTAAACATGAGAGTTCCCCCACATCAATAATACAGTTTCAGAATACAGAAAATATATGAGTGAAAAATGCCAGTGTTAGTATTTGGAAATTAATCTCACGATCAAGAGGTTTTAGCAAATGAACAGCAAGCAGCAAGTGTAGATCACTGTATGAGCGTGTGTGTGTCAGCAATTTCTGGCAATCAGCTGACATACGGCAAAAAAGATTTGGAGGTAAACCAAGTCAAACCAAGTCTGACATTTCCTAATGGTTCAAAAGATGAGATAAAATGAAATCATAAAACACCTTGTTCAACAACATTTTTTTTTTTTTTTTTGGCTTGTGTTCTTGTTCAGACCAGAGGGATTCACATCCAAGTCAAAGTAGACTCTTTGTAAGCTGACTCACAGAGGAGGGATGCTGGGGTCCCTGCTCTCATCCTGACAGCTGTTCTCTCTCTGGATCCCTGGGCCTTCCTGACAAAGGCACATGGGCAGTAAGTGCTAGGCACTTCATTAATGGACAAAGGCTTATCGTCATCATTGGTTTACATTCCTGTAATTTAAAAAAGGTCCACAGTGACTTTTCCTATCACAATCAAATCCCTATTTAGAGAGGAAAAATGAAGGGCCTTACAACCACCCTTCTACTCCAGACCAACACTGAATATACCCTAGGTTGGCAAATCATGCCAAAGAGTTTCACAGTTTTTCTTGCATCTTTCTCAAGAGGCTTTTGTATCTCTTTTCCTTCTGATAGGGAGTATACTGGAAGATTTTCCCCTGAAGCTTCTTATTTATGCAGGATTTTAATTCCTTCTCTCATGGTTTTCCAGATACTGTCATTATTTTGCTTTTCCTGGCTCCTGCCCCCAACCATATACCTAAGGCCATGGAGAATTAAGAAGGGGCTTGTAGGGGCGCCTGGGGTGACTCAGTCAGTTAAGCATCTGACTTCGGCTCAGGTCATGATATCACAGTTCATGAGTTCGAGCCCCACATTGGGCTCTGTGCTGACAGCTCGGAGCCTGCTCTGAATTCTGTGTCTCCCTTTCTCTGCCCCTCCCCCACTCATGCTCTGTCTCTCAAAAACAAATAAATTAAAAAAAAATTCTTTTTAATAAGAAGGGGGCTTGTAGAGGTCAAACAATAGCCTCCTAAAGATGTCCACATTCCAATCCCTGGAACCTGTGATTATGTTAAGTTACTTGGCAACACAGAATTAAGGCTGCAAATGAAGATACTTGTACCATACATTGTACATGACAGCACAATAAGGAGATTATCCTGGATTATTTTGGTAAGCTAATGTCATCTCCAGATTCCTTAAAAGTGGAAGAGAGAAGCGAAAGAGACTTAGAGAGAGATGTAACCCCAAAAATGGTCAGAGTCATGCACCATTTCTCGCTTTCAATACAGAGGAAGGGGCTACGAGCCAGGGAATGCAGGCAGCCTCTAGAAACTGGAAAAGGCGAGGAAAGAGATTCATCCCCAGAACCTCCAGAACACCTTTATTTTAGCCCATTGACACTGATTCTGGACTTCTAATCCCCCAAACTTCAAGGTGATAAAATTGTGCCATTTTAAGCCATCAAATTTGCAGTTATTTGTTCCAGCAGCAATAGGAAACCAAGACAGAGGTGAATACCTCACTGCTAGCCTTTCTTCTCTAATTCCACCTTGTAGCCTTATGGCTAATAGTCCAGTTAAAATCATTCTTAATTTTGTTAGGTATTATGGTCCCATAGGAATAATCTCTCTCTTTTTTTGAGTGGGCTTGAACTCATGACCCTGAGATCAAGACCTGAGCTGAGATCAAGAGCCAGATGCTTAAAACCAACTGAGCCACCCAGGCACCCCAGGAATAATTTTTTTAAGTTTATTTATTTATTTATGGGGGCAGGAGGGCAGAGAGAGAGAGGGACAGAGAGAATCCCAAGCAGACTCTGTACTGCCTGCACAGAGCCCGACTTGGGGCTCAACTTCAGGAACTGTGAGATCATGACCTGAGGCAAAATCAAGAGTTGGACAATCAACCAACTGAGCCACCCAGGTGCCCCAATCTTTAAAAACAATATCCCCATCTGAGGGAAATGCACACTCAAATATTTATAGGTGAAATTACATGGTGCTGAGATTTGCTTTAAAATATTCATACGCAAAAACCAAAGTGTGAGGACACATGAAATCAGACAATTGTTGATAACTGTTGAAGCTAGATGATGGGTACATGAGAGTTCATTATGTTATTCTCTTACTTTTTGTGCATGTTTGAATATTTCCATAATATAAACTTGAAATGTATGTAGAGGAAACAAAATTTAAAATGTCCACCTTCATGGGTAGATATTTTATTCTAAGTAAGCTGAGGAGTTTTTCCATTGTTTTTACTTATAGTTTAGTTCATGAGATTCTCATTATTAATATGCTACAGAAGCCAGCTGTGGCTCTGGGCTCTCAATTTTTACATCTTCTTAAACAAGAAGAGAAGATATTAAAACTGATGCACACAATGGATACAGGGTTACCATCTTTCTCTCCGTGAAAAGGTGTTGAGGGCTCTGACAGAGGAGGGACAGCAGGGCCATGGTAGTCATGGGGGCAGGTAGACAGTTCATCCCTAGGGCCCGGCATCTCTCAAGTCATTTCTGGAAGCCTTCTGCCTCCTTTCTTCAGGTTTTGATTTGGCCCTCAAGCTTATAAAGAATTTAATCAATTCTAAATTAATCAACAAGTGTAATTTAATTAGTTCTAAAATCCAATTGTTTTCACACTTTAGTATCTATGAAGTAGGGGTATATTCCTACTCCTCATGATCAGTATCTGGGAACATAACAACGCACAAGATTTTATACATCAGGATCACCTTCCCACAGGATTTATATTCATCTCAATTTTTTGATTCTTCTTTGACATTTATGCAAGACTCTGTAGTAGTTCTGTACTGCTACCATAACAAATTACCACAAACTTCATGACTTATAAAAACACAAATACCTTATGGTTCTGGAGGTCAGAAGCCCTACATATGGGTCTTACTGGGCTAAAATCAAGGTATCAGCAGGCTGCTTTCTTTTTTAGAGGTGCTAGGGAAGAATCCATTTCGTACTCATTTGAATAACTGGCAGAATTCAGTCCCCAGAATAACCTCACCATCTCAAGACCTTAATTTTACTTGCAAAATTCTTCTTGCCATCTAATGCAACATATTCATAGGCCTCAGGGATTACAATATGGACATCTCTGGTTGGGGGAGACATTATTCTGCCTACCACTGTCTCTCCTACAACATATTTTGCCTAGTAAGACAACTACTCCCAATACCTTAACGAGCAGAAAGCTTTCCTATAGATAGGGGAAACTGAGCTAAAACCATATGTATGCTCCATCTTTTGAATAAGTAGATATACTGGGGGTAGCAGGGGTGGGGTGGGTTTCCTGGGAGATCTCATAAAGAATGGAAATCTTAGGGCCACCTGAGATGATCTCACAGCTTGTGAGTTTGGGCTCTGTGTCAGGCTCTGTGCTGACAGCTCAGAGCCTGGAGCCTGCTTCGGATTCTGTGTATCCCTCGCTCTCTGCCCCTCCCCCACTCATGCTGTCTTTCTCTCTCTCTCTCTCTTCTCTCTCTCAAAAATGAACATTAAAAAAAAAAGAATGGGAATCTCTGAGCTTGGTAAGCATAACTTCACAGTTACCTCAGACAGAAAGAAATCTTGGCTGAACCATATCTTTTCATCTGAAAAATGAGCTTGTATACACACACACATATACATATATTTGCACGCTGTCCAGCATAGTGTTATGTCAGCACTTCTTTCCTAAAGACTCCTGCCAGAATCACCGTGTTCTAGAGATACTGCAAGCACATTATCTCGCCGCTAAGACCCAACTGTGCTGGTGCTCCTCCTGTACCAAGCCACATCCCTGCAAGCAGAACTGAGTGGAAGCCTTGGAGAGGCATACAAAGGCACACATCTTTATTCCAACTAGACAGAACCCAGATATACCTGGACCTAGAGTGGGCACGGCACTGGCTTTGCCACTGAGACTCTAATACTTCATAATAAGTTCTCCAAGAATGAACTGATAAAAGAGTTTGCATTTTCCATGATTCTGTGGCTGGACATTTCCAGAATCTATTACGTGGGGTGCTGAGTAGCTGGCTCTTCAGATCTTGTGATGAGAATTACAGCCTCAGCTGCATGTAGGGTTTAATTACATACAGCCATCACCCTTCTCTAGAGAGTGATCTGGTGTCCTGGTTTCATTAAGGATATTTGCAAAAGAGGAAAAGATAGCACTCCATGTGAAACAGAGAACCTATATGCAGCCCAGAATTGGACAGATATCAGACTTGCCAACAGCAACTACTGATATGAAGGGTCATGGAATGGTGTTTGTTTGTTTGTTTGTTTGTTTGTTTTTAATGAATAGACATGGTGGTTTTGAAAGTATTGCAGAAAAAGAGCTTTGAACTACAATTTTTTATCCAGCTATATTATTATTTAAATGTGAGAATGGGGGCACCTGGGTGGCTCAGTCGGTTGAGCATCCGACTCTTGATTTTGGCTCAGGTCATGATCCCAGGGTCATGGGCTCTAGCCCAGTGAGAGGCTTAGGGCTGAGCATGGAGTCTGCTTGAGATTCTCTCTCTCCCTCTGCCCCTCTCCCCCACTCATGTGTGCTCGCTCTCTCTCTCTCTCTCTCTGTCTAAAACAAACAAACAGACAAAAAATGAAATAAAGATAACCTCAGGCACAGGTTCACAGAGTTTACCAGAGAAAAAACTCTTTTTGAGAGAAATATTGGGAGTAAGAATTCTAGCAAAAACAGAAATCAGTACAGGAAGGCACTTTGGAATAAGGGATATAAGAGTGACTACATAATTTGGTAAAGTTTACTATTATGTAAATATGAAGTTTGCTATTGTGTAAATAGGCAAGAGCTTCCAATTTTCTTTAAATGTCACATCTTAAATATGAATGAGAAAACAGAAATCACCTAAAAATAGAAGAAAGCCTTTAACATGAAATCTGGAAATCAAATAAGCAGTTAAGGAAATGAAATCTGGAAACAAAGACAATACAGACAGCAAAAGAAAATATTTAAAAATACAATTAATATGGGGCACCTGGGTGGCTCAGTCAGTTGAGCGACCGATTTCGGCTCAGGTCATGATCTCACAGCTAGTGAGTTTGAGCCCCATGTCAGGCTCTATGCTGACAGCTCGGAGCCTGGAGCCTGCTTCAGATTCTGTGTCTCCCTCTCTCTCTGCTCCTAACCCACTCACATTCTGTCTCTGTCTCTCTCAAAATTAAATAAACATTTTAAAAAATTTTTTAATATAATCAATATGCTAGATAGATATTACATCCATTAAATAAGAATAGGGATCTATAAAAAAGAAATCATTCAAAAAATTTATCTTGGAAATTTAAAATATGGTAGCACAAATTTAAAATTCAGTGGAAGGTTTAAAAGATAAAGTTGAGGATATCTCCAAGAAAGCAGAGTAAGAGACAGATACTTAGATACACAGAAAGATACAAAGACACACAGAAAGTAGGAGAAACAAAGAATAGAAAATAGTGATTTCTAACTATACTACAAAGCTACTGTAATCAAAATAGTTTGGTGCTGAAACAAAGATAGACACATATATCAGTGGAACAAAATAGCCCAGAAATAAATCCAATTAATCTATGTAAAAGGGGGCAAGAATACACAATGGGAAAAAGACAGTCTCTTCAATAAATTGGAAATAAGTGGGAAATAAATGGGATATAATGGGCAAACTGAACAGCTACATGCAAAAAAATGAAACTGAATAACTTTCCTATGCTATACCCAAAAATAAACTCAAAATGGATCAAAGACCTAAATGTAAGACTTGAAACCATAAAACTCCTAAAAGACAACATAGGCAGTAAACCTTAGACATTGGTCTTAGCAACATTTTTCTGGATCTTTCTCTTCAGGTAAGGGAAACAAAAGCAAAAATAAACAATTGGGACTACATTAAACTAAAAGGCTTTTTATACAGCAAAGAAAACCAGCAAAACAAAAAGGCAACCTACTAAATGGAAGAAGATATTTGCAAATGATATATCCAATAAGGAATTAATATCTGGAATATATAAAGAATATAAGACAACACCAAAAAAACAAACAATATGATTAAAAAATGGGAAGAGGACCTGAATAAACATTTTCCAAAAAAGACATATAGATGGCCAACAGACACAAGATGCTTACCACAACTAACGATCAGGGAAATGCAAATCAAAACTATAATGAGATATTACCTTACACCCGTCATAATGGCTAAAATCAAAAACACAAGAAACAAGTGTTGGCAAGGATGTGGTGAAAAAGGCAGCTTTGTGTACTATTGGGAGGAATGCAAACTGGTGTAGTTATTATGGAAGAGTATGAAGGGTCTTCAAAAAGTTAAAAATAGAACTATCATCCAATCCAGTAATTACACTACTGGGTATTTATCCAAAGAAAATGAAAACACTAATTCGAAAAGACATATACACCCACGTTTATCATAGCATTATTTACAATAGCCAAGATATGGAGGCAACCTAAGTGTCCATCGATAGACGACCATTCATAAAGAAGATGTGATACACACACACACACACACACACACACACACACACACACAGAGGAATATCACCCAGCCATAAAAAAAGGATGAAATTCTTCCAGTTGAGACAACATGGATGGGCCTAGAGGGTATTATGCTAAGTGAAGTAAGTCAGACAGAGAAAGAGAAATACTATATTATTTCACTTACATGTGCAATCTAAAAAGCAAAGGAACAAACAGCAGAAACAGACCCATAAATATGAAGAGCTGATGGTAGCTAGGGGGTAGGGGATGGGCAAAATGAGTGAGGGGGAAGGGGAGATACAGGCCTCCAGTTACGGAATGAATCAGTCACAGGGAGAAAAGGTACAGCAAGAGAACATAATCAATGGTATTGTAATAGCACTGTATGGTGATAGATGGTAGCTACATGTGTAGTTGATGTAGCGTAACGTAGACTTGTCAAATCTCTATGTTGTACAACTGAAACTAATGGAACATTGTGTATCAACTATAAAAATAAAAACTACAATGAGATATCAACTGACATCAGTTATAATGGCTAGTATTATAAAGACAAGAAATAACAAGTGTTGACAAGTATGTGGAAGGAACCCTTGTGCACTGTCTATGGGAATGTAAACTGGGGCAGCCACTATGGAAAAGAGTATGGAAGTTCCTCAAAAAATAAAAAATAGAAGTACAATGCAGCAATTCCACTTATGAGTATTTTTTTAAGATTTATTTATTTACTTATTTAAGTAACCTCTATTCCCAATGTGGGGCTGAAACTCATGACCCCGAGATCAAGAGTCACATGTTCTACTGACTGAGCCAGCCAGGCACCCCTCACTTATGGGTATTTATCCAAAGGAAACAAAAACACCAATTCAAAGAGACATATGTACCCCCATGATCATTGCAGCATTATTTACAATATCCAAGATACATAAGTAAACTATATGTCCATTAATAGATGTATGGATAAAGAAGTTGTGGCATATATATGCAATGGAATATTACTCAGCCATAAAAAGGAAAAATCTTGCCATTCATGACAACATAGAAGGACCTAGAAGGTATTATGCTAAGTGAAATAAGTCAAACAGAGAAAAACAAGTAACATGATTTCACTTATATGTGGAATCTAAAAAACAAAACAAATAAACAAAAACAGAAACAGACTCATAAACAGAGAACAAACTGGCAGGGGTGGGGAGTAGGTGAAGGGGATTAAGAGGCACAAACCTCCCATTATAAAATAAATAAGTCACAGGGATAAAAAGTACAGCATAGGGAATAAAAGTCAATTAATACTGTAATAACTTTGTATGGTCCCAGATGGTAACTACCCATCATGGTGAGCATTTTATAATGCGTGTAACTGTCATGTCACTATGTTGTATACTTGAAACTAAAATAATATTGTATGTTAACTACACTTCAATTTAAAAAGGCATAGATATTAGGGGATTAGTCCAGGAGATTTAACATCCAAATAACAAAAATTTCAGAGAGAACAGAAAACATAGAAGGAAGAAAACTGTCAAAGAAATAATTCAAAAACAGCCATGACATTTATGGAGACTATTTAGAATCTCAAATTAAGAAATAAAGGAAAGGACGTTTGCTTTCACTCAAGGCAGATGAACAGGAATGTAAAACAGGATTTTACACTCCTGCCTCAAATAAACGAACAAACCAAAACAATATATGAAACAACAGGTTTAAAGATACTGGACATCAGGCAACAATAAACATTAACCTGAGAGACAAGAACAAAACAACATGAGCTCTCGTTGTCCAGCTTACTGCCCTAAGAATTTCTAGGCTGCAGCATAGGGAGAGGGAACCCAGGCAGAGACTGGCAGTCTCCCTGAGTCAAGGAGTCACAGCTGAGAGTCAGAGGGAGCCCAAGGTGGCTAAAGTGCTTAGGACAGAGCGAGAATCCCAGAGACCTGAGAGGGTTACCCTTGAGAATTTAGCAGAAAAGTATTTTCCAGCACAGGAGGAGAGGAGCTACTTAAGACTAAGGGAACAAACCTATCTGAGACGCCTGGAGAACAGTGGCTGGCACTGACAGCAAGCTGGGAACAGTGCCTGTTCCCACCAGCCAGACTGGAAAAACTCATAATTCACAGACAACTGAGTAGAATACCCAGAAAAGCCATGCCTCAGTAATGGGAAGTAATTAGCCCTAGACTAAGCACCACTCTGGACCCACTAGAATCATAAAAAAGACTTGAAAAGATCAGGCTTTTTCTAAAAAACTTAACTACCTCCCAGAACAAAATTTAAGAATCTTAACAGAACACCCAGCACTCAACAAGGTAAAATTCACAATGTCTGGTATTAAAACAAAGGTCACCAGGCAATGAAAAGAAGCAGGAAAATACAATTCGCAATAAAAACAATAATCAATCAGTCGAAACCAACCAACCAACCAACCAAACAACCAACAGCTGTCACAGCTGTTAGGATAAAGCAAAGTCATTAAAACAATTACTATAACTGTATTCTATAAAAAAACTGTATACTATATGTTCAAAATTTTAAATAGAAATACGAGACATATATTAAAAAGTACCTAAATCAAACTTCTAGAAATGAAAACCAACATGTCTGAAATGAAAATGCACTGGATGGTATTAATGGCAGATAGACTTAGCAGAAGAAAAGAAAAGAAAAAAAAAAAAAAGAGCACCAGTGAATGCAGGACAACTTCATGCAGCCTAACATATATATAAAGGTACACAGAAGAGAAGAATGGGAGGTCAAAAATATTTGATTTCATGGCTAAAATTTTTCCTAATATTTTGCAAACACTAACTACAAAGACCCAGGGAATTCAATGAATCCCAAGCCTAAGAAACACGAAGAAAACTATACCAAGTCACAAAGTAATTTTTAAAAACAGTGATGAGAAAATCTTAAAGGCAGTTGGGCAAGAGGTTGGGGAGGTGCTGTGTACAGAGAGACAAAGGTAAGAACAAGACTTCTCCCTGGAAACAATGTAAGCAAGAAGATACGGAGCAATACCTTAAAAGCACTGAGAGCAGGGAGGCACCTGGTGGCTCAGTCAGTTCAGCATCCGACTTCGGCTCAGGTCATAATCTCCTGGTCTGTGAGTTTAAGCCCCATGTCAGGCTCTGTGCTGACAGCTCAGAGCCTAGAGCCTGCTTTGGATTCTGTGTCTCCCTCTCTCTCTGCCCCTCCCCCACTCATGCTCTGTCTGTCTGTCTCTCTCAAAAATAAATAAAGATTTAAAAAAATTTTTTTAAGTACTGAAAGCAGAAACTGTCTACCTTAAATTGTACACCCAATGAAAATATCTTTTAAAAAATAAAGGCAAAATAAAGACGTTTTCAGACATGCAAAAACTGAAAGAATTCTTCATCATCAACAAAACTGCAATACAAAATGAAGACAGAAATAAATCTGGATCTACACAAAGAAATGAAAAGCACCAGAAATGGTAACTACATAGGTAAGTATATTTTTTCTTATTATTTAAGTCCCTTTAAAAACAATTGAGGGCTTAAAACAAGTAATAACATTGCATTGTGGTGTTTATAACAAATGTATAATATGGATGATATAAATTCTAGGAGGGGAGAAATGTAAGTAAAGTATTGTAACTTTCCAATACTATAAGTGAAGTGATATATCACTTGAAGGTAGATTGTAATAAGTTAAAGATGTATAATATAAACCCTAAATGAACTACTAGATATTAGAGAAGATTCATGAAGTTGAAGATACAAACTATCCAAAATAAGACACCAAGAGTACAAGAGTAAAAGAAATGAATAGAGCATCAATGAACTGTGGAATAATGACAAGTGGTCAACTGTACACACAACTGGAGCTCCTGAAGAAGAGAGAATAAAGGGGATGGAAAGAAAAAAAATCTGTAAAAAATGATGGCCAAAAATTTCCTAAATTTGATGAAAATTATAGATCTACAGTTGTAAGAAACTTAACGGAACCCAGGCACAAAAAAGAAGAGAAAGACGGGGAGGAAGAAGAAGAGGAAGAAGAGGAAGAAAAGGAAGAGGGAGAAGTAGAGGAAGAAGGAGAAGAAGAAATTATACCACGGTATATATAATAAGCAAATTTTTCAAATTTTCAAATGATAAAAGGAAAATCTTAAAAGTAGTTGGAGGGGAAAATAAAAGGCACGTTACATAGAAAAAAAGAAAGACAGCAGATGTATAATTGGAAAAAAAATGATGCTAGAAGACAGTTTGGTAACAGGGGAAATCTATCAACCTCAAATTCTTCACTCAACAGAAATGCCTCTCAAAAAAGGAGGCAAAATAAAGCCTTTTTCAGACAAACAGAAACTGGAAAAAATCCATCATCAGTGACCTGTTCTGAAGAAACGTTTAAGGAAGTCCTTCAGGCAGAAGGACAATATTAGATAGAGAACTGAATTTACTCAAAAGAAGGGAGAACATCAGAAACAGTAGCTGCATGGGTAAATATAAAGAACTTTAAACTTTTTAAAGTCACATTATAATTGACTGCTTAAGCAAAAATAAGAACCATATATTGTGAGGTTTAGAAGTAAAATATAAGACCACAATAGCACAAATGCCTAGAGGGGAAAGATGGAAGTATACTGTTTTAAGGTTCTTATAATACACATGAAGTAGTATAACAGCACTTGACACATTAAAGATGTATATATAGGGGCACCTGGATGACTCAATTGGTTAAGCATCTGGCTTTGGCTCAGGTCATGATCTCATGGTCTGTGGGTTCGAGCCCCGCATCAGGCTCTGTGCTGACAGCTGGGAACCTGGATCCTGTTTTGGATTCTGTGTGTGTGTCTCTCTCTGTCTCTCCCCTGCTCACATTCTGTTTCTCTCTTTCTCTCTCTCTCAAAAATAAACATTAAAAAAATTTTTGAAGATGTATACTATAGACCCTAAAGCAAGTGTGAAAATAATATAACAATTATAGTTAGTAAGGCAACAAATGAGATAAGATGGAATCATAAAAAGTCCTCAATCAATACCAATAAAGCAGAGAAAGGGAAAAGGAACAAAACAAACTAGACAAACAGAAAACAAATATCAAGATGACAAATAAACATAACCACACCAATAATCACATAAAATGGAAATGCTCAGATTGTGTGGATAAAAAGCAAGACCCAACTACATGTTGCCTATAACTTAGCAATTATGTTAGAATCAATAACAAGTATCTCTGAAAACCTCACATATTTAATAACTGAATAACACACTTCTAATTAACCCATGAATTCAAAAGAAATCAAACAAAAAATTATAAAGTATTTTGAAGATAATAAAAATGAAAGCATGACATATTATAATTTGAGGGATCCTGCTACAGGAGTATATAGCAGCACCAAACACCTGTGTTAGAAAAGAAGAAAGGTCTCAAATCAATTGTCAGCTCTCCACTTAAGCAACTACAAAAGTAAGGCAAATTAAACTTTTATACAAATGTTCATAGCAGCTTTATTTGTAATAGCCCCAAACTGAAAACAAATGTCCACCAGTGGGTGAATGAATAAACAAATTGTGGTCTATCCCCACAGTGGAATACTACTCAGCAATAAAAAGGAACAGACTACTACTGATTCATGCTACAATATGGATGAACCTCAAAACTATTATGTGAGCCTAGTTACATTTATATTAAAATTAAGTAAAATTGAACATCCAATTCCTTGGTTACACTAGTCACATTTCAAGAACTCAGTAGCCATACATGGCTAGTGCCTACCACATTGGACAGCACAAGTAGACCACATTCCCATCATCTCATAAAGTTCCACTAGACAGCACTATTCTATACATGGAAATCTTGCAGAACACAAAAAAAGATAGGGTACTCATTAGAAAACTGGCAAAGGATATAAATAAGGCAAACCCAAATGGCTAATAAGTATATGAATGACTAATAAGTATATGCTCTACCGCAGTAATGAAAGAATGAGGCATCACTTTATACTCATTTGATGGGCTGAAATTTGAAAGTTGGATAATGTCAAACGTTTGCAAGCTTGCAGGAAATGAAACCTTCATACTTTGATGGTGAGAGGAAAAGACTGGTGCAACCATTCTCAAGAGCAATCTGACACTATCTAATGACATTATCAGATGTATCTGTGACCCTGCAAGCCCTCTGTGTAGACCCTGCTTGGAAAGTTACACACTGCAAACAGCAACTAGAAGCAGAGCACTCACTGTACCAAATGTATAGTGGAGATTTAAAAGCAGCAAAAGGGCTGTAAATTAAAGTTGAGGGATCTTTTTTTCCCTCCAGCTTTATTGTGATAAATTGACAATATTGCATAAGTTTAAGGTTTACAATGTGTTGATTTGATATAGTTACATGTCACAAAATGATTACCACCATACTCTTAGCTACCACCTTCATCCATCACATAGATAACATTTTTGTGTGTGAGCACATTGAAGATCCGCTCTCTTAGCAACATTCAAGTGTATGATACAGTGTTAACAGCTATAATCACCATGCAGTTTATTAGATTCCCAAGTTGTTAATCTTATAACTGGAAATTTGTATTTTATCCAGTACCTCCCCACTTCCCCCACCCTCCAACCACCACTGGTAACTAACACTCTACTCTTTCTCTGAGTTTGACATTTTTAGATTCTACATATAAGTGATATCATACAGTATTTGTCTTTCTCTGATTTTTTTCACTGAGCATGTTCTCAAGATTGATCCACGTTGTCACAAATGGCAGAATTTCCTTCTTTTTCACAGCTGAATAACATTCTATTGTGGATATATCTGTACATATTCCTATACCTACACCCATATCTATCATATCTTCTTTAACCATTCATGTGGTGATGGACACTTAGGTTGTTCCCATATCTTGGCTATTGTGAATAGTGCAGCAGTGAACATGGGAGTGCAGATACCTCTACAAGATCTTGATTTTAATTCCTTAGGATATATACCCAGAAGTGGGATTGCTAGGTCATATGGTATCATATCAGAGTTGGACTCTGGAGGAGGGGACAAATGGGAGTGGCACCCAGAGGTGAGGAAAACACAAAGCAAAATAGGGCTTACAGTGACTGGTTAAGACAGTATAGGTTTATAAGGAGTATCTCTGCCCTTATGAAGACAAAAAGAGAAAGGTTAGGACTGAAAGTATGGTGCTTAGAAAGAGAGACAGTAATTCAAAAAGTCAGTCATATGGAAACAACTTTGAAGGGGAGCTTTATTTTCCCTTCACTCCCTACTTTACTATCCTACTCTAGCTCCAGAGGAACAAATCAAAGAGGAAATAAGATTCTTTGCAATTGGATTTTCTAAAAATGGTGATAAATAATATTTTCTCTCAAGGGAATGAAAATACACTGCAGGCTGAAGCTGGTACTTATCTAAATTTCATTTCACTCATAGTAAAGTAGCAAGAGACAGTATGATTTATACCTAATGGGTAGTATCAGGAAAATGTGGAAAAGACTTTTAGCAGTAGCATGCTACCAAGAAACAAGGCAGGATGCCACAAAAACACCTTCACTATTTCCTATCACTTGTAGAATGAGATCATTTACCATCTTGCTCCTACTGACCCTTTCCATTCTCAATTTCCATCCCATCCCTAGTAATGGGAGCTCAGCTTCACCCAGACTGACTCACTGTTCTACCAGGAGTCCTTGAGATTTGCTAACCACCTGCCTAGAAAACATCCCTTGCTAATGCCTGTTGTGGCCTGTTCAATCTCTACCCATCTCTTGTGATTCTTTCAGATCTCTCTTGTCCTAAGTTAGTGTCCCACTTATGAACTGCTAGAGCACTTGATGTCTACACCATTTATTGGCTGATATTTCCCTTCAGCATTTTGAATATAATCATTCATTGTCTTCCAGATTCCACTGTTCTGCTTGGAAGTCAACTATAAATAAATGTATGGCTCAATATCTTGAATCAATTTTTAAAAATTCTTAACCATTAACTCTTCAAAAACTTCTGTCCCAATCATCCTCTCCTCTTCTTACAGGATTCCATTCTGCAACTTCCTTGTCTCTTATCTTTGATTTTTTTTCATTGTTTCATCTCTCAATACTGTATTCTGAATATTGTCTTCTAATCCATCTATTTATTAGTTTTCTCTTCAGCTGTCTATTCTGCTATTAAACCCATCATCCACTGAGTTATTAATTTTGATTGTTGTACATACCATTCTAGAATTTCCCTTCAGTTTCTTTTTTATAGTTTATATTTCTCTATCAAAGTACTATCACATCTTTCATCTCTCAATGAATGCAGCAAGCACAATTATCTTAAAGTCTGAGTTTTATCACTTCATTCTCTAGATCTCCTATGGGTGTCTGGTTTCTGCTAATTATCACTTATATTGTTTTGTTCTCTTGTGTGCCTGATCAGTTTTGTTTTGTTTTGTTTTGTTTTCCAGGTAAAATCCACGTAACATCAAGATAACCACGTTAAAGTGTGCAATTCAGTGGCATTTAGTATACTCACAATGTTGTGTTATCACTACCTCTATTTAGTTCTCAAATATTTTCATCACCCCCAAAGAAAACCCTGTACCTGTTAAGTAGTTACTTCCTACTTCTCCTAGTTCCCCCCCTGGAAACTACCAATTTGCTTTCTGCCTCTGTTTATGTCTTTATATTAAGTAGGTTTCTTGGAGGCAGCATGTAGCTGGGTCTTACTTTGCTTGGGTCCCCTTCTCTGTACTGTCACCTGAAAACTCTCAAATAAGCTTAGAATAGTTATCTGTTTCCCTTATCTCAGGGAACGTTGTCATTGGTCACCTGAGGTCCAATCTCTTCAAAACAATTGTTTTGTATAGTTTGTTCATTGTTCTTTTTTTGGCTGTTTCAGGTAGGAGGACAAATGCAGTCTCTTGTTACTCCACCTTGGTGAGGGGCAGAATTCTGCCCTTTTAAAACACAATTTATGTGCTTCAGTTTATCAGTTACTCATTCTATTCAATTTTAATTTTAATTAATTAAATTTTAATTGTGCCTTTTTAAAAAGTTTATTTATTTTAAGAGAGAGAGAGAGCAGGGAAGGGGCAGAGAGAGAGAGAGAGAGAGAGAGAGAGAGAAAGAGAATCCCAAGCCAACTCTGCAAGGTCAGTGCACAGACTGATGCAGGGCTCGATCTCATCATGAACCATGAGATCATGACCTGAGCTGACATCATGAGTTGGACACTTAACCAACTGAACCACCCTGGTGCCCCTTAATTTTAGTTTGTTTGTTTGTTTGTTTGTTTGTTTTTTGAGGCATGATGTCATTTGATCACATTTTTACCAAGACATTCACCATCCTGAAATCATTCTCTGATAACTTATAGTGCAATAAAATAGACCCACTTTTTTCCAAGTTAACCTCTTTTGCCTATAAGCAGCAAGTGCCAACCTCCACACCCTCTTTTTCCCCGGGACTGATGCATGTGTTTATGTGCTTATGACTAGGTGTCTCTAGTCATCAGATACACTCTAACTATAGCTTGCCTATCTCCTAAAATTGGGATCATTCCCCTAGGATATCCATAGAACACTTGGGCTCTACGCAAGCCTCTTCAGAGCTCTGGGGGGGTTGATACTTGTTTTTAAATCCAATATAGTTAACTTTTGGTGTTGGTAGACTTTTAGAAGTAATTTTTGGGGTGCTTGGGTGGCTCAGTCGGTTGAGCATCCGACTTTGGCTCAGGTCACGATCTCATGGTTCGTTGAGTTCAAGCCCCACGTTAGGCTGGCTGTAGACAGTGCAGGGCCCACTATAGGTCCTCTGTACTCCTCTGTCTGCTCCTCCCCTGCTCGCTCTCTCTCTCTCTCTCTCTCAAAAAGAAATAAACATTTTTTAAAAAGTCAATATTTTGATAATTATTGAAACTGGATGATGGATAAGTGGTAACTTGCCACCCTACTCTCTACTTTTGTGTTTGCCAGTAATTTTTCATTAAAAAAAGTTTAAAAACAGATATGGGAATAGATGTAGAGATATATATTGATAACAAAATAAAACACAAACTAAATGTATGATAATAGAGGTTTGTTAAATAAATTATGATATATTTATAGTACAGAATACATAAAGCAGCCTTTTAAAATAATTTTATTGAGCACTTGCTATTTATAAGGATAGATATTTATAATATATTGTAAAAAATTAAAAATCAAACCTTTTAAAATTAAAACAAAAGAGGGGCTCAGTTGGTTGAGCATCGGACTCTTGATTTCTACTCAGGTCACTATCTCATTGTTCATGGGTTTGAGCTCCGCATTGGGCTCCACGCTGCTTGGGATTCTCTGTCTTTCTCTCTCCCTGCTCCTCCTGTGCTTTCTCTCTCACAAGGTGAATAAACTTTTTAAAAAATTTTAAAAAGAAGTAATTTTCAGTTACATGAAGATTTTTCTGAGTTATTTTCTCCTCTTTCCTTGTTATTTATTTATACTTTTTTTTTTTTTTTTTTTTTTTTTTTTTGCCATCCACCTGTAGTGCTTGCAAATAATCAGATACTGGACACTCGCCAGCCCAGACGATCCTAGAGTGGGACTTTCGCTAAGAACCACTGGCCCTATGATATACATGTCATCAGGTGTGATAACAGTCTTATCAGAGGTGGAACTCCATCAGTGTCCCTCCCAATGACTGACTCATTACCACCTTGGCTTAACATGCTACAACCAAGGAGCATTTAAACACAAAGCAGGCTTTTCGTCACTGCTCAAACCTCACCCATCATAAAGACACCTTCCCTGCACTTATTGCCCCGTTTCTCCCCACGCTTTCTCAGCCAGAGTTGTTGAAAGAACTGTCTGCACTTGCCTCTTCTGCTTCTTCACACCTAGCCTGATTGTGATCTGGCTTCTCTACCCCACCCCAAGCCTCCCTGAGCATCTCTCACCAGCTCCTGCAATTGCCCTTTAGGTCTTGTCCTGCTTACATGGGCAGTGTCTGACACTGCAGACCCATACCCTTCTCTTCCCCCGCTTCTCTTTCACCCCTCCACTCGCTTTCTGCCCCTCTTTGTGTTCCTTCTCGGTTTTGGTGATGGTCCTGTAGGCTTTGTCCCAACCCCTTCTCTTCTTCCAGTAGAACTCATGGGCTCCTGTGGCTTTGAGGACCTCAACCTTGATGGAGGGATGGGAGTGAAGAATGAAGACTCTGTAGACCGGGGGTGTGTGCCAGGCCTTGGACTAGACCCTGAGCAGATTGCTATAGGTTAGTTGGAAGAGAATGGGGATGTTAATGACATGGCTGCTGCTTCCAGGTGTGGCACCTAAACACCGACAAGTCAGTATCACTGTGGATCCAGAATAGGGGAAATGTAAAATATGAAAGGCAATGCATTCCCACAAACAAATTATAACATCTGATATTTCAGGCAAGCACAGAGCAGTATATCAAGCTAGAGCACTGAATAAGGCTTCATTGTCTCAAAGTTCTAAGAGAAGTATGATTTATGTGTTGAAACTCCCCTCCCTGGGGGGAATGAGCCATTCGGATGCATTTGTTCCAGCTTGCTTTATACACGCGTATGTCATACAGAGAAATGATGGAGGACATTATCCTTCTATGGCTGCTGGTTCAAACACCAGGACCTATCAAACATGATTATGTCTAATTGCCAGCCTCAGCCACCCATCAGCTATGAAGAGCCACTTGGAGAGCACTGATGTGGCACTTTGCCAGCCCCTGCACCAGGCAGATAATTGTCTACCTCAAATGAAGGATGGAGGGCAGAAGGGTTGAGGGAAACCATGCCAGGCCATACCTGCCTCACTCCCTCTGCAGCACATCCTGTCTTAAGACCCCTTGGAGGGCATCAGTGATGGGGGTAGGGGGTAAGGTCAGTTTGTTCTAGACCAGTCTGCTCCAGACCCTGGTCAGCTCAGCTGAGCCTGTGTGTGTGTGTGTGTGTGTGTGGTGAAAGGACTAGAGCTTATTAGCTGGATAAAACTGCAGACTTCCAGTCACTCCAACCATCCAGATCTGTTTCCAATCTATTTCCCCTCCCTTGCAGTGGAGCTCCCTAAATGTTCATGCCCTGAAGACTCTATCACATATGACTCTCCTTGTGGCTGATTTCTACTCATCTCCTTATTATGCAGTGACTTTAGCCCCTGACTGACTGACCCAGTCCTCTCCACCCTTCTGCTGTCCTTCCATACCATGGATGAAACACCAAACTCTGGCTTCTCAGTCCTTCATTATCTCCACAACCATCCACTCCCTCCAGAACAGCTCGCTACCAATGCCCACAGCTTAACCCCAGATCTTATTTTCATAAGTGAATGTACCACCTTCAAAAGCCATCATCTCCTGTGGTTCCCACTCTGCAAAATCCCAGCTCCAATACTTGGACCCACAGGACATGGAGTGCAGGGCCAATGTTTCATTTTCTTCCTCATCTGGCTTGGACAATCTGTGGTCTAGCACATCACCACTTGCCTTCCGCTATCCTTCATCACCTTGCAGCTTTTCTCTACCCCAGTGCCGGTTAACCAGAACCATTCAGCCATCAGACCTGAGGAGCAGGTAACAGAGACAGTGGTGTCACAGCCGGGAAAGTTCTTCCACAGATCTCAAATGAGCACCAGTCCTGCCAGCCAAGTTCACCATACTCCTTAGACAAGTTCACATCCCCTTCCTCTGAACAGCCTATTTCACATCTTCCCCCTTCTCCTTTACTCCCCCATCCCATTTGAAGCTTTTCTGGGTGAGATCCACTGCTTCTGGGAGAAGTGAAAGCCCTCTGCTCCCAGGAGTAGGACAGGAACACTCTTGGGGGCAGGATCCGACAAGAGAATAAAGCCCAGAGCTGCTGCCACTCCTTATGGCCACTCCATGGACTCCTAACTCTGGCATCCAATGCCAGCCTGGCCTTTCTGTGGAGCAAACAGGCTTCATGGAAATGGGGGTCAGAGAGTATCACTCTTTTCCCCTACGGTGGGGTTGGTTCTTCCGTGCCCTGTGGAGAGACACTTGGGAAACTCCTAAGAGTAACAAAAGGCTCTCTAGTCACTGCAGAATCATTAAAGTGTGGTGGTAATAATAATAATAATAATAATAATAATAATAATAATAATAAACTTTAAACTTCATGTTTGGGCTGGGTTTTACCTCCTCTGCCAGGTCACCTGCAGGGGAAAATCCTGATAGATTCTTCTTTTCTCTCCAACCTCTTTCATGACTTTCACTCCACCCTTTGCCTTGGTTTTTGACCCCACCCAGGGTGGAGGCGAAAGTAGGGCAGGAAAGCTCTCACACGACTTGGAATTCCATTGATGATCTGTCGTCAGCTGTCCCCATGAAACAAGCGCTTTCCTCCCTGAGGTAATTTTGTGGGGTTTTTAGAGATTCCACACTGTCTGGGGATCTTTTCCCGGCCAGTCACTCAAGACCCGTTCCTCAACCTTTATGTGTCTGATGGAGTCTCCGACCTTACTCTGCTGTGGGGTCCTGCTCGTCAGGCAGCCTTCTTGGTTGGGATATCAAATAATCCCATGCCAGCTTTCTCACTTGAGTGACCCAAGCCTGATCCTTGGAAAATCCATATTCCCTGTGCTCCTACAAACTGTGGGAGCACAGGCCCCTCCCATGCAGCCCCCCTGATTCCTTCTTCCACAACATAGGCTGAGGCCAGCACCACCAGCAGCTCTTAAACCTCTTTTCTAGGCCAGAGATAAGAGGTTAGCTGGTGATAAGCACTGGGTGTTGTATGGAAACCAATTTGACAATAAATTTAATATATTGAAAAAAAAAAAAAAAGAGGTTAGCTGGCATCACAGAACCAATTTTTGGAAACCTCCTTTGTAAGTAGTCTTGACCATCATTTGGGAAAGCAGCACCCATCGTTCAGCCTGAACTGGGCCAACTCTAGCTCCACTTTCAAATCCTGCCATGCTTGACTGCACGTGCAGTGAACAACCAGTTTACTTGTGGCTGCTATTGTTGCTCACGGCTGCTGTTCTTCTGCAGCAGGAAGTCAGCAAAAGCCAAAAACCAGACATGTCCTAAAGAGGACTGGGCAACCGGATCAGTTTAACACATCACTGAAGGTTCAGCCCTTCCTCAGGCCCAGAAAAGCTGCCCCCGTTGCAGGCTGTATGAGATTTTGCTCCAGGATAGAAATAAAAACATTTGTATACAACAGGTGGTTTGTCACGGCAACCAATATGGCATCTTTTGGCCCATTTTCATACCTAGAAACTCAAATGTGAGCAGAAATGGTAATGAGTCCTCCGGTTTGGTCTGTGTGCCCCAGGTGCCTGGGGCTGACTCCCCAGATGGTGAAGCCACTGCACTTAGCACTGAAACAACTCACTCTTTCAAACAGAGAGAAATTTAGCACAAAGACATGTTTACAGAGGTGTTCTAAGGACTGGGATGAGGTGGGAGCTGCCAGAGAAGGAAAGGAGATCAGAGAAGCTATAAGGACTGAGTTATAAAACATGATCAGCACATATGGCAAGTCATATTTGACCAACTTAGAAGGAGCCTCTTGGAGATCATTCAGTCTTCCCTTGACTTTCACAGAGGAAGAAATAATAGTAGTAATAATAACAGCTACATTTTTTAGGGTAGACACTTAGGAAATACTACTTCATTTATTACCTCATTTATTTCTCAAGATATTCCTATGAGGTAATTACCGTTGCCTCACCATTGCCTTCATTTTACAGGCTAGGAAACTGAGACTCCAAGAGGTAAATTCACTTGCCCCAGGTGCCCTGGCCAGGAAGGACAGCACCAGGAGGACAGCCTGTGCATTATGATCCCTAGTTTGGTGTGATTTCCATGACACCATTATACTGCACGGAAGACAAGCTCAGTTAAAAATCCTCTCCTAGGAACACCTGAAAGGGTAGTTACATGCCTTTTCTATTTCTCAAGTCCAGAGTTCAGGAGCAGAGCCATTGCTTGAATTCAATTGAGATCCCAAAAGTAGGGCGTGCAGAGGCCACAAAAGGAAAAATGGAGATGTGGAAACAGTGTCAGCCATATTCAAGAGAACCCCGTGGATCCTGGGAGTCAGCCTGTTTCCAGGCCTTGAGAGAGGTGAGCTAACCAGGTGACAGATGTCATACCATGGGGAAAGAAGGAGGACAATGCTGGTGGTGGGAGAGGAGAGAGTAAGAGACCAGGGAGTCTCAAGGAAGGAAATAGGCTAAGAAGAACAACAACCATGTCAGAGGTCACAAGAGCTTAGAGGTCCTGCATAAGTTAGCCTAGGTTTGATATATGAGAGCAAACCTTCAGATGAGCAGGAGAGGCCTGAAGGAAAGCTCCAGTCTCTAAGAGGAAAGGGCCCTGGACAAGGAAATGGCCTCTGTGAGAGGGTGACGTACACCCAAAGACAGCCATGGGGGTTGGCAGGGCAGGGTATGTGTGTGGAAGTCATGGGGCCTTGAGGGAACATAGCAGGCTGCAAGGGGCACAGAAGGGAGAACAGACCTGACTCTGCCCAGAGTTTGCAGGCAGAGTCTTGGTGGTGAAACCTTTCAGCCCCACCCCCAGTCTTCTAGTGTACTATTTCCTGCATTCCCATGGCCCTCAGCGCTCCCAGGTGATCTCTCCATGTGCAGGCTATCCCATCCCCACTGCCTCATCCAAATGCATCACTGACATTGCCCCACCCCCACCCCACCATTCCAACCTCTTCAGAGAAGCACCCCCAACTCATGGTCTGTGGGACTCCTTGGGCCCTTAGCATGCCCTCCAAATGTACTGTTCTTTTCCCCTCTGTGACCCCATCAGATTGTGAATGCTTTGAATCACGCCTTATTTGTCTGGACATCCCTTTAACAGCGCCCAGGACTCAAAGATGGTTGCTTAGATATTAACAATAGCAGTATGAACACAATACCAAAACGGAAGTACATGGTGCTTGGCTGGTAACAGCCAAAAGCCACCAATGAAACAATGGAGTTGAAAATCTTATTCACCTTGTGCCCTCTTGTGGAGAAGAGAGCAAAGAACACTATATCACCACTTGGGAAGACGGATTTACTTCTTTCCCTTATCACCTCCTCCTTTCCTAAATAGTTACAATACAGAGCTAATGAATAAAAATATATTTAAATATAAATATGTTATTCTATGTTTAACTTTAACGTACTATTACTCTATATTTAAACATAACTACATTATATCTAAATAGAGTTACAATACGATATTAATGAATCATCTTTACCGTATTATGATTTTGATTTCATAAATACTGTTTGAAGATGAACCAGGAAGTATTGTATAATTATATGTTCTTTCTGGTAACATCCTTGTGCATTTTTGCTCCTGCAAAATCATAATGCTGCTTCATTTTCTATTTGCTAGTTTTCTAAGTACTTATCAAAACTAATGCTCAAACTCTCTACTGACACTGTAGTAAGGTCCTTTCAATTTTTTTTTTTTTTAAATCTGGAACCTCCAACAATACTACTTTTAAAAATCATTAGAGCAGTGCACCTGGTTGGCTCAGTTGGTGGAGCATGTGACTTGTGCTCTCACAATCATGACTACAAGCCCTATGTTAGGCACAGAGCTTCCTTAAAAAAGAAAGGAAAGAAGGAAGGAAAAAAAATTATTGGAGCTATCTTCAGTGTTACCGCTCAAATGAGATTATTTACCCTCTCATTTTTTGTACAGCAATAATCATCTTTTTTGGTCTTGCCTTTTTGGTCTTTTGATGAATAGAAGTTCAGAATTTTTATAAGTCCAGTTTATAATTTTTCCCTTTGGGACTACTGCTTTTAGTGTCCTGTTTTTAAAATCACTCCCTATTCTAATACCTTGAAGATGCTTTTCTATATTGCATCCCAAAATCTTTATTGTTTTGCTTTTCACAATTAGGTCTACAATTGACTTGGAAATTATTTTTGTATATGCTGTAAGGTAAGGATTAAATTTTTATCTACTTTTTCTATATAGATACTTTATTGAGTCAACAGCATTTATAAAAGACCATCTTTCACCCACTATTCCGCAGCACTGTTCATGTCAACCATCAAATAACCATGTATGTGGGAATCTATTCCTGGAACCTTTAATCTCTTCCACTGATATGTTTACTATCCCTACATTAATGCTACACTGTTTTAGTTACTGCACACTTTTAATGCAACTTGGGAGCCTACAGGGCAAACCCTACCACCTCATTCTTCTCCTTTAAGAGTGTTTTGGCTCCTCTTAACTCTTTGCATTTCCATACAAACCTTAGTATCAGTTTTTTAATTTCCAGAAAAAGTGCTGCAATTTTTACTGGGGTTGCAATGAATCTACAGATAATTTTAGAAAAAATTGTCATTTCACAATATCAGGTCTTCTAACCCATGAACACAGGATATCACTCCATTTATTTAGGTTATCTTTAATTTCTGTCAGTATTCTTTTACTGGTTTCTAAATAATATTCTCTAAAAATTTCATTTTATACACTGTTGGATTTTTAAAAATTATGGTAATATATGCATAACATAAAATTTGCCATCTTAACTATTCAGTGTACAGTTGATACTCATGTTGTTGTGCAAACAATCTCCAGAATTCTTTCCATCTTGCAAAACTGAAACTGTACCCATTAAACAACAGCTCCCTATTCCCCCTCCCCTGGCAACCTCCATTCTATTTTCTATCTCTATGAATTTCACTACTCTATTGATTCCAATCATATACGTGGAATTACATAGTGTTTGTCTTTTTGTGACTGACCTATTTCACTTAGCATAATAGCCTCAAGATTCATTCATGTCACAGCATGTGTCAGAATGATATTCCATTGCATGTCAAACGCCACTTTGTTTATCCCTTCATCTCTCAGTAAACACTTGTTTGGCTTTCACCTTCCAGTTATTGTAAATAATGCTTCTATGACCATGGGTGTACAAATATCTCTTTAGGACTCTGTTTTCAATTCTTCTAAGATTATACATGGAAGTGGAATTACTGGATCATACAATATTTTTAATTTTTTGAAGAACTACAGTATGTCATTTTAATTCTTTTTACATAATTATTTTTAAGTAATGGGAAAAAGTCCAATTACAAATGTTATAGAGTATATCTTTTAAAGAATGTAATGATAAAATATGTAATGATAAAATATTTTACATAAGTCATTGCTACATGTCAAACAAAAACTGATGAAAAAATTTTAATGCGTATTTATTTTTGAGAAAGTGCAAGTGGGGGAGGGGCAGAGAGGGGCAACAGAAGATCTGAAGTGGGGCTCAGATTCACAAACCATGAGATCATGACCTGAGCCAAAGTCAGACACTCAACGGACTGGGCCACCCAGGATGAAATTTTGTTTAATTCCCAAGTGGTTTTGAGAAATTGCATATTAATGTCAAAAGTACCCTCTAGTTGGGGCACCTAGGTGGCTTAGTCAGTTAAGCTTCTGACTCTTGGTTTCGGCTCAGGTCATGATCTCATGGTTTCGTGAGTTCGAGCCCCACATTAGGCTCTGTGCTGACAGCGTGAAGCCTGCTTGGGATTCTCTCTCTCTCCCTCTCTCTCTGTCTCTTCCCTGCTCACACCGTCTCTGTCTCTCTCAAAAACAAATAAACTTAAAAAGTACTCTTCAGTCAAATGAGGTTGGGAAACACAATATTAACTGAAACTGAATTTGGAGCAAGAAGCACATTAACCAGTGCAGCAAGTGAGGAAGGACAGCTATTTAATTAAGAGGTAATCATTGAGTGCATATTCATACGTGTGTTTTTGATGGATAATGAAAAAAAAAGAGAGAGAGACAGACACAGTCCTAAAAGAGCTCAGGATCTAGAGGGCTGGAACTGGTGGAAAGGCAGTATAATACATCAAATAATTAGATGAAAATTACATTCAGAGTATAATTAGGTGCTAAATGTGTGATGTAGTCAAGTTCTTCAGGGACATGAGAGGGGAAAATCACTATAGGGTAAGGTATTTGGAAGAAACTTCATGGTGAAAATAAGGCATGTCTCAAATTTGAAAGAACAGCTCAAGCAAAAGCAGTGATACAAATGAGGCTAGCCCTCTCGCTATTCAGCTTCCATGTGCACCCTTCCATACATTTTTGAACTTTTGTACATCAATAACACAATTCCAATTTTTCTTGTGACAAAATACAACTATCTAGTAGTTGTAAAGGTAAAGTTCTTACCTTTTCCTCAAAATATGGAGAGCACAGTCCCAACAGTCAATGTATCCATCACTGATAATCTTAATTACTCCTCAAATTCTGGCAGCGTCCCACTCCTCAAATTCTGTTACCTAATGAATAAATTGTGAAGTTAGCTTTCCCCTATACATACATAAAATAGCAATGGGAAGGAAATAGAAGAAAATGGTTGGCACATAAAATAAACAACATATATAATAAACAAACAGGAAATATACAAAGCTATTACCGTCACGGTTTCCGTGATTTGCTGTGAGGCTGTCAATGATATCTCCATCTTCCTTCTTCCGCTACCCAGTCCACATTTCCCCCATCCTCAGCCAGAAATTCAGCTGGAGTGATCCAAACCTTCACTCGTAGGCACCTCCGGGCAACTCTTTTGGCTTCATAGTCCTTCTTATCTGCATTGTACAGCAACTCAAGTTTACGCACCTCACCTAGAGTGACTTTTTTTTTTTTTTCCAGTTGGTTCAATGGCCTAAGAAGTCTAAAATGTCCAGGAGGCATTCTCACTTTCCAATTCAATTGAACCATTGTGTCTGCTAGTGGAAGCATTCCTCCCTTGGAGACTGACTTCCATAACGGCATTGCTCAAGGTTTCTGGGGCAGGAAGAATAATTCTGCAAATGGATTATTGAGTTTAAGAGTGAGAGCAGCCACTCCCACTTCTACCCCTTGATGCCCAGATCCATGTGTTCTGGCTATGAGAGAGAAAACACTATATAACAGTTGCTGATTCAAAGCATCTACTGTATTCTGTGAGACAGAATCACATTGTTTTGGGGTATTGTCTCCCAATTGGCACCACCACTGAGGCTTCAATGAGCCATTCCAACTTTAAATTAGGCCATCTGCTCCTAGGTGATGGAATATGTGAGTAATACCAGATGATTCCATAAGCATAAGCCCCATGCCGTATTTCCTTTGCTGAGGAATGAGCTCCTAGATAAGAGGCAATGCTGTGCAGAATACCAAGACGATGGATAAAGCATTCCATAAATACTTCTGCAAGTACACAGATGGTACGCCTGGCTGAAGGATTATGTTAAGGGAAGGCAAATCCATGTTCAGAAAACATGTATATTCAGTGAGGATGTCTCTCTGCCTCCTCTATGAAAAAAGAGGCCCAGTGTAATCAGTCTGCCACCAGGTGGCTGGTTGGTCCCCACGGGAAGTGGTGCCATATGAGGGGCCTCCTGTTGGTCTCTTCAGTTGACAGATTAAGTACTCAGCAGTAATGTTAGACAGGTCAGCACTGGGTAGGGGAAGTCCACATTTTTGAACCCCATGCATAGCTTCCATCCCTGCCATTGTGGCCACTTTACGGCTCACCGAGCAAGCACAGGATTACTAGGTTAAAAGACTGATTTATATCCATGGAGTATCAGCCTGATTATTAGAAGTCTCCTCTACACTGCATGGCCATGGCTCACCACATAGCAGATATGTCTCTATTGTTCCAGGGTAATGGAACTTGCTGGAAGTCTTTTCTCCAGAGTGCAAGCAAAAGTCATTTACTGGGAGGTTATCTCACTAGAGGTACTCTGCTATGAAACTGCCCATGAGGGTGCAGGAGAAAATTGCTGCCAGGGCAATCTCCTGCTGGATCCAGGAGAGCTACATGCTGAGTCTGTAGAGTCAGCACACCAGAACCAGGAAGGGAAGCCCCTTTCCCCTGCAAAGTCTCTCCAGAGCCTCCCACTGACAACTCATAACATTATGCTTGTTGGCAAAGGAAAAATATTTAAAAGGTCCATTTCATGTTTACAGACAGCAAAGGATGAATTTCAATAAACTGGTAGCTATCAAAGGCATGTAATGGGGTGAATAGTGTCCTCCCAGAATTCATGTCCACCTGGAAACTCAGAATGTGACCTTCTTTAGAAAAGTACATTTTGGGGGCAGATGCAATTAGTTAGGATGAGGTCAGACTGGATGAGGGTGGGCCCTAAATCCAATGATTGGTGGCTTTTTAAAAGGAGATGAGACATGAAGCCACACTTAGAGAAGTCCATGTGATGACAGAGGCAGAGATTGAAACGATGCAGTATTGCTGGCACCCATGAGAAGTTGGAAAGAAGTAAAGAAGAAATCTTCTGTAGAGCTTTCCGAGGGAGCATGGACCTGCCAACACCTTGATTTCAGACTTCTAATCTCCAGAACCATGAGATAATAATAAATTATTATTTGAAGCCACCAAGTTCATGGTAATTTGTTATGGCAGCCCTGGGAGACTAATGCAGCACCAAATCAGGTTATCACCAAATGTTTAGTTCCAGTCTGGGGAGAACCAACTCACAAATGAATATTTGAAGCCCTATGCCCTGGAAGAAAGGTGAGAATCAAGATTCTATATGGGCAGTGTGCTAAACACCCAAGGTTATATAGCAGACTCTGAAATTCTACCACAGATCTCTCTTCTTATTAGGCTTTACTGTTGCACCAGATATGGATTTTCAGTACTGTATGAAATTTATTATCTCTATCTCTTCATATTAAAATGTCATGAGCCATTATGCTTTTATTGCAATGTATCTACCTGCAGCAGCTCTCTGATCCAATGGGCTCTCCTTCTTGCAGATTATCTGTCCTCCTGGTAACTACTAAGCCTTTAAATCTATCTGAACAGTCTTTGTTAATTTTCAGAAACTGCCCCTTTTATCAGTTTGATCCTCTTTTTATCCACATATTTATGGAGCATACATTAACTAGAGATCAATGTCCTAATTATGTTAAAGGGAACAAATGACACAGAGAACACAAGGATGAATGGGACACAGATCCTGTCTGACATGTACATGAGTGAAAGAGACACATCTTGGAAGATCCCAGATTTCTACTGGGGGGATGGTGGTACTAGCCCAGGAGAAAAGGAGGAAAAAGAGGCGAGTGTAGAGGAAGTGAAGAAGAACTCACATTTAGTTTAAGGTGCCTGTGAAACAAACAAGTAGTCATGTTTCATAAAGTCACCTCTATGGGGAAGAGGCTCAAGAAGAGGATCGGTCTCAAGATATAAATTGGTACTCGTTAGTTCAGGGTTGGTAATTAAAGGCTTATAGGTGGAAGTACATGAGCTGGCCCAAAGAGAGCCTATAACATGAAAAGTGCAGGAACCAAAGACAGAACAAGAACACTAATTGTATGTGGGATTGCAGAACAAGAAGAACCACTGTGTTTAGAAGGACAGAGGAGTAATGAAGGACAAAATTCAAAGGGGAAGAAGTACTGTTGTAAATAATGTGAAATGCTGAGAAGGATGAAAGTAAGTAATCATATATGGCAGTAGGGAAGACAGTGAATGGATAAGGGTGGAAGCTTCTTTATACAAGGGTTAAAGGGAGGGCACCTGGGTGGTTCAGTCGGTTAAGTGTCTGACTTTGGCTCAGCTTATGATCTCATGGTTTGTGAGTTCGAGCCCCACATCAGGCTCTCCGCTGTCAGCTCAGAGCCTGTTTGGATGCTCTGTCCCCCTCTCTATCTGCCCCTCGCCTGCTCATTCTCTGTCTCAAAAATAAATAACCTTTTGGGGCACCTAGATGGCTCAATCGGTTAAGCATCTGGTTAAGTGTCTGACTCTTGGTTTTGGTTCAGGTCCTGATCTCACAGTTCATTTGTTAGAGACCTGCCATCAGGCTCTGTGATGACAGCGTGGAGCCTGCTTGGGATTCTCTCTGCCCCTCCCCTGTTCACTTGCTCTCTCGCTCTCAAAAATAAATAAACTTAATAAAAAAGGGGAAGATGGCGGCGTAGGAGGACGCGGGGCTCACCGCGCGTCCTGCCGATCACTTAGATTCCACCTACACCTGCCTAAAGAACCCAGAAAACCGCCAGAGGATTAGCAGAACGGAGTCTCCGGAGCCAAGCGCAGACAAGAGGCCCACGGAAGAGGGTAGGAAGGGCGGCGAGGCGGTGCGTGCTCCACGGACTGGCGGGAGGGAGCCGGGGCGGAGGGGCGGCTCGCCGGCCAAGCAGAGCCCCCGAGTCTGGCTGGCAAAAGCGGAGGGGCCGGACAGACTGTGTTCCGACAGCAAGCGCGACTTAGCGTCTGGGAGGTCATAAGTTAACAGCTCTGCTCGGAAAGCGGGAAGGCTGGAGGACAAAGGGAGGGAGAGCTGCTGAGCCCCCGGACGGCAGAGCTCAGCTTGGCGGGGAACAAAGGTGCCAGCGCCATCTCCCCCGCCCATCCCCCAGCCAAAATCCCAAAGGGAACCAGTTCCTGCCAGGGAACTTGCTCGCTCCGCGCAAACACCCAACTCTGTGCTTCTGCGGAGCCAAACCTCCGGCAGCGGATCTGACTCCCTCCCGCTGCCACAGGGCCCCTCCTGAAGTGGATCACCTAAGGAGAAGCGAGCCAAGCCTGCCCCTCCAGCCCCCGAGCACCTTGCCTACCCACCCCAGCTAATACGCCAGATCCCCAGCAACACAAGCCTGGCAGTGTGCAAGTAGCCCAGACGGGACACGCCACCCCACAGTGAATCCCGCCCCTAGGAGAGGGGAAGAGAAGGCACACACCAGTCTGACTGTGGCCCCAGCAGTGGGCTGGGGGCAGACATCGGGTCGGACTGCGGCCCCGCCCACTAACTCCAGTTATACACCACAGCACAGGGGAAGTGCCCTGCAGGTCCTCACCACGCCAGGGACTCTCCAAAATGACCAAACGGAAGAATTCCCCTCAGAAGAATCTCCAGGAAATAACAACAGCTAATGAACTGATCAAAAAGGATTTAAATAATATAACAGAAAGTGAATTTAGAATAATAGTCATAAAATTAATCGCTGGGCTTGAAAACAGTATACAGGACAGCAGAGAATCTCTTGCCACAAAGATCGAGGGACTAAGGAACAGTCACGAGGAGCTGAAAAACGCTTTAAACGAAATGCAAAACAAAATGGAAACCACGACGGCTCGGCTTGAAGAGGCAGAGGAGAGAATAGGTGAACTAGAAGATAAAGTTATGGAGAAAGAGGAAGCTGAAAGAAAGAGAGATAAAAAAAATCCAGGAGTATGAGGGGAAAATTAGAGAACTAAGTGATACACTAAAAAGAAATAATATACGCATAATTGGTATCCCAGAGGAGGAAGAGAGAGGGAAAGGTGCTGAAGGGGTACTTGAACAAATTATAGCTGAGAACTTCCCTGAACTGGGGAAGGAAAAAGGCATTGAAATCCAAGAGGCACAGAGAACTCCCTTCAGACGTAACTTGAATCGATCTTCTGCACGACATATCATAGTGAAACTGGCAAAATACAAGGATAAAGAGAAAATTCTGAAAGCAGCAAGGGATAAACGTGCCCTCACATATAAAGGGAGACCTATAAGACTCGTGACTGATCTCTCCTTTGAAACTTGGCAGGCCAGAAAGGCTTGGCACGATATCTACAGTGTGCTAAACAGAAAAAATATGCAGCCGAGAATCCTTTATCCAGCAAGTCTGTCATTTAGAATAGAAGGAGAGATAAAGGTCTTCCCAAACAAACAAAAACTGAAGGAATTTGTCACCACGAAACCAGCCCTACAAGAGATCCTAAGGGGGATCCTGTGAGACAAAGTACCAGAGACATCACTACAAGCATAAAACATACAGACATCACAATGACTCTAAACCCATATCTTTCTATAATAACACTGAATGTAAATGGATTAAATGCGCCAACTAAAAGACATAGGGTATCAGAATGGATACAAAAACAAGACCCATCTATTTGCTGTCTACAAGAGACTCATTTTAGATCTGAGGACACCTTTAGATTGAGAGTGAGGGGATGGAGAAGTATTTATCATGCTACTGGAAGCCAAAAGAAAGCTGGAGTAGCCATACTTATATCAGACAAACTAGACTTTAAATTAAAGGCTGTAACAAGAGATGAAGAAGGGCATTATATAATAATCACAGGGTCTATCCATCAGGAAGAGCTAACTATTATAAATGTCTATGCGCCAAATACCCGAGCCCCCAGATACATAAAACAATTACTCATAAACATAAGCAACCTTATTGATAAGAATGTGGTCATTGCAGGGGACTTTAACACCCCACTTACAGAAATGGATAGATCATCTAGACACACAGTCAATAAAGAAACAAGGGCCCTGAATGATACATTGGATCAGATGGACTTGACAGATATATTTAGAACTCTGCATCCCAAAGCAACAGAATATACTTTCTTCTCGAGTGCACATGGAACATTCTCCAAGATAGATCATATACTGGGTCACAAAACAGCCCTTCATAAGTTTACAAGAATTGAAATTATACCATGCATACTTTCAGACCACAATGCTATGAAGCTTGAAATCAACCACAGGAAAAAGTCTGGAAAACCTCCAAAAGCATGGAGGTTAAAGAACACCCTACTAACAAATGAGTGGGTCAACCAGGCAATTAGAGAAGAAATTAAAAAATATATGGAAACAAACGAAAATGAAAATACAACAATCCAAACGCTTTGGGATGCAGCGAAGGCAGTCCTGAGAGGAAAATACATTGCAATCCAGGCCTATCTCAAGAAACAAGAAAAATCCCAAATACAAAATCTAACAGCACACCTAAAGGAAATAGAAGCAGAACAGCAAAGGCAGCCTAAACCCAGCAGAAGAAGAGAAATAATAAAGATCAGAGCAGAAATAAACAATATAGAATCTAAAAAAACTGTAGAGCAGATCAACGAAACCAAGAGTTGGTTTTTTGAAAAAATAAACAAAATTGACAAACCTCTAGCCAGGCTGCTCAAAAAGAAAAGGGAGATGACCCAAATAGATAAAATCATGAATGAAAATGGAATGATTACAACCAATCCCTCAGAGATACAAACAATTACCAGGGAATACTATGAAAAATTATATGCCAACAAATTGGACAACCTGGAAGAAATGGACAAATTTCTAAACACCCACACTCTTCCAAAACTCAATCAGGAGGAAATAGAAAGCTTGAACAGACCCATAACCAGCGAAGAAATTGAATCGGTTATCAAAAATCTCCCAACAAATAAGAGTCCAGGACCAGATGGCTTCCCAGGGGAGTTCTACCAGACGTTTAAAGCAGAGATAATACCTATCCTTCTCAAGCTATTCCAAGAAATAGAAAGGGAAGGAAAACTTCCAGACTCATTCTATGAAGCCAGTATTACTTTGATTCCTAAACCAGACAGAGACCCAGTAAAAAAAGAGAACTACAGGCCAATATCCCTGATGAATATGCATGCAAAAATTCTTAATAAGATACTAGCAAATCGAATTCAACAGCATATAAAAAGAATTATTCACCATGATCAAGTGGGATTCATTCCTGGGATGCAGGGCTGGTTCAACATTCGCAAATCGATCAACGTGATACATCACATTAACAAAAAAAAAGAGAAGAACCATATGATCCTGTCAATCGATGCAGAAAAGGCCTTTGACAAAATCCAGCACCCTTTCTTAATAAAAACCCTTGAGAAAGTCGGGATAGAAGGAACATACTTAAAGATCATAAAGGCCATTTATGAAAAGCCCACAGCTAACATCATCCTCAACGGGGAAAAACTGAGAGCTTTTTCCCTGAGATCAGGAACACGACAGGGATGCCCACTCTCACCGCTGCTGTTTAATATAGTGCTGGAAGTTCTAGCATCAGCAATCAGACAACAAAAGGAAATCAAAGGCATCAAAATTGGCAAAGATGAAGTCAAGCTTTCGCTTTTTGCAGATGACATGATATTATACATGGAAAATCCGATAGACTCCACCAAAAGTCTGCTAGAACTGATACATGAATTCAGCAAAGTTGCAGGATACAAAATCAATGTGCAGAAATCAGTTGCATTCTTATACACTAACAATGAAGCAACAGAAAGACAAATGAAGAAACTGATCCCATTCACAATTGCACCAAGAAGCATAAAATACCTAGGAATGAATCTAACCAAAGATGTAAAAGATCTGTATGCTGAAAACTATAGAAAGCTTATGCAGGTAATTGAAGAAGATATAAAGAAATGGAAAGACATTCCCTGCTCATGGATTGGAAGAATAAATATTGTCAAAATGTCAATACTACCCAAAGCTATCTACACATTCAATGCAATCCCAATCAAAATTGCACCAGCATTCTTCTCGACACTAGAACAAGCAATCCTAAAATTCATATGGAACCACAAAAGGCCCCGAATAGCCAAAGTAATTTTGAAGAAGAAGACCAAAGCAGGAGGCATCACAATCCCAGACTTTAGCCTCTACTACAAAGCTGTCATCATCAAGACAGCATGGTATTGGCACAAAAACAGACACATAGACCAATGGAATAGAATAGAAACCCCAGAACTAGACCCACAAACGTATGGCCAACTCATCTTTGACAAAGCAGGAAAGAACATCCAATGGAAAAAAGACAGTCTCTTTAACAAATGGTGCTGGGAGAACTGGACAGCAACATGCAGAAGGTTGAAACTAGACCACTTTCTCACACCATTCACAAAAATAAACTCAAAATGGATAAAGGACCTGAATGTGAGACAGGAAACCATCAAAACCTTAGAGGAGAAAGCAGGAAAAGACCTCTCTGACCTCAGCCGTAGCAATCTCTTACTCGGCACATCCCCAAAGGCAAGGGAATTAAAAGCAAAAGTGAATTACTGGGACCTTATGAAGATAAAAAGCTTCTGCACAGCAAAGGAAACAACCAACAAAACTAAAAGGCAACCAACGGAATGGGAAAAGATATTTGCAAATGACACATCGGACAAAGGGCTAGTATCCAAAATCTATAAAGAGCTCATCAAACTCCACACCCGAAAAACAAATAACCCAGTGAAGAAATGGGCAGAAAACATGAATAGACACTTCTCTAAAGAAGACATCCGGATGGCCAACAGGCACATGAAAAGATGTTCAACGTCGCTCCTTATCAGGGAAATACAAATCAAAACCACACTCAGATACCACCTCACGCCAGTCAGAGTGGCCAAAATGAAGAAATCAGGAGACTATAGATGCTGGAGAGGATGTGGAGAAACGGGAACCCTCTTGCACTGTTGGTGGGAATGCAAATTGGTGCAACCGCTCTGGAAAGCAGTGTGGAGGTTCCTCAGAAAATTAAAAATAGACCTACCCTATGACCCAGCAATAGCACTGCTAGGAATTTATCCAAGGGATACAGGAGTACTGATGCATAGGGGCACCTGTACCCCAATGTTTATAGCAGCACTCTCAACAATAGCCAAATTATGGAAAGAGCCTAAATGTCCATCAATTGATGAATGGATAAAGAAATTGTGGTTTATATACACAATGGAATACTACGTGGCAATGAGAAAAAATGAAATATGGCCTTTTGTAGCAACATGGATGGAACTGGAGAGTGTGATGCTAAGTGAAATAAGCCATACAGAGAAAGACAGATACCATATGGTTTCACTCTTATGTGGATCCTGAGAAACATAACAGAAACCCATAGGGGAGGGGAAGGAAAAAAAAAAAAAAGAGGTTAGAGTGGGAGAGAGCCAAAGCATAAGAGACGGTTAAAAACTGAGAACAAACTGAGGGTTGATGGGGGGTGGGAGGGAGGGCAGGGTGGGTGATGGGTATTGAGGAGGGCACCTTTTGGGATGAGCACTGGGTGTTGTATGGAAACCAATTTGACAGTAAATTTCATATATTAAAAAATTAAAAAAAAAAACTTAATAAAAAAGGCTTAAAGGGAACAGGAGGTGCAATTATAGTTTATTCTCTATAATTGATGTTATAGTATATGTAATTAAAAATTCAAATTGGTCTAGAAGACCTAGAATGGACAAGAACAGTCCCCTCCGCCCTCCACCACTAAGTCCTGCTTTGCAGGACTACATCCCCGTTCTACTCTTATAGCTGTTTCTATGGGGATTTACTTACACGTTCTAAATAATTTAAGACAGCTATTTATTTTCATATTTCACTTTTACATATTATTAAGTTCATATTATGAAATATAAGGATTTAGCTCTCTTATGCAGCCACACTTCCCTCATACACAGAATTATCATTCCTCCCTTTCCCCCAAACCTCCCAATATACTTGGTTAGATCAAATTTCAGTGTTCATATTATAATGACTATGTAAGCATTATCCATAGCTAAGCCTTCTAATGTACCCTAAATTTCTTGCACACCATTCTGTTTGCCTGAACTTAATGATAAATGGGTGCTGCTTCTGCCCTTTGCTTCGTCTTCTATCTATTAATCACTTATCCTGCCAGAATCACTAACTTTCAACTTGAAGTATCAATCTCTCAGCATTGGAATATAACAAACATACCCAGTACTCTATCTGCACTATTATTCCCCCATTGAGGCATGTGCCTTGAGCACTCCATCCCTCTACTTCTTAACTCCAAATCTGTCTCCTGGGATCTCCTTTATCACCCTCTCAAGAATTTCCCTCATTACCTACTATGTTGAATCCCCTATCCGTGTTGTCTTACTTGGATTACTCTCTCTTTAGGGCAGACTTCCAGTAGCCTCCTGAGAAGGGATGCATGGGAGGGAACTTTTTTTTTTTTTAACACTTCGCATGTCTGAAAATGTCCTTATTCCTACTTTGAATATGATTCAGCTGTGTTTAATTTGGAAATTAATTTTCCTCAAGATTTTGATGGCATTGTTCATTATCTTCTAGACTGAGAAGTCTAATAATCATCTTGTTTTTCAAATTTTAGCTTGCAGCTCCTTAGATTCTGGAAGCTTTTAGGATCTCAAATTTGTCCTGTATTTTAAGAAATTCCAGAATGATACAGGTCTTCATCCCTTGTGTGGTGCATGCAAAGGGCTGGCCCTTTTAATCTGGGAATACTCGTCTTTCAGTATGGGGACATTTTCTTGAAAAATCTTTACTTAAAGCTCAAACTTTATTCAGCAGCAGATCATTCACTGGGGAATGGGAGTTAGAACCCAGTGCTTATTGATCATCAAGGAATGCATACTGGGAAGGTGTATATTACCTTTGGGTTGTCTGAGCATCTTCAGAATGTTTGGTAAAATGGTTTATGCTAAGAATCTCAGGCAAACTTTACTTCAGAAACCTGAGTTTCTTTACTACTCAGGCAGACTTTACTTCAGAAGACCCTGACTAAAATTTTAGTTCATAGCCTTTTACCTGGCCTGCCACATCTTTTGAAACTTCTTATTTCTTCATCCTCATCCTTAGCCACTCATGGCCTGCCATCCTTCAATCCCAGCAAATATAAAATTTCACTGGTCCCTCAGTTTCGACTACATGGCACTCAGCTTTCCCCAACAACTCCAACCCCACTCTCTCCACCCTCCCCCCAACACCTTCTTTGTGCTTTTATAGTATCCTGTAGTTAGCTCCATCAGAACAGCTACCATGTTGTTTAAAATAGTCAATCTATATACCATTCTTCTTTATTAGCCTATCAGTTCCTAAAGAGCAAAAATCTGTGTCTGACGTTTGAATTCTCAGTATCACGCATCTGGTACTTAGCAGATGATCTTTCTACTAGGACCTGATTTCTGCTAACTTTGCACTCTATCCGAAGCAGGCTCTGCACTGACAGTAGAAAGCCTGAGTGCAGAGAGCCAGATGTAGGGCTCTCACCAACCCGGCAACTCACCAACCATGACACCATGACCTGAGCTGAAGTATAAGGCTTAACCAACTGAGCCACCCAGGCTCCCCTTACACTCTGAAACTTTTCATAAACACTCTTTTACTTTTTTCTTAGCTTCATCTTCTGGGATGATCTGGGTATTTGGTAGAATTCAAACCCAAGAATAGTTCCTTATTCTCTTTGCAGCCTTCAATTACTGTCCATTTTCTCCTTAAACTACCTTCTATGACTTCACACCACTGTCCGAAATTGACTGCTCCTGTTTCAGATGCCTCATTGCCTTGACTAACTTAACCTACCCACCATCAGAGTGAACACATTCCCTTCTGCACTTTTGGACTGTCTTGCTATTTGTATTAGTAGCTGCCTCAACAAATTTTCTTATCCTGTGAAAGTCCCCTATTGGTGCAAGAATTTCTTCAAATTTAATGTCATTGTAGATTAACTAAGCGACAAGTTTCTCCCCTAACCCTTAGGTCTGGTACAGGTGGAATAAAGCAGCCTTTTCTCTCATCATTTCGGACTCTGGTAAGGGCATACTTGGCGCGGGGGGGGGGGGGGGGGGGGGGAGAGGTCATCCCAAAAGGTGTGGGTTTTTTTTCCTTATTGCTGTTTATTACCAAGTGGTTTTCAAGCGTCTCTGTTCTCTCCCTAATTCCCTACTTCCCTCTACAACTACATTTTCCAAGAGTCCCTATGGAAAGTAGGTGGAAGAGGAAGCCAATATGTGGGGTTGTGGCCTCGCATTTTTAAATTTACTTAAAAGGTTATCTGAGGAAATATATACGTATATATTGGTGCCAAAATATGTGTGTAGGTGGGTTGTCCCCTTTTTAAGGGCCATTCGGTTCTCCCGTGAAAGAGCGGGGTGGGGGCGGGGGTGGCGTCAAATCTTTTCCTTAAAACAGTACTACTTGGAGTACAACCAACCCCAGTAGCGCGGATGGTATCAGAGGCAGGTTGAACTGAAAGGCAGAAAGCTAAGGAGTCTTTCCTCTCTGTGATCTTGGGCAAGTCACGAAACCTTTGGACTTATTTCTTGTTAAGTGGGAATAACTTTACCGGGTTAATGAAAAAGTAAATGGAATAACCTAAGTAGAAGCACTCTGAAAAACAACCACCCGGGTTTTGTGAACCGGAAGGCGGAGCAGTCGCATTCCCAACCGTCGGGGTTATCCCCTTCCGCTAACTCGGAAGTCGCCTCACCAAAAGCCTCCTGCGGCGGCGACTCGTCTCCATGGCAACCGCTCCCTCAACCCGGGCCGGCTCCCAACCCAGCCGCGAGGACCGGAAGCAGCTTCCGACCGGGCGCTTTCCCGGCATCTTCCGGAAAACGCGGGGTCGCTCTTCCCCGTCGGGAGGTGAGAGCCGAGGCCCCCTCTGAACCCCTAGGCTGCATGGAGAGGCGTCCTCACCCGGGGTTTGGGAGGAGGTGGCGCGGACCTCGACGACACCCTGAGGCCGCCCTCCCAGCCCGTCCCGCCGCCCAACCCCTCTTCACGCCCGCTCCTGTCACCCCCCGGCGTTTCCCTCGGCCCTTAGCCGGTCCTGCACCTCCAGGCCCCCTAGCCGCGCGCCGGGACCCCCCCTCCCCTCGTCCTCCCGGTGCAGCCCCGCGGCGCCTGCCGCCACAGCCGAACCCTCTCGGCTCCCCGCCGGCGCGCGCTCACCTGGCCTCCGCGCAGCGTCCTCAACGCCCGCGCGCGGCCCGCGGTCTCGCGGGGCCGGGGCCCCGCGCGGGAGAGGCGTGGGCGGGGTGGGGCAGGTGGGCTACGCGTCCGGAGACCCTCCGGCGCCAACCTGCGGCGACTCGGCCCCGCTGGAGGAGGGGTGCTGGCGTGAGCGTCGGTCCTCCGCCGTAGCACCCCGCTTTCCGGGCTCTCGGCGAAGCCTCCCCTCCAGGGAGGGAGCCCGTTGGTCACAGGCCCGCGCGTGTGTTGGCGGTTCGGTCTCCCAGTCTCCTGTGTAGCGCCGAGAGCAGCTGTGGAGGTGGCCCGCGGCTGCAGGTGCTGAAGAGGCAGAATGCGTGCCAGCCGCCACTCTCTCCGTGACTTCCAGAGGCTTTTAGTTTAGAGTCCCTCAATGTAACGCTCCCAGACGGCGTCCGAACTCATGGCCTCAACCTTTCCCGCCGCCCAGGTCTCGACCTTAGATTCTCCCCCCGGCGCAGGAGCATCTGGGTCTGCTGCTCCTTCTCGGCACCCGGACCCCTGCCCCCTGCCTCTTGACCACGCAGCACTGTGGGTAAGTGGATGGCCCGGAATCAGGCCCCATCCCTGCCCCCTTGCCCGTGGTCACTCTACCTGAGCTTGGCAGGTTCCTCATCTACAAGGCAGGCATGGAAGTAAGCGTACAGGACTTTTGAGAAGGTTTAAAGGAGTTTCTCTTTAAGGTGCTGAGAACAGTGCTCAGCACATGGTTAATACTGTGTCAGCTGTTATCATTTGCTGCATAGCAGTGTATATTACGTTCTTCTGTTTACTTCGTAACGTTGTCTCTCACCTGCTAGAGTTTTAAGAAGCCACGGGTCTTGTTCAGGTCAACTGCATAAAAAAGAAAAATCGGGTCACCTATAAGATTTTGTAATCAGCCATCAGTGATCAGTGATGCATATAGTGCTAGAACTGTCTTTCCACCCGCTTCCTGCTGACAAGCTCATGACACCTGGAGAAATTACATCACTGAGTTGCTGTTGACATTGTGAATTGGTGAACAATCGTTTCAGTAATTCATTTTATAGTACCGAGCAAGACATTTGCCGCTCTCCTTTGACCCCAGCAAGCCAAGTCCTTGGGATATCCTTGAATAATTTGAAAGGAGAAAAATATATTCCTGAAAATGTGCCTCCCATCATTATTTATGGTAGTCAAACTTAGACACAACCTAAATATTCTACACTAAAGAGATAGGTAAATAATGCAGATGTTATGGATGGGAAGTAGAAGTGAATATGAAAAAATAGAAGCACATTAAGATTAGGGAATGTACAATTACTTTTTCTTTTAAATAGTTCCTTTAATGTCAAAATAGTATTGTTTTAATGCTGTTCAATAGTATTAAACTTAATGTTTTATTTAATACTGTTTAATAGTAAGTGTTGAAAAGAAATCCACATGAATACTTCTCTCATGAGACTATTTCTTAATGCTCTTTGCAACAGGCTAGAAAAAATTAATTGGCTGTTTGAGCCTGCCCCAGAGTCATAATTTTTCTCAAGCTTCCCTTATTTCTGTTCTCCAGGAGTTCCTGCACAATCCTGGCTGATCTCTTATTGTGATATTTAGTCAGCCTTATGTGCAAGATTTTCAGAATAAATTGGGAATTACTCATGCATATGAATTCCATCTTAGCTCTTCAATTCTCTTAAGGAAGTATTCTTTGAAAGCATGGTTTATGTTAAGATTAAGGGCAGTACTTTCTGTAACAGTGTTGTTTCTTTGTTTTTAAATTTTAAAAAAAAAAGTTTGTTTATTTTGAGCACGCATGGGGGAGGGGCAGAGAGAGAGGGAGGGAGAGAGGGAATCCCAAGCCAACTCTGCAGGCCTTGATCTCACAAACCGAACCTGAAATCATGACCTAAGCTGAAATCAAGAATCAGAGGCTTAACCTACTGAGCCACCAGGCGCCCCCAGTGTTGTATTTCTAAGAAACGTGTCTGTGTCTTGTTTCCACCTGTTTGTTTAATCGTATTTAAGGAGTGTCCTTAAGGAAAGCTCACCTCCCTGAAGATTAAAGCCTACTTATTTATTTCCAGTCCAAATGTCTGCAAAATTGAGAAAGTCCTCACTCCATCCACAACCTTCAGAGGAGTCTGACAGCATTGTGATAGTGAAGATGGAAGAGGAAGAGCAGATCTGTGATCTGGACCCCAGCCTCCCCTGGAGCACCTCCTGCAGCCCAGAGACCTTCCACCAGCGGTTCAGGCACTTTGGCTACCAGGAGTCGCCTGGGCCCCGGGAGGCTCTGAACCGGCTCCGGGAGCTTTGCCATCAGTGGCTGAGGCCCGAGGTGAACTCCAAGGAGCAGATCCTGGAGCTGCTGGTGCTGGAGCAGTTCCTGGCCATCCTGCCTGAGGAGCTGCAGGCCTGGCTGCGAGAGCACCGGCCCGAGAACGGAGAGCAAGCCGTGACTATGCTGGAGGAGCTGGAGAAAGAGCTTGACGGGCCAACTGAGCAGGTAAAAAGGCATCAGGAATGGATGGGCAACCAGGCTGGGTTAGAAGCTCTGGGCCATTATTGGGGTAGAGCTCTCAAATTGTACTCCCACTGAACACGCTAAACATGTTGGGTGGTGAATGTACTCCCAGCTGTGCCAGAAAACTGAACACGGCTGTGCTTTCTTCCTCCCTTTTCCTGCATCCCAGGATATTTCTACATAGTTTTTTCTCTGCTCTTTTATTTCAAAGTCCCAACGTGGGTCTCTTCTTCAGCCTCAGGTATGCCTAACTGCTTTCAGGTGTTTTTTGGACAAAATGAGGACATGCTTGCAGAGAAGTTGACACCTTGGGAAATTCATCGGGAATCACCAAATAGCCAGATCAAGCCCATTAAGAAGCAGCTGCCATTAACATCACGGGAGTTTCACTCAAGACAAAAAGGTGAGGGGCAGGATTCAGTTCATGGTGGGAGGAAAAGGTGGCCTCTCACCTGCCCACACACATCTCAGCTGCTCTCTGTAAGAGGTCTCAGATCTCCCCTCCTGCCTCTTCTTCACGTGGGAACTTCCATTATATGTTGTGCTAATGATCACTCTCAGTATTTTGTTCTTGTTTCTTACTCATAGAGTCTTGTAATATCTTTCAGATTTTTAAATCCTTGACATCATCTCCATGGGATTTTCAAACCTTTCTTTAAGAATCATGACCCTTTTTGGGGCTCCTGGGTGGCTCAGTTGGTTGAGCATCTGACTTTGGCTCAGGTCATAATCTCACAATTGTGAGTTCGAGCTCCCCATCAGGCTTGTTGCTGTCAGCGCAGAGCCCGCTTTGGATCCTCTGTCCCTCTCTCTCTCTGCTCCTCCCCCACGTGCTCTCTGTCTCTCTCTCCATCCCTCTCTTTCCCACCTCATAAACATTAAAAAGAAAAAGAAGCATGACCCTTTTCTCAAATGAAATTTTACATGGAGTTCCAGCGTGTAAAACAGATGAAAACACAGCTACTCTAACTGAAGCAGGAGCAAACACTGTTGGTCCACAGGGCACCAACCTGGCCTTGTTCTCAGATGTTTTACCTTCAGGCAGCTCCTAAGGGCCCTTCTGAGGGACCATAAAGTCACAGTCTACCTCATCATATTCTGTTTCTTCTTGTTTGGTTACTGGTGACGTCTAGTACTATAATTGCCATATTGCTGCTAAGATGACTTTGCCCTCCTGTGGTGACTCGAATTTGAATATTTTTCTCTCCCTCACATGCTAAACTGGCCTCTGTTGCTCCTTGCATCACTTTTTTTTTTTTTTTTTTTTGGTATTTGTTAACAGAAGTAATTTTCTATTTATTTTATTATTTTTTTAATATAATTTGTTTTCAAGTTAGCTAACGTACAGTGTATACAGTGTGCTCTTGGTTTTGGAGGTTGATTCCTGCGATTCATCACTTACATACAACACCCAGTGCTCATCCCAACAAGTGCCTTCCTTAAAGCCCATCACCCATTTCCCCTTTCCCACTGCCCCCCCCCATCAATCCTCCGTTTGTTCTTTGTATTTAAGAGTCTCTTAATGGGTTTGCCTCCCTCTCTGTTTGAAACTGTTTTTCCCCTTCCCTTCTCCCATGGTCTTCTGTTAAGTTTCTCAAGTTCCACATGAGTGAAAATATAAGATACCGTCTTTCTGACTGACTTATTTCATTTAGCGTAATACCCTCCAGTTCCATCCCCGTTGCTGCAAATGGCAGGGTTTCATTCTTTCTCATTGCCAAGTAGTATTCCATTGTATATATAAGCCACATCTTCTTCATCCATTCATCAGTTGATGGACATTTGGGTTATTTCCATAATTTGGCTATTGTTGAAAGTGCTGCTGTAAACATTGGGGTACATGTGCCCCTATGAATCAGCACTGCTGTATCCTTTGGATAATTCTTTTTTTTTTATTTTTATTTTTATTTTTTTTTCCTTCGGATAATTCTTAGTCGTGCTGTTGCTGGGTCATAGGGTAGTTCTATTTTTAATTTTTTGAGGAACCTCTACACTGTTTTCCAGAGTGGCTGCACCAGTTTACATTTCCACCAACAGTGCAAGAGGGTTCCCATTTCTCCACATCCTCACCAACATCTTTTGTTTCTTGAGTTGTTAATTTTAGTCACTCTCACCAGTGTGAGGTAATATCTCAATGTGGTTTTGATTTGTTTTTCCCTGACGAGCGATGTTGAGCATCTTTTCATGTGTCTGTTAGCCATCTGGATGTCTTCTTTGGAAAAGTGTCCGTTCATGTCTTCTTCCCATTTCTTCACTGGGTTATTTGTTTTTCATGTGTTGGTTTCGGTAAGTTCTTTCTAGATTTTGGATACTAACCCTTTATTCGATATGTCATTTGCAAATATCTTCTTCCATTCTGTTGGTTGCCTTTTAGTTTTGTTGATTGTTTCCTTTGCAGTACAGAAGCATTTTATCTTGTTGAGGTCCCAGTAGTTCATTTTTGCTTTTATTTCCCTTGCCTTCAGAAACGTGTCAAGTAAGAAGTTGCTGTGGCTGAGGTCAAAGAGGTTGTTGCCTGTTTTCTCCTCTAGGGTCTTGATGGTTTCCTGACTCACATTTAGGTCTTTAATCCATTTTGAGTTTATTTTTGTGTGTGGTGTAAGAAAGTGGTCCAGTTTCATTCTTCTTTATGTTGCTGTCCAGTTCTCCCAGCACCATTTGTTAAACAGACTGTCTTTTTTTCCATTGGATACTCTTTCCTGCTTTGTCAAAGATTAGTTGGCCATACATTTGTGGGTCCATCTCTGAGTTCTCTATTCTATTCCAGTAGTCTATGTGTTCGTTTTTGTGCCAATACCACACTGTCTTGATGATTATAGCTTTGTAGTAGAGGCTAACGTCCGGGATCGTGATGCCTCCCGCTTTGGTTTTCTTTTTCAACACTACTTTGGCTATTGGGGTCTTTTGTGGTTCCATATAAATTTTAGGATTGTTTGCTCTAGCTTTGAGAAGAATTCTTTGCATCACCTTTTACAAAAGTGCTTCAAAATGGCTAGCATAGCTTTTCCATTGCAGATACTAAAAAAATAAGTGCTATGGAAAGAAAAACCAAAGCAAAATGAGGGGGATAAGTATTATCAAATAAAGTGGGGACAGAGTCTTATTAAATAAAGTGGTGGAGAAGCCCTCTTTGATGAGTGACATCTAAGCAGAGACCTTCCTTCTAGATGATCATGCTGGATAAAATGGGAGTCAGAAATGAAAAGGGAAACCCCAACTGGGAGTATCTCCCCTTCTCCCCCCAGCACTGCTTCCTTATTCTGTGGGGTTTGATCAGCTAAGTAAGGTTAGAGTTTTTCCAAGAGAATTTTAATAAGAAAATATAGGAAAAATAAAATACAGAAATATAGAGATTTAGAAAATATTTCTCTTACTGGATAAGTACCCGCTCCCAAGAGGCTTGTGCCGGGGACTTAACACCTCCAGTCTAGCAGTTGTGTTGGCTTAACTAAGAGAAAAATGAAAGTCTGTTCACACTCCATCAGGATCAAGAGGGAACCATCCCTGCTTCAGCAGCTTTTTGTGGCAGTGACTACAAAATTAATTAGCCTTAAAGCCAGGTTTTAGGATCTCAGAGTTGGCAAGGACTATGTTCTACATCCGAATGTCCTCACAGAGGCCTTTTCTACATTTTTTGTTTTGTTTTGTTTTTTATTTATCTTTCATCATGATAAGTGTACTCCTTAATCCCCATCCCCTTTTTCTCCCATTCCCCCACCCTCCTCCCCTCTGGTAAGTTCTTTATAGTTCTCTATAGTTAAGAGTTTGTTTCTTGGTTTGCCTCTCTCTCTCTCTCTCTCTCTCTCTCTCTCTCTCTCTCTCTCTCTCTCTTTCTCTTCCCCCCCCCCACCCTGCTAATTTGTTTTGTTTTTAATTCCACATATGAGTGAAATCATGTCTTTCTCTGACTGACTTATTTCGCTTTATATTATACTGTCTAGCTCCGTCCATGTTGTTGCAAATGTGAAAATTTCATTCTTTTTTGGCTGAATAATTTTATTGTGTGTGTGTGTGTGTGTGTGTGTGTATACATCTTCTTTATCCACTCATCTATTGATGGATACTTGGGGTATGTAAATAATGCTACTTTAAACATAGGGGTGCATGTATCCTTTGAATTAGTGTTTTTGTATTCTCTGAGTACATACTCACTAGTACATTTGCTGGATAATAGGCTAGTTCTACTTTTAACTTTTTAAGGAACCTCCATGCTATTTTCTACAGTGGCTGAACCAATTTGCATTCCCACCAACAGTGCAAGAGGGTTTCTTTGTCTCTACATCTTCACCAACACTTGTTTCTTGTGTTTTTGATTTTAGCCATTCTGGCAGGTGTGAGGTGAGATACCTCATTGTAGTTTTGATTTGCATCTCCCTGATGATGAGTGATGTTAAGCATCTTTTCACATGTGTATTGGCCATCTGTATATCTTCTTTGGAGAAATGTCTGTTTATGTCTTCTGGGCAAAAGACAATTTTTCAATTGGATTATTTGTTTTTTGGGTATTGAGTTGAATCAGTTTGTTATATATTTTGGATACTAACCCTTTATTGGGTATGTCATTTGAAAGTATTGTCCCCCATTCAGTAGGTTGTCTTTTAGTTTTGTTGATTGTTTCCTTTGCTGTGCAGAAACTTTTCATTTTGATGTAGCCTCAATAGTTTATTTTTGCTTTTATTTCCCTTGCTTCAGGAGATATTTCTAGAAAAATGTTGCTATCGCTGATGTCAGATTACTGCCTTTGTTCTCTTCAAAATTTTATGGTTGTGGGTCTCACACTTAGGTCTTTAATTGAATTCAAATTTATTTTTGTGTGTGGTGTAATAAAGTGGTCCAGCTTCATTCCTTTATGCCAGTACCATACTGTTTTCCTGTCACTTGGTAATATAACTTGAACTTTGGAATTGTGATACCTCCAGTTTTGTTTTGTTTTGTTTTGTTTTGTTTTGTTTTGTTTTTCAAGATTGTTCTGGCTATTAAAGGTCTTTCATGGTTCCATACAAATTTTAGAATTATTTGTTCTAGTTCTGTTGGTATTTTCATAGGGATTGCATTAAATCTGTAGATCGCTTTAGGTAGTATAGACATTTTAACAATATTTGTTCTTCCAACCCATGATCACTGAGTATCTTTCCAGTTCTTTGCATAATCTTGAATTTCTTTCATCAAATGTTTTATAGTTTTCAGAGGATAGGTCTTTCACCTCTTTAAGTTTATTTTTAGATATTTTATTGTTTTTGGTGCAATTGTAAGTGGGATTGTTTTCTTAATTTCGTTTTTTGCTTTCTGTACATTGATTTTGTATCCTGCAACATTACTCAATTTACCACTTCTAGTAGTTTTTTGGTGGAGTCTTTAGAGTTTTCTGGATATAGTATCGTGTCATCTGCATATAGTAAGAGTTTTACTTCCTTACCAATTTGGATGCCTTGTATTACTTTATGTTGTCTAATTGCTGTGGTTAGGACTTCCAGTACTGTGTTAACTGAAGGTGACAAGAGTGGACATCCTTGGATTTTGACATTGAGGTCACTTTAGAGTTTGAGGTATCAGAAGTGAATTTGAGACAGTCCTTACCATTTACAAAATGATTTCTATTTAAACCAGTAATAATGCCATTCAACTAGTACTATAAAATACATACAAGAGTAGAGGTTTTTCATAAATGGGTGCTTTGTGCTACCCTTGATTTGTTTGAGGTGTCTGTTATCTCAGTCTGTAATTCTCCCCCCTTTTCCCCCTAATTTTTATTTTTTGAGCTTATTTTCTGTATTCATTTTTGACCCTTGGCTTTCCTCATTCCATTCCTCATTATTAAACTTTTCTCTGTTGACCCTTGCACTAAGTCTTGTCTATTACTACCCACTGCCACATTTGTCTCCTCTTCTGCTTGTTTCTCTGCTTCTCCCATTATTCCTTATCTTGTAGTCTCTTTTCTTCCAGATTTTCTTCAGTCCCTGATATATCTTTTTACCTCTACTCACCATTCTACTTTTTGCATGGTGCTTTTCATCTTGATAGTTGACTGTCTCCTCAGTATGTAAAGCTTTCCCTCTTGCTTTATGATGTTCTCAATGTGTTCTGTCTTAGCATCCTCATCTTCCACATTGTGATGCTATTTTACAAACATGCTGGCTAATAAATAATCCATACATATTTCATTTGGATCATTCAATTTACCTTTCTTTCTGAACAGAGAACGAGTGAAATTGCTTTTCTCTATATTATTTCAGCTAAAGAGAGCAAAACTATCAATGTGAATTCAGCTTCGAGGCAAAAGACTCCTCCAACCATAGAACTGCCTTACAATATTTCTGACACCCTTCATATGAATGCTTCCCAGAGTTTCACGTATAGAAGAGCTTGTGAACAAGATAATGGGTTTGAAAGAAAACAGAGAAACCCTTCTGGAAAAAAACAACATAAGTGTGATGAATGTGGCAAAGTCTTCAGTCAGAGCTCAGCCCTTATCCTACATCATAGAATCCACAGTGGAGAGAAACCTTATGCATGTGATGTGTGTGCGAAGGCTTTCAGCCGAAGTGCAGTCCTGATTCAGCATCGAAGAACTCACACTGGGGAAAAACCCTACAAGTGTCATGAATGTGGGAAAGCCTTTAGTCAGAGCTCAAATCTTCTCAGACATAGGAAAAGACACACTAAAGAAAAAGTCCCATCAGTGTTGTAAGGGAATCAAAGCATTTGCTCAGAGCTTTGTCAGCAGGATAAGACAGAAAGCACACACACTCTTTTAGAATTTCAGTAGTTTTTAGTGGGCACTGGTTTGCTTTCAAAAGTCATAAGAGCTACAGGAGAGAATGTAGAATATCTTCTATCAACATTGTTTGCTTTTCTGCTTATCAGAAAGCAATGTCAATCCAGATGTTTGAGATTCTAAAGCTGAATTCAAATTTCCATCCCCAGGGCAGCTCTTGCTTGAAAAGATATTCCCAAACATATTCTATTTCCATTACTAACACAAGTAATAAACTAGTATATTTCTTTTTAGACAAACATATTTTCCCTGTTGAGAAGGAATCAGTATCAAGATTAAGTGTTTTCTTCTATTCCATAACTTGAGCATTGGAGTTCTCAGACCAAAGATTAGAGCATTTTAAAATTTTTTACCATTTGTTCTCTTACCAGATTCAAAATACGAGAATAGGATTGAGGAAACTCAAAAGAATTGATACCTTCAGACCTAGGCTGAAATGTCCAGGTTCATTGTTAGGAGGCAGATGAGTAAAGGCACTTAATCTCTTATGGAAATTCACAAAAGCCTATATACTATTGATGATACTAAGTAGTTTCCTATGTAGGAAATAAATAATTTCCTTTACAATGTAATTTGGAAATAAACCCGTGAAAACATTAAGATGGCTCTACGTGTCTTAGGAACATTCTACATAAGGAACATTCTACTAATAAATAGGGGTATCTGTGGGTGCTCATATAAGGTTCATGGTCATCTTAAAATGAAAAAAGGGAGATGAAAATACTGTCCCATTAAGACTGATACAATACAAATATTAGCAAGTGTGGCGTGTGATGGAGAAGTACCACAGCTTACATGGAAAAGGAAAAGGAAACCCTTAACAACTAACCACTATCCTTCACTGTTCTTCATGGCCCCCTTTCTGGCATAAATCAGCTGTGAATATGTTTCAGGCATCACAAGACAACCTTTTCAGGGTCTTATGCATGCTTAGTAAGGCTTGTTTGTAGACCGGTTGTCAGGACATGAGACCCTGGGTTTTGATGCTCCGGTACAAAAGAAGACATTACCAAATTTCAATTTAAAGAGTCCACTGAGGGGCGCCTGGGTGGCTCAGTTGGTTAAGCGTCTGACTTCAGCTCAGGTCACGATCTCACAGTCCGTGAGTTCGAGCCCCGCGTCGGGCTCTGGGCTGACGGCTCAGAGCCTGGAGCCTGCTTCAGATTCTGTGTCTCCCTCTCTCTCTGACCCTCCCCCGTTCATGCTCTGTCTCTCTCTGTCTCAAAAATAAAACGTTAAAAAAAAAAAAATTTAAGAGTCCACTGAGTTTTACCCATAGTTAATTAGATTTCTTATTTAAAAATAAAATGACTGACTTGTATGTTATTAAAATTATTCTGACAGTGTACAACATAATGTTTCCTTTTCTAGAGATTCTTGATAAAACTATTACAAGAATACATGCATTATAATGTTTTTTGTGGTGCCACAGTTACCCAATATGCAAAGCAAACATCAGAAATGAAAGTCTTCAGGAGAAGGGAAGAGGGGACTCATAGTAAACTTCTTTGTCTGAGCGGGTTTCTTGTGAAGTATAAACATTGCATTATCAGAAAATCCAACCATATATAGTGCTTAGAGTAACTCCAGACCCAAATATGGCATTACTATGCTCTACTTAGAATATTAATAACATAAGATTGGTAAGGAGAGAGGTGAATATAAATTGTAATTACAGAATTTTCTGATAGTGATTATACTTTGTAGCTGTAGTTAATAGGAATATAGGGTTTTGTATATTTTCAGTTATTAAAAGTGTAGGAGTCTTTATTTGGGCTCATTCTGTTCATAATTAAAGAAAGGAACAAGCCATCTATTAAAGCAGCAAATGCCTCAGAAATATGTATTGTGAATTATTGCTTAATTATTGAAAGAGTTTGTTGTTACTATGTGAATAAAATGACAGAATCTTAATCAAGTGTTCTGAGGGAAGTTGTCTTCACTTGGTGCTGCCATGAACCTTAAAAGGTTGTATTCCCTGCATTGTGAGTAATCTGAATTTCTCCACAAGAAGGTGGTATGAGTCATATCATCTAAGTTCATGACGAAACTTTTAAGACTGTTGCTGTGTACTGAGTGATCTTGCACTTATAAAAGTCACTTACTTAGGGGTGCCTGGGTGGCTCAGTCGGTTGGGTGTCTGACTTTGGCTCAGGTCATGATCTCATGATTTTTGAGTTCAAGCCCCGTGTCTGGCTCTGTGCTGACAGCTTGGAGCCTGGAGCCTGCTTTGGATTCTGTGTCTCCCTCTCTGCCCCACCCCACTCATGCTCTGTATCTCTCTTCTTCAGATATAAATAAACATTAAAAACATTTTTTGAAAAGTCACCTAATGAGTGGAAGGGGCTAGTTTATTTAAATGGAGAATTAATATGATTTCAGCTAACCTTGATTTTTAAAATTAGCACGATATTAGCACCCCTATTAGATTAATTCCCACAGATGTTGAATACTCCCAAATGAAATCGGTATTTTTAAGAATTTAACTTCATCTTGGCCTTTAATGTTAGCTATAAGCCTATGTTCTCTCTTTACATGAAACCAGATCACACGTTTATCATTGTCCTTAAACTTACCTGTATCAGGAATGATTCTGGATGCAAAATCCACCTTTGATGGTTTAAACAAATAAGGTTTTGTAACCAGAAAGCTGGAGGTTAGTTGATGCTGGCTGTCAATCAGCAGCTGAACAACAACTGGTCTGGATGTGGTCTCTGCCCTTTGGTCATTCCCTCATGTTTATTTTATCAGGCAAGAGAGCTTCAGGAATAACATCCAGGATCAAGTCAGGAAGAAAAAGGAAGTGGAGCTCCAGCAATGACCATCTCCTTTACTAGGAAAAGTAAAAGCTTTCCAAGAATCCCCAGCAAAATTCTATGTTTCCTTTTTGCACATGTGTTTCAGAAAGCATGGGTTTTCAATCTCTAGAGGGGAAGCAGCAGGACAGGTGGGGATTGGGAATGACAATGGGTCAGCCAACAATGTTTACTATACTCCTTGGCCACCTCTTCATGGGCAGATGGCTATGATTTTGCCTCCTGCATTACAGGGGGGAAAAATAACTTAAAAAAACTCCCTGCCATCAAATTTGCCAACCTATCTACACTTCGCCCATCATTTCCCATCTTCAGAATGAAAGAGGGGTCTCGCTGGCCCCTCGTCATTCCTTCTCACCTCTGAAGGACCTTGGCTGCCGTTAGTAATTACCTATCCCCTCTTCTATTTCTTCATCCTTTGCCTTCCTTGAGAATGCATCTCTTCAATATTTAAAGATGGTGATGTGACTGACCCTCCAACTTTATACTTTTCTGGTACATCCACAAAATTTGAGATGGTAGCTAATCCCTGAGTGAGGGGGAGCAAAGTGACTTAGCTTTGACTTCATATGCTTCCATTTCTTTCAACCAAAATGATCTTTCAAAAACATATGCTTGATCATGTCACTTCCTTGCTCAAAACATACGCTTCCCATTGCTTTTAATATACAGTTAGCTCCTAAAAGTTTTTGAGACTCTTCATGATCTGACCACAGCTTACCTCTTCAGTTTTATCTCTTGCTATTGCCTTCATACTCTATGCCAAAGATATTCTGAATTTTCAGAAGTTCTCCTGCCTCCAGCCTTTGCATGTGCTCCTTTTGAACTCTTAACATCTGCTGCACTTAACTCCTATGTATTCAGATTTTACCTTAGGCTTCTTCCAGGAAGCCTACCCTAACACTCTGAGAGTAGGCTGGGGACCACTACCACACCCTTCTATTTGTTACATAGCAGTCTGTTCTTACTGGTATTTATTACCCAAAATATTTTTAAAATATCAAGCTGCAAATATGGTCCCAAAGAAGAGGAGGAGGAGGAATGATACTTTGGGAAGAAGAAGACATGAGATAAATGAAAAGCCCTCTTGCCCCTGGTAATGATGAGGCAAAGAGATCAGACACAGGTGTCCCTTCATCTCTGCAGCCAATCCCTGCAGAAATGCCAGAGGGGATTGAAAGGGGAGAGGACTGCACCCCCTTCCTATTGATTGCATTGGAAAAGCAACTGCTGAAGAGACTTCCTATTTTCCAACACTGAACTATTGTAAAAATGGCATTGTAGTGCTAGGCAAAGGGCCTCTACCAGCTAACATCTCCATGCCCAATGGGGACCTTGGAAAAGAGCTGATTGCACCGCCTGGAGAGTTGGGACTGTTGCACAAACTTTGTGGATCTTATAGCTAAGAGCTGCAGGACCCAGTGGGCCCAGAATCAGCTGGGAGTCTCAGCCATACCTTACAGGGTGGTTAAAACTGATGTGGGGACAAATCACAAAGGAAGGGATACTGGCTTCCCGCCTAGTCAAAAGAACAGATCATTGGTTGCTATAAATTTGATGAGCAAGCACAACAGCAGACCAACTGTGAAGACTGGAGACTAGAAAAGGACAGCAAGCCCAACTGAGACCTAATCTATAGCACTACCTCACCTAGTGTGAGTGAAACCCCCTTCCCAGGTATCCAGATGGCAGAAAAGGGCAGAGCAAGGAATAGCCATGTTAGGGAGTTGAACTTAAAATGAAATGAATAATTAAATCCTTCCACTACCACCACCACCCACCCAATGGGGTGGAGATTCAAGAAGTAAAAACATCAGTTATAAGAAATTAGCTCCATTTTCCTTTGCATATTTGAGAAGAATTGTGATAACTTTTTACCCCACCAAACGGACACTTATATCTGCTTCTGTGTTGACTCTGCTATTTTATGTTTCTTGAAAGAATGAACTGACTCATTCACTGGTGTTCCAGAGGCATCTGGCACAGTACCTGACCCATAACAGGCACTTAATTACTTGTAGAATGAAAACATTTGCAAATTATATCTGATAAGGGATCAATATCCAGAATATATAAAGAACCCCTGCAACTCAACAACAACAACAAAAATCCCAAACAATCCATTTCAAAAATGGGCAAAGGACACGAATAGATATTTCTCCAAAGAAGATACACAAATGGCCAATAAGTACAGGAAAAGATGTTCAACACCACTAATCATTAGGGAAATGCAAATGAAAACTACAATGAGATATCCCCTCATACCCATTTAGGTGGCTTTGATTAAAAATACAAAAAGTAACAAATGTTGGCAAGGATGTGGAGAAATCAGAACACTTGTGCATTGCTGATGGGAATGTGAAATGGTGTAGTCACTGTGGAAAACAGTTTTATAGCTCTTCAGAAAGCTGAACATAGAATAACCATATGATCGAGCAATTCCACTCCTAGGTATATATCCAGAAGAACTGAAAGCAGGGACTCAGACAGATACTTGAACACCCCGATCATAGCAGTATTACAGTAGCCAAAAGGTGGAAATAACCAAGTGTTCATTAATTGATCAATGGAAAAGCAAAATGTGAGAGATATATGTATATAATGGATATTTTTCAGCCTTAAAAAGCAACGAAACTTTGATAATGCTACAACATGGATGAAACTTGAAAACCTTTTATGCTAAGTGAAGGAAACCAAACACAAAAAAAGAAATATTGTACGATTCCATTTATATGAGGTGTGTAGAACAGGCAAATTTATAGAGACAAAATAGACTAGTGGTTATCAGTGTTGGGGGAAGAGGATGAGGAGTTGTTTAATAGTACAGAATTTCTGTGTGAGTTGATTAAAAAGTTCTGGAAATGGGTAGTATGATTGTTATATGACATTATGAATGTATTTAATGCCACTGAATTGTACACTTAAAAATGGTTAAAATGGTAAATTTTATGTATATTTTACCACAATTTAAAAAAAAAGCATTGGGGGAAACAAAGAGGAGATTACTTTTATATAATTCCTGCCCTAATAAAGTTCATATTCTAGCAAAAGCGGAAGTAAAAACCTTATGGAATGAATGTTGTTGAAAGGCGGAGGACCTGGGAGATAAAATCCAGACAAGTGTTTGGTGAAAGGACGACTGAATGTAAGCCCAAATAATGTTCTCTTTTCCACTAACGTTGAGGACAGGCAAGGATGAGACTACACTAGCAGCCTTAGAAGAAGATTTGGATGGACCATATAGACATGGCTAGTAAATAATATTAAAATTAGTTGTAATTTCCATCTTGAATTCAAAGTATTTCCTTGTATAAAGCTATATGCAAAATTAATTGTTGATTCCTGAAGTTTTACCTAATGTATGTATCTCATTTGGGTCTCTTAATCTTACTTGAATTTGAATTTAGCTCAGATTAACTAGTTTGTCTACAACTGAAGGATTATTTTTATTTAAAGGCTAGAATGACATTGGTTGGCAGCTTATATAACACATGGAACTCTAGTGTCTGAGCTAATGATCAGCAGGTAAACACCTGCTATCTTTTCCTATGCAACTTGGCTGACTCTAGTACATGGCAGAAGGAGTTGTCAGGATTCTAAGTAGAATATCTCCATTTGGACAGGTCAGTAGGTTGCATTAGAACTGGATTAATCCATTAAACTTTGCTTTTATTCATCACCTATTAGCAGTCTTGTCACCTAAGTGATCATACAGTTTGACTTCTCAATATTCATTCAACCCCAAATTATTAATCTAAGCCAGTCATGGTAATCCTATTCTACCTGCAACTAATTCTGATTTAGGAATGGGCATATCACCTAATCTGGGTCAATGAGACGCTAGGGGAAACCTGTTTTATGGTTTCCAGAAAAGTTTGCTTTCTCTAAAAGAGAGACATATAAAAGAGATGATACCTTTCTATCTCCAGATGCTGTTGTGGCTATGATGGCAGGCATTGCTGCTATAGCTGGCAGATGAAGCCGACACATGGAGGAAGGATCTAGGAAAACTACCTAGAAACAGGACTCAAGTCCTGAGGTACCATTCCTTTAAATACTTACATTAGAAAACAATCAAGGTTTAAGGGGCGCCTGGGTGGTTCAGTCAGCTGAGCAGCTCACTCTTGATTTGGGCTCAGGTCATGATCCCAGGGTTGTGGTTGTAGGATCAAGCCCTGCATCCATGCTTAGCATGGAGCCTGCTTAAGATTCTCCCTCTCCCTCTGCCCCTCGCCCCAACTTGTGTACTCTCTCTCTCTCTCAAATAAAAAAAAAATTAAAAATTAAAAAATAAAAAGAATATAAGAAAGGTTTAAATTCAGTGACCTAATTATCTACCTTAAGAATCTAGGGGAAAAAATATAGGAATTTAAAGCCAAATAAGTAGAAGGCACAAAATGATAAAAAAATAAGAATAGAAGCTCGGTTCTAAAGAAGGTAGAGAAAGCACATTCCACTCTGTCTCTCTCTCCACAGAGAGATTCCCACAGAATCTGGGACAGAATGCATGAAGCAGCTGCTCCCTGAGGACTCCTCAAAGTAAATAACAGCAAGCAGATTGGGGAAGAAGATGAGAATCTGAAGTTCCCCTGAACTGCACTGAATTTACCCTTATTTCACTTTGGTATCTCCCAGCCTAGACTCAAAGGCAGCCTGAAACCCAGAAGTGCACACAGAGAGAGAACAGGAAGAACTCTAAGAGAAGTGCTCTGTGTCTTGCCAAAGAAAGGGGCTCCTAAGGTCAGAAACAATGGGGGAAACCCATATCTCTTTTTCTTCATTTGACTTCTCTCCTATCGTAGCCTTTCAGGCAATACTATGACAATGGCAGCAGCAGCAACACAGCAAGGACAGGGGTCACAGGGAAGTCATCTTAAACTCAGAGGGAGAGGAGCCCTTCTCTCTGATCTGAGGAGCTTTGGTTCCAAGAGTATGGTGCCAATCGCAATGGCTTTTTTTCTCTCTGTTTCCTATCATTGCTTGAACCAGGATGCAGATACAATTGAGAGAAGTAAATAGCAGAGCAAGGAAACAGAAAACCCCAGCTTTGTAGCTGGAAGACTATGAAGGGAGGCTTCAGGGAGCTAGGAAATGTTGAGTTTATTGCAAACAGGAGAGAGATCAAGTGTAGTCCCCAAAAGTAATGGATGAACACCTCTACTTGCCTCTAAACTACACATGCATGGATCTGACCCTCAATAGCAGAGCACTGAGAACTGAGCTCCAGGGTAGACTACTTTCCCAGATCCAGATCGGCCACTGGGGAGCATGCACAAAGGACTGGAAATGTCTGAAAACTGAACTGACTTTGGAACGGCAGTCCTCACAGAACTTGGGGCCTGACTCTACCTAAGGCAACTGCCTGCTAAAACAAATCAACTTTCTGTTTAGGGTTTAAAAGATATCCAGAATCTGATAACATAGTATCAAAATGTGCAGGATATAATGCAAAATTATTAGGCATAGGAAGAACCAGGAATATCTCAATTTTCAAGGAAAAAGAAAATCAAATGCCACTGTCTAAATGACACACATGTTACAATTGTCAGAAAAAGACTTTAAATTAGTTGTTATAACCATGCTTAAGATGAAAGAATGAACGAATGGAGAGATAGAAAACATCAGGAAAGAAATCAAAGATATAAAGAAGACCCAAATGGAAATTTCACAGCTGAAAAAATACGACAACCAAAATATTCACTGGATGAGGTCAGCGGAAGAATGCAACTGACAGATGAAATAGACCAGCAGAAATTACCCAATGTAAACAACAGAATAACAGATTGAAAAACAAAATCCTTAATGAACGTGGGCACAAAAATCCTCAACATATGTTATCAAATTGAATTCAGCAATGTATAAAAACAATAAAACACCTGGAATGAGTGGGATTTACCCCAGGACTATCTGGTTGACCCTGTATTCAAAAATTAAAGTAATCCACCAGATTAGTAAATTTCAAAAAGAAAAACCACATTGTCATATCAGTTGATGCAGAAGAAGTATTTGAGAAAATTCAGCATCCATTTATGTTACAAATAGAAGGTAATTTCCCCAGACTGATAAAGCGCATCTGTTAAAAACCTAGAGTTCACCACACACCAACTAGAATGGCCAAAATGTGAAACACCAACAACACCAAATGCTGGTGAAGGTATGGAGCAACAGGAACTCAGTCGTTGGTGGGAACACAAAATGGTACAGATACTTTGGAAGGCATTTTGGCAGTTTCTTACAAAACCAAACATACTCTCACCATATGATTCAGCAATCATGCTCCTCAGTATTTATCCAAAGAGGTTGAAAATGTATGTCCACACAAAAACCTGCACATGGATGTTTGTAGCAGCTTTATTCATAATTGCCAAAACTTGGAAGCAACGAAGGTATCCCTTCAGTAGGTGAATAGATGCATAAACTGTGGTACACCCAGACAATGGAATATTATTCAGTGCTAAAAATAAATGAGCTCTCAAGCCATGAAGACACATGGTGAAACCTTAAGTGCATAAGACTAAATAAAAGAAGCCCATCTGTAAAGATTACATATATATGATTCCACTATATAGTGGACTTTCTGGAAAAGACAAAACTATGGAGACAAAAAGATCAGTAGTTGCTGGTGTAGGGGAGATGAAATAGGCAAAGTACAGAGGATTTTTAGGGCAGTTAAAATATGCTGTATATAGATATCATAATGATGGATATGTCATTATACACTTGTCCAGACTCATAGAATGTACAATACCAAGAGTGAACCCTAAGGTACACCATGGACTTTGAGTGATTATGATGTGTCAATATAGGTTCGTCCTTGGTAAAAAAATGTACCATTCTGGTGAGTGGTGTCGACAATGGGGAAGGCTATGCATGTGTGGAGGTTGGGGGTATATGGAAAACCTCTCTACTTCTTTCTCAATGTGGTTGTAAACCTAAAACTGCTCTAAAAATATATAAAGTCTCAAAACAAAACAAAAAACATTGTCATTATCATACTTAGTTATGAAAGACTGAATCCCTTTCCCCCTAAGACTGGGAACAAAGAAAGTTTGTCCACTCTTTCCATTCCTATGCAGCATTGTGTTGGAAGTCCTAGTCAGTGCAATAAGGCAAGAAAAAGAAGAGTAATACAGTTTAGAAGTTAAGAAATAAACTTTCTCTATTTGTGGATAACATGATTATCCACAGAGAAAATTCCACTGAATCTATTAAAAAAGCTTCTAATAGAATTGTGACGGTTAATTTATGTGTCAACTTTACTGGGTTAAGGGATGCCCAGATAGCTGATAAAACATTATTTCTGAGTGTGTCTGTAAGGGTATCTCTAGATGAGATTAGCATTTGTGTCAGTAGACTGAGGAAAGAGTTCACCCTCACCAATTATGGGTGGATATTATCCAATCCCTTGAGAGTCTGAACAGAACTAAAAAGGCAAAGGAAGGGCACATTTGCTCTCTTTGCTTCAACTGAGACTTCCATCTTCTCCTGCCTCTAGTACAGCAACCAGATGGAAGTATATCACCAGCTTTCCTGGTTCTCCAGTTTGCAGGCAGACTGTGGGACTTCTCAGCCTCCATGACTGCATGAGCCAATTCCTCTAATAAATCTCTTTATATATATGTTATAAATTGATCCTATTTCTGTTTCTCTGGAGAACCTTGACTAATACAGGAGTTTGTTAAGGTTGTAGGATAAAAGTCAATACTCAAAAATCAATTGCAGTTGATCCTTGAACAATGTGGGGTTAGGGGCACCAAACTACCTGCACAGTCAAAAATCCACATATAGGGGTGCCTGGGTGGCTCAGTTGGTTAAGCATCCGACTTTGGCTCAGGCCATGATCTTACGGTTTGTGGGTTTGAGCCCTGCGTCAGGCTCTGTGCTGACAGCTCAGAGCCTGGAGCCTGCTTCACATTCTGTGTCTCCCCCTCTCTCTGCCCCTCCCACGCTCATGCTCTGTCTCTCTCTCTCTTAATAATAAATAAACATTAAAAAAATTTTTTAAAAATCCATATATAATTTTTGACTCTCCAAAAATGTAACTACTAATAGCCTACCTTTGACTAGAAGAATTACCTATAATGTAGTCAACTAACACAAATTTATACATTATATACTGTATTCTTATAATAAAGTAAGCTAGAGAAAAAATGGTATTAAGAAAATCATAGGAAAGAGAAAATACATGTATAGTACTGTGCTGTATTTATTCATTTTTAATCCCCGTGTAAGCAGATCCACACAGTTCAAATGCATGTTGTCAATGGTCAGCTGTATATTTATAAATATTGGCCATGTACAACTAGATATTTTAACATATCATTTTAGATAGCTCCAAAAACCAGTTGGTGCTCAGGGATAAATTGAACAAAATATGGGAAGGATCTGTACACTGAAATCTACAAAGTGCTGATGAATAAAATCTAAGAAGATCAAGCATAGGAAATATAGTCAACACTATCATAATAAGTTTGTATGACACTAGATGGTAACTACATTTATCAAAGTGATCATTTCATCATGTATATAATTGTTGAATCACTATGTTATACACCTGAAACTAATATATTGTATGTCAACTACACTTTAATTAAAAATAAAAAATTTTTAAATCAAAGATCAAACCGAATGGTGAGATATCATGTATTGATTGATGGATTCAATATAATTAACATGCCAGTTGTCCATAAGTTGATCAATAGATTTAATGTAATTCTGATAGAAATTCCAGTAGGATGTTTTTGTAGATATATATAGACAACTAATTCTAAAAGTTATATGGAGTGCTAAATATCTGAAATAATTTTGAAAAAAAAAACAAAGTTGGAGGATTCATGCTACCAGATTTTTAACAATTATGATAAAGCTATCGTAATCAAGGTTATAGTATTAGCAAAGAGACACATAGATTAGTATAATAGGCTAGAGAGTTTGGAAATAGACCCACAAAAATATGGCTGATTGATTTTTTATAAAGATGCAAAGGCAATTGAAACAAACTTCTTATCAAATAGAATAACTGAACATCTATATGCAAACCCTCTCCCCACGTAAACCCCAACTTATAATTCATACATTATACAAAAATTAATACACAATAAATCATGTACCTAATATTAAATATAAAAATATAAAACTTTTTAGAAGAAAACATGAGAGACTCTTCATGTCCTAGTGTTATGTATTCTTAGTTATGACACCAAAAGCCCTGTGAAAGACAACAATGGATGAATTGAAGTTCAAAATTAACATTTTTCTCTGTAAAACATACTATTAAGAATAAAATTCAAGCTACAGACTGGGAGAAGATTTGCAAGTGGTAAGACAAAAGACTTTTATCTAGAATATATATAGAACTTCAAAAATTTATCAGTAAAAAAATTTTTTTAAAAGAGGTGGATTGGGAGTGGGGGTACTTGAACAGACACTTCACAGAAGAGTATTTATGGATGGCAAACAAGCAAATGAAAAGTTTCTACACATTATTAAACTTTAGGGAAATGCAAATTAAAACTATGATGAGAGGCATCCAAGGGTGGCTCAGTCAGTTAAGTGTCCCCCTCTTGATCTCAGTTCAGGTCTTGATCTCATGGTCATAAGTTCAAGCCCTGCTTTGGGCTCAGCGCTGGTCATGAAGCCTACTTTAAAAAAATAAATAAAAAGTAAAACCATGATGAGATATGACCACATACATATTAGGATGGCTAAACAACAACAAAAGATAACACCAAGTGCTGATGAATATGTGGAGCATGTGAAACACTCATACATTCTCTCTAGGGACAGAGAATCTCCTTTAACCTAATTAATCTCCTTTAACTCATTACAATGTTTAAACATAGATGTCAACATATTTGCAGTTACACATTTTACATATTGGTCACCAACATTATTCTCTAGGTAGATTTTCTAGGGAGGGGGAAAAAGCCATATATAAAAAATACATTATACATATTATACATATATATGATTTTTATGTATATAATTTTTTAATGCTTATTTTCCAGATTCATATTTTATGTGTCATATATTGTTGATTCTGGCTCAATGCCTCTTTTTTATTTTATTTATTTATTTTTTTAATTTTTTTAACGTTTTATTTATTTTTGAGACAGGGAGAGACAGAGCATGAACAGGGGAGGGTCAGAGAGGGGGAGACACAGAATCTGAAACAGGCTCCAGGCTCTGAGCTGTCAGCACAGAGCCCGACACGGGGCTCGAACCCACGGACCGCGAGATCATGACCTGAGCTGAAGTCGGCTGCTCAACCGACTGAGCCACCCAGGCGCCCCTCAATGCTTCTTTTTTTAAAAAAAAAAGTTAAAATTCAATTTATTGAAACTAAAAAAAGAAAAAGGTCAGATGTATTAGCTTCAGCTGCTATAACAAAATAACATAGACTGTGTGGCATAAATAACAGGAATTTATTTCTTACAGTTCTGGAGGTTGGGAAGTCCAAGATCAAGATGCCAGCTGATTTGGTTCTCTGTGAGGGTTCTTTTCCTGACTTCCAGATGACCACTTTCTCATAGTGCCCTCACATGGTGGGGAGAGAGAGAGAGAGGAAGCAAGCTCTCTCCATTTCTTCTTTTAAGTGCACTAATCCCATTATGAGTACCCCACCCTCATAACCTTATCTAAACCCATTTACTTCCTGAAGGGCCCATCTTCAAATACCATCACATTGGGGGTTAGGGCTTCAACATGTGAATTTTGGGGCTGGGCACAAACATTCAGTCCATAATACCATATGATCCAGCAGTCTCTTTTCTAGATATTTACTCTGGAGAGATGGAAACTTAGGTACATACAAAAGCCTACCCATGAGTATTTATAGTCGTTCTATTCATAATTGCCCAAATCCAGAAATAACCCAAAAGTCCTTCAATGGTTGAATGAATAAGCAAACTGTAATACCTACAGTAAAATATCACTCAGCTACACTCAGCAATTAAAAACTACTGAGACATGTGATAACAGATGAATTTCAAAGGCATAATGCTGAATGAAAGATATGTAAAAGGTGACATACTTTATAAGTCCATTTATATTACACTCTGGAAAAGTCAAAACTGTTTTGATGGATAATAAATTAGTTGTTGTTTGGGTTGGGGATGTAGGACAGTTGTGAGTGCATCTTGAGGAAGTTGTATGGAATAATGGAACTATTCTGTATCATGATTTGGGTGGTAGTTCCACAAATGTATACATATGTTAAAACTCATAGAGCTATATGCCACAACAAAAGCCAATTTTACTGTATATTAATTTTTTTTTAAAAAGAACTTCATGAAATAGACAACAAATAATTGAGCAAATAACGCCAAAAGTTGATTCTTTGAAGAATTAATAAAATTGATGAACTGGAAGCCAACTGGTAAAGAAAAACAACCCCCAAATTACCAAGTTTAGGAATGAAAGAGGGGATATCACTACTGGTCCAATAGATATTAAAAGAATATTAAAGAAATATTATGAACAACTTTATGCCAATAAATTTGATAACTTACATGAATTAGATACATTTGTTGAGCAACACAAATTACTTCCTCTTACATCTCATTGACCAGAACTGAATCATATGGCCATTCCTAGCTGCCAGGGAGGTGAAGTGAATATCTGGCAAAGAGAAACAGAATGGTCATGGATGGCTTAATTCAATCACTGCATATGTCTGGGCAGAGTGTTGCCCCCCTCCAATAAAAAAAATGGGGTGTATTAGAAGTAATAGGGAGTGCTTTATGTAAGAAGTTAACAATGCCTGCTATAGGCTTTTAGCCACTTGCAATCAAAAGACTCCTGGTGCAGTGCCCTTATTGGCTAAAATGCAATCTTTAACCAGTGTATTTTATTTTATTTTTGAGGGGTGGGGGGTGGGCAAGAGAGGGGCAGAAGAAGAGGGAGAGAGAGAATCTTAAGCAGGCTCCACGCCTAGCATGGAGCTGGAGTGGGGACTCAATCTCATAACTGTGAGACATTTAACCCACTGAGACACCCAGGCACCCCTAACCAGTGTATTTTAAATGCCCAGAGGGATAACCATTTTTTAAAAATGAGGCACCTGGGTGGCTTAGTCGGTTAAGCATCCAACTCTTGATTTTGGCTCAGGTCATAATCTCACAGTTCCATGGGATTGAGCCCCTGTCCAGCTCTTTGCTGGCAGCATGGACCCTGCTTGGGATTCTCTCTCTCCCTCTCTCTACTCCTCTTCCACTCACATTCTCTCTTTCTCACTCTGTCTCAAAATAAATAAATAAACATTACAAAAATAAATGCCCAGAGGGAAATACTTTTGAGCTGAAGGGAAGGACTGAGAGCTTCAAAATAAGTGTTAGAGAAAAGCCTAGAAAAGATCATTTTTTTTTTTTTTTGGTTGATTTATTTAAGTAATCTCTGTACCCAATATGGGACACAACCCTGAGATCAAGAGTTGCATGCTCTACCAACTGAGCCAGCCAAGTGCCCATAAAAAGGGTTATTATTGAACAAAATCTGATTAACACTACATTTGAATGTCCGTGATTTCTTTCCAATGTGAAAACTTCTCTTACTTTGCTTCCTCCATCTTTGTGTGCCTCCTCCCTTCCCTTTCAGCACACTGTCTCATGTAGGTGTCCCTCCCCTTGCCATATTTTGCTTTCACTGTTCTACTTCATTAAAAAAAAATGTTTATTCGTTATGAGAGAGAGAGTGGGAGGAGGCAGAGAGAGAGAGAGAGAGAGAGAGAGAGAGAGAGAGAGAATCCCAAGCAGGCTCCATGCTGATAGTGCAGAGCCCAATGTGGGGCTCAAACTCACAAAATATGAGACCATGACCTGAGCCAAAACCGGGAATTGGCCGCTTCACCGACTGAGCCACCTAGGCTCCCCCACTGTATTACTTCTACATTGCCTTATAAATACTTGTTTTCTTGCTTATATCCTAAACAAGACAGTAATGTTAAAGGAAGGAATCATGACCTCATTGTAGTCACGTCTAGGTCTCTAGAACCCAGGTAGTATCTATCTGGTTCTTGTGTTTGTTTCTTTACCATTAGTTAATGAATGAGATGCTTTCAAACAAGGTCAACCGATTTGGCTGGTAGAGAAACAATGAGCCTTCTTTAAGTTTAGACAGATCAGTACTTGCAAAGACAGTCAAATCGAGAGTAGCCAAGAGGTACCAACTCCCCATGAGCTTTTGTCTCACACCAAAAGGATAACAAAAGGAGTCAGATGACTTCAACATGAGATATGGAATACCTTGTTGCTGAGGAGCTAAAACCCTGCTGTATTTAAGGCTGTTTATAGTCTGCAGCTGTACTCGAGGCAGGTGAGGCAGAAAGCCTCATCACCACCCAGGAAGCAATGAAGACCTGTCTCACAACAGCCTTCTTGGAAGACAGACACCTGAGTGGCAAATGGCCTTACTGCAGCTCCTCGCAAGCTTCTCATGCTCTCACCTTCTGGGAGGATCACAAGGTATTCTGCCAAGACTCAAATCAGCTGCAGTTCAAGCCTCACCTACGTGACCTATGTTGCTGGTTGTCCAGCGCTGGCATGGAGCTATTCCCTACACTCAGGTTTCTCAGAGGAATGTGATGCTCTATCTTGACTATATCTTTAAGATGGCAACAGGGGCCACCATTCAGGAAAGAGCCCACACAATGGGGCTCAGAAGGATGGTATTTCAAAGTGGGTGTTATGGGTCACTGGCCTCAAAATTAGAGATTTTGACATTAGAGGCTTAGAAATTAGAGTAAATTAGAAAGGGAAACCTCATTGTGGTTTCCATTTACCCGTAGAATTAGGAATAACAGAACGAATCCCAGGCAAAGAGTTTTATAAAATTTTACAACACTTTTTGCTTCCCCAATTATTTCTGTTCGATGTTGTTAAGCTTTTTTGTCCTCTAACATTAATTATATGTAAAAACTCTCAAAGCAAAATAAAATAAATAAAAAATGCCTTGAGCTAGCTTTTAGGGTCACAAAAGAAGGAAAGTTTGGGAAAGGCAGACAGGCAGCTTGGTGGCAGTAGTCAAGTAGGAAAGTAAAATGGCTGGATTTCTGTGGCCTCCTAAATGGAGAGAAGAGGCACCAGAGTTAGTAGGCATGCCGGGGAGACAAAGTTCCAGTCCGAGTGTAAAGCAGTACTATACCGTCAACAGCTTGCTCACTTGCTCTCTCATTCGCGAAGCCAGTGGAGGCTGAGGGCCCTTTATGAAGGCCTGAATGAGGCAGAAAGCTGAAGCCTGAGAATCCTGGAATGCTTCTGGAAGGCTGGACCTGTGCTTTGAACATAGACCTTAAACAACAGGGCTCTTTTGTGTGGTTTCTGATGCGTGACATGTGACCTGGCAAAAGCAGCAACGTGACCAGTCCACAATTCATTCGTTTATTCAACAAATATTTATTGAGTTCTCCATGTACCAGGCAGTCAGCATCCTAGAACTAGGGAGGATACTGTGGTGTACAAGACAAACAAGGTCCCTGCCTTTACGGAACTTACAAAAAAAAAAAAAAAGAAAAGAAAGAAAGAAAGAAAAAAGAAAAGGAAAAAAACAGGAGAATAAATAAATGAGATCACTCTACTGTGCCATGAAGGGTGGAGAGACTTTCACTGAGACTAGGAATCTGGGGTCACAATGAACCTAAGAACTGAGGTCAGAGTGGGGAGGCAGGGAACAGACCACAGAGGCCTTGCAGGCCAATGTAAGGAGTTTTTATGTCATACTTAAGACAGTGGGGATCCATTGAAGGTCTTGAAATAGGGAAATGAAGTGGGCTGGTTTACTTTTGTTTTTTTTAACATTTATTTATTTTCAAGAGAGAGAGAGAGACAGAGCACAAGTTGGGGAAGGGCAGAGAGAGAATGAGATGCAGAATGCGAAGCAGGCTCCAGGCTCTGAGCTGTCAGCACAGACCCCGATGCAGGGCTGGAACTCACATACGGAGCGATCGTGATCTGAGCCTAAGTCGGACACTTAACCGACTGAGCCACCCAGGTGCTCCTGATTTACTTTCTAAATGATACCTTCAGCAGCTGTTTTGTGGTATAAAATGTCAAGCCCGAAGTCAGAAGAGGACCATGAATTCTGCAAATTCACTGAGATCACTGCCAAAACTCTTCATTAAGAGTCTCCTCTCGTTTCCCTGATAGATAATTTTGTCAAAATAAAGTAGTGTAACATGTAGTGGGAGCCAAATCTTGTTTCCCCCTTACTAGTTATGAGCTGTAGGCAAGTTACTTACTTGTGTCTCAATTATCTATCTCAGCTGTGAGATGGGGATAATAAAAGTTCCTACCATGATACAGTTGTTGTGAAATGACAATATATGTGGCTGGTACAACGTAGTAAGCATTCTTAAATACTAGCCTTTATTACTTCTTTCAGAGGGCTACTGCGAGGATCACATGAGATAATAACTCCTGTGACACGGGTTATGAATCCGTAAAGACTATCTTAATGGCAGAATTCTCCCTTTCTTTTCCTTGTCTCTTAAACGGAACACAGAACTCTGGGCTATCCGAGTAGAGGCGCCAGGCCAAGCGCAGTCTCAAAGCGGTCATTGTCGTCGCACCGCCCCTCCCCCGCCCGGAGCCCATCTCCATGGCAACGCGGGGCTTCGCCTCTCCCCGCCTCCTGGGACCCGCAGACCGGAAGCAGTCCGTGCCGGGGGCTTCTGGGAAACGGCTTGTGAGCGGCGTTTCTGCGTCTGCTTTGGACAGCGAAGCTGCTGCGGATCCCGAGTCGGAGGTTTGCGAGAGAATGGGGGAAGGGCGTGAGGGGGACGCTGGGCTAAGGGGCTGCAGTCCTTTTGGTAGGAGACAGAAAAGAAGCCTGGCGGGGACCTTCCTCGGCTTGCCGGGAGGCGCGGACAGGCCGCTGTCTCCGTATACAGCAGTTGGGGGTCTGGTAGAGGTACATGGAAAGTCAGATTGGGCTTTCAGTACCATCGGAGAGTCCTCCATCCCCTGTGTCCTCCGCGACCCTCGCCTTTCCCCCCTCCCCCCTCGGCCGGTTTTGTTCTATTTCGAGGCCTGGCGTCTCGCGGAGGGTTCTGGGACTCATTTTGGGCGGAGGTGGGAGAGGGCGGGCCTTGCGCGGGGGCTGTCGGGGCTTGTAGTACCGCCGGACGCGGGCGGAAGTGCCGTGGCCCCGACGTTGTTGGGGCAGTGTGGCCTTCGGTCATCCGAAATCCGTCGCGGCCCCGACGTTGTTGGGGCAGTGTGGCCTTCCGTCATCCGAAATCCGCCGCTGCTAGTGCGGCGAAGAGGGGCTGGGGGACGTCGGGGCGGGGTTTGCAGCGGAACTCTGCCGGAGTGAGGCGAGGAGATCACCTGGGACTCGGCTCCCCGCCCAAACACTAGGGATCGCGGGCCTGCCCACCTTGTATCTCCTTCACGGCCCAAGGGCCGGCTGCAGTAAGAGAACGTAAAAGGAAGATAAATTTCTTTTCTATAGAATGATTGAGCCTCTGATAAGGTAGGATCCTGGAATAGGAACCAACTCGTCTGTTGGCTAAACCCTATTTAGAAGGCCGCCACACTCCAGAGTACTTAATTAAACCTGTCTGCATTACTTGTCTGTGATAAGGTCTTTTGTGATAACTAGACTCGTGAGGGTTACAAGAAGTTTTTTGAAACCATTGGTTTTCAGATTCTGGCCCTCAGTAGATACATTGAGTAGCTGCGTGGTTCATTCCTAGTATGTGTTGTAAACAATGGCATGGGCATGACTGTGCAAATACAAGGAAAGGATCAGAAATAGCACAAGATTTCCCTGAAGGTAGAAGCTGGGGAAACAGTGAGTCATCCAGTGAGCGATGATGACTCTGGGCCACTGCAAGAAGTTAAGATGTTATGAGAGTACCTTTTATTCACTGAGTTTGCTGTGATTAATGCCGGTCATTACAGATTTAAATGTAGTTCTGGGGGTGGTGAGTGGCTGAATATTTGCATTGCGTGGCATCTAGTGGTTAGTTTTTTCAGTATTGATCTGTTACTGAGCAAGTGGATATTTTTTCACATATATTTTGAGTTCAGGGAGTTCTTAAAAAATATTTCTGAACTCTTAAAAAACCTAACCATTAAAAAATATTTTCTTAAGAAAATTTTAAGCAGATAACAGAAAAGCAGTCCTTGCTTTTGAGTTGACCTACAGGTGTCCTGAGTTGCAAATAATGTGTTCCAGGGTCAAATGCATTTAGAAAACATTGAGTTGGACTGGTTCTTACTTGGATTCTTTCGATTAATGAAATAAGGTTTGTTGATTTAGTGGGTCACAGCTTGGCAAACTTTTTCTAAAGGGCCAGGTAGTAAATATTAGGTTTTTCAGACTATGTAGTGTTTGTTGAAACTGTTCAACTTTTATCACTGTAGTGTGAACTGTCAGCAAATACATAGAATTATTTATGGACGCAAACATTTTAATTTTGTATTATTTTCACATGTCATGAAGTATTCTTGTGGTTTTTTTCAACCATGTAAAAATGTGAAAACTATTCTTAGTACAAACATTGTACAAAAATGGGCAACAAGCCACGTTTGGCTGTGAGCTGTAGTTTGCCAACTTCTGGTGTAGGTTATTGATTGGAATTTTTAATCTGGTAAGAAAAACAAATATCTTTTACTTCCTTTATCAGCACATGTTCAGATTCTTAGGATATTTGGTAGTTGATGTATTTTTTTTTCCTTGTGCCTCAGGAGAGCCTGTGAAGAAAGCGGTATTTCCCTGAGGCCTGTATCCTGCCTTGATTGACTTTTCTTGAAGTATTATAAATCAGGATGTCTGCACAGTCCGTGGAAGAAGATTCAATACTTATAATCCCAACTCCAGATGAAGAGGAAAAAATACTGAGAGTGAAGCTGGAGGAGGATCCTGATGGTGAAGAGGGATCGAGCATCCCCTGGAACCATCTTCCTGATCCAGAGGTTTTCCGACAGCGATTCAGGCAGTTTGGATACCAGGATTCACCTGGGCCCCGTGAAGCTGTGAGCCAGCTTCGAGAACTTTGCCGTCTATGGCTCAGACCAGAGACACACACAAAAGAACAAATCTTGGAGCTGGTAGTGCTGGAGCAGTTTGTTGCCATCCTGCCCAAGGAACTGCAGACCTGGGTTCGAGAGCATCATCCGGAGAACGGAGAGGAGGCAGTGACAGTGCTGGAGGATTTAGAGAGTGAGCTAGATGACCCTGGACAGCCGGTGAGTCTTATTGTGTCACTCTCCTGGGGCAGAAGCACTGGCATAGCAGTAGGCAGGGCTGCTGAGTTCATTCCACTCAACTAAGTTAGAATTATGTGTATTCCTCCCGCCCCTGCACTGCTCCCCTCTGGCTATGCTAGGTCATATAGATCACCGCACTATATGTTTTGTATGGGTTCTCTTATGTGTTTTTAATTCTCAATCTCATCAGATTCCTTCTCAGCTGAGCCAGACTTTATTTTTTCCAGGTTTCTCTCCGTCGACGAAAACGGGAAGTTCTGGTAGAGGAGATAGTATCTCAAGAAGAAGCTCAGGGATTACCAAATTCTGAGCTGGATGCTGTGGAGAACCAGCTCAAGTGGGCATCCTGGGAGCTCCATTCCTTAAGGCACTGTGGTGAGGACCAAAACTTCAAGTGGGCTGGAGGGTGAAAGAGTGTGGGCCTTTTGTCCAGAACTCTTTGGACAAAAGGGGATAGGGAATAATCACCTTAACCTAATTTTGTACACATAGACAGACTGTGTATACAGTCAACAATTGATTTGTGGGCCCTCAGGTCTTTTAATCTTAGACATTAACGTCATCATCCTTTTCTTCCCTTTTACCTCTTTCTTGAAGATCTCCCCATTTCAGATTGGCATTTGCCTTATGTTGAGCCAGCACCCACCTGTAGATGAGGTCCCTCTGTTTCAGTATTGTTTACTTGCCATCTGTTTCACATCCTTTCAATCTCCTGCCTAATCCTATTGGTATAATAAGCTTAGATGAAGCCTCTTCAAATCTACCTATTCTTTTTGTAGCCACCGCTGAAGTCTTTTCTAAATTTTTAGCCATTTTTTTTTCTCTAACATCCTGCCTAGAGTCTTTTTTTTCTAAGAAGCATCTTTTGTAGAAATGGTATTTGGGTAAAACTCTTCACCTTTTCTAAGTATTTATGCAGAAATAGGCTCCATAGCTAAAATATGCTTTAAGTACAGAAGAATTAAATAAAGAGCTCAGATTTATAACAAATCGCTTAAAACTAGTCTTTGCAGTATATTGGCAGTTGACACCACATACTTAGTATACTTTGATACAACCTAGTATATTCCTAAAACTGCTGGATTCTTTTTCATATTTGTTTTTGAGATTGCTTTGGGAATCTTTCCTTGAGGTAGTTGTAGGTAACGCTGGTGTGTGCCACAGATGGAGGCTCATCAGGTTTTCTTCCCATCTGAGGGGACTCTCGAGAGGGAGAGAGAGGGGAGGGAGAGGGAGAGCGAGATCCCAGTGCTCGTGAACCAGAACTGATGGGGTGGGGCTGACGTCTGCTGAAAACCGTTAGTTTTACATGTTTCATGGGACATTGTTCTCTGGAATGAAATTTGAGAACCACTATCCTTGGTCATTGGGGGTGGCATTTTCTTGGGTAGAAAATTTCTCCCCTGCCTGAGTTTTAGAATAACTTTCCCTTGCTTGTAAATAGCTTCATTTCAGCAGTCTAGTCTTTACGACGCTTGGGAACTTATTTCTGTGCCATTTGTCCCCACATAACTTTAACACTTGCTTCTCCGTTGTTCATGTCTCCAGGCCTCCCTGACCCCCTGCAACCCTTCAGTCTTTCTGTTAGTCTTCTCTCTTGACTTTATCCCTTTCTTCATCATTTATTATAGACTTGCTCACTGTTTATTTTCTAATTGTTGCTGCTCACCCTGTAGTAACTGTTTGTACTCTGACAGGCTGGAAGTTTCAGGACAGTCTTTAAATATACTGTGTCCTGCGGGTGGGTGATACTACCTCATGTTGGTAATTAATTCAGGCTTTTGTTTCACTAGACTTACCTAACTGAGGCTTAAAAATAATAATTCACCTAACTAAGTACCATGGCAAATACCAAGTAGGGTATTTTACAGGAAAACTTTCATTTACTAAGGGCCTGTTAAATGTAAGTGTCATGTCCTGAGTTAACAATACCCTCAGCTCCTATTACCCTCAGTCTCTTATTACGACATCTTCTGGGTTCTGCTCTTAGTGTAGTGTTGGCCATGACCTGCCTTATCTTGCTCATTTCAGAAATAGTCACTTTTTGCCAGATCGCTTATTATTTACACCATCATGATTTGGTGTAATTTCTCCTTTTCTCAAAGCAAAAGAATATTACAAGGATTTCCCAACGGGCAATTTTTATATTTCTTACGAAATTTCATCCAGACCTAGCTGCAGCACTTTGTCTAACAATCATATAGAATCTGCCACATCTTTCTGCCCTTTGTTTTCTGACGAGTGTTGTAAAGCACACTTGCTTCTGTTACCACTTTTATTCAGATAGAACATTTTAGTTCTTCACTATGGGAGCATGCCATTACCCCCTTAGCCTCAGAATCAGTCATTTAATTTCCTTTTTTGGAGTAGGCAACCTTAACACTGGTTTTCAGGTTGCTGTTTATAGATGAATGCAAGCTCTTTACTTTTAGTTCACATTTACTAAAGTTTTCTTCAGGTCTCTTCCCTCCCAGAATAGGAAATGAGTGATATTTACATTTTGTCTCTATTTCAGATGATGATGGTAGGACTGAAAATGGAGCCCTAGCTCCAAAGCAGGAGATTCCTTCAGCGGTAGAATCTCACGAAGTTCCAGGCACTCTCAATATAGGTGTTCCTCAGATTTTTAAGTATGGAGAAGCCTGTTTCCCCAAGGGCAGATTTGAAAGGAAAAGAAACCCCTCTCGAAAGAAACAACATATATGTGATGAATGTGGAAAACACTTCAGTCAGGGCTCGGCCCTCATTCTCCATCAAAGAATCCACAGCGGGGAGAAACCCTACGGATGTGTTGAATGTGGGAAAGCGTTCAGCAGAAGTTCTATCCTCGTGCAGCACCAGAGAGTCCATACTGGAGAGAAACCCTACAAATGTCTTGAATGTGGAAAAGCCTTTAGCCAGAATTCTGGGCTGATTAATCATCAGAGAATCCATACTGGAGAGAAACCTTATGAATGCGTTCAGTGTGGGAAATCTTACAGTCAGAGCTCAAATCTTTTTAGACATCAGCGAAGACACAATGCAGAAAAACTTCTGAATGTTGTGAAAGTTTAAGAAATTACAAAAAAAAATCAGCACTCAGGTCTTTTTCTTCAGAAATGAAGACAAAATTAAAAACATGAAATGATACATAATAGTTTTATTTCCCTACATAGACGGTTAGAAAATCCACTGGGAAATGTAGAAAATCTTCACCCACCATTATTTTATTTTACCGTGAAAGAAATGATATCATACCTGCCTAGAAACTGAAATTTTAAACTTAATTCAGGTGTTAATGCCTAAATCTTCCATGTGATGTTTATATTCTTATTATTTTTCCAAATAATGAACTACCTGATTCTTTGTCCCTTAAAAGTTTCTTTTTTAGACAGACATTGTTTCTGTGTTGATCATTGAAATGTCTTTGCAAGGATACATTCCCTTCTACATTAAAAGGCAACGTAGGAATTACAAAATCTGAAAACCTAAACCATTTTTTAAAAATGTACCCTTCTGCTTCCTTTTACCTAACTTGGATATGCATTCAGAAAATAGAAGATAAAGGATGACCAAAAGCCTCAAAGTAAAATGAGCCTTAAAACTCAGATGAGAAGTGATGGTGATAAAACATCAAAAGTGAATGGGACACCTAGATTGGGGAAGATAAAACAAATACCATGATCCAGGAATTGAAGTATATCAAGAATTTATCTCCATTTAATTATCTGCCTGCAGGAAAACTCAAAACACACTTACCTTGTCTGTAATTTGAAGGCATCCTGCTAATGAGAATGTTCTGTGTTATCGGTAGAAAGTGGACAGTGAACAATAAGCAGTTGTAAACTACAAGAGTAGAAATCTTAACACTAGGGAGGAATTTGTAGTGAACAGCAGTGTTGAAGGGCAAATGTAAACAGAAGGGTAATGGTCTGTCTTGGCTTTTAGAAAACAAAAGAGACTTGAAGATCTAATTTATTTTGCCTTTCTTTTGGTGAAGGACAGAAATGTCCATGACAGGTGGGCAACAAGTATCAGGTTGGCTGTTTTATTCCTTTGGTACAAAAGGGTTGCACAGCAGGCTAACAAAGCAGCCATGCATTTATTATTAAACATTTTCTACCGACGAGGCACTGTGCTAGATACTGTAACCCTACCATGGGTAGGTAGATGTTTCTTCCACTGTAAATCATCGGGGGTTTGGTCTAAAGCTGTTTCATGTGAGTGAGCTGTTTCCCTCCATCGGAGCAGTCCTGGGGGAGGTCACCTCTGAGATTCCCGGAGCCATAGTCCTCCTACCAGGGTGTTGTCTTTGGGGGAAAGGAAGACTCAGCTCAGAGAGCTGGCCAGCTCTCCAGCAATCATCAGAGGTGAGTCCAAGATACTCCATCATGGTTTGGAGGTTTGTGGGTCTTTTAAAAAAACTAATCAATCTCTAGTAGCATTGAGGTTGTACTTACATGTTAAGTTGAATGGATTGTTCTATTTAAAAAATAATAGGTTATTAACAACTAGTTTATTAACTATCAGAATTGATTGAACTATTTTTTTTTAATTTTAAGTCTTAACACATTTTAAAAAATGTATAAAAGTAATACATTGTAGTAGTAGGCTTATATACTCCTTGGCTGAGAATCCCAAGTACTGTGGTTTTACTGTTTAGTGGCAAACTCTGGAAGTTAAAGTATAGAATATGAGAAAAGGCTTTTTTATAGTGGGCATTAATTGTGTGGAAAATGACCCATGTGAATAAAAAGATTTCATAGTTCCAGAGATTTTGGTTACATCTGGTGCTTGGATCAAATTTAAATGGAAGGTGAGATTTGCATGAGCCTGTTAAAAAGCATAGTAATAAATGCAAGGCCAGCTGGTGGTAAAGTGAGGCAGAATGGAGCTTGTTTATAGATTTTCTGATAACAATTAATTATAAGAAATGTGCTTTATAGATTAAGATTTATTGAAGTATAAATATGTAGTAATGATATAATGTATTTTAAGTTATACAAGAAAATGTAGGGACTTTTGTTTGGGTCTTTTTCTCTTTGTGGCTGAGAGGAAACAAGTCAATGTCCAATAAAGCTATAAACTCCTCCGCTCTAAGATAAAATGATCTTGAGTTGATTTATTTATTTATAACTGGCTTCTTTCCAAGTAGGTTTTGAGGTGGCATATTTTTAATACTTCTGCTGAGATGACAGAATTCTTGTATCAGAGTAGGTAAGAAGGGAGCATCCTCTCAGTGGCTAGAATTTCACCCCGTTTTTTAGATCTTACCTCTTTTGCATATATAAAGAAACTTCCCTGTGGTACATTTGTCATAAATGCCAAAGATGTTTGGTATAACGTCAGAGCTTAGAAAAAGCAGTGTTAGACTTGGCAAATACAAGTTTGTCTTGCCAGCTCTGATCCCTGTGTGTTGTTTAGAAAGGATTCTGAGGCGAAGGCAAGGCTCTGTGGGGAAAATGGGCTGGACCCCAAAAGACTGGATTAGGGTGTAAGGGAAAAGGAAGCAGCAGTCTGTGTACTCATCATCTTCTGTTAGTCCACGTCCCCACTAGACAACTTGATTTAAGATTGCTATTCAGTGATTTATTATTTCGGATATTCATGTATACCCACACAGATAATCCTGGTTAGCAATTCTGGGGGCTGGCCAGCCTCCGATGAAGTGACCTGGCAGTCGCCAAGCAGCGCCATCTGTTTGGTTCTTAAAAGAGCAGTCATTGTTAACGGCATGCAGGCCGCCGATAACTGCCCAATGGCTACTGAGCATTTGCTCATTATTGCTGAATTTCCTGCTGGTTTTCTTGGAGGTTAAACTCCCCACATCCACACCCAGTTGGTATTCACTCGATCGTTGAACAGTATGTTGAACAGTATGTTTATCACGTTGGTGTGAATTGAAGGGAGGGTTGTGTGGAAAGAATCTGCACTCCAGGCAGTGGGTCAGTCGCTATGCCTCTCTCACTTAGATTTGTAGTCAAGGAAAGGGAGATTCAGAGATTTTGTGACTTGCATGTGGCCAATTAGAGTTAAAACTCAAATGTAGTTCCGTGAACTTACAGGAATATATATTTTTTCACAGTGTAGTGAGTGACGGCTGTTAAACCTTGATTGATAAATCTGCTTTTTTATGGTTAACAAATTTGGAAGCTTATTAATAAACATATTCATTTGCATTTTCTACAGTACAGAAATGTTAAATGAAAAAGGACATTCCTTTTCACAGTCTACTCAGAAGGAATAATTACTTGGTTTGCTATTCTTCCGGACTTAGGCAAATACATATTTAAGCAAACGTGTTGATAGTTGACACTTGTGGTTGCTGTGTGCGGGCACTGTTGGAAGCGCTTTACCACGGATTAACTCTTAGCCCTCACAGCAGCCGTATGAGGTAGGTGCCTATCCCCATCTTACACGTGCTGCACTGAAACTCGCCTCCCCTCCCACTAGGATGTAGACCTGCTTTTTTATGGCTACATACCGTTCCTCTGCATGAATATACTGGAATTTGTTTAACCAGCCCCTTCCTGATGGAAAATAAGTTCTTTCCAATTTTTTAATTATGGCTAAAGGCATAGTTATTAACATTCTTACCCACGTATTTTGCTGCCTGTGTGGATATTTCTGTAGGATAAATAGCTAGAAATAGATTTCTTGGGTCAGAGAATGTGCACGTTTAACATTTTGGGAAATATCACCAAAAAGATGGTACCAATTTACAACTCCATCAACTGAGTGCCTGTTTGCCTGCACTTCCACCCACCCCGAATCCTTAAATACTTTTAGCATTCTGGTGGGCAGAATTTTTCTTTTTGTTAATAAGGGGGAGCATCTTTTTATGTTTATTGGCCATTTGCATTTCCCATTGTGAACTGCCTTTGTCCATTTTTCTTTTTTTAATTAATAAATGACTACCATCTCATTTTATAAAACTTAAATGATACACAACTAGAAGAGCAAAGAGAGACCCTTTTTTTCCAGTGCTTCCAGTCTCATTCCACTGTCTAGTTTCATATACCTCCATCTAGTTCCCTTTCCATACATTTCCATATGAGTATACATACACATATAAATGCTATTTTTACATAAATAAGATCATGTATATGATTTTTCTGCAGTTTGCCTTTTTTTTTTTTTTTTTTTTTTTTTGCGGGAGGGGCAAGTGTGTCAGAAACAAATCCTTAGGTCTTTAAATTTCTTTAATGGTTGATTTGAATAGGATCCAGTACTATGAAAATCCTGTTATTTAACTATTCCCTTATTTTGTCTCTTGCTATTACACTGCCAAAGTAAACATCTTCTTCATACATTTTTGTGCATGTGTGTGAATTTCTTTCGGATGGAGTTGTATGAGGTGGATTATTGGGTCAAAGGATGTGCTTCCTGATAGACCCATCTTAGCCTTTCCAAAGGTCTTCATAACTTTTTATTTTCACCAAATGTATGGAAAGTGCTCATTTCCCCACACAGCCTTACCTACACTTAATAATTTTTTTTATCTGATGGGCAAAAGAATAAAAAATCATTTTGTATTTCCCTGATTAATGGTGAGGATGAGGTTATTTTCATAGTTTATTGGCCATTTTTATCATGGACTGTTCATATCCTTTACCTGTTACAGCTTTTCTATTGGGTTATGTGTGGATATATGTTGTTGGGTCTTTTGTTGTTGTTGTTCAGCATCTCTTTCCCCATCCTCTGGTAACAGAATCCTTATTTATTGTGGGGAACCCATTCCCTGTGGCTGAGATGAGTACATGACCAGGTCTGGCCTTCCTGAGTCCTTCAGCTTCTTAGCCACAGTGATTAAAGAGTGGGCATGTAACTCAAGCCAGGCTAAAGCGAGCTCTCAACAGAACTTCTGCTGGAACTCTTGGAAAGAAGGCTCTACAGAGATCCCACGAACTAAGGACCGTAAGCCTGAATTTACACCATGTGGAGAGAGTCTGAGGAGAAATTCAGAGGCTAGCAGAAAGGAATGAGAACTAAGTTCCGATGTCATTTTTCTGGAGGCCCTAGATCCAGCTGTGCCTAAAGCCTGCCCTACCTCCGAACTTTAAAGTTTTGTGAGCCAATAAAGTCCCTTTCTTGTTTAAAATAACTGAATTGGGTTTCTGTCCTGATTAATATAGGTTATTTGTATTTTCTTATTGATTTGTAGAAAAGCTTTGTAATTCTAAATTCTAGACTTAACACTTTATGCATTATATAGGTTAATAAAATTAGCATGGCCTTCCATGACTTGGCCTTTGTCAACTTCTGCCATTTGTTACTCCACTCTCTCTATACCACACATAACATTTTACATTCCAACAGTATCTAAACATTGGTGTTGGGAATGTTTGTGGATGAAAAGCTTTTCACACAGTTGTGTCTTTGGCATTTATTTTCCATCCTTTGTACAGATTTATTAACCTGGGACTCAGACTGGGGACTACACTGCCGAGTCTATGCTGTACCCACCTCCACCCATTGCTTTTGGGGCATTCCCCTCAAGCATCCCTTGTACATGACTCTTGAGGCCCCTCCCTATGACCATCATCCCCTGCCACCCCCGAACATCATTCTCTCGGGCCCTCATTTTATTGCCAGGCTTGGGGATTTGAAGTTGCTAATGGCCAAAACTTAGTTGTTAGAATTTATATCCATTGCTTCTATGTGTGGAAACTACACATGGCAGTAGGGGAAAAAAAAAAACAAAAACCCATGTTGTATGTCATGTGATGAGTAGTATGGAGAAAATAAATTGGAAAAGAAAAATTCGAGGAGAGATAGGAATGATATAAAAAGCCAAGAGATTCTGGAGGACAGATGTTCCACACATGGGAACAGCAAGTGTAAAGAACTTCATGTGGGAGCAGTCCCTGATTTGTTCAAGATAACGGCAAGTGGGTGGAGTCACTGAAGCCGAATAATGAGGTCAAGTAGGTGAAGAAGCCAGGGAATAAATGGGGTAAGGGTGGAGAGTGGGGCCACATCCTGGAAGACCTGGTTAGCTATTGGTAGGACTAGGACTTTGACTTTGAAAGATGGGAAACCATTTTGGGGCAAAGGTCCTGAGAATAGAACAAAGTGTCCAGTTACCTGGCTTTTTAAATTCTTAAAAATTTTTTTTTCTGATGGTTAGAAATAAAAATCACCCCAAAAGTCACCCATGAGTCCACAGTCCTATTAACATTTTAATGTTCTCTATATACCTATAAAAATGATCTCTCTATACCTATTACACCAATATTTGCAACAGGAAGAACAAATTAGAAAAGAGTAAAGTGTCTATAACTTGGTTTGTTAATGCCTTCTTTCCTCTTAACTTTGGATCCTCTGTGCTTCTGCCTGAATCTTCCACTGGATCTAAGCTGTCCTCTCACACTTGCTCAAGGCATGTTCCTCCCAACAATCTTCACCTTGCATTCTTGATTTTCCTCTCCTGGGTTTTTCTGACTATTATGCTTTGTTTTGTTTTTAAATCACAAACACACAAAATCTGTTAGGCCAAGATCCCAGATCTAACCTGCCTGAACAAATGCTGCAAAATCTATACTGCAAAGGCTGGGAGAGAGGGGATCCCTGAGAGATGGGAAACAAATGAAGCAAACGTGGGTTGTCTCAGTTAACTACCTGGAGAGAGTTTTTAGGCCACAGCATGGGGAAGGAGAACTCAAGCGGAGCCAGGCAGGCTCCCTAAGTTGAGAAGATGGAGCAAGGCATCCTGGGAGGCCAAGGTGGCTAGCTTTTGCAGGGCAATGTACCAGATAGGAGAAAACTAGACAGAACACTGGAAATCTACTCAAGTTGAATACTGATGAGCACATGTGTGTGTAGGGAAACTACCTGAGGTGGGGAAGAACCATCCAAAAGGATTAGAGGGAAAAATCAGTGGAACTCACAAAGGGTACCTGAGTAGAAAACCTAACAATCACAGGCGTCAGTGTAGTGTGCTCAAGGGCAATTTTGCACCTCCCACCCCACCCCACCTGACATTTGGCAACATCTGGAGACATTTTTGTTTGTTACAACCAGAGAAGATGCGTTCTACTGGCATCTAGTAGGTAGAGGTTAGAGATGCTGCTAAACATTCTATAATGCATAACAAATTACCCAGCGCTAAATATCAGTAGTGCTGAGGCTGAGAAACTGGGTTCAAACAGTAGGAAGGGTCCTGCTTCCTTAGTGGACAAAAATGAATCCTACACTCATACTCCCTACAAGACACTTAACAGCAAGATCTAAGAGGATAAAACTGTATCCAAGTAATTTAAATACATTCCAGAACAAAACAATACGTAAAAAATATCCAGCACCCACCAAGGCACAATGCATAATGTCTGGCATCCAATCGAAAATTATAAATCCTGCAAAGGGGCAGGGAAATACAACCCATAATAAGAAAAATCAATCAAATCAGCCCAGAAATGACAAAGAATTAGTAGACAAGCACATTAAGACAATTATAATTATTCCATATGATCAAGAAGCTAGTGGAGACACATCGAGACATGCAAGTTCTAAAAAAGCAACCAAACTAAGCTTCTTAGAGACAAAAACTACAATGTCTGAGATTAAAAAAAAAAAAAAAAAAAAAAATGCACAGATGGGTTTAACTGGATAAAACAAGAAAGCAAGGAAAAAAGTATAGTATATAAGACATAGCAATAGAAACTACCCAAAATGAAAAACAGGAAAAAAAAAACTGAGAGAAAATGAATAGCGCATCAACATGTTGTGGTACAACTTCAAGTGCCCTGATATGTGTAATTGTAATTTGAGTCCTCAAAGGTGAGAGAGAGGAGGGATAGAGAAATATTTGAAAAAATAATCTATGGGATGCAGTTCTTATAGGGAAATTTATAGCTATAAAACACATTAGAAAAATAAGTCAATTCAGTTTCCTCAACTTAAATCTTAAGAAACCAAAATAAGAACAAATAAAACCCAAAGAAAAGTGAAGAAATAGCAAAGATTAGATTACAAGTCAATAAAATAGAAAAATAAGAGAAAAAAACATATATATATATTTTTTTTAAAGTTTATTTTGAGAAAGAATGCAAAGAATCAAGGGGCAGAGAGAGGGAGAGGGAGAGAGAGAGAGAGAGAGAGAGAGAGAATCCCAAACAGGCTTTTCACTGTCAGTGAGGAACCTGATGTGGGGCTCAAACCCACAAACTGAGATCACGACCTAAGCCAAAGTCAGACACTTAACCGACTGAGCCACCCAGGTGCCACTCTATATATTTTTTTAAACCAAAAGCTAACTTTTAAAAAAGATTAATAAAATTAATAAACTTCTAGCCAGACTTATGGAGGGGGTAGGGGCACGGGGAAAGAAAGAAAATACAAATTACATCAGGAATGAGAGGTGTGATATTACCGTATATAATTAAAAATAATTTTTTTTGAGAGAGCGAGCGAGTGGTGGAGAGAGGCAGAGAGAGAGAATCTTAAGCAAGCCTCATGCTCAGGGCAGAACCCCAATGGGTGCTCAGTCCCACCACCCTGGGATCACGACCTGGGCCGAAATCAAGAGTGACACTCAACCGACTGAACCATGCAGGTATCCCCGTTATACAAATTCTTATCCACATAAATATTTGTAAAGTTTGCTAACCTCCACATTGCTGATTCCAATACTCATTTCTTAGACTTATATTACTGGAGCCATCAGCCGCAGTATTTTGCATAATTGACATTTTCATTTGGCGTCAAGAACAACATGCCTGGGTTTTCTCTGCTTCGTGGGGCATTTTTTCTCAGTCTCAACGGTGCTATTTCCTCATGGGTCTCTAGACTTTTATATGTTGGAGTGCCTGAGGACTCAGTGTTCAAATCCCTTTTCTTTTCTACCTACATTCTCTTCCTAGGTGATCTCATCTCTTTAAATACCATCTATGACTGCAAAATCTGTATCTCGGCCTAGACCTCTTCTCTGAACTGCGGCCTTATGTATCCTAGGAATAGCCACTTTGATGCCTGCTTTAGTCTTGGTTCCTAAGAAAACAGAGCCTAAGATAAAAAACCTTATTGTTAATACTTTATTGGGGTGATGCAATCCCAGGAAAGGATAAGTGAGGGTAAACGGGAGGTGATGAAGGGGAGGAGAATACAAGTGGGTGTTACTGAGCTGTCCACAGCTTCAGAACAGCTGTTTGCTTAGTCTCACTGTGTTCAGAGCGCGAGTGCTATGGACTACTTCATCGCACCTCACCATGGGGTAGGGGAGGAAGACTTTATTGCAGACTCTCCCTCCCTCTGGTCAGTTTCTATCAAAGGGCATGAATTCCTCCACACTTCCAGGTGGCACCATTCAGCCTCTCCAGCAGCCACCACTAGGAAGCCACGCTCTAAGACAATACAGCACGGGAGGAGTGGGAGTCCGTCCCTGCAGTCTTGTGGGCTTGCAGCCTCAGGGGTGGAGGTGCAGGCCATCTTCTTAGAGGGTTATCAGTATCAGAGCAGAACACCCACTCTGCAAATGGAAGGCAGTTTTTAAACTGGGTTTGGTACAATGACTAATTAGGCATCTTAAATCTAACATGCCCTAACATCAAACCTTTAATTTGTGCCCAAACATGTTCTCCTTATAGTTTTCTTTATCTTAGAAAGTGGCGATTTTGTCCTTCCTATTGCTCAGGCCAAGGGCCTTCCTGCTTCCCTGCTTGCTGTATTTTACTCCGTTCTCAGCATAGCAGCCAGATCATTTAAGTGCTGCTGATCATTAAGTCAGACGATATCACTTTGGCTCAAAATCCCCTTCCTTTTTGCCCTATTTAAATGTCAAAGGGGAACTGCATGTGCCACTTACTCTTAAACTCTTCAGAAAAAAACTCTACATAGATAGATAGATAGATAGACAGATAGATATCTGGATAAACAAAACAGGCAGAGAATTATAAAGAAATTATAATAAAATGTCGACATTTGGGGAATCTGGGTGAAGGGTATACAGGAATTCTTTGTACTCTTCTTGCAATTTTCTAGAAGTTTGAAATTATGTCAAAAGTCAAAGTTAAAGAAAATTTAATAGCCCAGAAAGGGGGAGGGAGAATTATTAAAGGAAAATCAGGGTAGGTGCTATTATTGAGAAAGCTTGAGGCAGGGGCAGGGTGCAGGGGATACTGAGAAAGCAATTATAAATATTCATTATAGTCATAATTTAAAATGATGTAGAGCTATGCTCATGGATATATAAAATGTTCATATTTAGTTTAAAATGTCCCAATATTTAGTTTATCATTATTGGTATCATTTTTGGAAAAAAAAGTACATATATATGTAGAATGGCATACACCGAAATTCTAGGTTTGCAAAATAGGTTTCCAGAGACAGTGACTTCTATCTTTATTCTTTTACATATTACCATTTTTTTCTTTTTACAATAAGCTAGCAGCACATTTATAATCAGCCAAAAAAAAAATAAAAAAATGTTAAAAAGAAAGAAAATTCTCATTTAGGTCGGGGTCAGCAAATGTTTTCTGTAAAGGGGCCAGATAATAAATATTTTCAGCTTTGGGGCCCTACAGTTTCTGTTGCGACTATGCAACTCTGCCATTATAGCAAAAAGCAGCCATAGATAATACACAAACAAATAGGCATGGCTGGGTTCCATTAAAACTTTACAAAAACAGGTGGCAGGCTGGCGTTCTTGTAGTACTTTGCTGACCCCTAATTTAGATGGATACTTTTTTCCCTAGAGTATGGCTTATAGGAATGAAATTGTTCTCATTCCTATAGGACTTCGTATGGGGCCCTCTGGACCAACTGATGGTCTGAGGATTTCACTGGCCCCGTGCAATTACCTGTATCATTTGAGTTAGCAGACTAAATGAAATTCAATGAAAATATCTAACCAAAACCACACTTATAAACAAATAACACTTTGTCTAGAGAAGTGTAATATGATAAATATGCATTGTATGATATTGTAGATAGATTCAGTCAGTCATAGAACTGGATCCCCACCGTTGGAAAGAAGATTCCTTTCAATATGCCCTGGAGGCTCAGCTGTAGCTCCCTGAAGCTAGAGTGATCAGGGGCCTGAGGATATCTTAGGAAGATGTGGAAAGATGCGTATGTCAAAATCCTGGAGAAAGCCAGGCTCCTCCTGGTCTTGTTCCAGGAATAAAATCTTCCTCTGTAAGGAGCATAATCCACAGCTTCCATAAAATTAGTTGGGTAATGTACCATTTTCCTATGTAGCAATTTCCTATTACCTGAAGAGTTTGTGTAAGATTGGTTTATTTCTTCCTTTAATGTCTGGAAATATTCCCCACTGTGATATCTGGCTTGGAATATTTATGGGACAAATTTTAAATTATAGATAATTTCCTTAATAGACCCAGAACTATCCAGATTTTATATTTCTTCTTGTGTTAGTTTTGGATAAAATTTCAGAATTTTTCATTAAATCATTAATGGCATCCTTTATGTTATATTTGTAATGGCTGTAGATCTATAGTAATGGTCACTTTGACATTCCTTACACTGACAAACGGTACTTTTTTTTTTTTGATCAGTTTTGCTGGGGGATTATCACTTGTATTCTTTTCAAAAACTGAACTGAAATATTTATTTTCTATTTCATTAATTCACGATCTACTATTTCTTTCCTTTCACTCTTTTTCTTTAATTTTTTTTTAACGTTTTATTTATTTTTGAGACAGTGAGAGACAGAGCATGAACAGGGGAGGGTCAGAGAGAGGGAGACACAGAATCCGAAGCAGGCTCCAGGCTCTGAGCTGTCAGCACAGAGCCCGACGCGGGGCTCGAACTCACAGACTGCGAGATCATGACCTGAGCCGAAGTCGGCCGCTTAACTGACTGAGCCACCCAGGCGCCCCTCTTTCCTTTCACTCTTGTTTTGTTTTCAAAGAAACTGTTTATTTTCTGTCGACCATATTTCCCTTTTCTGTTTAAGAGTCTGTGGAAGAACAGCTTAAAACCACTCAGTGGTCATTCCTAGCCATTCAGTGGCCTGAGCAGTGGGAGCTGCAGACCAGTCTTCAGTGGCAGGCTGCACGCTCCGGTCTTCAGTAGGGATCTGCTGAACAGGCACAGAGGCACCTGCCTACCTTCCGAGCAGTCAGGGAGCTCAGGTTGAGAAGCAGTAACTCCAGGAACTGGAGCAGTCTATTCACCCTGAAAGTCATTCGTGGTCATAGCCTTTTCAGCAGGCCTTTTCATGGCCAGCATCTGTGGGCCAGCATCCACCTCACCAGACCCAGTGAGTGAGCCTCCTCGCTGCACGGGATGGCAATGTCCACGTAGAGCAGATGAGTTCGTGTTGACACACAGCAGTGGTAGGCAGGCCAAATAAGACACCTCTGTGAGAGGCTGGTAGTCAGCCCTGGGATGAGTAACCACTAGAAGTCCTGGCTCCCGCAAGGCTGCCTGCATCTGGTTAGTGAGGTTTCCGGGAGAAAAGCGGCCAGCATTAGGGGTGTGTGGAGTTATTTCTGGAGAGTGTATTGTAAGGCCTGGGAAAGTGAATGGAGTAATTGCTGAAACGTCAGCGATGTTCCAGTTTCAAGGCTGTTGGACGCGATAGCACTATGAGAACAGAGCCCCACGATCTCCCAGGAGCCGGTTAGGAGACAGACCCATTGTAATTGCCTAGCAGTCCTTGGAATTGCACATCTTCCCTACATGCTTTCACGTAAACACCAGATGTCTGGAGGCTCTTTGTGTTTTCCTCCCACGCTTCTTTGGTGTTTATACCTGATGAACATAAAATAAAGACCATGTGCAGTTGGCTGCTGCTGCTGTTTCGCTGGCAGAGGCAGCCCTGCCCATCTGCTCAGTCTAAGGGTCTGAGAACATTTTCTTCAGTGCGCGGCTACAGGGGTGGCTCCAGTGACAGCAGCAAACTTCAGCACAACTCGCTGGCCAGTATTCCTGGAGGCCATGACACTGACATCAGTTGCGTTTCAGTGGCAACAATGACATGAGAGGCCAGCAGAAGCTTCTCCTAGGTTCTCTTCAGATTTATGATAAAGATGCCATCACTTTTCCTTTTGTAGAGGTGCTTTTCCATTTAGAAGTCAAGTTGCTGCCCCTAAGTGGGTTCCTGCTGCAAGGAATTTGAGAAGACACTGTTCCCTCATTTGCAGGACATCAAACGTTCTGGACATGGTGCAAATTTCCCTTTAAGTTACAATGAGAACCCAGAACAGCAGTGTATGAACTTCTCTCTACATTCTTTCTTTAGATTTACTTGCTATTCTGTTTTTAATTTCTTGCAATGTATATTTAAATCATTGAACTGCAGCCCCTTCTTTCCTAACACATGCACTGAATGTTATAATTTTTTTTAATTTTAATTTTTTAAAATAAATTTCTCTTTAATCAGGGCTTTAGTTGTATTCCATAATTTCTATTTTTGGCTTGAGAAAAATACCTTTAAAATTTCCATTATGCTTGCTTCTTTTATTCATAGGTGATTTATTTTTTTTTTAAAGTTTATTTATTTATTTTGAGAGAGAGAGAGTGTGTGTGCATGTGGGGGAGAGGCAGAGAGAGGGAATCTCAGGCGGGCTTTGCACTGTCAGCCTGCTGCGGGGCTCCCGACATGAAGCTCAAACTCACAAACCGCCGAGATCATCGAACAATTAACCAACTGAGTCACCCAGGTGCCCCATCATATGTGATTTGAACGGTCTTAATTTCCAAACACTTGGGAATTTTTTTAGTGTGTATGTGTGTGTGTTACTGATTTCTAGCTGATTTCATTGTTGTCTGAAAACATATGCTAAGTCTTGCTGTCCAATGTGGTAGCCACTAACCAGAGGTGGCTATTTAAATTAATTAGAATTAAATAAAATGTAGTTCATCAGGCACATTAACCACATTTTAAAATGTGAACAATACTGACAAGAACATAAAAAGTTCTATTGCACAGCACTGCTCTAAATTATTTCAATCTGATGAAATTTGGTGAGGCTTGCTTTATAAGCAAGCACATGGCAAGTTTTGGTAAATGCCCTCTGCATACCTTAAAGAGGTTTTCTGTCATTGTTGGTTGCACTGTTATCTATATGTCAATTAGGTCATTTTGTTAATTATATTATCCATGTATACTATATTCTTTTTTTTTAAGTTTATTTATTTACTTTGAAAGAGAGAGAGAGGGAAAGAGAGAATCTCAAGCAGGCTCTACACTCAGCGGAGAGCCCGATCTCATGACTGTGAGATTATGACCTGAGCCAATATCAAGAGTCTGCAGCTTAATTGACTGAGCCACCCAAGTATCCCTATACTCCTCTTTCACTGTAGATATCACAACAGGCATTCTTGTTTTATTAGAATCCATTATAAATTAGCACTTCTACCATTTCCCTGATAATGTATTTAGGTCCTGATTTGAGGCATTATTATATTTTCTTATAACCCATCTTCATTTAGATTTGCCCTCAGATTTACACTTTCTGTGGCTCTTCATTTCTTCTTAAACTTGTTTTTCAGTCTGGAATCATTTCCCTTTTTCCTGAAGAACTCCTTTTAGTATTTGTTTGAATCTATGGGCAGTGAATTCTCTTGTTTTTGTTTATCCGGAAATGTTTTTACGTTGCCTTTAAAATTTTTAAATTTAATTTTATTTTTTTGAGTATAGCTGACATACAATGTCACACTAGTTTCAGGTGTATAACATAGGAGTCAACATCTGTACGTGTTATACTATGTTCACCACAAGTGTAGCTACTGTGTCACCATACATATTGTCTTTGCTTTTAAAAGTTATGCTTCCAAGATATTACATGATTTTCTGGCATTATGTTGAGAAGTTAGTCGTCAGTCTTATTTGTTGCTTATTTGAATATAATGTGTTTTTTTTCTTTTTTATATATATATTTTTTCTTTTTCTTTGCTTTTGTTAGGTACTATGATGTCCTCAAGTGTATTTTTCTTTGTATTTATTCTGCTTGGTGTTTGTAGTGCTCCTTTAATCTATGGCTTGATATTCATGAGTACTGGAAAATTCTCGACCACTCTTTCTTTAAATAGAGCCTCTTCTCATCATCTTATCTCATTTTGAGGCTCAAATTATTTGTATGTTAGATCTTCTTACAATATTAGGTATGATGCCTATGCTCTCCTCTGCATTTTGTTTCTTTTTCCCCTTCCTGCTTCTGCCTTGGTGTTTATTTACATCTTTCAGTTCACCAATCTCCACTTCAAAGTATCCAATCTGCTGGTAATCCTATCAATTGAGCTCTTAATTGCAGTTGTTACATTTTTCAGGTGTAGAACTTCCATAAAACAGTTTTCATAGATTTATTAGAATCTATCTAATAAATTCTGGTAACACTTATTCATTAACATATTGTTACGTATATTAATTATAGTCATTTTAAAGTCCATGTCTGGTAACTCCAATAACTTTATCACCTGTGATTTTATTTCTAAACATATGTTCTTTCTCTTGGTCGTGGTAGCTTTTTTGCATATTAATTTTTTATTGACATAAATTCACCTGCCATATAATTTACTCTTTTAAAGGGTTGACTCTGGTGGTTTTTAGTAAATTCTAAAATATGCAGCAATTGGCACTAATTCCAAAACATTCCCAGCACTCCAAAAAGATACCCTATACCCGTCAGCAATCAAACAGCCAAACTTCCAAGTGGTTGCACCATTTTATATCCCCACCAGCAACATGAAGACTCCAGTTTTTTCCACATCCTTGTCAACGCTTGTTACTGTCAGATTTTTTTAAATTAGATTTGTATAAGCAGTGTTACTTTTATAACTCATTTCTAAGACCTAGCGAGCAAGTTGATTTAGAGAACTGGGGAGAGTGAGGAGCGTAGGATGGCTACCAGTTATTTCATCTGTATGGCAAGGTGTTTAGCAGTGCAGTTCACCAGAACAGGGAATTCAGAAGGAAGATATCATGCGGGTGTGTGTTAAGCTCATGACACTAGGTAGAAGTGTGTAGTAAGCAGACAGCTCTTAAAATTTACTCTCATGAGAGAGGGGTACACTTCAGATATAAACTTCATCATCCTATTTTCTTCTTCATTTTTTTAATTCCCAAAGGAACAGATGATAATTCATTGTACACTTTTTTCCTACTGACTTCACAACTTATCATCATGTGAATACCTTTTAGCTCCTCTACTAGTGACCCTCATGCTTTTATTTCCAGGCTTCCAAAATAGTTTTTCTTTCTGTTCTTCCCTATTTAATTAATTAATTAATTAATTTATTTATTTATATTTTTGAGAGAGAGAGCGTGTGTGAACACAAGTGAGCAGAGGTGGGGCAGAGGGAGAGGAAGAGAATCTTAAACAGGCTCATGCTCAGTGCAGAGCCCAAAGTAGAGCTCTGTCTCACGACCATGAGATCATGACCTGAGCCAAAATCAAGAGTGGTACACTTAACCAACTGAGCCACCCAGGCGCCCCTTTCTTTCCCCTTTTATTTTATTCTTCTGAAGGCAGTAAGACAATCATGTCATTTCTTCGTTCAAAGACCTCAATGGCTTTCCAGTACCTTGAGAACAAAATGCAGAAATATGAAACTTAACCCAGCCATAACTAGTACTTTTCTATTTTCCATATGATACTAAACGCCAGAAAGTTGAAGTGCCTGCTTGTTTAGCATCGCATTCCTTAAGTCTTTTCTCCTACCTCGTTTTTTATTTCCATTTCATTCTGACTCTTTAAGTACATGTTTTAGTAATTATTTTCATGAACTGTTGGTCATAAGGGCAGAACTCTTTCTCACCCCTTCAGCAGCACTCAGTAGAGTATGATGCTGAATGTTTATTGAATGAATGACTATGTACATACTTCACATCATTTCACATACTTGCTTGCTTCTTGTTGTTGACTACTTTGTCAACTGCTTCCTTCTGCCTTTATGCCTCTACTCCCATCCTTCAAAACTCAAATTTCAAGGGCTCCATAAACTTTACCTTTTCTTTCTAATCACAATTGAACCTTACCTCCTCTGAGCTCTTATAAGCATCTTGTCTACACTTATGATTACACTGAGCCATGTGTTTTCTGTATACATCAGGCTTTGTCACTTATGCTTTGTTGGGACAGTATATTCTTCGTGTATAGTAAAACCGAAAGAAAAATACCTTGCACGTAGTAAATAACAACGTGTTAAAGTGAAATATTAACTGGGTGATTTCGGGGAATATTCAAAGTAAAGGACAATAGTGGAATTTTAACAAGCAGTTAATCCTAGAAAAACAATTTGAGATTTTTATTTTTAAAAAAGTTTCTATTTTTCTGTTGAAAACTTTGCATATATACATATATGTAGCCTATTATCAACATGTATGTCAGAAATCAACAAACAGGGGCACCTGGGTGGCTCAGTTGGCTAAGCGTCCCACTCTTGATTTTGGCTCAGGTCCACCATCTTATGATTCATGGGATCAAGCCCCACGTGGGGCTTGAGTATGGAACCTGCTTGGGATTCTCTCTCTCTGCCCCCACCCACACCCTGCCTGCATGCCCGCTCTCAGACTCTCTTAAAATAAATAAACATTAAAAAAAATAGTCTGATAAATGTTGCCACTTGAAAAAAATCAATGTCTTTTTATTTTTAGACAGAATATGCTATACAAATTAGTCATACTGGATATTACTTTAGCTCTCATTTTTGTTCAATCTATAGAGACAAGATACACATAGTGGAAGAGAAATCCTCACACTCTGACATATGGAACTCTTTTTAAAAAAAATTGTTTCACATATTTAGGAGCTGTGATTAAATGGTAGTGAAGAAGGATTTCAAACCAATCAAGTTTATGGGCTACATTAGTGATAGCAAAACAAGTCCATATTTGCTGTGAATACTGCAGGAACTTGAAAAGTCATATTCATTAGGAAAACCAAAACTAGGCCAAAGAAAATTTTCCGAGAAAATGGGGCACTGGAGTTATGTAGTTAATAAGTTTAATACCAGAATAGCATAGCATATTCACACAGAGGGAATTTAATGACAGATAATTAACAGTAGCATAAGGTAGGACTCTTCCATTGTCAGGAGATCAATGGCATGCTGATTATCAGAATACATGCCAATTAAGACATGGAAGGGAATTCAGTTTTCCCTACATTCTCTAAGGTGACTTCTCGGATATGCAATAGGTAATTAGGGCTCTCTAAAGGTTTGAGATTATAACACTAGTACACTTCTGAGTTCTGATTGCACGCCCCATCACACTGATTTTTACAATATCTGATAAGGTTCTGCATTAACACTTATACATTTCTTTAATGATAAAACTCTTCCCTTGTGGACTATATTTGAACAAAAGACCAAAGGTTTTTTTTGTTTGTTTGTTTGTTTGTTTTTTTACATTTTAGCAGACAGAAATTCCTTTCCATTGTTGCTGACCTTCAGTAACATTTTTGTTCACATTGAAGCTTTTCCCAATTACAGGATTCCTCCTCAGAATTTTTAAATTTAGTTATGTCTCTCAGTTAAACTTTCATTGTAAAAATTATTTTCTGTCCAGTGGTTTTTTCCCCCTTACTGTAGCAAAAGAGTTGAGCATTGATTAAAACCTTTTTCATAATCATCAATAGCATTCCTAAGATTTTTTTCTGGTGTAGTGTCTCTGGTACTGAGGAATGTTGGTGTATACTCCAAAGGTTTTCCCACATTCATCACATTTAGACTGTCTTCCCCAGAATGGACTATCTCGTGATCAATAAGATCAGAGAGCTGGCTAAAACTTCTGTTGCACTGACTACACCGGTGGGGTTTCTCCCCAGTGTGGATTCCCTGGTGTTCAGTAAGTTCAGTGCATGTGCTGAAGCCTTTCCCACATGCATCGCATTTATATGGCTTTTCACTAGTGTGGATTTTTTGATGGTTAATGAGATCAGAGCGCCGACTAAAGCTTTTGCCACACTGATCACATGAATATGGTTTTTCCCCAGTGTGGATCCTCTGATGTAGGATAAGAGCTGAGCACTGACTGAAAGCCTTTCCACATTCAAGACATTTATATGGTTTCTCCCCAGTGTGGATTCTCTGATGTTTGATGAGGTCTGAGTTCTGGCTGAAACTTTTGTTGCACTGTGGGCATGGGTACGGTTTTTCTCCCGTGTGAATTCTCTGATGAAGAATAAGGTCAGAACTCTGACTGAAGGCTTTCTCACAATGATCACAATGATAGGGCTTTTCCCCAGAGTGCACTCTCTGATGTTTAGTGAGGTCTGAGCTTTGACTAAAACTTTTACTGCACTGGTTACACCCGTATGGCTTCTCTCCAGTGTGTATTCTTTGATGTTTAACAAGGTCTGAACGACGACTAAAACTTTTAGGACAATCACTACATGGATAGGGTTTCTCTCCAGTGTGGATTCTCTGATGTAGAATAAGATTTGAGCTCTGACTAAAGGTTTTCCCACATTCATCACATTCATAGGGCTTTTCACCTGTATGAATTCTATGATGTTTAACAAGGTCTGATCTTCGGCTAAACATTTTACTGCACTGGCTACATGGGTAAGGTTTCTCTCCTGTGTGAATTCGCTGGTGATTCATAAGATCTGAAAGTCTACTGAAGGTTTTGCTACACTGATTACATGGATAGGGTTTCTCCCCAGTGTGAATTCTCTGATGCAGAATAAGGACTGAGCTCTGATTAAAAGCTTTACCGCACTCATTACATTTATAGGGTTTCTCTCCAGTGTGGATCCTTCGATGTTTAATAAGGTCTGAGTTCTGGCTGAAACTTTTGCTACACTGATTACATGGATATGGTTTCTCCCCAGTATGGATTCTCTGATGCAGAATAAGATCTGAGCTCTGACTGAAGGCTTTTCCACACACATCACATTTATATGGTTTCTCTCCAGTGTGGATTCTTTGATGTTTAATAACATCAGAACTCTGACTAAAATGTTTGTTACACTGGTTACACGTGTAAGGTTTCTCTCCAGTATGGATTCTCTGATGCTTAACCAGGTCTGAGCGCTGGCTAAAGCTTTTAGTACAATGACTGCACTGATAGGGTTTTTCTCCTGTATGGATTCTCTGATGGATAATAAGATCAGAACTCTGACTGAAGGCTTTCCCACATTCATCACATTTATAAGGTTTTTCACCAGTGTGGACCCTTTGATGTTTAATAAGGTCTGAGCTCCGACTGAAACTTTTAATACACCAAGTACATGGATAGGGTTTCTCCCCAGTATGAATTCTCTGATGCAGAACCAGAGCTGAGCTCACACTAAAGGCCTTTCCACACTTATCACATTCATAGGGTTTCTCCCAATGGGTTCTTCGATGCCTAATAAGGCCTGCACTCCAAGCAAAGCTTTGCCCACATTCATCACAGTTATGTTGTCTTCTGTTAAAGAGATTTTGATCCTTTTCATTTAATGTATCTCCAAATTCACAGAATCCTCTGCATTCAGAATCCTGGAGAACATCATTTCTGGGGTTGCCAGACTCTTCAGGCAATGGTTCAATTTTTGTTGTAATTTCCTCCTCTGAAGCCACCTCTCCAATCTTGGTCTTAGTCTCACCATCTAGAACAATAAAAAATCCAAATGGAATGTATTCTCCATAGTGTAAGAAAGTTTGAGGTGAAACAGATTTGTATTTACCTATAAAATGCCGTCACAAGAGGGGAGTGCTCCAAAACACTGAAAATGACCCTCCGAAAGAGAAATTGGGAAGAATCAATAAGTAATGGACCATAATAACCATTTATTGAAGTGTCTCACCCAGATATGTTCTGTATACGTCTGTCACAGGAGATCTGGGAATAGTGAAACCTAGTCATAGTAATTATGACAGTTTGACTAAATGAAAGCTAATACATAAGCAATTTATTAACATTAAGTAAGGTAAACAATGTGAAAGAATACTTGAGGGAGAGGGGGAAGGAGGAAGAAGGGGAAGGAGGAAGAAGGGGAAGGAGGAAGAAGGGGAAGGAGGAAGAGGGGGAGGAGGCAGTGGCAGCCTGGCTGTCACTGAGAGCACCACCAACCAGGCAGATCAGAGGCTGCTATTAGGGGAAAGAAGGAACTATTGAAGTCCAGGAATGGTCAGGACAGAATCTTAAATTTTCTTTTTTTAAAAAAAATTTTTTTTTTTAACGTTTATTCATTTTTTTGATAGAGAGAGACAGAATGTGAGTGGGGGAGAGGGGCAGAGAGAGAGGGAGACACAGAATCTGAAGCGGGCTCCAGGCTCTGGACTGACAGCACAGAGCCCGATGTGGGGCTCGAACTCACGAACCGTGAGATCATGACCTGAGCCAAAGTCGGACGCTTAACCGACTGAGCCACCCAGGCGCCCCCAGAATCTTAAATTTTCAAAAATAGGTCTTTATAATCTCTCATCTCTTTTGTCCTGATAATTACAAGCAAGTGGCTAAGAAAGAGTCAGTAACCAGACTTCCTAAGTATAGTGTGTCAATCGGGAAAAGATAAAAAAGCTCTTCTGAGTTGATTTTTGAGGAGGCCATTCCTAGGCTTAACAATATCAGATGTCTGTGACGGTAGGAGTTCCACTGAAATTCTTGACTATCAGTCCACTGCTAAATGGGGTTTACTATAAAAGGCACACAGTTGTCAGACTGCAAATGGTCTAGAGAGCTGAAAACACGACACAGATTAATTTCAAGGGCGAAAGTAAAAAATCTCATGTCTCCAAGTAGAGGCCTCTTCCCTTTACCAGAGGCAAGGGCATTGGAAAAAGTTAAGTTTACGGGTAAATCTAAATGTGTACTGACTGACTTAAGCAACATGAACCTCTTACGGGGTTTACAATATACAGAGAATTAAAATACATGGCAAAAATAGCACAAGAGGAGGAAAGTCCATAAAACTAAAACATTATAAGATTTTTGGATTGTCCTAGAAATAGTAAACTAAGATAAACTGTAATAAATCAAACGTATATGTTGTAATAGGTTTAAGGCAGCCTATTTCAACCAGGGTTCCATAAGAGAATAAAACAGTAAATAATTTGAATGACCATTTTCTTAATTCTCCCAAAGAAAGTTCACAGCTAGTACCATAATAGATATGCAGGAGAAACATCAGTACGTTGATTACAATGAATGCCCTAGAGCATTGGTGCTTAATTCTCACAGAATCACATCCGAAAAAGGCTGCTATGAGGTAACAATTAAACACAATAAAAGGATGTATAAACAGTAAGTTAATAGAGAAAAAAATGGAAAAACAAAAAAACCTGATAATGTAAAATTAGGCAAAAGGAGAAAAAAAAGAAACAAAAGATGGGATAAATAAAAACAAATAAGAAGATGACATATTTATTTTTTCCTTTTTAAAAAAATGTTTATTTATTTATTTTTCAGAGAGAGAGACAAGAGAGCAAGCAGGGGAGGGGCAGAGATAGAGAGGGAGACAGAGAATCCCAAGCAGGCTCCATATCACCAGCGCAGAGCCCAATGCAGGGCTCAAATTCACAAACTGTGAGATCATGACCTGCGCTAAAACCAAGAGCTGAATGCTTAACCGAGATACCCAGGTGCCCCAAGAATATGGTATATTTAAATCCAAACATCAATTATGTGGTATGTAAATTAACGATTCCAATACAAAGGAAAGAAAAAGCAACAGCTAACACTATACTTAATGGTTAAACATTGAATGCTTTTCTCCTGGGAACAAGGGAGCAAAATAAGGATGACCTCTCTTACCACTTTTATTCAACACTATACAATCTCTATTCAATATTGCTAGCCAATGCAACAAGAAAAATAATTGAGAGATACAAATAAAAAAAAGTCACATTGTCTTTACTAAAGTGTGTCAAAAAAGTTATATGTTGTACATGAGTTTATTGGAGCAATATACAAAACCCAACTGTATTTCAGTACACTAGATATGAACAATTAGAGCCTAAAATTAAAAACCTTTTCTTTGCAGTGGTGGGGGGGGGGGGGTGGGGGGAGGTGGCGCCTGGGTGACTCAGTCGGTTGAGCGTCTGACTTCAGCTCAGGTCATGACCTCACGGTTTGGGAGTTCAAGCCCTGCATTGGGCTCTGCGCTGACAGCTCAGAGACTGGAGCCTGCCTGCTTCAGATTCTGTGTCTCCCTCTCTCTCTGCCCCTCCCACGCTCATGTTGTGTCTCTCTCTCCCTCTCTCTCTCTCTCTCAAAAATAAATAAACAGTAAAAAAAAAAAAAAAATTAAACACAAGTGGTTTTAATGCTTGTGTTCTCTTTAAAAACAAAAGAAAAAAACAACTTTTTTTTAAGTAGGCTTTGCACCCAACACAGAGTCCAACATGCTTGAGTTCATGACCCTGAGATCAAGAGTCAGACACTCAACCAACTGAGCCACCCAGGTGCCCCTAAAAACATTTTTTAACTGCACCAAAGGTGAAATATTTAAAAATGAATTCAACAAAATAAGTGTGGTATCTTTACAATGAAAACTGCAAAACATTGCTGAGAGAAGTTAAAGAAGACCTAATAAACAGAAACATATGCCATCACTTATGGAAAGATAGATTTAATATTGTTAAGATGATGGAATCATTCCCCAAATGATCTATAGATTCAATGCAACCCCAATCAAAACCTCAGCAGGCTTTTTTGTAGAAACTGACAAACTGATTATAAACTTTATGCACAGAAGAATCTAAACAATTTTGGAAAGGAAAAACAAAATTGGACAAGTTATGCTACCTGATTTCAAACTTTATTATAAGGCTACAGTAATCAAAGCAGTGCATAAGATCAGACATATCTATTAATGGAATAAGACTGAGTCCATTAACAGAGGTGCCTGGGTGGCTCAGCTGGTTAAGTGTCTGACTTCAGTTCAGATCATGATCTCATGGTTTGTGAGTTTGAGTGGCATCAGCCTCTCTGCTATCAGCCTGTAGTCCGTTTCGGATCCCCTGTCCCCTTCTCTCTTAACCCCTCCACTCCTCAAAAATAAATAAATAAACATTAAAAAAAAAATCCATAAATAGATGAATCCATAAATAGATCCAAACATATACGTACAACTGATTCTCAACAAAGTTGCCATGACAATTCAATGGTAAAAGAACAGTCTCTTTTCAACAAAAAGTGTTAGAACTGAACAAGAACACAAATTAACCCTCTTTCCTTATGCTATACACAAAAATTAACTAGAAATGTAATATAAACCTAAATAGAAAATCTAAAACTATAAATCTTCTAGAAGAAAGCAAAGCATAGATGACCAAAGTTAATGCACAGACCTGTGAGTAAATAAATTTGTGTTGTTTAAGCCACCCAGTCTGTGACACTTTGTTATGGCAGCTCTAGAAGACAAATAGAGCATGTTTTGAACTATATACATTTAAGGAATTATATCACATATATTCTGTAACTTGCTTTTTTTGTTCAACATTATGTTTGGAAGATTCATCCATATAAATGTGTGTAGCTGTAGTCCATTCATGCTCACTACTATAGCGTGACATATACCACATTTTATTCACCCATTCTCCTTCAGTGGACAGTAACATTTTGTTGTTTCAAGCAATGCTGATATGAATCTGCTGGTACATTTATCTCGATGCACATATTCAAGTGTTTCTCCAGGTTACATAAACTTAGGATCAGAATTTTGGGGTCTCATTGTTGAGTGTATGAGTTCACACTGCTCTATATTCTAACCAATATTAAGTCTATTCTCTCTCTTTTTTTTTAATGTTTATTTAATTTTGAGAGAGAGCAGGAGTTGGGGAGGGGCAGAGACAGAGAGGGAGACACAGAATCTGAAGCAGGCTCCACGCTCTGAGCTGTCAGCAGAGCCTGATGCGGGGCTTGAACCCATGAACCATGAGATCATGACCTGAACCGAAGTCGGATGCTTAACCGACTGAGCCACCCAGGTGCCCCAAGTCTATTCTCTTTTTAATCCATTGCAATCAGGCTTTTATCTCCTTAACTCCATCAAAACTGCACTTACTAGAATTCCTAATAAGCTCTATCTTGACAAATCCAATTCTCAATCTTACTTATTTTTTTGACATAGTTGATTACTCTCTTCTTGAAACACTTGTTTTCTTCTCGCTAATATACCTTTCTTCTATTGTCCATACAACAGAATGACCTTTATATGTTATTTTCATGCATAAATTGCTCAAATGGTTTCCTTTTACACTAGGAATAAATTCCATGTCCTTACTATGGCTTGAAAGTTCCATCTCGTCCTTTCTCTCTCTGTTCTCCTTTCATTCCACAACTACTCCTATTTTCTGTCTATTCCAAACTGACCCTGTTCCTGCTACACCAAAAGGTCCCTGGCATTTGCTATTCCCTCTGCCTGAAAGCCCTCATAGGGCTTGTTCTTTTACTTCACTTCTGTCTCTAACCAACTGTTATCACCTCAGAAAGGTACAATACTTGGTAAGCCCTGCATATTTGAGGCAACAAAGACCACAGTCGAATGTGCTGAAATAACTAATATGAGTAACTTGTAAGGTTGTTATTTTCGAGTGAGACTAGAGTAATAAAAGGCTCTGCAGAAGTCCAGATTGCAATGCAAGTTGTCCTGTCACGTGACTTTATTTATCAGGATAACCAATGGTATAAGAAGTGTCTGCAGCAGTCAGGCATGCTGTATTAGGCCTCTTGCAAGCCTCTAGAAGAGAACTATAGTGAAATAAGGCCATACTCTCTTCTGTCAAGAACAATTTTCTAAGTGAAAGGCAGACCCTGGCTTGCACTTGGGCACTAATAGAGACTTAATGCTTGAACACGGAGCACCAAATGACTATTACAAACTGACCATTGTGAACTAGTTATTTGATCCATCAAATCATGAAACTGGACATACAAATCAGCATTCCAGTATAAAAGCAAGTCTGGAAGACAAATTCTATGTGCTAGCGACCTGGGTTGCCGCAGTGCCTTTTCCTATTGCTCCACTACCCCTCTCCATTAGCCTACATTCATGGCGTGATGGGAATTCCCTCTTACCAGTTAACAGAGGAAGAAAAAGTACAGAATTGGTTTATAGTTGGGCCTGACCAGCATGTGGACACTAGCTGAAAACGCAACTTTCACTTATTCCCTGACTCTGGAATGACCTGAAACACACTGGTAAAGGCAAATCTTCCCAGTAGGCACAATTTCAGGTATACACCTGGTTGTCCATTTTCATGGAAGGCAATATAGCCTAAGATACATGCCTATAATGATTCAAGGATAGTGACTAATGCATTATATAATTAGTTAGGCACCTCAAAGAATAAGACTGGAAGACTAGAAATAAGGATTCTGGAAGAAAATTATGAGGCTAGATCTCCTAGAATGGGCAAATAATGAATATATTTGTGCCCTGGGTAAATACTCACCAAAGGGCATTCTCTGTAAAAAGCCTCTCAATCAGATGGGCATAGTGACTCATGTTATGAATGTCAATTAGCCTTTTTTTACTAATGCTTGCCCAATGGATTTATGTACAAAGTGGTCATGGCAGCAGGAATGGAGGCTATGCATGGGCTCAATAATATGGATGTCTGCTTATCAAGGCTGATATGCCTATCATCACAGCTATACAACCATGTAGCCATCTGCTGGGTCCAACACTGAGCCCCTAATAAGGTCCCTGGAGGGGAGCTAGCCAGCAACTAGGGGGCAGATTCATCACACTTGACCCCTTCTATCACAAAGAGAGCAACAATTTGTTTTCAAAGGACTAAACAGACAGCCCAGATACAAATTAGCGTTGACTTAAGAGAATGTGTATTATTATCATGGTAATTCTATACAATATTGCCTCCAAATGAGTCATTTCACAGGGAAGGAAGTACACCAATAAGCTCATACACGTGTAATTCACGGGTCTTACCACATGTCCCATCACCCAGAAGTAAGTGGGTTTCAGTAATTGTGGAATGATTTACTGAAGGCTCAGTTACAGTACCAGCCAGGCAACAACACCCGGATAAGTTTGGGGTACCATCATACAGGATGCAATATATGCCTTAAACCAGAGAACAATAAACAGTGTTGCCTTCTCCATGGCCAGAATGTATGGGTAAAGGAGCTAAGGGTAGAGGAGTAGTAATAAATGTCTCTTCTTACTATATAACTAATAACCCACTTACATTATTTTTACTTTCTATTCCTCTAATCTTGGGTTTGATGGGCTTGGGGTTCTGGTTCTCAAAGAAGAAATACTTCTACCATGGAATAAAGTCATGATTTTGTTAAATTTGAATCTGAGACTGCCTCCTGGCCACTTTGGGCTCCTCATGCGGCTGAACCAACAGGGAGAGAAAGTGTCACTCTACTGGCCAGGATGTCAGATACCAATTGCTACTGGGGAACTGGCTGCTGCTACATAGTAAGGGCAAGGAACAATGGGTCTAGGAGTCAGGGGATTCAGTGGAGGTGCTTCCAAGTTCTCTCATGTCTAAAATGCCCAGTCAATGGTACACTGAAGTAATACGGAAGAGACAGGATCATCAAGGACTCAGATCATCCAGGAAAACAGGTTTCTGTTACTAAACTAGGTAAAGAACTCTGCCACTAAGATTCTGGCAGAGGGTGGAGGCAATATGGAATGGGTGATGTAAGAAGATAGTTTTGATTATCAGTTTTGGCTTTGTGAATAGCAAAAACTGTAGCAGTTATTTTAAGGTTATTATGCCTTTCCCTCCCTTTTCCTCAATACTTAATATGAAAAGCACCAGTGGCAGTAAAGTTTTATGTTTCAGATGAGAATATAATTAAAACAATTTTTTTAATGTTTACTTATTTTTAAGAGGGAGAGAGACAGAGCTTGAGCAGGGGGAGGGGAGAGAGAGATGGAGACACAAAATCTGAAGCAGGCTCCAGGCTCTGAGCTGTCAGCACAGAACGAGACATGGGCTCAAACCCACAAACCGTGAGATTATGACCTAATTGAAGTCGGCTGCTTAACCAACTGAGCCACCCAGGCACCCCTGATGGGAATATAATTTAATTACAAGTCAACCTGCAAAGAAATGGTAGCTTAAGAGACTGTTTTTCTGCTAAGTTGGGAACATAACCCAAACAAAGAACAAAAGTATATAGATTAAAAGGGGTGGACTGTAATGGGATATTCTCCTTTTGACCCTCTAGATCTACTGCTTACTTTGCTCTGTGCTCCAAGAGGTTGATACCAGTTTATGCACTGCAGCTCTTGGGGTTCTGTGTCCTCTGGCTTGCAGTTAGAGTTGGCCCAAAGTAGGAGGAGAACTGTAGAATGACCAGCTATCCTGGTTGTCCACAACAGAGGGGGTTCTTGGGATATAGGACTTTCAGTGCTAAATCCCAGGGAAACTGAGATCTAGCTCTTCACTCTACATCCAGAGTCTCTTCTTGTTGGGCCAGGAGCTGGAAGTAATGTGTTTCTTTGAGCAAAGGCCATAGCTCCTATTGGCAGCTCTATCTTACAGGTATACTCTCCAGGATCTGGTTAGTCTCTCCCTTTGTAGCTTTAGGCCTAAAGGTAGCAACTGCTCCTCTTTTTTTTTTTTTGATCCCAAGGCTGTTCTCTATTCCTTGTTAATTTCTATAATACTGCCCATCCTCTTCATGAAACACTGAATTGCTGAATTTGCATTCAAACCACCTGTTTCCTGTTAGAATCCAGACTGATACATCCTGGTTTGTTTTCTTCATAACCATTATCACTATCTATACTCTATTTTTCATTCATTCATTCATTCATTCATTCATTGTTTCTCCCACCAGAATATAAGCTCCTTGAGGGCAAAGACTTACCTTTTCAGTTCACTGCTATATGCCCAGCACTTATAATAGTGCCCACATAGAGTAACCCCTCAATAACTAATCATAGTATATGGTTAGTAACAATTAATAAGCTATAATCTGATTAATAAACATATATCAAAAATAAGTATTTGTTGAATAGTTAAATTATTTGAAAGATACATTGATGTTAGCAGTGACTACCTCTAGATGGTGGAGTTGTAGGTTAATTTTTCTGTTTTGTGCCTTTCTATGTTTTATAAATGCACCGTATATAATTATATTACTCTATAGTAAAAAAAAAAGTTATTTAAACACACTCTAAAAGTCACAAACACATACAATATGTATATTAATTTATGTAAAACTGAAAGTAGACCCAATTCTGCAGTGATTCTCAGGAAAAATGAGAGCTAGCTTCCTGAGAATAGATTCTTAAGGTAAGACAAGTACTAAACACAGAAGACAGAAACAAAGTAAAATAGAGATACTTCAAAACTATAAAGAGGCAGAAGATCTAGAGTAAAAGAAAATGACAATAGAAGGTGAATCTCACAGGCCAAAGAGCAGCAATGGGAGGACCAAAATCAGCAGCAAAATATGATGGGGAAATGAGACGCTCCAAATGCCCATACTCTTGTGCAGTTCTCTTCCACAATGACTCTGGAACTGGTCATGTGATTTGCTTTGGTCATTATAACTTCAGTATAACACAAAAATAGGTTAGAAAAGTGCTTATGCATCCCAGGGCTTTCCCTCTCTCTGTATGGGAAACTGGCTGCCCTGTGAAAAAGTCTGGGCTAGCCTGCTGCAGATACATGACTCAAGCCATACCCGGCACTAATAGCCAGACATATATGACTGATACCAACTCAGACCCTGGCCCTAGCTGAGCCACTAGATGACTGCATGAGTGATCCCAGACAACCAGGAGAAAAACTGCCCAGCTGAACCCAGCCTAAATTGACGACCTACAGAACCATAAGAAAACATGGTTTAAAAATGTCTGATGTTTTGGGGCCCCTGGGTAGCTCAGTCAGTTAAGCATCTGACTTCATTCAGCTCAGGTCATGATCTTCCGGTTAGTGAGTTCAAACCCCGCTTTGGGCTGTGTGCCGTCAGCACGGAGGCCGCTTCTGATTCTCTGTCCCTCCCTCTCTCTCTGCCTCTCCCTCACTCTCATGTGTGTGTGTGTGGGGGGGGGGGGGGGGGGGGGGGATGTGTGCACGCACACATGCATGTGCTCTCTCTCAAAAATAAATAAACATTTAAAAAAATGTCTCATGTTTTAGGTCACTAAGTTTTGAGGTTCTTTATTATGTGGTAATAGACACAATCCTCAAAATAACCTCCAAAGTATGAGTTATTATATACTTATAAAATGAGGAAACAGAATGATGACAAAGCTAGTATTTGAATCCAGGCTGTCAGACTTCCAAACTTTAAACTATGCCACTACAACACATAAAAAGGATGGCTTGAAAAGATGTTTTATAGTGTTCATTTATTTTTCAGAAAGAGACAGAGAGGGGCAGAGAGAGAGGGAGCCACACAATGGGAAGCAGGCTCCAGGCCCTGAGCTGGCAGCAGTTTGGGGCTCGAACTCACAAGCCAGGAGATCATGACCTGAGCTGAAGTCGGACGCTTAACTGACGGAACCACCCAGGCGCCCCACAGAAGATTTTAAAGGGAAAATATCAAACACTGACAGATTGGTGATAAGGTGGTTAGAATGGGAAAATGGCTAACTCTGGGGATTTAAGGAGAGGAGGGAATTCCATGAGAATTTGATTGCTAAAATTCACAGTAAAGCCATGTGACTGTGCTTGCAGCACTAAAGAGATAGTACTGCCTAACTAATACCGTGAGGGGTAGGCAGTGAATACCAATAGCACTTGAAAAAGCTAACACAGCCCCGGTAACAACCCTCCCCACCACCCGAAACCATTAAGAAAGATATAACACACGGCTTCTCACCTGACAGAAGGCGGTGTTCTTGAGATTCATAATTGAAGTGGATCTCCATGGGCTGCAACGGGCCACTTACCACCTCAGGGAGCAACTGGAGAATTACCATTTCCTTAGTAAGCTTTTCTTGTCCACATAGGAGTCTGAAGCCTGGAGGCAACTGGGCACCACTGGGTTCGGAAGGGAATCATGGTGGAGACTGGAGATAAAGTTTCTGAGACTAGACCACCAGAAACATCCCCTAGATGTAAAAGAAGTGAGGGAGAAAACAAAATCTCATTTAATCTCCACGAGCTTTTCTGTCAGAATTTACTAAGTTTCCTCCCTCATCATCCTAGAGTCAGGCATTCTTTGGATATGTGTACTCCATTCCAAGTCTAAAAACCTTCCAACATAAGTGGAGGTTAATGCTACTGAAATAAGGGCATCCTGGAAAGATAAGGCAGGGGAGGGAATTAAAACTTTTGTTCCAGCGGTTAACACTGTATTGGGTGCCTTTATCATACCGAACCGACTACTGATCCCTCATCATTATGTTTTTCTTTCCCTCTTTCCCTTCTTCCAGCACTCACACGTGCAGGTTTCTCTTTCCCTGGCACGCTCGTCTGATCTGCGTGAATGCATCCCCTTCCTGATTTCCACTTGCCCCCAAAGTTTCTGGTGTTCATTCAGGTGAACTCAAGGCCGAGGCGCTGACCGGATACCCAAAGCACACTAGGCCAAGGAACCACCGAGCCCAGGAGCGGCGCCTGGGGGCGATCCCGGCGGCCTAGACTCTCCAAGGACTCAAGAAAACACACAGGGCTCCCTGGTGGCGCTGCCAGGTAGCACAGCGGGCGAGATCACCCGAGTTCCCCGGCCCCCGCGACCTGACACCACCCATACCTTGACTTGTTCTCCAGGTCACTGTCAAGCCTCACAGGCTGCGAACCCGCCATCGCCGCGTCCGCTCTAGGAATCTGGGAGGATTGCTCAGCTCTATGGCGCGGAGCCTCGCACGTGAGCACACGCAAGGGGGCGGCGGCCACGGCGGCGGGTCGGGTGGTGTTTGCCGAGAGTTAACCCGTGAATCTCCGCGAAGCTGACCTCAGCGGAGCTGTGGCTAGCGACCTGGTGAGCCAGCGACAGGTACCTTGCTGGCCTATCTGCCGGTTCTTGACGTGAATGTCGAAACGCCTTTCAGGAAAGCTCTCTGGGGCAGGGTGGGTCTTCTGACTACATAATGAGTTCTTATTATCTTATTCTTTTTGAATCCCCACTCCACCTTCCTTTCATATTTGCTGGTGTGCTTCCATTCTAACTTTCTACCTGTCCTGTTTTTTTTTCCGCAGAACCGTGGCATGCCTCCAAATAATTGGGAAGCCTTGTCAAAATACTTTTTATTGGACCTCACCCTCAGAGTTTACCACTCAGTAGGTCTGGGGTGGGAGCCCAGGTTCAGGTGCTTTTGTTGTTGGCTCTGGGACCACACTTTGAGAACCATTGCCCTAAAAATAAGTAATGCTCAGCAATTCCCAAATTGCTGGGAAGCTGGATTTTCATAAACTTTGCCATCAAGGAAGGCCACAGGGTCTGTTTCTAAACGGCTTACTTAAGACGAAATTTAAAAATATGTGAAGACAAATGAAAATGAAAACACAGTAGTCCAAAAATCTTTGGGACGCAGCAAAAGCTGTTCTAAGAGGGAAGTTTATAGCAATACAAGTCTACTTCAAGAAGCAAGAAGAATCTCAAATAACCTAATCTTACACCTACAGGAACTAAAAAAAGAACAAACCAAAATCAAAACCAGTAGAAGGAAGGATATAATAAAGACTAGAGTAGAAATAAATGAAATAGAAACTAAACAGTTTTCTTGCCAGTACAGTCCTCATTGTGGCTAAAGGATCAGGGTGAGAAGAAGGACCTGAAATTTGGGGGGATGGGGTGGGGTGCATATCATGATAGGAAAGAATATTGTTGTGTCCTTGGAAATATCTTGGGAAGTAAGGGGGGATTAGGAGAAGGATTGAGACATGTGATTTAGGTTGAGATGTTGGGAAGAAGAGGTACAGATTTGAGAAAGTGGTGGCTGGCTGAAATGATGGTTGAGGTAGAAGTAGAGGTCTTTTTGTCCCAGCTCAAGACCCTCTTCTGATCTCTGAAATCTTAGGGATGTACAAATTGAGGCCCTGATATCCCTGTAAATAACTTGTTTAGGTCCTGCCCTCCCAAGAAAGGAGGGTAGATACTTTTTTAAAAAACCAGTTTTATGTGATATAACATATAACAATCATCAAATATTTCGGGTAGACAATTTGATAAGTTTTGTCATATGTATACAGTAGTAAAACCATCACCACAGTCAAAATAGTGAACACAACCAGCAACCCAAAAAGTTTCCTTCTATCTTTAGTATCTCCTCCCTTTCTTCCCACAGCTCCCAACCATTGTTCTGCTTTGTGTTACTATAGATTAGTTTGCATGTTTTAGAGATTTATTTAAATGGAATTATACAGAATGCACTTTTTTTGGTCAGACTTCTTTCACTGAGCATTATTACAAGATCTATGTTACTGTGTGTATTAGTAGTCCATTCCTTTTTGTTGCTAAATAATATTCCATTGTTATTTATTTATCCCCTCATTTATTTATCCACTCATGAGTTGATGGGAATTGGGTATTTCCAGTTTTTTACTATTACAAATAAAGGTGCTACAAACATTGGTGTCCAAGACTTTACATGGACATATACTTTTTTCTTTCATGGTAGTTGTATGTTTAACATTTTAAGAAACTGCTACACTGTCAGAGTGGCTGAGTTGTTTTTCATTCCCACCAGCAGTATATGAGAATACCATAGTTGACATACTACTTTTGAAAGGCTTTTGGTAAAAGAGAATGAGAAAGAGGTTAACTAGAGGTTAATTCTTATGTGCAAAGTTAAGGGTTTTGTTAATTTTTTACATGGAAATGATCATGTGAACATAGACTTTGTGAGCATTTAACCAAGGAAATAAAACTTTTTTTCAGATTGTGCTAGATTTGTTGCCTTGTGGAGTCTTACCAAAGATGCATTCTGAGGCTAAGAAGCCAGCTTGGAATCTAACAGTGTGATCAGTCAGCCAGAACAACCCTAGACCCAGTTGTGGTCCACACCAGCTGACACTGAAGAGGTTCCTCTCAGTAAGGTAAAAAGAATTCAAAGGTTTCCAAAGAGATCAGGAGTGATAACACAGGCATGGGAAATGATATGAGATTCTCAAGAATAAAACTGATAGCTCACCCACCAGTATTCTACCTGATTTCTGTTTCCTATTACATTTCTTCTTGGGGGAAACTAGGCCAAACTAACATATGTCTGATTTAGGCATAGGTTCTACAGTAGTGGTTCTTAATCCTTTTTGGATAATATGACTACTTTGAGAATATGATAGAAACTATAGACCTCTTCTTCAGAAAGTTGAACATCAAGACCTACATGTGAACTTTTGCTTATCATGTATTATATTGTATGAGAAATTAATTTCCTTTAGACTGTATAATCAGTCTTCACAAAGAATTAATTTTAATCTAAAAATCAATCTCTAGGTCCAGGTAAACAAGGGAAATAAATCCAAATTGTGAAGCCAAATGAAAAAAATTGACTTTCCTTTTTGTCAAATAAATATTAACAAGTAGACTGCTCCTGTTTGTTTTGTGAATGATATATCTAAATTATGGACAATCCAATGTCTTTGAAATGTTAATATGCATTCCAATTGACTGTGACTTTTTAAAAAGAGAACCCATGCTGAAAACTGAGATTCAGAAAGTGAAATAATGGCCAATATAATCAGTTTCCAACGTTCACTTTGACAGAGATGTATAGGCTTGTATCAGAAACACCAAAACTCCCCAAGACCTCTAGAGTTGAATTCAAATCAGATCATTTCTTTTCAGTCAGTGAGGTCACTGGCATCAGTTTGAAGTCTTCAACTTCAAAACCAAGTCACAGAAGTTTGAACAACTCTTCGTTTGTACTTAACATTGTTGTGGGTTGAATTGTGTTTCCCCATCTCCAAAGATATGCTTAAATCCTAACCACTAGTACCTGTTTTTTTTTTTTTAATTCTTTTAATGTTTATTAATTTTTGAGAGACAGAGAGACAGAGCATGAACGGGGGAGGGGCAGAGAGAGAGGGAGACACAGAATCCGAAGCAGGCTCCAGGCTCCGAGCCGTCAGCACAGAGCCCGACACGGGGCTCGAAGTCACAAACCACGAGATCACGACCTGAGCCGAAGCCGGACGCTTAACCGACTGAGCCACCCAGGCGCCCCCAATAGTACCTGTTAATGTGACTTTATTTATAAATAGGGTCTTTGCAGATGTAATCAAGTTAAGATGAGATCATACTGGATTAAGGTGGGTCCTAATCCACCAACGGGAGTCTTTATAAGAAAAGGTAAGTTCAGACTCACAGGAGACTCACAGAAGGGAGAAGAGACCATGTGAATGTGAAGGCAGACCTTAAAGTGATGCATCTACAAGGCAAAGAGCACCAAGGATTGCCAGAAACTGCCAGAAGTTTGGAATTAGGCATGAACCTTAGAACCTTCACAAGGAGCATGGTCCTGCCAGCACGTTGATTTTGGATTTACAACCTCCAGACTGTGAGAAAATAAAGTTCTGTGGTATTAAGCCATTCTGTTACACCAGAAGTGAGGTGCTGCTTTAACAAATACCTAAAAATGTTGATGTGGCTTTGGAGTTGGGTAATGACTAGAAGCTGGAAGAGTTTTCAGGCTCATGATAGAAAAGACCTACATTGCCTTGAAGAGATTGTTGGTAGAAATATGGATGTTAAAGGTGACTCTGGCAATGACTTGGAAGGAAGGGAGAAGGATAGTAGAGCAGTGTTCTTTCGTCTTAGAGAATACATATATTGTCATGAAGAGAATTCTGCTAGAAATACTGAATATTCAATACACTCCTGATGAGGTATCAGACAAAAATGAAGAAAGTATTGGAATCTGGAGAAAAGTTGATACTTGTTGCAAAGTTAGCAGAAACTTGGCCGAATCATGTTCTACTGTTGAGTGGAAAATAGAACTTATAAGTGATGAACTTGGATTTTTAGACAAGGAGCTTTCCAAGCAAAGTATGAAAGATGTGTTCTGGTTTTTCCTTGCTGATTACGGTAAAATGTGAGAGGAAAGAGATAAATTGAGAATGGAACTGTTAAGCAAAAAAGGAATCAGTACTTGATAATTTAGAAAATTTCCCAGCCTATCCTTGCTCTGGAGACAAAGCCATGAATGTAGCTAGAAAACTTTTGGTGGAGAGGACTGGGTGTGTGACTCATGGATCCAATCAACTATCTCAACAGAAACCAGAAACAGAAATGGGGTTATCCAGGAAGGATCTGTGGAGAACCCCTGCATATAACTGTGGGATCCCCTTGATATCCACAGAAGACCAGCATGGTTTTGAGAATGTTGTATCACCAGAAATACTGCCAGCTTGGACTGAATCAGAGACAGGACAAAATGAAGGAAGCCTGTCAGATTTCTAGGATTCTACATGCAGGAAATGGGGTGCCCAGTGAGGGGTTCCACTTCTGAGGGCTGAGAGACCAGAGCCACCTCAAATGAGAGGGGCTGATGAAGCTTCCATTGTCGCAAGGGGCATACAAGCAACAGGGTAATTTGGAAACTCTACAAATATTTGGAAATTAAATAGCCTATATCTAAATAACCTGTGCTTCAAAGAAGAAATCACAAAGGAAATTAGAAAATATTTTAAACTCAGGGCGCCTGAGTGGGTGGCTCAGTTGGTTGATCATTCAACAGTTGATTTTGGCTCAGGTCATGATCTCAGGGTTGTGGGACTAAGTCCCAAAGACGGGCTCCATGCTGAGTATGGAGCCTGCTTGGGTCTGTCTGTCTGTCTCTCTCCCTCCTTCTGCCCCTATCTCACATGTGTGTGTGTGCTCTCTCATTCTCTAAAAAATATATAGATAAATATATATTTATCCATATAGATAAATATATAAATATATATATCATTCTTTAAAATGTTTATGTAAATATAAATATAAATATATTTTTTAACTGAATGAAAGTGAAATGCAACATATAAAATTTTATGAGATGCATCCAAAGCAGCATGTAGAGAAAAATTTATAGCTTTAAAATGCCTAGGTTGGCACGCCTGGATGGCTCAGTTGGTTAAGCGTCCGACTTCTGCTCAGGCTATGATTTTGAGGATCATGAGTTCAAGCCACGCGTCTGGCTTTGTGCTGACAGCTCAGAGCCTGGAGCCTGTTTCGGATTCTGTGTCTCCCTCTCTCTCTCTCTGCCCCTCCCTGGCTCATGTTCTGTCTCTCTCTCTCTTTCAAAAATAAATAAATATTTTAAAAAATTAAAATAAAATGCCTATGTAAGAAGAAAATCTCATGTCAAATATCTAAGTTTCCACCTTAAGAAACTTGAAAATAGGCAGTAAACTTAACAACAAAAAAGCAGAAGGAAGGAATTAATAATGATTAGAGTAGTAATTACTGAAATAGAAAACAGAAAAATAATAAAGAAATATCAATGAACCCAAAATTTTGTTCTTTGAAAATATAAGCAAAAATTGACAAACCTTTAATAGACTGACCAAGAAAAAAAGAGAGAGATTAACAAAAGCAGAGAAGAGGGGACATCACTACCAACTCTGTAATAATTTAAAAGAATATAAGGGAATACTATGAATAACTTCATGCCAACATATTACACAACATAAGTGTCATGGACAAATTACTTGAAATATACAAATTACTAAAACTGAGAAAGAAATAGAAGATGTGAATAAATGTATGAAAAGCAAATAAATTGAGTTAATAGTAAAAAAACTTTCTAACAAAGAAAAGCAAAGGCCCAGTAAATTCTATCAAACATTTAAAGAATACCAGTCTTTCACAATCTCTCCCAGAAAATAGAGAGGGCCAGTAATTACTCTGATGCCAAAGCAGACAAAGATATCACAGGAAAAGAAAGTGATCTGGAAAAGAAAACAGACCAATATCTCTAACAATATAGACACAAAAGTCCTCAATAAAATATTAGCTAATTAACTTCATTAATACATAAAAAAGAATTATACACTGATTCAGTGTGTACCAGTGTAAACCAACCTAGTAGGTTGGTTTAACATGCAAAAATTATATAGAGATTTAAATACCTCACTTTCAATAATGTTCAATAATAGAATGAATGGATATTGGTATAATCCTACAATATTATTAGAAATAAAAATGTATGGCATACATCTGCACAAAACAATATGAATGGATTTCACAATGTTGAAAGAAGACTGACTTTAAAAAGTACATATTGAATTCCATTTATATACAGTAGAAGAAGAGGCAAAACCAACCTATCATGTTCAGAGTTCAGTGTAGTGGCTATCTTTCAGGGCTAGAGGAGGGTGGGGACTTGAGAGCACAGGGGGTACTTCTGAAGACCCATAATATTGTTTCTTTGGTGAGTGCTGGAACAGGAGGAGGTTCCGTTTGTGAAAATTCAACAAACTGTATGTACACTTATTTACTTATAAAATCAGCATTACTAACCAATACTGTTTGGCTGTTCTGCATTCAGAGCATCAAAAAACAAAGACCAAAATGCACCATTTTTTATTATAATGCTTCATCTTATTTTCTGAGACAACTCCACCTACCTATCTGGTATCATTCTCTCCCCATCAGCTATGTATCTCTCTTTTCTTCTATCTTCAATTTTTCTTCCTACTCACATTTTACCTTTTTTCGACAAATTAGATCTCTAGTATCTTTAAAAAACAGACATCTTTCAATCTTGTTGTCTAGTCCAACCAAGTGTCCTTTCTTGTCCCTTCGTGCACGACCACATTTCTCAAAGAAACTATTACCTATTTTCAGTGTCTTATCATACACTTCTTAACCCCTGGCAAGTACATTCCACAGGTAATCTCTCTCCAGCCCTTCTTCTGCCCCTCCCCTTAATAACACCATCACCTGGGGTGCCTGGGTGGCTCAGTCGGTTAAGCAGCGACTCAGGCTCAGGTCATGATTTCATGGTTTGTGAGTTAAAGCCCCACATCCGGCTCTGTGCTGACAGGCTCAGAGCCTGGAGCCTGTTTTAGATTCTGTGTCTCCCTCTCTCTCTGACCCTCCTCTGCTCCTGCTCTGTCTCTGTCTCTCAAAAATAAATAAAATGTTAAAAAAACAAAAAAATCACATTGCTTTAAAAAAAAAAACAAAAAAAAAAAAAACCCAGCATCACCTGAATTCTCACCTCCTCCAGCTCTCTGCCCCATCTGCTAGTAACCTGTTCTCTCTCCTGAAACTCTCGCTTGACTTTTATGATGTTTGAACCATCTGGACTCTCCTCTTCTGAGAAGCTCCTCTTCTCTATATGTTCTTGCTCTTCCCACCCCCACACACTGGTATTTTATCATTCCGTTTATTTTCCCGTAAGATCTCCCTTGGCGATGTCATCCCCTTCTCTATCTTCAATCATATTTTCAGATACTAGCAAATCCTGCTAAGTTCATGTTTCCAAATGCCTGTTTTCTTTTTCTTACCTGTTTTGCCCTTTAATCCACTCTACTATGTAAGATACCTCCCCAAAGTATAATTCAGGCCTTGTCACGTGTAAACGGCCTGCGCTGATTACTAAATGAATTCCAAATTCCCGAGTGGCATTTGAAACTCTCGAAACGTGACACCACTGTATCCTTAAGCCTAGGTTCCAGCCAACTAAGATGCTGGGCTAATTCCCCAGCATGCCCTGAACTTCCCATTGCGGTGCTCTGCCTCTGGCCACTCCTCTAAGTCAACATTTTAGTCGTTAGACAAGACTCAGCTTGAGTAACGCCTTCTATGAGAAAATTATTCTCACTCTTCTGCTCCGTGATGGCCCTGCACGCCCTTGCCCACGACGGCAGGGTCGATTCTCCGCTTTGCACCCTAGCCCAGCCTGGGCTGAGCCCTTCCCCTCCGTCCCCACGCACTCCACCCCGAACTGTCCAGAACTGGCACTGAAGGCAGGCGTTTGTGGTGTACGAATGTGGTCACGTCTTCCTTTTCCTCAAATGTACAGATATAAGGTTCTATTTTTATATCCTTGGAGATAAAGCTCTCTCTCTCTTCCTGTATTTCTTTTTTCTTCTCTCCGTCGCCTGTCAACCATTTTGAAGCGGGGCTGTGGGGGACCAGGTCCCCCGCAGAGACGCACTCCTCCCGGCCTCGCATCCCTCTTCCCAAGCCTCCGCGCGGCGCGCCCGCCACCGAGCTGCAAATATGCAGTCCTCCCGGCTTCCTAGAGGGGTGCGCCCGTTCCCACTTCCGGCGCGCGCCGCCCGAGGCCGTTCTGCTCCCTCCTTGGGGTCTGTCCCGCAGCCCGCCGAGCGAAGGGTGAGTGAGGCGGTCCGGCAGCGCGGCCCCGGGTGCTTCCCAAACCGCCCCCGTCCGGCCTCTGCCCTCCCCGCCGCTTTGCCTCAGCCTGGCCGTGACACAGGCAGAGCCTGCGGCCGTACCAGATGGCCTTCCCACCTCGACGCTTCCGTCCGTCCGCGCATCCGTCAGTCGGGCCATTTCTTCACGCATTTGTTCGTTTGCCTGCCCATCCACCCGCCCTAGTGCCCTTTGACTTCACAAGCACTTACCGTGCTCCGCCGTGTGCCAGGCCACGGGTTGAGGAGTCGGAGATAAACTGATGGAATCTTTCCTCCCACTTCTCATGCGGCCAGAGCTCGCTCTTGAGTCAGGTCTCAGCTGACCGTCTTGACTTCCCCAGTCTAGGTTAGATAGATTCTTTGTCAGTCACCTTCAGAGCCCTTTCTACTTTCCCCTTTGTAATTCTTATCACGTAATTATGCGTCCTTTCTGTTTAACGTCTGCCTCCCTACTAAAATTTTAAGTTCTGTAATGGCAAGGACACGGTCTTATTTATAATTCTTTGCTCAGTGCCTAGCGCAGTGCCTGCACAAAGTAAGCATTCTGTATTGTTGAAGAAATGTGTGGGAAAACACAGACCTCCTGGAAGGGGCCGTTGGTTTGGTGGAGAAGGCAGATGTGAAAAGGCAGTTCAACAGAGTACATATCTAAGAGTATGGACTCTGGAGTCAGACCGTTTTGTTTCAGAACAGTCCAGATTTCATCACTTCCAAACCATGTGACCTGAGACAAATTAAGTAACATCAGTTTCTGTTCAGTTAAACAGTAGAATCTAGACCATAAAGGGCTGTGAAGATGAAATGAACAGGTAGACAGTGCTTGATTCTACAATAAAAACTCAGTGTTTTCTGTTACCATATAGTAAGCAAACAACGCAGATACATTATAGTAACAGTCATGCTGTAACAAGCAGTTTTGTCCAAAAGTGCCCTGGAGGTCCTTGAGTTGCTTGGACTAAGAGCTAGCTTGGACCAGGATCTCTCCTCCCAGAGGGAAGGGCCATATCTAAGCTTCCAGCCCTCTCCATAGGGGTTCCCTAGACAACTCTGTCAACACTGGCACTTAATAAACATAGGTCAACCAAACAGTGGACCTATGGCCCCCAATGACAAGGCTGCTTTCTTAACATTGACACTGAGAAGTTAGAAGGAGCTCTTCCCTGAAACAGCAGCACCTCTCTCCAGAATTCCCTTTTGTGGGATGATGGAAGAATCACAGGACCTGTGCTCATTTTACTGACCCCTAGCTGGTAAGTTTCCCCAATAAAACCTATTCTATATCCCACGCCTTGTGATGTGGAATTTGCCTTTCCCTTGTGCCATTTCTACCATGCATTGAGAACCTGCTATGGGCCAAGTGTTTTAAAATTTAAGTTTTATTATTATTTAGGCATGGTGAGGCCAACAGATCTGGAGATGATTGCCATTGCAAAGATAGTTTGTTACTCATGGTTTCCAAGAGGAGGGGTCATGCCATGCCCCACATGGTCACACATGGTGAAATCACAGGATCAGTCAGGAGGCCAGGTGAGGGGAAAGTGGGCAGGAGCCTGTATCGTGGTTTCTGTGGGAAGGAATGGGTGAGGCAGGGTAAACAGGTTTGGGATTGGCTAGTTTGAATAGTTTCAGTGTGCTCTGAAGCATAGGGCTTGTGCCTGATTTTCTGGCATCTGACCCTGGGTGATTAGGGCAGGGGAATGGTGGCCCTGGATGAGAAATCCCAGTACAGGAGGTGGTGGTGTGTGGGCTCTGGGTTGGTTTGCATATGAAAAGCACCCTGTAGGTGAGTTTATTATCTCTAGGAATCTGCTAGCTCTGGGAAGGACAGTCCTTCCAGTGAAAGCAAGGCCCAGATGTCAAAACGCCAGAATAAAAAGATACACTTAATACATCAGGCACTACTCTAGATGTCTGTTACTTCCAATTCTTATAGTAACACTGCAATGAAAGTATTATTAACTCCATTTTTAGGAGAGAAAATGGAATCTTAGAAAGGTTTGGTTGGTGACTGCTGTCACACAACTAGTAAGAGGCTGTGCTGTGATTCCAAACTGTTGTGTCACTTGACTCCAAAGCTGGTGTTTTTCCTGTGAGCTGTCATCTCCCTGCACTATGAGAAGTGCCATGGAAACATTTTTCCGTCCTTGTTGGGCATTTGACAATGTTGACCACTGCCTCTTTGAAACTTTTTTTTTACAATAGTAGTATTCATTTATATATATATATATATATATATTTATATATATATATAAATATATATATGAATATATATATGAGTATATATATATTTATATATATATAAATATATATATGAATATATATATGAGTATATATATATATATGAATATATATATGAGTATATATATGCATATATATGAGTATATATAAATATACATGTATATACATATATATTCATATATATAGATATATATGAGGATATATGAATATATATGGATATATATATGAATATATATGTATATATATGAATATATATATGTATATATATGAATATATATATGGATATATATATACATATACATATTCTGTACTGTGCATTGGATTGAGTGATAGTGATAAAATGGTGAGCAAAAATGTTGATGTAACTTACAGTTTTAATCGTGGAGAAGATAGGTATTAACCCAATAGTCCCTTTAAAGCATATAAACTGACAAAATGAGAGAAGTGCTCTGAGGGAAAGGATCAAAATTCTCTTTAACTGTATCTCTTATGCCTCCTTGACTAACCCAACCCTGCCTGCACATCAGAATTACTTGCAGAATGTTTTACAAATATAAAGCCCCACGTAGGAGGTTCTGACCCAGGCTGGGGGTCCATCTCGGGCATCTGTAAATGAGATGAGTATAACCAAAGAGATTGGCTGAAGGTTTTGTTTTTGCTTCTGTTTTTGCTTTTTAAAAAAACTGGTCAGAGGAACAGGATCAGATTTGCAAAGGTTGTCTGGTTACAGTATAAGCATACTGTGTGTTACTGTATAGTGTGAGAGGATGGTTGTTGGCATGAAGATCGTGGTGGCAGAGATGGGGAGGGGCAGATTCTGGAGATAGGCAATAAAATCAAGAGGGCTTAATTTGCATTAAATATGGGAAGGAGGTGTTAGGGATGCTTTCAGGTTTCTAGAAGTGCAGCCAGGTGGATGTTCCTACTTCCTGAGAGGGGGCCACTGGGAGAGGAGCAGATTTGGAGTGGGAGGAATCATCAATTGGTCATGAATGTGCTGTCTCAGGTCCTTTTGAGAAATTCAAGAGGCATTATGGGAGTGAGAAACAGTGAATAAATAGGGCTGGTGCTCAGCTGAGAGATCCAGAGTAGAGATGCCTGGGAGACAGTGAAAACAGTGGTAGACTTAAGGGCTAACCTATGGAACTCTGTGTAGAGGAGCATAATATTTATAACAAATTTAATAGTATCACAAACATATTGAAATTAAGGGGCAAGATCCATGACTTAGACCAGTGGTCATTAAGTAAAGGATGCAACCCTTGGTAAATGCTATGTACACAGTGATGCACAGATCTGATGATGCATAGCTAGGGGATTTTTTAAATGTCATTCGTCACATGATAAGAACTAAACAAATGTGTTTAGTATTTTTCAAATACTAAAAAAATTAAGAGGAAAAATATTCCTGAGTTTCTCTGTTTAGGTGTAAATGGAAAAAAACACAGTTTAGGAACGCTGCTTTGTAGGTATCTCAGACTGAATTTTGTCATAAATAGCTCAAGAAATGATGATACCACCATCATTTCAGTCACCAGCACCAGCCAAAAATCCAAGTTCTTGACTCCTTTCTCTTCCAAACCCTTATCCAGTGTGTGTGTCTAATTCCTGTCAAATCTGTCTTTACCTTTGGCTCCCATAGCTCGGGCCCTCCTTGCCCAAGTGGTGGCAACAGACCCCTTTGTGTCTCTTCTCTGTACTCCTCCTTGAGTGGGCAGACAGACGCTCCAGCCATCCCCGTGGCTGGGGGATCAAATTCAAACTCTGCAATGCAACCTGTCAGACCATAGGTATCTCCTTTCTCACTATTTCTTAACTATGCCCCAGGCTTTCTGGCTGTGTTTTTGTTTTTGTTTTTGTTTTTTTACCGTGGCTTCACATCAGAAGTATTTGGGGGCACTTATTGAAACCTTACCCACAGAGATTCTGACTCAGGAAGTCTGTTGTGGGGTCCATGCTCCATGGCTGATTCTGAGCCAGAGGAGACAACCACTAGTCTGGCCTTCCTAAAACACCTGCAGTTTCCTCAGTGGGCCATATCTTCTACCAACTGTTGTCTTTGCCTGAATGACCTTACTTTACATTTTCACCTAGCTTACTCTTATCAGACTGCTGACGTGTCTCTCCCAGGCAGGCAGGTCTTCCTGGTCTTAGTTGTCTTTCTCTGTGCTACCTTGCCTGCTTCCCTCTATCCTTGGATTTTCCACACTGTATTTCCTGGTTTCCCTGTTGCTCTCCCACACTATGGAGTCTTTGAGGACACACCTTTTACTCCTGAGAATCCTGTTCACTACACTGCCTAGCACACAGCTCAAGTATTTGTCTAAATAATGGATGAAGGAATTCATTCCTCTTTTCTTTGTACTGTCTTAGAACCTGTGACTTAAAGTCAAGAATTTTTCCTTGTTTGTACGTTCACTCTGGCCATTCTCCATGGCCCTTTCCTAACATTTTTTAAATCACTTAAATAGTACCAACCATGATTGTCCTGGGTTAACCCCTATCTGTAATAAAAAAACAAGTACTTTAGAGTTGGGCAATCCTAAGTTCATATCTTGACTTTGCTATGTACCAGGTTGGGGCCTTGGGTATATTACTTAACTTTTATTTCTTTATTTTATTTGAGAGAGAGGGAGAGAGAGAGAGCAGGGGAGAGGGGCACAGGGAGAGAGAGAGAGAGAGAGAGAGAGAGAGAGAGAGAGAGAATCTTAAGCAGGCCCTGTGCTCAGTGTGGAGCCTGATGCAGGGCTTGATTCCAAGACCCTGGGATCATGACCCAAGCCGAAATCAAGAGTTGAATACTCAACCAACTGAGCCACCCAGTCGCTCCTAAATTGCTTAACTTTTAAAAATCTCAGTTTCCTCATCAGTAAAATGGGGATGATAATACTTATCACATAGTATTATTGTTAAACCCCAATAAAATAGTATCTGTAAAGTGCCCCGCCCATGAAAGGTGGATTTTTAAAAATGTTTATTTATTTATTTTTTGAGAGAGAGAGAGAGCGCAAGCTGGGGGAAAGGGGGTGGGCAGAGGGAGAGGGAGAGAGAAATCCCAAGCAGGCTCTGTGCTTTCAGCTCAGAGCTTGATGCAGGGCTGGAACTCACGAACTGTGAGATCATGACCTGAGCCAAAGTCAAGAGTCGGAAGCTTAACCGACTGAGCCACCCAGGTGCCCCTATTTTTTTTTTAATTTTTTAATGTTTATTTATTTTTAAGAGAGAGAGAGACCGACAGAGCACAAGCAGGAGAGGGGCAGAGAGAAGAGGGAGACACAGAATCCGAAGCAGGCTCCAGGTTCTGAGCTGTCAGCACAGCTGTCAACACAGCTCAGCCCTACAAACTGTGAGATCATGACCTGAGCCGAAGTCAGACACTTAATTGCTTAATTGAATGAGCCACCCAGGTGCCCCAATAGGTGTTTATTAAGTGCAAATTCCCTTCTTTGGGGGAGACCCCACGGCTAATAGAGCTCAATACTCTTGTTGGAGAATCTGGTTCTCTTGCTTACGGGCTACCTGTCTTTTTGGTCAGCTTATGCTTCTCAGTAGCCTCATTTAGAAATGAGCACATTATGATTGTCCTTAATAGAATTATTAGGGAAATGAAATAAATTTATGTTAAATACCCAGCTAATGTTTGGCATCTAGTAAGTACTCAATAAAATGGTGATTATTATTCTAAGAAGTAATAATATACCACAGTGTTTTTCCTGCTTTCCATGATCTAAGAGGACTATTATCCCCAGTGTTAACCCTAGCATTATTTCCAAAGGCTGAGTTGATTTTGGTGATTCTTAAATTTTCTATTTCATGTCTTGAAAAAATCCTGAATCACCATTAATGTATTGTTTATTTATTTGTATTATTTATTTTATTTTTATGTTTTAAGTAGGCTCCATGTCCAACGTGGTATTCAAACTCATGACCCTGAGATCAAGAGTTGCACGCTCTACTAACTGAGCCAGCCAGGCATCCCTGTATTGTTTATATGGAAACTCCCTTTTAGTCACTTTTCATTACTACACTGTCTGGCAACTGGTCTTCAAAATCCTGTATTTGTATTCTAAACACATTTTTTCCACATTGTCCATCTCAGGAGCTACCTAAAGAATCAGAATTCTTAGACACAGACTTTCATTCCCTCCCTGCCTCAACTGAGCAGCATTTTCAGACTGTCTCGGCCAAGAATGTCAGGAAAAACTGCAGCCTTGGCCTACCATGCTTCGAAAGAACAAGAAGGACTTATAGTTGTGAAGGTTGAAGAAGAGAATTATGTTTGTGGGCAGGACTTTGGCCTTCAGGGAGACACCTGTGGCCTGGAGACCTTCCGCCAGCAGTTCAGGCACTTTGGTTACTCTGACTCCTCTGGGCCCCGGGAGGCTCTGAACCGGCTCCAGGAGCTTTGCCATCAGTGGCTGAGGCCCGAGGTGAACTCCAAGGAGCAGATCCTGGAGCTGCTGGTGCTGGAGCAGTTCCTGGCCATCCTGCCTGAGGAGCTGCAGGCCTGGCTGCGAGAGCACCGGCCCGAGAACGGAGAGCAAGCCGTGACTATGCTGGAGGAGCTGGAGAAAGAACTTGACGAACCAAGGCAACAGGTAAGAAGTAGGTGTTTTTGTTTGTTAGTTTTACCTTTTATAAGTTAATAGTTATGTAAGTTATGAGTGGCCTTGACGTGGCTGTCAGAAAGTTACAAACTTTTTGTCTTTGGGTTATTATTTGTCTACTGGGGCCAAGGCACCAGGGCTTTTAGTCCTGTTGTTTTCTTTCTAGTCATCTGGATGAGTTTCTGACTCCAGCTGCCTTGTCCCTTTGTTCTAGGGTGTTTTTTTGGTTGTTGTTTTGTTTTTTCTTCTGTATCCTCAGAATCATAGTGCTGGTACTTGATTACTCCTAGGACACGGCTCATGGCCAAGGAATGATCTGGAAGGAAATGACGTCCATAGGAGCACTGAAGTCTCTGAGTATACAGCTCCAGCCCTTGGAGAACCAGTGCAAGAGTGAGACTCAAGAGTCCCAGGCTTCCCACGAGGGAGGTGAGGAGTCACAGTCCATTGGGGCTGAGGATGATGGTGGGGCTATCATCTGTGGCATAGTGCATTTTCTTAATGACATTCATTTGTGGCTTCGTTAAGTTTAGTGGAAAGGTCCCCTCCATGCCTTGAAATATTCTTCCATTGGCTCTGCCTAGAATCTGAAATTCCAATATAATTTCTAACTTTGGGTGAAGAATTAAGGTCTCTAATAAAATTCTCTAACACCCATAACATTCAAAGACCAATATACTCTTTTTTTTTTTTAATGGTCCACTGGCAAGGCAGTCTCTAAGGTGGAGATGAATAGTGTATCAGTAATAGAAACTACATAGTAGCTTGAACAGGGAAAGTTGAATGTTAGGAATTATTGACTATAGGGGTGCCTGAGTGGCTCATTGGTTAAGCATCCGACTCTTGACTTCAGCTCAGGTCATGATCTCACAGTCCGAGAGTTCGAGCCCCACATTGGGCTCTGTGCTGACAGTGTCGAGCCTGCTTGGGATTCTCTATCTCTCTCTGCCCCTCCTTTGCACGCACTCTCTCTCTCTCTCTCTCAAAATAAATAAATAAACTTTAAAAAGTTAAAAAAAAGAATTATTGACTATAATGGGGTTAATTACTAAGTGGTAAAAAAAAAAAGTCTAAATAATACGGGAATAACACATATAGGGAATCTTTAGGGCTGAGGCACAGCATCCAAGGAAGGAACAAATCTGTGAGAGAGTACCACATCTTCCTCCTGCCCTGTCAGAGCTGAGATCCAGATCTTGTTGGAGAGGACACAGCTGTGGTCCACTGGATGGCTGGATGGACATGTTCAATGAAGTGCTGTGCTGCCAGAACTTTCTGGGAAGCTGCACTTTAGGGTACCAAGGGAAGCCATCCATGAGGTGCAGGGAGAGGGTGTGTGTGCTGTGGTAGCCACCCTCTGGGGTGCCGAGAACCCTTGTGGAGAGGTGCCGTGACACCAGACTTGCTGGGAAGCCACCCAGAGGGATGGTGCCTCTGGGACTAATTGGTGGTGAGCAGGTGCTGCAGGAACAAACAGAGCACAGCAGCACTAGGAAGAAAAGCCCCTTCCTTCTCCAGTGTCCCTCCATCTCAAACTCTACTGTTGAAGCTTTATGACCTTACAGCCTTGGTTATAATCTTTCCGTAGGTTCTTCACAAGCCTAACAGTATGTCTTGCCAGAAGAAGAGCCTGAGATGTGGAGATTTGGGTACATGTGATTTAAAGGAGGGTTTGCTCTTCAGGAGAAATCTGTAATGGAGTGAGAGAAGCAGGGTTATGATGTGGTCTTGGGTAAAACCTAGCTTTGGCTTAATCTCTGGGGGTTTGGGGTACCCTCCCCTCCTCCAGCATGACTGCAGTGCTGAGCTGTCCCTTCTTAAGGTGGTGGGTGTGGGGCAGCGAGGGTGGAAATAACATCCTGGGCCAGGTGGTTCTCATCAGCCAGGGCGACTTTCCAGAGAAGAGGGCAACTGGGTGGTTAGGAGCCAACACTCAACAGCAGCTGGGCAAGGAGGCACCCTATAAGTAAAGCGGGTCTGGGTGGGCAGTGGAGCATCATCTACACAACATGAAAGCTAAAAGCATGTTTGTCAATGTGCAATTAAAGACCACATCCCTAGTTAAAAGGCTTTTAGACCACATAGGCCACACTGAACAGGTAGGGAAATAGCAGAAGGGACTTAGGGGAAAACGGCAAGCCTTGATGTTGAGCGTCTTTGAATCTGGCTCTTAAATTATGAATTCTGTGGCCTCACATAGGTTATGTTGCCTCTCTGAGCCTTAGTTTCCTGGTCTGTAAACTGTATTTAAGGTTAGAAGACTTTTGGTTTATAGCTATTTATTAGTGAATTATCATTTAATTTGTTGATTGGCCATTTGTATTTTTTTTCTCTGTGTCCTTTGTCTACTTTTCTTTTTAGGCGTTTATTTTTGAGAGAGAGACAGAGAGCAAGGGAGGGGCAGAGAGAGAGAGGGAGACAGAGAATTTGAAGCAGGCTCAGGCTCGAGCCTGAGGTCGGGCTCGAACTCACGATCCTTGAAATCTTGACCTGAGCCGAAGTTGGATGCTTAACCGACTGAGCCACCCAGGCACCCCAGAGGTTAGAGGACTTTTGGGAGGATGAAAGTAACTGAGCAGTTTTTTAGATTTTCACCCTCAAAATAATTCAAGTTGGCTCAGCCATTATCTAGTAGTCTCCTTCTGAGCTACTAGAAATCTCGAAATGAGAGGGGCTTGTTGTGTGAGAGCTGAAAGTTTGGCTCCAGGAAATCACAGCTGTCTCTTGTTTCCATCTACCTTTGACCATTTACACATAAAAAAGTGAACATATAAGACTTCTACCTGATCCTAGAGTATTCCTTTTCTCATGCTCTGTATGTCTTATTCTATTTGCTTGTAATCGTTTGATCTACTTAGAACCTACCAGAACCTGCAATTAACGTAACGCATTCTAGTTCCTGCTCATCTACCTCTGCTCAGTTCTAACCCTGAAAGCATTTCCTAATCGTATATCCTGCTCTCCTGTTTTTCTAGGAGCACCATTTATTTAAGAGTCTTAGACCTCTCTCTTCTTCCTGAGCACTCCCTATCACCTCTTTTCCTTTCCCTCATTACCAAAAAAATGCATCTTCTCTTCTAACCCAGGATTGTCTCCTAGCTTCCTGGTTTCTTACTGCTACTCCTATGTATCACTGTCTCCTCTAACTGATGTGTTTCCCTGCTCACCGTCCCTCTCCAGTGCTGACTCTTTTTTGTCCCCCTTGCTTTCTGAGGGTGCCACCTCTCACTACCCCAGGCCACTTCTCAAAATTCTGGATTGGGAAGCTAGTTCTTAAGAGTTTTCCTCCTAATAGGTAAATACCTATTTTGTTTGGTTATTTTCTATTCTGGTTATAATAGATTCCTTTCTTTTGACATGGGGATCAAATGACACTAGTATTTTTCTATTCACATATTTAGATGGCAAGCTGGTGGGTGATGAAGTATTAACAACAAAGCAAGAAATTTTTGAATGTGTAGCATCAGCAGCCATGATATCCCCAGGAAGACTCCCTGGGGAAACTCCTTCAGGACAGATAGTTGAAGAAGCTTTGGGAGGCCTGCACATCTTTGAGAAGCCAAAAGGAACAGTTGCAAGGAACAAAATGAGTCAGCTCCCTTCTCAGGAAAGACATCTTAGTCTGGCGGTCTTCAACAAGAAAATCTCCACAGAAGAGAGTGTCCTTGGACGTAACGAAAGTGAAAGGACTCTCAGTGTGAACTCAAATGTTGTAACACGACAGAGAGTTCACGCTGGGGGAAAGGTCTACGAGTGCTTGGACTGTGGGAAAGCCTTTTGCCAGAGCTCAAAGCTGATTAGACATCAGAGAATTCATACTGGGGAGAGGCCTTATGCGTGTAAAGAGTGTGGCAAAGCTTTTAGTTTGAGTTCAGACCTTGTTAGACATCAGAGAATTCATAGTGGTGAAAAACCCTATGAATGCTGTGAATGTGGAAAAGCTTTCAGGGGCAGCTCAGAGCTCATTAGGCATCGGAGAATTCACACTGGAGAGAAGCCTTATGAATGTGGTGAATGTGGGAAAGCCTTCAGCCGGAGCTCAGCCCTCATTCAGCATAAGAAAATTCACACTGGAGACAAAGGTTATGAATGTACTGAATGTGGTAAGGCTTTTGGTAGAAGCTCTATCCTTATTGAACATCAAAGAATTCATACTGGAGAAAAACCTTATGAATGTAATGAATGTGGAAAATCCTTCAATCAGAGCTCAGCCCTCACGCAGCACCAGAGAATCCATACTGGGGAGAAGCCTTATGAATGTAATGAATGTAGGAAAACATTTAGGCATAGGTCAGGCCTTATGCAGCACCAGAGAACTCACACCAGAGTTTAAGTCTTGGGTAAGAGTTGTATACTTGTGTCATACTAGGGATTCGCTTTGGGGTGAGACTGCACAAAAGTTAGACGTTTCCTAAGAGCAGAGTTTCTGTCCTTCCTGTCTGAGTCAGTACTTACTATACGAGCAGATCCACAAAAATATGGTTGTTGACGTGTTGGATGAGCACTTACACAGTAAGGCCAGGATTGGGGCAGAGATCCTGAAAGAGCTTCTTACATGATGGACTGAAAGGTGGTGCTTTCAATGGCAAGGATCTCTGCCCAGCAAGAACATCGTGCATTTGGCAGTTGGAGGCATGTGCTGAGAGTCATTCGGTTCTCTGAGGTGTTGAATTGTGAGGTTGTGAAATGTTGAATTCTGTCCTGGATCAGTTTATAGCTCATTCTGCCCCCTTGCCAGTTCTCTCCTCAGCCCTGAGCTTCCAGAGGTCAGTTGAGGTTGGTTTATTTATTGAGCACCTGCTATGTGCCAGCCATCGGGGGCAGACATGGCCATTGCTCTCCCAGAGTTAAGGGCTAATGGGATACATATATATTTATTAAATAGGTAATTACAGTAAAGTGTGATAAGTTCTTCGGTAGGATAAATCTTGGATTCTGTCAAAATACAAGGGGGGCACCTAACCTGGTTTAGGAGTCACTTAAGCTTCCTGGAGGTGATGAAATCTCTGTTGAGGAATAAAGGGTGTGTACAAATTAGGCAGATCAAGGCAAGAGGGAAGAGAACATTATAGGCAAAGGTTATAGCACATACAAAGGTATGGAGAGAGGATCTATAGAGGTCTCTTCATCAGGATTCCTTTCAAGCAGGAATTTCTTCTCGTACACCCTGGTTCAGAGGACATGTGTTGATTCCTCTCTTTATAATCACAGATTTGGGTAGCCTATCCCAGACCCAGAGTGACCTAAGAGACCTTGAGGTACTCAGAACAGTCAGTGTGATTAGGTAGACTTTGGCGCATCGTATGGAAAAAGGCATGTATGTACACCATGGAAAGAAGACATATTGGAGGCTAGAGGGACAGTGTTGGTGTTCCGTGCCCCTAGGGCTCAGGAAATGGGAAGCTCACAGAAGCATAGGAGTGAGAGGTCTGCCTTCCCAAGGTCTACTATTCCTCATTTCCTGTCCCCTCCCTTATCACCAGCTAGAAGATACTAAGTTACTTGAAGGCAATGAATCCTTATTGAATTACCCCCTTAGATTCCTCAAAACTCTACTTCTCTGTTGATTTTTATTTTGGCGGTTTTAATTAACCCACCATTAATTGCTGAAGGCAATTCATAGGTAAGAGAAAGTTTGATTTCTCTTTTAAGATGTCCTGATTTCCCTTCCAGATACTGTTACTTCTGGAGACTTGGTGATCAAATCTGTTATGGGTAATAGGGGAGGTGAAATTGGGGGAGGGGTACAGTCTTTATGTCCACAGGTTGGAAGATTGTCATTGAATGAGGTCAATCAGAAGTCTAGAGAGACCCTTAAAATGGATGAAGTTGCCCTTTCCTATAGGTGACAATCAGATGATTTCATGTTAATTTTATTTAGTAGTTTTTTTTCCCTGGGTTGTGAATTAATTATAAATGTTGGTAATACAGAAAATGAGAAAGTAGAAATCACCTTCAATCCCACCACCTACAGAAACGTTAACATTTTGGAGTACTTTCTAGTTGTCTTCCCCCAACTCTAGTATTGGTAAAAATCTTGCTTGGTAAATCATTTTTAGTAATTGATTTGAACGTTTATACTTTTGAGTATATACTTAAACTGTTTAGTGTTAGAATGTAATGCAAGATGTATTGTAATAAAATCTGAATTTTAAGCCCTGCTTTGAAATGATTTGTTCTGGAATAGGGAGCATGGTGGAGGTATGCTGGGAGAGGGGGTTGTGGCAAGAAGTCAAGGAATTGGCTTCTTAACTCTTCTTTCCTGGGCCAAAAGGTGTCTGGAAACTGATAGCTATTCCCTGGGCTGCACTTCACCAAGTGAAGCCACAAAAGTTAGGGGACAGCTGGTTGAAAAACTTTGGGAACCAGAGCAAGTAGCCTCTTTAAACACACATACACATTGCGTCCACCAGAATCACTTAAGGAGCGGGAGTCTGGGAGACTGCCCAGGGCTTCCCCTCCTCTTTCAGCAGGTCCTTAGAAGAAACCTGTGCAGAAAAACCCCATGACCCTTTAGATTTGTGATCATTCGCACCAGCCAACAAGACAGCTGCTGAGGATAGGGTTACTGAGTAGCAATGTCTGACCCATCAGAAAGCAAGGGGTGGGTGGGTATCAGTGAGGTCTGCCCATTGAGCTCACCCTTCCTTTTAGCAGAAATGCTCTCCAGGTCAGTTTCTTCTGCATGGGAAATATTCTAATCGGCAATCTCCCTTACTTTGAGGATTCATTTAATGGGGCAAGAGAAACAAAGATTCATGGGGGAGCTGGGAGAGACCAAGGTCAGATTTGCTTAAATTTCCAATCCTCAGGTGGACAGTTAATTGCAGTCTATGGAAATGAGGGAGAAGGTGAAAGGTAGGAAACTAAGCATCTTGCCTAAATTGCACATCTTTTAAAATCCGTGTATCTGTGCAAGACCCATTTAAGGTAAACATTACTCCCCTGGATAGCCTCTATACCAAAATATATAAGAGAGCCCTGAGCACAATTTATTTACTCTTTTTCTGGGAAGGCTGGAGAAGAAAATCTATATTGGTGCCTCCTCTTTCATAAACACAGAATGTTGAAGCTTTAACCATAGATCATCTACTCCAGTTCCTTTAAAAAGAAAATAAAAAAAAAATATATATATATATTTTAATGTTTATTTTTTGAAGGAGGGAGACAGATTGTGAGCAAGGGTGGGGGGACAGAGAAGCACAGAATGTGAAGTAGGCTCCAGGCTCTGAGCTGTCAGCACAGAGCCTGATACAGGGCTTGAACTCACAAACCGTGAGATCATGACCTGAGCCAAAGTCAGACACTTAACCAACTGAGCCACCCAGGCACCCCTACCCCAGCTCCTTTAAACCGAGGGTCAAGTTGTGAGGTGACTTGCCCATGGCTGCAGAATTCAAGAAGCACTAACGTGAACAAGAGGCTCCACTTCAAGGTTACTGCTTTTCTCAACTACAGATAACCTTCATACAAATAACTTGTATTTGAACAGAGATTTATAATTTACAGATGGCTTTTTTTTGGTACACTAGTGTGAGATGGGTGTGTCTGCCACTGTCACTTAATGAGGACATCATGTGGGAGTTAACAAGTTAACCTCCCAGGACTTGGGAGGGACACAGATGCTACAGAAAGCATGTACTTTTCTTGGCATTTCTTGACTACCCTGGGCTTTCATTCCTTTTAACCTTTTTTTTTCTCTAAGTTTAAAAGTATTTATTGTAGAAGAGTTTGGAAGACAGAGAAAATCACAAAAAATTAAATCATCTGTAATTTTATCACCAGCTAGCCGGTAGAGCAGTCTGAGATTATTTCCAGTATTTTTAATGCATAAATATATTTTTACATGGAGTCATAGTGTACATATTTTTACCGAAGATACGCTGCCATTTCTTTTGACATCGATCAACATTTTAACAGCTTTTAGGACTTTGTATACATTCATGATGTTTTCTGAAGCATACATTTACAGGTAGAATTTTAAAGTCACAAGGCAATGCTTAAGGCTTCTGGTATTGATTGCCAGAGACAGTATCTAGTCACATCTCACCAGCAGCACTGAACTCCCAGGTTCCCTGAATTCTCATTTGATGAGGGGGAAAAAAGTGCCATCTCAACTCTTGCTTTAATACACATCTTGCAAGGCTGACCATTTGTCATCCGTTGGCATTTGTTCTTTTGTGATTTGCTTACTTAAGTACAATCTTTTCTACTGGGACTTTTTCATGGGGAGATACTAGAGGTAAGTGGCTCCAGAGAAAGGTTCTGGATTCCTATTGCCTGGGTTCAAAGTCTGACCTCACCACTTTTTAGCGATAGGATACTGACTAACCCATGATCTTAAGCCTTCACTTCCTCATCTGCAAGGTATGAGCTGTTGGAGAAAGATACATACATACAAAGCCCTCAGCAAAGTACCTATTATGTTTCTTACTGATAAATGTTAAGAACTCTTTATAAACAATCTCTCCCTTTTGTAATATGTTTTATCAATTCCTACTTAATAATTATCCTACCCTTTTCAGTTTGAGTCTTCAGCTTGAGAGGAAACCTAAGAGTTGAATATGAATAGCTCTTACCATGTTACTTTGTTATCCTATCCCTTTGTCTTCACATTCTCCAAGCATGGGCATTTAGTCCACCTGCCATTCTTCCTGGTTATTACCTGCTCATCTACATATGCCCCAACAGGAGTGCTGTCTGCTTATCCTTGTGAAAATTATTTTCTTATGCACAGGATTCCAGATTCCCACAGATTTCTGTTTTTGGTAACGTGTGTTAGACCTCTTACCTGTTAGGTATTCTGACCACGACTTTCTGTTGCTCACTAACTTAGACACCTTTCTGCGTTGCACTGAGAAGCACCAGTCAAGGGATACGTTTCCTGATGGGTTGTCAGAGGTGGTCTCTGGATGGACCATGACTGTTTACTTCCCTTTACCATTGTCCTTAACAAAATTCACAAGACTGAAATACTGCTGATATAAGACAAAACTGAACATGTGTGAGGTGCCTGTGAGGGGTCAGTCACTCGGCGACTGACAACATTTTTTAGCACCTGAGCCAAGGGAGTACGCTAGAAATGTGGGGGTGTAGCCCCAGAAACAAACGTGGTAGCCATAGCAGCTTCTGACCCAGAGCCTTGGGAGTTAGCAGGACGCAGACAGCAGCTCTGACAGTCTTAAGAACCAGGAGACCTCTGTTTAGGAAAGGGAAGATTCAGGACTCCCAACAGATGCTTAACCTCTTAACCACTAGGCTAGGCTCTTTCTGACCCCACCCACCCCCAAGGTCTAGCTTAACCTACAGGCCAGGAAACTATAGTTATTAACCCTTTCCCCCAGCTCACACAAGCCCAAGACAGCTCCCTTTACCCCTGTGGTCCAAGAACTCCAGGTTTTGTCCAGTAACAGAAGCTTCTCCACTGGTTCCTGTTTTACTACCAGCACTGCTCACCAGGTTCTGGCTACATCCATGCTTAGCAGACATGACTCCACCCCAAAAGGAACTCAACAGGAATGCTCCACACAAAACAGCCTTTTCATTTCTCAGATATGCCAGACATTCATCCTGACCTTCGTCTATTGTTCCCTCTACTGGGCATATTGTTCCCTGGCCTGCCTGCCTACTTTCCTGGCTAACTTCTACTCATCCTTCATCGTTTTTCTCAGAAACTCTCCCTGATCCAAGGTTGAGTCAGGTACTCCTAATGTCCCACAGCAGTGATTATACCGTATCACTGCCTGTCTTCCTTGTCCGTTAAACTGTACAGACTATCTTCTTTCCCACTGTATTCCTAGTGCCTGGCACAAAGCAGGCCCTCAAAAAATAGCTGTTGGATACATTAGTTTGGATTCTTTCACTACCTCATTTCTGGGCTGTCACAAGCTCAGTAAGTCACTGATGAACTATTTCCCCATCTGTCTTGCTGCCCTGTCATTGTTCTTAATTGGTCAGTAAGTTTTTTGTATTCCTGAGACAAAACGTCCTTCATATTGTCCACACCATATCCCAAACCTGGTATGTGGACAATCAGGTGCAGTGACACAGCCTGGGTTGCTGTACCCTCTTTGTGACATTCTCATGGAAAATGAGGTTTCAATGTTATATTCCCATTTTTCTTATCTCCTGAGTATTCCTAATAGTAAGAGAAAAGCTGGAAGCAGTGATTCTTCCATCTGCTGTTCTGATTAGTCACAGGAAAAGCTTTCAAAGGACAATTTGCAGTAGCATTGAGAAGTGCTGCTTTAAGTCAGAATGACTCAAGATCTGGTAGTTTACCAGTCTGGAGTCTTGTTCCAAAGTAAACCCTTTCAACTAACAAAGATATAAATCTGACCAAAATATTTACAACATTCCTTGTATTCACAAGTTACTTTACAGTGTGGACTCTCTGATGGCGCATGAGGACTGATCTGTGCCTGAAAGCCTTCCCACATTCATTACATATATAAGCTTCATCCCCAGAATGGATTCTCTGATGCTGAACAAGGGCTGAGCTCCTTTTGAAAGTTTTGCCACATTCATTACACTGATAAGGTTCCTCTCCACTATGAATTCTCTGATGTCTGATGAGGTTTGAGCTCAGACTGAAAGCTTTTCCACACTCATTACATTCATAGGGTTTCTCCCCACTATGTATTCTCTGATGGGTTATCAGTTCTGAACTCTGCCTGAAAGCTTTTCCACATTCATTACATTCATAAGGTCTCTCTCCTGTATGAATTCGCTGGTGTCTAATAAGCTTTGAGCTTTGGCTAAAGGTTTTCCCACACTCATTACACTCATAGGGTTTCTCGCCAGTGTGAATTCTTTGATGTATAATGAGATATGAACTTTGACTGAATGCTTTGCCACATTCGTTACATTTACAAGCTTTCTCACCAGTATGAATTTTGCGATGTCTAATGAGGGCTGAGCTCTGATTGAAGGCTTTCCCACATTCACTACATTCATATGCCTTCTCACCGCTGTGAATTCTCTGGTGAATAATAAGATATGACCTCAAACTAAAAGCCTTTCCACACTGGTTACATTTATAGGGCTTTTCTCCAGTATGGATTCTCTGATGTTGTGTTAGAGAGGAATGCTGCTTGAAGCTGTGCCCACATACATCACATCTATAAGGTCTCTCTTCTGTAGGAACTTTCTGATAAGTTATAGAGTTTGTACTTAGAATCAAGCTGCTTTGAGGCTCATGATGGTCTCTCTTTCCCAGAGATTTGTGTGTGAAGATTACTTGACTAAAGCTGTCCCCTTGGGAAGGGGATCTTCTTAACTTCTCCCCTGTAGCATTTCCTTGTTGCCACTCTAAATTGCTTTCAGGTTCACTAATTCCTCCAGATGAAGGTTCTTGGGGAAGTCCTTGTGACTTTTCTCCTGAAATGTCCTTCTTTGTTGCTGTTTCACTGTTCTCACAATCTGAAATGATAATAGCAAAAAACAGACTGTTTTATTTCTCCATTCTCAATACCTACTTTCCATGTGAGAGGAAATACAGGCTTCTCCTTACAAAAGAGGTCACTGTCCACATGTATCTTTCTTTAACGGGCCATACTAGGGTCCCTCCCTCCTCCTTTCGAGTAACTAACGCCTATATCTACACTTTGAAGTTTATTCTTTCCTACTTCCTCTGAAACTTCAATTGATCAATTACCTACTATTCCTTTCCTATTATTTTCAACCTCTCTATCTGCTGACTCCCATTCATCACCATTTAAACAAGCCCAAATTTCTCATCTTTTTCTTTAAATTTTTTTTTAACGTTTTTTATTTATTTTTGAGACAGAGAGACAGAGCATGAACGGGGGAGGGGCAGAGAGAGAGGGAGACACAGAATCAGAAGCAGGCTCCAGGCTCTGAGCCATCAGCCCAGAGCCCGACGCGGGGCTCGAACTCACAGACTGCGAGATCGTGACCTGAGCTGAAGTCAGACGCTTAACCGACTGAGCCACCCAGGCACCCCTCTCATCTTTTTCAAATCAAGCTCCTTGCCTACACATCTCCTTCATGCAACCTCACTTCCATTCGGTGTAAAGCTGATGGGCTTTTTATTTAAAGAGACAGAGACAGCGAGAGAGGGAGCACTTGCACACACATGCGCATGAGCAGGGGAGAGGCAGTGGGAGAGGGAGAGAGAGAATCCCAGGCAGCCTCCACGTTCAGAGCAGAGCCCCACGCAGGGCTCAATCTCATGAACTGCAAGATCATGACCTGAGCTGAAATCAAGAGTTGGATGCCCAGCCAACTGAGCCACCCAGGTGCCCACAGAGTAAAGCTTCTTGAAAGAGTTAGCCTTACTCATCTCTGTTCTGCAATCTGGTTTCTGCCTCACCTGTGCACCCCCTCCCCACCATGCTACTCTCATCAAGGTCACCAACATCATAGATGCGTAATCCAGTAAATACTTTCTGGATCTTATTTAGTTGGCTTCCCTGTAGCACTGACACTGGGACCACACCTTCCTCTAGAGACGTTTCTCTTCCGGTTATGTTAGCCTGATTTCTGGGGGCTGTTCCTTAGATTCAAGGTCATCAAACACAAGGTCCTTCAGATGCTGTTCTGGGTTCTCATGTGTCCTCGCTCTACAAACTGTCTACCACCCAGGTTTCAATCACTACTTATGTTATAAGCTAATGTCTCCCCAGGGCCCCAGTTCTATCCCAGTTCTCCCTATTAAACTCTAGACTATCATATCCAGTGTTAACTGGGATATTACTTGTGAATATCTCACAAGCCCCCAAATGGCTAAACACATCATCAGGTATATTTTTTTCCCTTATATTTTCCCATTTACATGAATAGCACCATCATTAACCAAGCTGTTCAAGACTAAAACCTGAGTATCATCCTCAACTCCTTTCCCACATTCTCCACTTTTAACCATGACCAGCTACTGCAATGCAACTTAAAATGCTGGTCAAGAGACAGCTTTGATTGTCCCCATTTCTCACTGTAATACATCTTAATTTATTCACTGTGGCCATTTAGATTACAACAGTTTCTAACAGGACTCCACTCTCGCCTTCCTCTAATCCATTCTCCACTTTGCAGCTAGATTCTAAAGCACAAATCCAATCAACTACTCCCTTGTCCAAAACCTTTCAACTGTGCTCCACTGCACTTCTTCAAACTACTTAAGATGTCCCACAAGTTTTCACAACCTGGGTCTCCTTTTTCTCTCTGGTTATGTCTCACCATTTCTCCCCTATGAATTCTCTCAAGTTAAACTGAATCACCTGCAATTCCCAGAATGGGTTGTATTTTCCCACCTTCAGGACTTTGTGGCCTTTGCTTGTGTGATATTATAATATAGGAAATATATATTTGGTCTTCATCCTCAGCTCCTGGCACAGAGCTTTAAAAACCCTTGCAACTTCTTTCCTAAGTGGTAGAGGTGAGAAGAGTGTCTTTTGTTACCCATAATAAGCCCCTATCAACCAGTACCTCAGTTTATGCTAGTGAGGTAACTCCTGGAGGGTAGGGGCTGGCTACCAAAGGAACCAACTATATGATTAGAAGGTTGGAACTTTCAGCTCTGCCTCCTGACCTCCAGGGAGAGGGGCTGGACATTCAGTTAACCAATGGCCAATGATCTAATCAACCATGCCTATGTAATGAAACTTCTATGAAAACCTTAAACAAAGCGGTTCAGAGAGCTTCCAGGATGATGAACGCATCCAAGTGCCATGACAGTGGTGAACCTCTAACTCCCCAGGGACAGAAGCTCCTGTGCTCAGGACCCTTCTGGATCTTGCCTAAAGTACCTCTTCATACACCTGTTCACCTGTGTCCTTTATAATAAACTGGTAATGGTAAGCAAGGTGTTTCCCTGAGTTCTGTGAGCTATTACGGCAAATTATGAAACCTGAGGAGGTGGTCATGTGATGTCTGAATTGCAGCCAAATCGGAAAGAAGGGTGGGTAACCTGGGGATTCATTACAAGCCGAGGTGGCGGCGGGGAGGAAGGGAGGCAGCCTTGTGGGACTGAAACTTTAACCTGTAGGGTCGGCCCTAATTCTGGTGTGTCAGAATTAGTGTTGCTTAATGTGAAGGAAAACCCCCACACGTCCAGTGTCAGAAGTGTGTGAGTAGAAAAAGTTTTTCCCTTTAGGATGGGAAAAACTCCCACCCTATTTACCTAGTTTTCTCCTTACTCATTGTTCAAATCTTAGCTCAGATGTCTCCTCCTCTGAGAAGTACTCCTTGAACCTCTAAGGTTGGGTTAGGTGTGTTCGTATGTGCTCCCACAGTACCTAAAGCCCACTTTTATTCTAGAATTTACTATACTATATTGCAATTGCCTTTTCACTTGTCCACCCCATCTAGATGTAAAAGTTCCTTGAGGCAGAGACCCAGTGCCTACCACAGTAGCAGACATGTATTAGCACCCTATTAAGTTATATAACCAAGGAGTAAATGAATAAATGCCAGGGAAACTGACACAAGAAGGACTGACTGCACTTCCTGAGGGTTAGTAAATACAAAGCTGCTGAAGTGAATACCTCTGGTCCAGAGTAATAAAGGGGAGGCTCACATGTGGCATGTTTGTAAAATCCAATTACTTCTGTATCCTCAAAAAGAGACGCCTCTTACCACTTTTGGGGGAAAGGCAAGGTTCCCAGGGTTTCAGCTGTGTCTTTAAAGGTTGATGTGGGATGTCTGTTAACTCTTGGGATGTTCCAAGACATGTCAGATCCTTCCATGGCACTGCTGGTCCCTGAAATCAGTTAAAACATGGTTAATTTTGTGAGAAACTCCCTAGGGAAAATGCTTAGTAAAAATCTGAAAGAGGTCAATGACATCCCCAGGGATGAGCAACAGGGGAAAAAAAAGACCTATTTAAGGACAGGGATAGGTATGGGCACAGTAGTCACTTCAAGGTATGGTTCAGTAGAGACAAATGTTCATCCCACTGCCATGAGGATGCTACATGCATCAGTCTGTAAATTTCTCTTCTCACAACATACCACATCTCCCTGTTCCCACCTGCTGCCCTGGATCATCAAATTCCCTCTCCAAATCTTCCAATAGGGTCACAGCTTCCTCGCCGCTGGTTGGGCTATGTTGCTGAACCCAGATCTGCAGCTCCTCAGGCAGGATGCTCAGGAACTGCTCCAGCACCAGCAGTTCCAGGATCTGCTCCTTCGTGTGCAACTCTGGCATGAGCCACTGATAGCAAAGCTCCTGGAGTCTGCCCAGAGCTTCCCGGGGTCCAGGTGTCTCCTGGTAGCAAAACTTCCTGAATTGCTGGCGAAACAATTCTTGGCAGGATCGGGTACTCGCACTCTGCTTAAACTTCTGACCCCAGGAAAAGCTTTCTTCTACTTTCACTAGTATTAGTTCTTGTTCCTGAGGATTCTGAGGTACCAGGGTTGAAACTGCTCTGGATTCCACAGCCATTTTGGCTTGAACAGCTTAGCCAAAAGCTCACCACAACTGAGTACTGTACTTCACAGTTTCTTTGAGTAATTTCTTCTTGCCTGAAAGATACAAAAGCACTGTTAACTTAGCAGTGAAAAAAAAAAAAAACAACTCTAAGATTTATAATAAATATCAGTCATGAAAGGGAAGAAGTTTGAGACTATAACTAAATAAACAATCAAGTAACAAACTAAAAGTCACTCATCCCATTTGTCTTCCATAGTGGAATTTCTACCACTAATGCCCTAAGAAATTATTTTAGAAGCAAAAGAATGCAATATTAACATGAATCACATACTGAGAAATTTCCTTTTCAATTTTCTTTCAATCCTGATGGATAGTATAGGAAAAAAAAAATCTGTCTTTGTAAAACTTGCAGAATTCCCTTTTTAATGAAGTATAAGCCTCAGACTTCCAAGGGTAACTGTATCTAGCTAGGATTTAATAATAGTGGTTTTTAAAATTTTATTTTTAGTTACCCTCTAGCTATGGCAAATAATATTTTCATTTGCGGTAGTAACAACATTTAAAAAAATCATATTGAACAGAAGTTGATTTAAATAAAAACACTTTTTGGTAACTGACATTTGATCAAATTTGGTTTTCAATGCATTTCTTCAACAAACACAGAGGCACTTACCATGGGCTCTGTCGTGAGCCAGGCTTAAGAATACAAAGGTTTTCGCTTGTGAGTAAATTAATCTACAGAGGAATTAACCAAGAAATGTTTGTTAAAACGTTTACTGTGTGTTCAAAAAGATATCAATTGTCACGGAGTCACAAAATCAGCAAAAACGTCAATCTCCGTTCTAAAACTTAGAATATACGGGAGAAAACATTTAGAGAAAAATACGGGAACAGATAATTATGTATTAAATTTTGTGATAGAGGTCACACATGACCTGATTCTAGGGATGAGTGAATATCCATAGGAGGGTATGCCCTTGAAACAGCAGGACAAATCAATTACAATTTGATCCTAACAGTACCAGTAACTTTAGAGATTATAAGTATTTAGGTTAACATTTAGGTTTATTAAGCCAGCCCAGCCGCATTAGCCTGTATATGTTTGTATCCCGGTTAAACTTCAGCATTGGCGAAGTCACGGGGTGGGGGAGTAACTGCCCTCTCTGCTGGAAAGCAAGGGCCTAAGGTGGCCTCCTCTGGTCCCCAGGACGCTCAGAAACGCCGCCCGGACAAGGGGTCGCGACCCGGGGACGCACAGGCCGGGGAGCAGGGCTCGTTCACCTTGCGCCCGCCGCCCGGGCGGCGGGCCCACCCCATCCCCGCCCTCCCTCCGCTCGGGGCCCGAGTCCCTCACCACGAAGCCCAGCAGCGGCCAGGGAGCAAGCCGCCGACTCCAAGCGGCCAGCCACAAAGACCGGAAGTGCGCGCCCGAGACCTTCCGCTCGCGCAACCTCGGGAGCCTCCGTGCACCCCGCCCCGTGCTCACAGGCAGCCAATCAGCGCCGTGGATCCTTCGTTCCCATCGCCTTCCCTCCGGCCGGGAGCCCCGCGTAGCGTCGAGGCCCGGGTGTGAATGAGTCGGCGGGCGGGCGTCTTTCTGAGAGGTTGCCTTACGAGGGAGGGCGCTGCTTCCAGCCTTGGCTGCCTCCTACCCTGACCTCTCACCGCCACCACTCCCTATCATCTCCCCTGCAGTTTTCCAGAAAAGTGTTAGGATTTTTCTGTAATTCCAGTGCGTTTCCAGTATCTCCGACAAAAATAAACACGTGGATGAACAAGCCAGACAAAAAGTAACCATTTCTATTGCTCTTCCGTATGCATATCATTTTTGCCTTACAGCAGCTCTGTGCCGTGGCTTTATTATGCCCACTGTACAGCTATAGACAGTGCCCAAAGTCAAGCGGCGCGTGAACACAGACGCCCGAGTCCCCGTTGTTCAAGAAGACTGGCGTCCCAGACTCTGCGACTGTAACGGAGGGTTTTCCCATTTTTTCACTGGAACCCACCAGGCATTAAGACTTAGTGTTTACATTTTTCTTGGCCATTTAGTAGATGAAAAATGATGCTTCATGTTGTTTTAACTTCAGTTTCATTTAGATTAGTGAATTTGGGATTAAGGTATTTCCCTCGTGTTTATTGACCATTTATGGTTCTTCAAGGAAATGGCTTTTCCCATTTTTTAAATTGAGGTGTTACTATTTTTCTTTAAACTTGCAAGAATTTGTTTTACTTGCTAATGATATCAGCTCTCAGTTTTTACAAATATTTTCCTTGTATTTATTTTTTGAATTTTGGCACAAGGTGATGCATAGTTCGAAATATCTTTTGCGAGCTAACACAATTAGGACGCACATATTTGGGGAAGAATAATTAGCTTTTAGTTCTTAATCATTGTGAACCAACTGGTAATTTTATCAATTAAGAGAACAAATATTACCATATGTTTCAGTTATCTGTTCCTGCATAGATAAAACAGCAGGTGTTTTATTGCTCACAGTTCTGTGGTCAGGAATTCAGGGAGGGCTTAGCAGAGATGGCTAGCTCATGCTTTACGGGGTGGCAGCCTGCATGGCTTGATGGAGACCAGAGAGTCCAGGAAGACTTCACTCACATTGCTGTGACCTTGGTGCTGGAGTTACTTGATTCTCCATAAAACCTCTCTCCATGTAGTTTCTCAGCATTCGGGAGCTTACGCTAACGAGTTTAGCACTTTATATGGTGCAGGGCTTCCAACAGAGTGAAGAAGAAAGGGAACAGGCTAGTTCTCTTAAGACTTAGGTTTGGAATTGGCATTACATTACTTCTGCGGTATTCTTTTTTTTTTTTTAATGTTTATTTATTTTTGTGAGAGAGAAACAGTGCCCGTGGGAGAGGGGCAGAGAGAGAGAGAGAGAGAGAGAGAGAGAGAGAGAATCAGGAGCAGGCTCCAGGCTCTGAGCTGTCAGCACAGAGCTGGATGTGGGGCTTGAACTCAGGAGCCAAGAGATCGTGACCTGCGCTGAAGGTGGATGCGTAACCAACTGAGCCACTGAGGCGTCCCACTTCTGCGGTATTCTGTTGGCAGAAGGACTAGATTCATGCGAAGGGGAAATAGACTCCACCTTTTAACAGGAAGAGCAGCTTGAACATAGATGGACATTACCCTTGAGTCCAGTCTACCACAATTACTTACATGGAGAAGTAGGAGTGGAACTTAGGAGTGAAACTGTTGAAAGAGAGAAGGAATGCTTTTAACTGCAGTAATAGAAAACCTTACTAAATGTCCTTACTGGTTAAGCCTTTCTATTATCCCACATAGCTCCATGTGTGAAGGTAAGGCCATCCCTGGGATTGGCTGTGAACCAACCAAATATGGTAAATAGGGCTTGACAATATTGTCGAGGACCCAGGTCCCTTCCCTCTTTTTGCTCTGCCATTGTTTTTAAAGTTAAAAGAGTTTTTTTTTTTTAATGTTAGAGAGCACAAGCAGAGGAGAGGGGCAGAGGGAGAGAGAGAATCTCAAACAGGCTCTGTGCTCAGCATGGAGCCTGACATGAGTCTCAATACCACCACCCTGGGATCATGACCCGAGCTCATGAATGCTCAAGTGACTGAGCCATCCAGGTGTCCCCGTTCTGCATTTTTAAGTGTGTTGGACTGTTTTCCAGTCTGGCTTTCCTTATGGTCTTAAAATGACTACCTTAGTTTCAGATTACAGATAATATCCAGAGCAGAAAAAGAGAACACCCTTATATTATGCCTCTATTTATTTATAATGGGAGAGGGAGGGAGGGAGGGAGAGAGAGAGAGAGAGACGGAGGGAGAGAGAGAGAGAGAGAGACAGAGAGAGAGAGAGAGAGAGAGAGAGAGAGAGAGAGAATCCCACATAGTCTCTGCACTGTCAGCACAGAGTTTGACCTGGGGCTCAATCCCACGAACCATGAGATTGTGACCTGACCTGAAACCCAGAGTCAGATGCTTAATCAACTGAGCCACCCAGGAGTCCCTGTTCTGCCCCCTTTTAAGACTAATGACGACTTTTCCCCCCCAGCAGATTTCTTCTCTTATTAGTTAAAAGTGCTTCAACTGTCTGTGCCTATCACCAAAAAGTGGTGAGGCATCCATGATGGGCTCAGGCGAATTGAAATTCATATCCCATGTATGAGGAGGGGCCAGTCTCTCCTGAAAGACAATGTGGGGAAGGTAAACAAAATTAGGTTATGTTAAAAAGGCAGAAATGTTAAGGCAGTGTAGGTGTGCTGAGAACACTGATTCCGTCTTTGGCCCTCCATGCTGTTGATGCCCTCACAGTGACCTCCCTTGGGGCTACATGTTTCAGGCCCCTTGGAGATTGATGCATGCTCTGACCTGAATGTGGGAAGGCTTCTTCTAATTGTCCCTAAAGGGATGCAGAGAAGTTTCCACTTTAGAAAACTAGTAGAACTAGAACTGGTGCACAGGTGACACCACTTGAGATAACTACCCTATGACCTCACCCCTCATGCCCTTTGCTCTATAGAAGCTAGGGATTAAGAGCCAGACTTAGTGGGGGATAGCTGAATAGGGCTTCGGATCGTCTGTCTGCCTGATTCTCCCTGTAAATTACCGTAAGAGTCTGTAAAGGTCAGGGGGTGGCTTGTGTCATTTTTCTGGTCTCAAAGTGCCTTCTCAGTTTGGAGGATACTTTACTGACTCTCGTCTGCCTTCCAAGAGGCAGAAAAAGTGGATAAACAGATGAATGTTGAGTGTGTAATAGCAGCGTCTACTGCAGTAGATAAGCTGATTCACCTATATAGGTAAGAAAGTGAGACCTAGAAAAAGAAATTGAAATTCTAGTTATTCCTTATAAGATGGTGCATATATTTAAAAGATAAACCAAATACTTAGCTGCAAGAGGTGTAGATGAGAGTTATAGCTAATGCGTAGGGCTTGGTTAAAATTCCCAGTGGGATAGCAACTTACTATTCTTAAGAACTTTAGCCATGAGGTCTTAGTCTGTTTGGGCTGCTATAACAAAAATACCACATAGACTCAGTGGCTTATAAACAACAGAAATTTATTTCTCACTGTTCTGCAGGTTGGAAAGGCTAATATCAAGGTGTTGCAGATTCAGCATCTGGTGAAGCCCCACTCCTGGTTCATACACCCGTAATTGGTGAGTAAGGCTATTCAGTAAATTTTAACTGCCTGAATTACTGTATCACATTCAACAGTGCTCTCTTTCAATTTCATCAAGCTAGATAAACTCCTTGAAAGTAGGGGTTCCTGGGTGGGTCAGTTGGTTAAGTGTCTAACTCTTGATATCGGCTCAGATCGTGATCTCAGTCATGAGACTGAGCCCTGAATCAGGCTCCAAGCTGAGTGTGGAGCCTGCTTGGGATTCTCTCTCTTTCTCTCTCTCTCTGCCCCTCCTCTGGTTGCTCACTTGTTCTCTCTCAAAATAAATTAACAAACTTAAAGTCTCTTTGGGCACCTGGGTGGCTCATTGGGTTGTGTCTGACTCTTGATTTCAGCTCAGGTCATGATCTCATGGTTTGTGGGTTTGAGCCCCCAGTTAAGCTGAAAGTACAGATGAAGCCTGTTTGGGATTCTTTTTCTCTCCCTTTCTCTGCCCCTCCCTTGCTTGCCAGTGTGTGCTCTCTTTCTCTCTCTCAAAAGTAAATATTAAAACAAATTTTTAAGTCTCTGTAAACCACTATTCAATAATAAAGAATAAAGAAAATGGCCTCTGATGCTTAAGGCAAATGGATCATTCCCTTATTCTGCACATATTATTGAACGTTAGTATATGTGAAACTCTGGTAAGAAAAGTGAGGGATTCACATGAAATAAAAGATACGCTTCACACTTCACTTACCACTATAACTCCTAGAATATAAACTCCATAAGGGGTTGTTTCCATGTTGTCTCTACAGTATGGCCTGGCCTACAAACTTACAAGAGAGCTACAGTAATTGCTATTATGGTAATTAAACAAGGAGCCACTAAGGTGACTCTAACGCCTTAGCAGCCTGGGGAAACAAATCAACACCTAAGTTAGAGTGGATGACTTTAAAAGCCTCGAAACAAGAACTTGACACTTAACAACAGCTAATCACAAACAGCTAACAGGGTTCTCAAGTAAGGCAACAAGATCAGCAATAGCCAATCAGAATTTCCTTGATTTGCTCCTGTGTCTGTGCTAGAAGCCCTTTCCCTTCGCTCCTGCTGGTGGATTGCCCCTAGCCATTGTCAGCTTGGCCCTGCCTGGTTCGCATTGACGTTTGCTCAAAAAAACCCCTCAAAATTTTCGTCTACCTCAGTTTATCTTTTAACAGTGCTAAAACTAGTAATATGTATCTGAAGGGTTCAAAGACGGCAAGTTTTCAGAAAGAAAAATTTTGAATAATATGCTTAGACCGTTTGAACCCAAGATTTATTGATTTATTTATTTAAAAAAATTTTTTTTTAACGTTTATTTATTTTTGAGACAGAGCATGAACGGGGGAGGGTCAGAGAGAGGGAGACACAGAATCTGAAACAGGCTCCAGGCTTTGAGCTGTCAGCACAGAGCCCGACGCGGGGCTCGAACTCACGGACCGCGATATCATGACCTGAGCCGAAGTCGGACGCCCAATCGACTGAGCCACCCAGGCGCCCCCCAAGATTTATTTTAATCAACTATAGTAAGAGGACAGACACAGTGACAACTGCCTTTGAAAAGAAAAAAAAAAGTTTTTTACAAGTCTCTAGGGGATGGGAGGCACTGCATGCCACATGGGGTCTGTGGGGTTACTCACAGGGAAAATCAGGGGTGGAGGGAGAACTAGAGCCAATTTTTTTTTTTTTTTTTTTTTTTTTTTTTTTTTTTAGTGCTGGGAAGTAGCTGGGGGGGATTTTCCCTACTGAGCAGAGAGCAAAACACCTGGTTGAGGCCTGTGGTTGCAGGGTTTGTAAGAGATTTCAGAGTGCCTGACGGTGGAGGTGTTTGTAAAAATAAATAAGTAAATAAATAAAAAACAAAAGAATCTTTGGACTGTTAGCATGACACTGTGACTCCAAGATGCCAAATCATCAGTCACAGAAATATCAAAAATGCTTATTACACTGTATATTCTATTACTGGTACCATGATGTCACCAGTTTAGCTTTGTATTTTTTGCAGACAGATAATAGATGTATTAACAGAATAAAACAGTGTTTATTTGTAGTACCCACAACAGTAAACAAAGGCCTTATTTACTAAGTTGTTTCTCTTTGCAGCAATGTCAAAGCCCTTGGGGTTGCTCATGAGGTACATCCATGCACTTGTTGTGCCTGGAACAGAGTTAAAGCTACAGGTGGACTCTTTCCTGTTTTACTCTTTTCCCTTCCTTTTCAGGTTAACCACAATGACAGATCTCATCCTGGCTGTTAATCCAGTCAGCCACTTCAGAAAGTGGTTCTGTTAGGACTCTGTTCTGCCTTAGGGTGATCCAGTAGAGATAAATTCTAAGATGAGGCAAGGGGAAAGGTGATGCCTTTCAAAGTGCATGGAGGATGAGTAATAAAATGAACAACTTAGCTAAAGAAGCAGAGTGAAACATTTTCTAATGGTTTTGTGGACAGGATCATGAGAGTCTGGAGAGAAAGCTTTTTAAAAAAAGCTGTAGGACTTGGGTACTAAAAGACATTAACCTCATTTCATTTTAACTGTTATTTGTGGGAAAGTGAACATGTTAAGAATCTAATTTGGTTGCCTTGGTTGTAATATTTGCCTAAATTCTTTTGTTGTAGCAATCATTTATTTTTAATTTTTTAAAGATTTTATGAAGTCATCTGTACACTCAACGTGGGGCTCAAACCCTCACCCTGAGATAAAGAGTCTCATGCTCCATTGACTGAGCCAACCAGGTGCCCCTGTCATAGTGATCAGTTAGGAGGAAACGTAGGTTTTACTTGAATTTTTTACAGTACAGTGAATTCATAGAATACCCATTGGTTTCTCTCTGACAGTACCTAATGAAAAATTAATTTTTAATCTTGTCAGGCAGCATGGTGGTAAATGACTGACCAGTTTATATACTGCCCAATGTTCAGGCCCCTTGAAGGCCAAATACATTGTTTCAAAATACTTTTCAGAAGGTGCAACCTAATTTGCTTACCTTTTCTGGATTTGTTTTGCTTTTTTTAAAATTTATTTTAACTTGTTTTATTTTTTATTTTTTTAAATTTACATCCAAATTAGTTAGCATATAGTGCAAAAATGATTGCAGGAGTAGATTCCTTAGTGCCCCTTATCCATTTAGCCTATCGCCCTCCCACACCCCTCCCATAACCCTCCGCTTGTTCTCGGTATTTATGAGTCTCTTCTGTTTTGTCCCCCTCCCTGTTTTTATATTATTTTTGTTTCCCTTCCCTTATGTTCATCTGTTTTGTCTCTTAAAGTCCTTATATGAGTGAAGTCATATGATTTTTGTCTTTCTCTGACTAATTTCACTTAGCATAATACCCTCCAGTTCCATCCCCGTAGTTGCAAATGGCAAGATTTCATTCTTTTTGATTGCTGATAATACTCCATTGTATACATATACCACATCTTCTGTATCTATTCATTCATCTATGGACATTTGGGCTCTTTCCATACTTTGGCTATTGTTGTTAGTGCTGCTATAAACATTGAGGTGCATGTGTCCCTTTGAAACAGCACACCTGTATCCCTTAGATAAATGCCTAGTAGTGCAATTGCTGGGTCGTAAGGTAGTTCTATTTTTAGTTTTTTGAGGAAACTCCATACTGTTTTCCAGAGTGGCTGGACCAGCTTGGATTTCCATGGATTTGTTTTGCTTTTAAAAATTCATTATATTATGCTTTTATGCTTAGGATTATACTGCTGCAGGTAATAACATGTTCTTTTTAAGTGGCAACTTCTTTGGGTGATATTAAAGAGATCCCATTGAATATCTTTTTGTAGGACTTCCTTTATGTGGTCTACCAGTTTGAAATTTGTGATCGCTTATACAGAGACCACAAGATGACTTTCATCACCAGGAGTAGAAATGGGTACCCAAAGGGACATTTGGCGCCAGTACTTTGGGGAGGATGGGACCAGTGGGAATGGGCAGAATAACATAATGGTTAGGAGTTTGGTTTCTGGAGCAACACTGGGTTTGAATCCCTGCTCTCTCTGTTGTTAGCTCTGTGACCTTGTGCAAGCTTCTTAAATGTTCTAATCTTTACTCTTCTGTTGTAAAAAAACAGGCAAAGTGATGGTACTTAACTACTTCATAAAGTTGTGAGCATCAAGTGAATAAATACACTCAGAACAGTGCTTGATGAATGTGTATTGGCGGTATTTGGGGAGGAGGAATTGCATTGGTGAGGAGAATGTGGAGGCTAGAAGAAACAACAGTACTGTAAGTCTGGGTTTGTCTGATGGTAAGAATTATTTAGGGTCTTTGTTAAAAATACACATTTCTAGGCCTTCAGTTACAACCTTGAGGGAGGGTTCTAGGAATTTGTTTTTGACAAATACCTCAGATGATTCTTAGTATCAAATTAATTTGGGAAACTGATGTGGCAGAATGTAGACTTCAGAGTCAGACATATGTAGATTCTGATCCATTCTTGAAACAATTATGTCCAAATTTCCACATGTACCAGAGCCTGCTTTAGGTGCTGGGCATACAGCAGAGATTAAAACCCACCAAAATCCCTTATTTTTGTCTTTATAGACTTTGTAGTCTACTGGGATTCCCGTTCTAAGATGTCGACTGGGGCCTATTGGTGTGACTTGAGTGAACTATTTAAACAATAAAAGCTTTTTTACCCTTGTCACATAAGCATTATAAGTTCATTAAAGAAAAAAATAATAAATCAGAAACACCATAGCCCAGTGAGCATGATCATGTTGGAGAGGGAAATCCTTAGCTGCCCAGAGGCCTGATGTTTACATTAAGTGAAAGCGTTTAGGGGAGAAGAAAAGTGGTGGGGTTGGTGGTTTGGTGGTGGTGAAGATGTCCAAGTGGTTTTACCTTGAAGTGGGAAATTGAGCTACTTGACCACGGAAGGGCCATTATGACCAGATTTCATTTGCTTGGGTTTTTGTGTTTACTGTCTGATGGCCTGGGTTGCAAACCTAATAGGTTGTTTTGACAAATCCCTTCAAAATTGCCTTTTGAGAGGAAAATTTGGGCAGATGAATTTTAGTTTTCTCTTCCTCCAGGAAGATATGATAAAACAGGAGAAAATATGTTTTCATTGATGGCTTCTGTATATATTAACTTTTGAAAATGGTTTTGTTCCTTTCTTCTAAGGGGATAGCATGGAGTACTTGACAAAGGTTTGAATTGGAGTTCAATTTAATATAACCGGTGTCCTATCTACTCTTAGAGTCAAAGCAGGAGCAGGAACTTTAGTTAGTTTAGTTTGTTTTTTTTTAATTAAAAATTTTTTTTTAAGATTTTATTTTTAAGTAATCTCTACACCCAACATGGAGCTTGAACTTACAACCCCAAGATCAGGAGTTGCATGCTCTACCAACTGAGCCAGCCAGGTGCCCCTTTGTGTTTTTAGTAAATGAATTAAGGGACACTAGGATTAAGATTGATGAAAGAATGCTATTTAATTCTGTAAAAAACAGATTAAAGATAAAATATTGTTTTCTTTGAAGTGTCTGTTTTTATCCTTTGATTTGCAAGTTCGGGATTTATTTCACACTGGATGTGGTGATTTATTACCATCTCTACTTTTGGTTCTTATGCTCTAAGTACATTATAAAAGTCATTAAAAACAAAAAATATAGTTTGGACATTGCTGTTGGGGGACATGGAAGTGTTCTTTTCAGTGACATTTGAGACTGATAATGCTTGTCTCTTTAGGAGCCAAAGCTATCACATTTTTTGCACTTTCTTAATGTGCTGCACAATTAGTAAATTAGTGTAATTTACTTTTACACTAAAGTATGAGTTTTTGGAAATTATGGGGATATAGAGATAAGGCTACAGGCTTAATCATTACTCATCCTAACACAATCCAGTTTCCTGATACCATTCCTCTAATGTTGAACTTTTGAAGGTAGTGACCTTGTAACTGCCAGTACCTTGAAGTTGGCTCTTGAATCCTTATCCATTCTGAACAGTAGCATTTGTCACTGTGGACAGCCTATCTTTTTCTCCTACTCTACCGCTCCCTCCACACTTTGCCTAGCTAGCTCCTCTTTTGTACCTACTTCCTTTATACAGGCTTCTGCCCAGCTCATGTTCAACACTCCTCTCTTCATATATATTTCATCTACAAGAAATGATTTCACCCTATTTGTGCATAAATGATCCCCACGTTTGTTTTTCCATTCCTGACTTGTCTACTAAAGGAAAACTGTTTCTTTACTCATAAGACTTCTGATACCAAATGTGTGGGTTTCCCCACATCCAGCGGTTCTCCAGTTCCAAAACTGGAGTCTCACGATTCAGTCCATTCTAACGCTAGCTGCTCAGAGCTGGCACGGGCCCTGCAGGTGAAGGGCTCAGCCCCAGAAGACTGTCACTTCACTTCAGATACCAATCACAAGTAGTGGGTTACCAGCTTACCCATGCTTTGGTCCAACATGGCTACACAGTGGAGGTTCCCACAGCCCCCCAAAGGTTTGATAATTTGTTATGATAGCTCACAGAAATTGAGGGGAACACTTTACTTACTATTGTTGGTTTATTGTAAAGAATACAAATGAACAGCCAGATGAAGAGCTATTAGGGTGAAGTCGGGAAGAGTCCTGGGTGCCAGAGCTTCTGTCCCTACAGTTTGGGTTGTGCCACCAACCTGGAGTCTCTTAATGCCTTTGTTTAGGTTCCTTTGGAGGTCCCATTTAATAGCTATGATTGATTAAATCATTGACCACTGATGATTGACTCGATCTCTAGTATCCTCTCCCTTTCCTGGAGGTTAGAAGTAGAGTACAAAACTGAAAATTCCAATTTTCTAATCAGGTGGTTGGTTCCTCTGGCAACCAGCCCTCGTGTTCCATCTCATTAGCATATATACTCAAGTATACTTGAAAGGGGCTTACTGTGAATAACAAAACTCTTCTCTCACTCCTACCACTCAGAAAATCCCAAGGGTTTTAGGAGCTCTGTGCCAGGAACCAGGGATGAAGACCAGGTATTTATTGCTTGTTACATCACAATATTACATCTACAAAGCCCCAAATCTTAATTCCTGGTTTGTATGAACATCAATTCCAGTATTGGTGAATAGTCCAACAATGCCTCAACATTCACACAGCCAATTCCAATTCAACTACCTTCCTTTATTTTTAATCTTATTGATAATGAATTGTTATTGTGGAATTATAATAGAGTAATTGCCTTACTTTAACTTCCACCCCCACTTTTTTTTTTTTTTTTTTAAACACCTTATAATGTCATGACTAACCAGAAATTTAGGACCAGTATAGGGGAAAATTGGTAATTTTTAAACTGTGGTCCTATTGAATTACCATCTGAAATAGCTCAAATTTGTTGTCTTTACCTTTCCACGGTTTCAATTCAGGCCTTTGTCTTTCTTGTAAATAGATTCTTAATCTCCTTGATTCCTATCTGCCCTCTTATTCCAATGCATCTTTCAGGTTGCTGCCGGAATCTTGACATGAATCTGATTATGTAATCATCCTATTTGTAAGTCTTTGCTGCCGTGCTGTATCCTCAGAATATAAGGTGCAAAATTTTACCACTTCATTTAGCATCTTTCTCCTGACCGATATTACCTACCTGTGTACTTGGACACCAAAATCGTGTTCCATTTCTCTCCTGCTATTGTTTAATTTCTTTGCCCTTGTCCTGACTTTAATATTAAACATTGAGCTTTTGGTTGAAATCTTCAGCATCCTTCAAGGACAATGTATAGGTTATTTCCCTGTGAAGGCTCGCTCAGCCCTTAGGAAGGGCTCTGTTATCATTTGCTCCTCTTAACTTATTCATAATAGTATTCCTTGGACCTGCAAAACACTTGAACATATTATTAAATTGAAAGTACTTATTTTTTGAAATTATCCTTAAATGTTTTTATTACCATTTAGTTCTTTGGTAAATTTCCTTTGTTTGATTTCTTAGCAAACCAAACTACTACCATCACCATTGTTATCCTCACTTTGACACACATTGAACAAAGGTCTGGACTGTTTGCATACGATTGGGGTAGACTGGAGTACAGAAAGATCTAATCATTGGTCCTGCACTTATCAACTCAATGAACTATTCGGTAGACCTGGAATGATGGTAAGTGCGCTTCTCCCAGTGCTGTGCTACCATCACAATGAGTGGATGATCTGCTATACAAGTCTCTGTTTCCTTTGAAATTCAAGGTCATAAACCGATTCATACTCAACACATTTCTAAGCATAGTGGCTACTCCTTTACATAATTTTAAACAAGTCTAGAGTAAATTATGTGCAGCTAAGCAAGTTTAGTCTAAACTAAACTGTTTTGTGTTTAAATAGCAACTGAGGGGCGCCTGGGTGGCTCAGTCAGTTAGGCGTCCGACTTCGGCTCAGGTCATGATCTCACGATCCATGAGTTCGAGCCCCGTGTCGGGCTCTGTGCTGACAGCTCAGAGCCTGGAGCCTGCTTCAGATTCTGTGTCTCCCTCTCTCTCTGACTCTCTCCCATTCATGCTCTGTCTCTCTCTGTCTCAAAAATAAATAAACATTAAAAAAAAAATAGCAACTGATTTTCTCAGTCTCCTAGGAAACTGCATGGAAACCAGGGACTCAAGTAGTAACCCTTTAAATAGAGAACATGTCAGGATCTCTTAAAGCTTTAAAATCGAGGATAGTATTACCAGTTTGTGTAAGTAAGCATGACAACATGGTAGAAGGAAATGTTACGAAAGCACACAAGTGAATGCATTCTGCTAATGTCTGAATCTAATCAAACCAACCAAAAATAAATTCAAACAAGTGTTAATTTTTAAAATATAACTTGCCCAACATTTTACTATAATTTTATTAGTCTGTAAAAGGATCACATGCTAGTAAAATCCTACAGGTATAATAAAATATATGAAGTTGTTGAATGCTCATCTAAATAGAAGTTCCTATGCCACAGGATAGATACCTCTATTTTTACTGAAGTGTTTACTTGCACAAAGAATGAGTAAACTAATCGACCTTAAAATCCTCACTAGTTTTTGTAGTTGATAGTATTATTATTGTTAGTATCTATGAGAATAATGTAGTTATATATGAAGGGTTAATAGTATAAACAGTAAAGTATATCACCTATTAATCATGTTTATTAGAAAGGTCATCATGTGCATATTAGAAGTATTTCAGAATATTCAAACAGTTGTCAATTTCTTATTTCCCACGCTCCCCTTTTTTGTTTATCTCTCTGGCTTTGCAGGAATCTTGTTAGTTTGTGTTGTGTTACACTTGTTGTGAGTTAACAAGTGATAGTTGGCAATAGTGGTGATACCGGATCCAGTTGTAAAATGGATGCAACCTTAAATTACTTATAGATGTGGAAATACAATCTGGCTGGACCCAGTAGAATAAATAGATTTTTGTTTACCCGCAGTTTAGTACTTTGGCAGTACTACTGCCAAATATTCCGGAAAAACAGTCACAGGATTCTTGAGACTTTTCCCTGGAGCATGCTGCCACCTGTTGGCCAGATAATGCAGGGCAGAGCTACAGTAGGATCCGAGGGAGACCGCAGTATCCTTGCTCATTCCCACTAACATTTAATACTTCCAGAACATAGAAAATTTAGATTTTCAATATCTAACGGATTCATCCTTTTCTTTATAAGGAAAAATAATATAACAGCCTAAGGAACCAAATAATCTGGAACACTTGGCCCAGACTTTCATGAATACAAAGGTACTGTAGCAGAGTAAATTCTAAAACACCTACTTTTGAGTTGTATGAAGAAAAAATAATTAGCCTTGGAAAGTTTCATAGCAAAACGCTTAAGGTGTGATTTATCTTATGCTTATTCAGTTTTGTAAACCTGTCATCACTTTTTTAAAAGTGATGGCATATATGAAAATGAAGTAACTTTGGCCTAAATGGAAAAGTGGCATATTTCAAATGTCATTAATAAATAAAATCTGTGCCTACAACACCTACATTTTTGATACTTAATAAACCAATGTTTATTTAGCACCGCTGAGCCAAGAAGTCTACTAGGTTCTGTGACTAGTGCAGTGAATCAAAGACCCAGGGTCTGCCCTCTGGAAACCCATCTAGAGGGTGATGCAGAGGTGGCAACAGAATTCTAGAAAAACAGAATAAGGTACAGTATATGCAGAGTGCTTTGGGAGCTTAGAGGAGAGACTTCAAACCCCAGTTTGGATTATGGAAAATAGTAAGCATATTAGAGCAAACATTCTTTAGTAGTTTACAGCTGACATATATGGACTTCAATTTATGTCCCCATAATAAAAACTTAAACTCCAGTTTAATATTGTCAGATTTCTTTTTTTTAATGTTTTATTTTTGTTTTTTGTTTTTGTAATATATGAAATTTACTGTCAAATTAGTTTCTATACAACACCCCGTCCTCATCCCAAAAGATGCCCTCTTCAGTACCCATCACCTCCCCTCCCCTCCCTCCCACCCCCCATCAACCCTCAGTTTGTTTTCAGTTTTTAAGACTCTCTTAAGCTTTGTCTCTCTCCCAGTCTAACCTCTTTTTTTTTTTTTTTTCCCTTCCCCTCCCCCATGGGTTTCTGTTAAGTTTCTCAGGATCCACATAAGAGTGAAAACATATGGTATCTGTCTTTCTCTGTATGGTTTATTTCACTTAACATCACACTCTCCAGTTCCATCCACGTTGCTACAAAGGGCCATATTTCATTATATCTCATTGCCACGTAGTACTCCATTGTGTATATAAACCACAATTTCTTTATCCATTCATCAGTTGATGGACGTTTAGGCTCTTTCCACAATTTGGCTATTATTGAGAGTGCTGCTATAAACATTGGGGTACAAGTGCCCCTATGCATCAGTACTCCTGTATCCCTTGGGTAAATTCCTAGCAGTGCTATTGCTGGGTCATAGGGTAGGTCTATTTTTAATTTTCTGAGGAACCTCCACACTGCTTTCCAGAGTGGCTGCACCAGTTTGCATTCCCACCAACAGTGCAAGAGGGTTCCCGTTTCTCCACATCCTCTCCAGCATCTATAGTCTCGTGATTTGTTCATTTTGGCCACTCTGACTGGCGTGAGGTGATATCTGAGTGTGGTTTTGATTTGTATTTCCCTGATGAGGAGCGATGTTGAGCATCTTTTCATGTGCCTGTTGGCCATCTGGATGTCTTCTTTAGAGAAGTGTCTATTCATGTTTTCTGCCCATTTCTTCACTGGGTTGTTTTTCGGGTGTGGAGTTTGGTGAGCTCTTTATAGATTTTGGATACTAGCCCTTTGTCCGATATGTCATTTGCAAATATCCTTTCCTATTCCGTTGGTTGCCTTTTAGTTTTTTTGATTGTTTCCTTTGCTGTGCAGAAGCTTTTTATCTTCATGAGGTCCCAGTAGTTCATTTTTGCTTTTAATTCCCTTGCGTTTGGGGATGTGTCAAGTAAGAAATTGCTGCGGCTGAGGTCCGAGAGGTCTTTTCCTGTTTTCTCCTCCAGGATTTTGATGGTTTCCTGTCTCACATTCAGGTCCTTTATCCATGTTGAGTTTATTTTTGTGAATGGTGTGAGAAAGTGGTCTAGTTTCAACCTTCTGCATGTTGCTGTCCAGTTCTCCCAGCACCATTTGTTAAAGAGATTGTCTTTTTTCCATTGGATGTTCTTTCCTGCTTTGTCAAAGATGAGTTGGCCATACTTTTGTGGGTCTAGTTTTGAGGTTTCTATTCTATTCCATTGGTCTACGTGTCTGTTTTTGTGCCAATACAATGCTGTCTTGATGATTCCAGCTTTGTAGTAGAGGCTAAAGTCTGGGATTGTGATGCCTCCTGCTTTGGTCTTCTTCTTCAAAATTACTTTGGCTCTTCGGGGCCTTTTGTGGTTCCATACGAATTTTAGGATTGCTTGTTCTAGGTTCGAGAAGAATGCTGGTGCAATTTTGATTGGGATTGCATTGAATGTGTAGATAGCTTTGGGTAGTATTGACATTTTAACGATATTTATTTTTCCAACCCGTGAGCACGGAATGTGTTTCCATTTCTTTATATCTTCTTCAATTTCCTTCATAAGCTTTCTATAGTTTTCAGCATACAGATCTTTTACATCTTTGGTTAGGTTTATTCCTAGGTATTTTATGCTTCTTGGTGCAATTGTGAATGGGATCAGTTTCTTTATTTGTCTTTCTGTTGCTTCATTATTAGTGTATAAGAATGCAACTGATTTCTGTACATTGATTTTGTATCCTGCAACTTTGCTGAATTCATGTATCAGTTCTAGCAGACTTTTGGTGGAGTCTATCGGATTTTCCATGTATAATATCATGTCATCTGCAAAAAGTGAAAGCTTGACTTCATCTTTGCCAATTTTAATGCCTTTGATTTCCTTTTGTTGTCTGATTGCTGATGCTAGTACTTCCAACACTATGTTAAACAACAGCGGTGAGAGTGGACATCCCTGTTGTGTTCCTGATCTCAGGGGGAAAGCTCTCAGTTTTTCTCCATTGAGGATGATATTACCTGTGGGCTTTTCATAAATGGCTTTTATGATGTTTAAGTATGTTCCTTCTATCCCGACTTTCTCGAGGGTTTTTATTAAGAAAGGATGCTGAATTTTGTCAAAAGCTTTTTCTGCATCGATTGACAGGATCATATGGTTCTTACCTTTTCTTTTATTAATGTGATGTATCACGTTGATTGATTTGTGAATGTTGAACCAGCCCTGCATCCCAGGAATGAATCCCACTTGATCATGGTGAATCATTCTTTTTATAAGCTGTTGAATTCAATTTGCTAGTATCTTATTGAGAATTTTTGCATCCATATTCATCAGGGATATTGGCCTGTAGTTCTCTTTTTTTACTGGGTCTCTGTCTGGTTTAGGAATCAAAGTAATACTGGCTTCATAGAATGAGTCTGGAAGTTTTCCTTCCCTTTCTATCTGGTCCTGGACTCTTATTTGTTGGGAGATTTTTGATAACTGATTCAATTTCTTCACTGGTTATGGGTCTGTTAAAGCTTTCTATTTCCTCCTGATTGAGTTTTGGAAGCGTGTGGGTATTTAGGAATTTGTCCATTTCTTCCAGTTGTCCACTTTGTTGGCATATAGTTTTTCATAGTATTCCCTCATAATTGCTTGTATTTCTGAGGGATTGTAATAATTCCATTTTCATTCATGATTTTATCTATTTGGGTCATCTCCCTTTTCTTTTTGAGAAGCCTGGCTAGAGGTTTGTCAATTTTGTTTATTTTTTCAAAAAACCAACACTTGGTTTCATTGATCTGCTCTACAGGTTTTTTTAGATTCTATATTGTTTATTTCTGCTCTGATCTTTATTATTTCTCTTCTTATACTGGGTTTGGGGTGTCTTTGCTGTTCTGCTTCTATTTCCTTTAGGTGTGCTGTTAGATTTTGCATTTGGGATTTTTCTTGTTTCTTGAGATAGGCCTGGATTGCAATGTATTTTCCTCTCAGGACTGCTTTCACTGCATCCCAAAGCGTTTGGATTGTTGTATTTTCATTTTTGTTTGTTTCCATATATTTTTTAATGTCTTCTCTAATTGCCTGGTTGACCCATTCATTCTTTAGTACGGTGTTCTTTAACCTCCATGCTTTTGGAGGTTTTCCAGACTTTTTCCTGTGGTTGATTTCAAGCTTCATCGCATTGTGGTCTGAAACTATGCATGGTATGATCTCAATTCTTGTATACTTATGAAGGGCTGTTTTGTGACCCAGTATGTGATCTATCTTGGAGAATGTTCCATGTGCACTCGAGAAGAAAGTATATTCTTTTGCTTTGGGATGCAGAGTTCTAAATATATCTGTCAAGTCCATCTGATCCAATGTATCATTCAGGGCCCTTGTTTCTTTATTGACCATGTGTCTAGATGATCTATCCATTGTTGTAAGTGGGGTATTAAAGTCCCCTGCAATTACCACATTCTTATCGATAAGGTTGCTTATGTTTGTGAGTAATTGTTTTATATATTTGGGGGCTCCCGTATTCGGCACATAGACATTTGTAATTGTTAGTTCTTCTTGATGGATAGATCCAGTAATTATTATATAATGCCCTTCTTCATCTCTTGTTACAACCTTTAATTTAAAGTCAAATTTGTCTGATATAAGTATGGCTACTCCAGCTTTCTTTTGACTTCCAGTAGCATGATAAATAGTTCTCCATTCCCTCACTTTCAATCTGAAAGTGTCCAGGTCTAAAAGGAGTCTCTTGTAGACAGCAAATAGATGGGTCTTGTTTTTTATCCATTCTGATACTGTATGTATTTTGGTTGGTGCATTTAGTCCATTTACATTCAGTGTTATTATAGAAAGATATGGGTTTAGAGTCATTGTAATGTCTGTAGGTTTCATGCTTGTAGCGATGTCTCTGGTACTTTGTCTCACAGGATGCCCCTTAGGATCTCTTGTAGGGCTGGTTTAGTGGTGATGAATTCCTTCAGTTTTTGTTTGTTTGGGAAGACCTTTATTTCGCCTTCTATCCTAAATGACAGATTTGCTGGATAGAGGATTCTCGGCTGCATATTTTTTCTGTTCATCACATTGAAGATTTCCTGCCACTCCTTTCTGGTCTGCCAAGTTTCAGTAGAGAGATCTGTCACTAGTCTTATCGGTCTCCCTTTATATGTTAGAGCACGTTTATCCCTAGCTGCTTTCAGAATTTTCTCTTTATCTTTGTATTTTGCCAGTTTCACTATGATATGTTGTGCAGAAGAGCGATTCAAGTTATGTCTGAAGGGAGTTCTCTGTGCCTCTTGGATTTCAGTGCCTTTTTCCTTCCCCAGATCTGGGAAGTTCTCAGCTATTATTTCTTCAAGTACACCTTCAGCACATTTCCCTCTCTCTTCCTCCTCTGGAATACCAATTATGCATACCTTATTTCTCTTTAGTGTATCACTTAGTTCTCTAATTTTCCCCTCATACTCCTGGATTTTTTTAATCTCTCTTTTTCTCAGCTTCTTCTTTTTCCATAATTTTATGTTCTAGTTCACCTATTCTATCCTCTACCTCTTCAATCCGAGCTGTGGTCATCTCTATTTTATTTTGCAGCTCATTAATAGCATTTTTTAGCTCCTCCTGGCTGTTCCTTAGTCCCTTGATCTCTGTAGCAATAGATTCTCTGCTGTCCTTTATACTGTTTTCAAGCCCAGCGATTAATTTTATGACTATTATTCTAAATTCACTTTCTGTTATATTGTTTAAATCGTTTTTGATTAGTTCGTTAGCTGTCCTTATTTCCTGGAGATTTTTTTGAGGGGAATTCTTCCATTTCATCATTTTGGATAGCCCCTGGAGTGGTGCAGGACTGCGGGGCACTTCCCCTGTGCTGTCTTGAATAACTTGCGTTGGTGGGCGGGGCCGCAGTCAGACCTGATGTCTGCCCCCAGCCCACCGCTGGGGCCACAGTCAGACTGGCGTGTGCCTTCTCTTCCCCTCTCCTAGGGGCGGGATTCACTGTGGGGTGGCGTGGCCGGTCTGGGCTACTTGCACACTGCCAGGCTTGTGGTGCTGGGGACCTGGCGTCTTAGCTGGGGTGGGTAGGCAAGGTGCACAGGGGCGGGAGGGGCAGGCTCAGCTCGCTTATTCTTCGTGATCTGCTTCGGGAGGGGCCCTGCGGCACCGGGAGTCAGACCTGCCACCTGAGGGATGGATCCGCGGAAGCACAGCGTTGGGTGCAAGCAAGTTCCCTGGCAGGAACTGGTTCCCTTTGGGATTTTGGCTGGGGGAGGGGCAAGGGAGATGGCGAGCACCTTTGTTCGTTGCCAAGCTGCGCTCTGTCATCTGGGGCTCACCAACTCTCCTTCCCATTGTCCTCCAGCCCTCCCGCTCTCCAAGCAGAGATGTTAACTTATAACCTTCCAGATGTTAAGTCCCACTTGCTGTAGGAACACACTCCGTCCAGCCCCTCCGCTTTTGCAAGCCAGACTCGGGGGCTCTGCTTGGCTGGCGGGCTGCCCCTCCGCCCCGGCTCCCTCCTGCCAGTCCGTGTAGTGCGCACCGCCTCTCCGGGCCTCTCGTCTACCCTTGGCTGCAGAGAATCCGTTCTGCTAGTCTTCTGGTGGTTTTCTGGGTTATTTAGGCAGGTGTGGGTGGAATCTAAGTGATCTGCAGGATGCGGTGAGCCCAGCGTCCTCCTACGCTGCCATCTTCCGCTCCAGATTTCTTTTTTTAAAAGGTTTGTTTGTTTATTTATTTATGAGAGCGAGTGCGTGTGTGAGACCAGGGTAGGGGCAGAGAGAAAGGGAGAAAGAGAATCCCAAGCAGGCTCCACCCTGCCATCACATTATCAGCACAGAGCCTGATGCAGGACTCGAACTCACGAACTGTGAGATGATGACCTGAGCCGAAATCGAGAGTCCCGGATGCTTAACTGAACCACCCAGGTGCCCCACACTGTCAGATTTTTATCCAAACTGTATTATTCATTGTAAATTTTCTTGCTTTTTTTTCTCTCAAGGAGAAATACATCAATTTAGAAAAATGGTGCACTATTTCCATAATTAAGATGTAAACAATTTAATAACTAAAGCTTAGGCAGAAATGCAAGCAGGCTATGCAAGCATGCATATTTATAATTTCCCTGGGTTTAATATTCAGTGACTGAGGAGTGATCACTTTTGCTTTTCACGATCCCTTACCAATACTGTGAATGTGTTATTTCCTGTCTTGTAATTTAGGTTAATGTGCTGTAAAGGACTGCTTCTCTAAATTTTCATTTCTTTAGATACGTAAGTTTCTAAAATAGAGTTCCCTTCTACTTTTAAATTTGTTGTGTTTAAAATGAAAGGGCAAGTTACCGGCCTGGAATAAATGAATGAATAAAATAAACAAATGAACACATGAGTAAATAAGCATGCACACAGTGCACACACAGTACACAAACACGCACAGACCATGAGCTGTTGGAATATTTCTCTCAAGCGTTAGGTTACTGCTGTGGTGAACTGTGGCTCTTTGTTTATTTGTTTATTTTTAAGTAGGCTTCCACCCACTGTGGAGCCCAACACAAGGCCTGAACTCAGGACCCTGAGATCAAGACCTGAGCTGAGATCAAGAGTCGGGTGCCTAATCTACTGAGCCACCCAGGCGCCCCTCTTTGGTATTTTTCTAGTAGTCCCCTTCCTACTGCAGAAGCCACTTTCGCTCCGCTGCCAATGGACCACTTTCATTGTCGTCTTTTTCGTATACCTTACGTCCCTTTAAAATAGTGTGGCCTTTCTAGATCTCAGAATTTCATAAAAAATTGTTGTTAATGTCTTTAAAATTGGCTGAAATATTAGATCATTGTTCCTTTCTTGAAGTACATCTTAACTAATTTTTTAGACTATTGAATGGGAAGTCATTTTTCAGCATTTTGACTCGGGGCACTTCACAGCATCTTAAAAGTTCTAGTCTCTGATGAGAATATTCTAAGTCTAAAAAAATTGCATGGGATACCTTTTAATAGAGGTTAAAATGAATACAATAACCTTTTGAAAATCTACTTAAGGGGCACCTGGATGGCTTGTTTAAGCATCTGACTTTGGCTCATGATCTCCCGGTTCATGAGCTTGATGACAGTGTAGAGCCTGCGTGGGATTCTGTTTCTCTCCCTTTCTCTCTCTGCCCCTGACTCACTTGAGCTCTCTCTCACACAGAAAACAAAACAAAACAAAAAACAAAAACAAAAAGCAAAAAATCATTTCATTTTATTTTTTACATTTTTTTAAAATTTATTTTTGAGAAACAGAGTGAGACAAAGAGCAAGCGGGGGAGGGGCAGAGAGAGAAGGAGACACAGAATCCAAAGCAGGCTCCAGGCTCCAAGAGAGTGGTCAGCACAGAGCCTGATGGCGGGGCTCGAACCCATGAACTGTGAGATCGTGACCTGAGCTGAAGTCGGACGCTCAACTGATTGAGCCACCCAGGCGCCCCAGCAAAAAATCATTTTAGAGAAAATGAAAATCTACTTAGAAGTTGTTTTGGGGGCACCTGGGTGGCTCAGGTCATGATCTCGCAGCTTGTGAGTTCAAGGCCTGCATCAGGCTCTGTGCTGGCAGCTCAGAGCCTGAAGCCTGCTTTGGATTCTGTGTCTCCCTCTCTCTGCCTCTTCCCCAGCTTACACTATTTCTCTCTCTCTCTCTCTCTCTCTCTCTTTCAAAAATAAATAAACATTAAAAAAAATTTAAAGAAGTTGTTTTTAATCCAAGTTTAACATATATTTTTGAAAGGTTCTAAAAATTGTTATAAAATGAAAAATTTTTGTTATCCACTTGGTTCCCCCTACATGTCTACCTTCTGGATAGCCACTATAAATGTTTTCTTATATACCATTCTAGAATTTCTTTGTGCATAATAAGCAAATAAAATAGGTTTTACCTCTTTTACCCAAAAGGTAGCATACCATATACTGTTTTCACTGTGCTTTTTTTTTTAAAAAAAAAAACAAAAACTAAGAACATACATAGAGATCTTCCTGTGTTATTTAAAGAGCTTTCTCAATTTTTATAACTGCATAGTATTTTATCCTGTAAAACTTATTAAACCATTATATTCGATCAATCAGCCTCCTACTGGTGGACACTTAGATTGTTTTCAGTCTTTTATTTTTGGTAGCTTTGTTTATAATCATAACCATATACATTTAAACTCTTTTTTTTAACATTTTTTATTTATTTTTGAGACAGGGAGAGACAGAGCATGAACAGGGGAGGGTCAGAGAGAGGGAGACACAGAATCTGAAACAGGTTCCAGGCTCTGAGCTGTCAGCACAGAGCCTGACGCGGGGCTGGAACTCATGAACCATGAGATCACGACCTGAGCTGAAGTCGGCTGCTTAACTGACTGAGCCACCCAGGCGCCCCATAACCATATACATTTAAACATAGGATATTGACTTTGTTTTTTGTGAATGTTTTTCCTCGTGTGTGTGTGTGTGTGTGTGTGTGTGTGTGTGTGTGTGTGTTTGAGGCTGTTTTCCATGCAGAACTTTTTTGATTTTTATATAGTCAATTTTGTCAGTGGTTTCTTCTGTGGCTTCCTTATTTTGTGCCATGGTTAGAAAAACTGCCCTTACTTCAAGGTTGTAAATAAAATGTTTATTTTCTTTGAATACTTTTATTGCTTTGTTTTCATATCTGAGTTGCTGATCCATTTAGTATTTGTCCTGATGTAGAGTGTGGGTATAACATCCTTTTTTCCATCTAGGTGGCTATCCAGTTGTTACAAAACAATTTAGTAAATAATCCCCCTTTCCCCAACTAACTTCAGATCATACCTTTTTCATATACTTAATCCCTATATATGTATTTGATTTATTTATTGGCTTCCTGTTCTGTTTTTCTGTTCTTTTTTTTTTAAGTTTATTTATTTTGAGAGAGAGAATGAGTAGGAGAGGGGCAGAGAGAAAGGGAGAGAGAGAATCCCAAGCAGGTGCCATGCTCAGCACAGAGCCAGATGCAGGGCTTGATCCCACGGCTGTGAGATCATGACCTGAGCCCAAACCAAGAGTCAGACACTCAACCAACTGAGCCACCCAGGCACCTGTCTTCTTCTGGGTTTATCTAGCAAAACATATGTCACTTTTCCTAATTAACTTTTGATTTATTAAACATGAATATAATTTTTGTTTGTTTTTGTTCAGTGAATAATGTGGGGTTGTAAGCATTCAGTGCTTGGGGAGGCATATTTTGACTCTCAAGTTAAGGCATGGATAAAGTCCAAAGATAGAGCCACCCGTGCTATCCATGCCTGCACCTTCGTACGCTTAGTGTCCAGTCCTTGTGTGTTCATCCTCCAGGCCAATGTTTTCTTCATGTTAGAGAGATGCTGAAAACATTTTTTAGCTGTACAGTCTGGACATGAACTAGATGTTGTACATAATCAAAAATTTAAAAAGGGCTTGCTTTGGCCCGGCTCTACAACACAGAAAAATCAGAAAGCCACAGGTGTTTGTTTGTTTTTTAATACATTCTTTTTTAGTTCTTACCGTAACTTAGTAGATAATGTTTCTTTATTTTATGGATGACAGAACCAAGAGCAGATTGGTTAAATGAGCCCAAGTTCACCCAGGGAGTGGTGGAACCTGGATTTGAATTTAGGGAGGGCTTTGTCTATTCTGTTTTTGAGATTACTACAGATTCACAGGAAGCTGCACACATCGTACAGGGAGGTCCTGTGTACCCTTTACCCAGTTTTTCCCAGTGGTTACATAACATGTAATAAAATGACCGGGGAAACTAGGCAAAGGGTTATATCTTATGTAACCATAGTACAGTATTAAAACTAGAGCATGGGCATCAGTACAATGTGTGTGTGTATCTATGTCATTCTATGACGTGCACATTTGTATGACCTCCATAGAAATTAAGATACAGAACTATTCCTACACCACAAAGATGTCCCTCATGTTCTTCATTTATATTTACCACCCCTCCCCGCTTCATCCCTAACCCCCGGCAACCACTAGGAAATTTCTTCTCCGTGTTTATAATTTTGTCATTCGGGGAATGTTACATAGTGGAATAGTATAGTATGTGACCTTCTGAGATGGGTATTTTTTCCACCCAGATAATGCCTTTGAGGACCATCCAGATTTTTGTGTGCAGTTTGTTTGAAGACAGCATATAGTCAGGTTGGGATTTTTATCTCCTCTGACAATCTGGTGAATTTAGACTGTTTTCATTTAATGTAATTATTGATGTCAGGGCTTAAATATTTTTCATTTTGTCCTGTTTCTCCATTTTGCCTTTTGTGGGTTACTAAAACATGTTTTTAGAATTTCATTTTGATTTATCTATGGTGTTTTGAGTGTATGTCTTCATATAGTTTTCTCAGTGATTGCTCTTGGCATTATATTACATATATATAACTTACCACAGTCTACTGGTATTGACAGCAGTTTGAATAAAGCATAGAAACCTCTGTCTCCCTCATTTATAATGTAATTATCTTAAACATTTGCTGTACATCCCTCTTCTATATTGAGAATCACATCAAATAATATAAAGTGGTTTTGTTTTTGTTTTTTTTTTGCCTCAACCCTAAAACACAATTAACAAAACTCAAGAGGTAAAGGAATGTCTATTGTAAATTGTTTTTTAATGTTTATTTATTTTGGAGAGACAGAGAGACAGCATGAGCGGGGGAGGATCAGAGAGAAAGGGACACAGAATCTGAAGCAGGCTCCAGGCTCTGAGCTGTCAGCCCAGAGCCCGATGTGGGGCTCAAACTCACAAACCACAAGATCATGACCTGAGCTGAAGTCGGACACTAAACTGACTGAGCCACCCAGGTGCCCCAAGGAATGTCTATTGTATGCACCTAAATTTTTACTCTTGTTCATTTTTCCTGATGTTCCAAATTTCCTCCCGTCATTTTGTTTCTGACTCAGACTTCTTTTAGCCATTCTTTTGGGGTAGGTCTGCTGGCAACAAATTCTCTTATTTTTCTTTCATCCGAGAATGTCTGATTTCTTCTTGATTCTTGAAGGATATAGAGTTCTTTTCTTTTGGTACTTGAAAAATATTCAGTCTTCTTATGTATGTTTTACATATAATATCCAGGGATTTTCTCTGTACTTCGGAGGAATAGGGAGAAGAACATTTATACCATCTTGTCCTGGAACCAAAAACACATGGAACAGTTTTTTTTTTTTTTTTTTTTAATATTATTTGTATTCCAGTTTGGAAAATGGGTACTCTGTGAATTCTCCAACATATAGTTGATTTTTTTCAAGTATTCTAGAAATCTCACCAGTGATATTAAAATTATATGTACTAAAGTCACCGGAAAGTGATGTCAAGAGCAAAGCTTAAGATATTGGATGCAGGAGCACCTGGCTGGCTCAGTCTGTAGCGCATGCAACTCTTTTTTTTTTTTAATTTTTTAATGTTTATTTATTTTTGAGACAGAGAGAGACAGAGCATGAACGGGGGGAGGGTTAGAGAAAGGGAGACACAGAATCCAAAGCAGGCTCCAGGCTCTGAGCTGTCAGCACAGAGCCCGACACGGGGCTCAAACTCACAGACTGTGAGATCATGACCTGAGCCGAAGTTGGACACTTAACCGACTGAGCCACCCAGGCGCCCAGAGCATGCAACTCTTGATCTCTGGGTCGTAAATTTGAGCCCCACGTTGGGTGTAGTGATTACTTACAAATAAAATCTTAAAAAAAAAAAAAAAGACATTGGATGCAAAATCTAGATGGATTTCTAGGGAGTGTAAAATGACTTGGTTTATCAAAAGAAAAAGATACTAGAAAACAAATTTAAAAATGCCAGCTGTTTGTCACCCATTCTTTTTTGGACTGATTACTTCTGGGAGCTTAATGAAATAATAGCCCTTTGTGAAAGGAAAGAACCTTAGAATCATTGAGGACTCTTTTCCAAAATTACACGTGCAGGACTTCAGTGTGACACGTTCATTCGTGTTGATTGGAGTTATGTAATTCCTATTACCCAGGGTATTACAGCTCCCTTTGCTAGTGTCTAATCTAGTGCCAGACTCCCCAAAGACCCTGAATCTGGCAAGGCCACAGTAAGATGAAATGCATAGTCGTTTCTTAAAAAAAAAAAAAAAAAAAAAAAAAAAAAAAAAAAAAAAAAAAAAGGCAGTCCAAGCTGTTCTCTAAGTTTTAAGCTTAGATTTAATCAAGTCCAGCCAAAATTCTTCCACCCAGGAGCTATTATCACATTCCTCCTTTTGAAAACAGCTCAAACCACAGAATTGCTGGCAGCCACATCCAATCCTTTAGAAACAAAAAAATTCTTAGAGCCTCCCAGTCTCTAGCTCTTACTTCCTTTTCCTGTTTAACATGTTTGCACAGTTATTTGGGAAACAGCGAAAAAAGATTTGAGTTTTAATTTGTCAGTCCTTAATTTAATGCAGGATAACTTCATGCTAATAAAACAGATAGTGAATCTGGGAGAAAGAGTAATTGGAAAACTGATGTGTATGGCGATTAATACAGAGAAGTATATGTCAATAGATATTACTATAGCTCTGTATTAATCCCCTTGTCAATCAGAGTTATATGTATGTCTGTATGTGTGTGTATATATATGTATGTATGGTAGAAAAAGAAAACTTGAAACAAAACCCAAGAGATAATGGCAGTAACCTCAGACTGACATTAAAAACGACCAATTTTTATTTATTTAGATATTTAGAGCTGCAACTCCTTGGAAAAATTCAAAGCTGGACTGAGCCATAACCCCTTCTGTCCGCATTTGTTTCTTCACCTTGTTTTTATAGATGTTAATGTGAGAAAGAAAATACTTAAAGATATATGTATTCTGCTTGTACCTTGTCAGAAGTCTCTATGGCTTTGTTTGGGATCTCTTTGTTATAGATGATGGCCGATAGCCACTTGCAGTTGAATAGACAAGATACTTTTTTTTTATTGTATTGGACAGTTCATGCTAGGGAAGGCCTTATAGAGCTGATCATGAATGGTACAAGATGTCCTTATTCTGAGCAAAATTGAGAAATACTCAGAGGCATGCTTTTGACTCCTTAAATCAGTACTGGTTTTTCTTAAATGAGTTCACCCGTTTCCACCCATGAGCTCTGTTCGGAGCCCTGATTGTACTTTGCCATGGCTGTCAAAAAATTTTTGCTAACATTGGCTTAAGGTGTATATAAAAAATAATTTAATGAAGGTATCATTCCTCCCAATCTTTTTTTTTTCAACGAGATGTTTGGAAGATAAAAAAGTACTTCTCTTCTTCTGCTCTGCCTGCCTGTGGCTGGAAGGAAAGAGTTTGTTAGCATACCATCTTGAAGATGCAAACACCCCTGGTCTGTGCTTGTTTGATATAAACACTTGGGTTTTTATGAATTATGGAGGCCACTTCTGGGAGGAGAAGGGCTCGAACCTGAACAAATCACTGGAGTCCAGCCTTCCCGGCCTTTCAAGGGAAGAGCCGAAGCTAAAGACCTTCCCTAGTTGGGCCATCAATCTGAATCAGAAAAGTACCTATTCATTAAATTGCAAGTGGCCATCTGCTTGCTTAATCATGTGCTTCTTTTTTCTTTGCGCTGATTATTATTGTCTGATTTGGCCCCTTTTACTAATTAGCCTAAGCTTGAGCTTCAGGTGAACCTCTTCCATTTGGTTAAGCCATTTGAAGGGGGGAAAATATTGTTATTCTTAAGTTTACAAGGCCTGGTTATTTGGAGTCTGAGTTGATATTTGGCTTTTGCTGAGTACATTTGAATACTCCTGTATGAATTGTTATATTTTATTCTTTTTCTCAGCTTGGCAGTGTACATAGTAATGTTTACATTTATGGTTTCTTAGAGCTAGACAGTATTCTTTGTTTCTTTATTAAGATACATATTGTAAAAGATTCAGTTGTAAAGTTTAGATAACCAACGCTAGCCATTTGGTCTGCATTCTTTTGCTATGTTTGTAAAATACATGTTTGTGTGGGATGGGCTCGATATCTAAATGTAGCAAATAAAGCTATAGGAGAATATTTCCAGAATGTGATGGGGTGGAATGTGGAAGTGAAGGAGGGAAGCTTCTTAAGCAAGATGGAAAACCCAGAAGCTTGGAGTCAGATTTGAATTGAACATTTAAACTTTCTGAAGATGATATCCAGTTTGGGAAATTGTTTATAATTCCCAAACAATTGATTGTTTATTTCACTAAGCATAATGTTTTCAAGGTCCATCCATGTTGTTGCATATGTCATGCCATTTAGGCAGGGAATCTCAGGGTTATGGGGACTCAGGGCATATTCTGGAAGGGGGATGCCTTTATGTGGGTAGAAGTGGAGTGAGACAAAAAATAGAGTGGAGGCCCAGGGAAATATACAGTGCATGAGGATGGACATTGTATTATTTACTGAAGCAAGTACTTAGAAATATTGAACTGCCGGAGTAGAGGAAAGGTTGAGTATATCCCCTTCATAAGCCAGCCACGAAACTGTAAGCGACAAAACCCTTAATATTGGAGACTTTATAACAACATGGAAACTACTTACTGTAATATCCATTGTGAAATATCCAGGCTGAAAAATTGAATGGACACTATGACTTTAACTACATAAAACATCAACTAAAGGAGGTTCACTTCTAGGAATTTATCCCACCAATATACTTGCATATCTGCATTAAGATAAGAGTACCAGAATGCTGGTTGTGGCCTTGTTTGTAAAAATAAAAAATTGCAAATGAGTGATTTGGTATGCTACTGGGTCAATAAATTATGCAACATTCATACATTGAAATAATATGCAGCCATTAAAAATAGTGAGACAGCTCTAAATATATACATACATATATACATTTTTTTAAAAAAAGAATAGATCCCCTAATCTTCTATTTCCTTCTCATACTGTCACACTGTTAAAAATTTGTTTTAAAATCCAGCATAATTAATGTATGGTGTTATATTAGTTTCAGGCATACAATACAGTGATTCAACAATTCTGTTCATTATTCAGTGTTCATCACAAGGGTACTCTTTAATCCTCATCACCTATGCCACCCCTCCCCTCTCTCACCCCTCCTCTGGTAACCATCTGTTTGTCCTCTGTAGTTAAGAATCTGTGGGGCACCTGGGTGGCTCACTTGGTTAAGCATCTGACTTCTGCTCAGGTCATGATCTCTCTGCTTGTGAGCTTGAGCCCTGCGTGGGGCTCTACGCTGACAGCTCAGAGCTTGCTTCAGGTTCTGTATCTGTCTTTCTGCCCCTCCCCTCACCCCTCTCTCTCCCTTTCTCTGTCTCAAATATAAATGTTAAAAAAAAGAATCTGTTTCTCTTCTTTCCCTTTGTTCATTTGTTTCTTAAATTCCACATTTGAGTGAAATCATACAGTATTTGTCTTTCTCTGACTTATTTCACTTAGCATTACATTCTCTAGATCCATCCATGTTGTTGCAAATGGCAAGATATCATTCTTTTCTTATGCCTGACTAGTATTCCATTGTGTGTGTGTGTATGTCACTTCCTTATCTATCCATCTATCTATGAATCTGTTTTCATATTCTTTGGACAAATACCCAGTAGTGGAATTACTGGATCATATGGTAATTGTATTTTTTTAAAAAAAATGTGTGTTTATTTTTGAGAGAGAGCATGAGTTGGGGAGAAGGAGAGAGGGCAGAGAGAGAGAGAGAGAGGCAGAGAGAGAATACCAGGCAGGCTCCACGATGTCAGTGCAGAGCCCAATGCAGGACTCAAACTCTCAGACTGTGAGGTCATGACCTGAGCCAAAACCAAGAGTCAGATGCTTGACCAACTGAGCCACCCAGGCACCCCTGGTAATTGCATTTTTAATTAAAAAAAATTTTTTTTTAATTTATTTAAGTAATCTCTGCACTCAATGTGGGGCTTGAACTCATGACCCTGAGATCAAGAGTTGTATGCTCTTCTGATTGAGCCAGCCAGGCACCCCTATTTTTAACTTCTGAGGAAACTTCATACTGTTTTCCGTAGTGGCTACACCAGCTGGCATTCCTACCAACATTGCGGGAGGGTTCCTCTTCCTCCACATCCTCACTAAGCCTTGTTGTTTCTTCTGCTTTTCTGAGTTTGGCCATTCTCACAGGTGTGAGGTGATACTGTGGTTTTGGTTTGCATTTCCCTGATGATGAGTGATGTTGAGCATCTTATGTCTGTTGGCCATCTGTATGTCTTCTTTGTAGAAATGTCTGTTCATGTCTTCTGCCCGTTTAAACTGGATTGTTTTGGTGTTGAGTTGTGTAAGTTCTTTATTCTGAATATTAACCTTTTATCAGATATGTCATTTGCAAATGTCTTCTACCATTCATTCAGTAGGTTATCTTTTAGTTTTGTTGGTTGTTTCCTTTGCTGTGCAGAAGCTTTTTAGTTTGATGTGGTCCCAGTAGTTTATTTTTGCTTTTGTTTCCCTTGCCTCAGGAGACCTAGCTTGAAAAATGTTGCTATAAGGCCATTGTTAGAGAAATTATTACCTATGTACTCCTCTAGGATTTTTATGGTTTTAGGTGTCACATTTTGAAATTATTTTTGTGTATGGTATAAGAAAGTGGTCCACTTTCATTCTTTTGCATGTAGCTGCCCAGTTTTTTCAACATTGTTTATTGAAGAGACTGTCATTTTTGCATATTCTTGCCTCCTTTGTTGAAGATTATTTGACTGTATAATCATGGGTTTTTTTTTTCTGGGCTCTCTATTTTGTTCTGTTGACCTATACGCCTATTTTTGTACCAGTACCATACTGTTTGGAATACTACAGCTTTGTAGTACATCTTGAAATCTGGGATTACACTTCCAGTTTTGTTCTTGTTTTTCAAGATTGCTTTGGCTATTCAGGGTTTTTTTGGTTGCATACAAGTTTTAGGATTGTTTGTTCTAATTCTATGAAAAATGCTATTGGTATTTTGATAGGAATTGCATTGACTCTAGATTGCTTCGGATAATGTGGACATTTTGACAACATTCTTTCAATCCATGAGCATGGAATATCTTTCCGTTTCTTTGTGTCATCTTCCAATTTCTTTCATCATTGTTTTATAGTTTTCAGAGCATAGGTCTTTTCCCTTGTTAGTTAAGTTTATTTCTAGGTATTACTATTTTTGAGCAATTGTAAATGGGAAGGTTTTCTTTATATCTCTTTCTGCTGCTTCATTACTAGCATATAGAAATGCAATGGATTTCTGTATATTGTTTTTGTATCTTCTGACATTATTGATTTTATTTATCCGTTCTTGTAGTTTCTTGTGGGGAGTCTTTAGGGTTTTCTGTATATAGTATCATGTCATCTGCAAATAGTGAAAGTTTTACTTCTTACTAATTTGGATGCCTTTTATTCCTTTATCTTGTCTGATTGTTGTGGGTAGGACTTTCAGCACTATGTTGAATAAAAGCAGTGAGAGAAGACATCCTTGTCTTGTTCCTGATCTTAGGGGTAAAGCTTTGAGTTTTTTCACTGTTGAGTATGATGTTAGCTGTGAGTTTTTCATGTATGGCCTTTATTATGTTGAGATATGTTCCTCTAAACCTACTTTGTTGAAGGTTTTTTATCATGAGCCGATGTACCTTGTCAAATGTTTTTTTCTGCATCTATTGAAATGATCACAAGGTTTTTATCCTTTTTCTTGTTGATGTTATGTGTCACTTGATTGATTTACAAATATTGAACCACCCTTGCATTCTGGGAATAAATCCTACTTGTTCATGGTGAATGCTTTTTTTTAACGTGTTGTTGATTTTGTTTTGCTAATATTTTGTTGAGGATTTCTCATCTGTGTTCACCAGAGATACTGGCCTATAGTTCTCTTTCATTTGTAGTGTCTTTATCTAGTTTTGGCATCAGGGTAACACTTGCCCTCTACAGTGAATTTGAAAACTTTACTTCCTCCACTTTTTTTGGAATAGTTTGAGAAGAATAGATATTAACTCTTTAAATATTTGGTAGAATTCAGCTATGAAGCTGTCTGGTCCTGGACTTTTGTTTGTTGGGAGTTTTTTGATTACTGATTCAATTTTATTGCTTTGGTTTGTTCTTATTTTCTGTTTCTTCCTGATTGTGATTCAGAGGTTATATGTTTTTAGGAATTTATCCATTTCTTCTAGCTTGTCCAATTTTTTGGCATATGATTTCTCATAATATTCTCTTATAATCCTTTGTACTTCAGACGTGCTGATTTTTTTTTTTTACTCTTTCTGATTTGTTTATATAAGTGTGTGTGTGTGTGTGTGTGTGTGTGTGTGTGTGTGTGTGTGTCTGGCTAACAGCTTATCAATTTTGTTGATCTTTCCAAAGAAACAGCTCCTGGTTTCATTGATCTGTTCTATTGTTGTTTTTTTTTTAATTTTTCTTGTGTTTAATTCTGCTCTAATCCTTCTGATTTCCTTCCTTCCTTCTACTGTTTTTGGGTTTTGTTCTTTTTCTGGCTCCTTTAAGTATAAGGTTAGGCTGTTTATTTGAGATATTTCTTACTTCTTGATGTAGACCTGTATTGTTATAAACTTCCCTCTTAGAAGAGCTTTTGCTGCATTCTAAAGATTTTGGACCATTGTGTTTACATTTCCATTTGTCTCCATGTATTTTCTGATTTCCTCTTTGATTTCTTCGTTGACCCATTCATTATTTAGTAGCATGTTAACTAACTTTTGTGCATTCGTTCCCTTTCCAGATTATTTCTTGTGGTTGATTTCTGGTTTCATGGCATTGTGACCAGAAAAGATGCATGGTTTGACTTTGATCTTTTTGAATTTGTTGAGACTTGTTTTGTGGCCTAATATGCAATCTGTTCTGGAGAATGTTCCATGTGCAGTTGAAAAGAATGTGTATTCTGCTGTATTAGGATGAAACATGCATATTTATGTTAGATGTGTCTGGTCCAATGTGTCATTCAAAGCCACCATTACCTTGTTGATTTTTCTGTTTGGATGATCTGTCCATTGATGTAAATGGGGTGTTAAAATCCCTTCCTATTATTGTATTACTATTAATTACTTCCTTTATGTTTCTTATTAACTGCTTTATGTATTTGGGTGGTCTAACCCTGGGTTGGCTCTCTTTGCTTCCTAGATCTGGATTTTTGTTTCCTTCCCCAGATTCAGGAAGTTGTCAGCTATTATTTCTTCAAATAAATTGTCTGCTCCCTTCTCTCTTCTCCTTCCAGGATCCCTATAACGGGAATATTGTTGTACTTGATGGTGTCGCTAAATTCTCTTAATCTATTCTCATTCTTTATTAATTTTTCTTTCTTCTGGAAAGAAGCTTGATTTGCTTTCCATTACTCTGTTCTCTAGGTCACTGATGTTCTTTTTCTTCTGCTGCCTCTAGTCTACTATTCCATCTAATGCATTTTTAATTTCAGGTATTGAGTTCTTCATCTGATTGGTTCTTTAAGGTTTCTGTCTCTTTGTTGAGACTGATGTCCTCCACTCTTTTCTCAAGTCCAGTGACTATCTTTATGACCATTACTTTAAATTCTCCATCAGGCATATTATTTATATCCATTTTGTTTAGCTCTTTCACTGTGGATTTGTCCTGTTCTTTAATTGGGGGCATATTTCTCTGTCTCCTCATTTTGTCTAACTCTCTGTGTCTGTTTCTATGTGTTAAGAAAGCCAGCTACATCTCCTGCTCTTGCAAGTAGTAGCCTTATGAAGAAGAGGTCCTACAGTGCCCTGTAGTCCAGTGTCCCCTGTTCGCCAGAACCTGGTGCTTCAGGAGCATCTCCCGTGTGTGCTGTGTGCACCCTACTGTGTCTGAGCTGCATTGGCCTTCAGTCCAGTCATCTTCAATGGCTCTCTTTGCCTGTCGTGGACAGGGTTTGGGCCCTCTGGTGTTAATGGGCCAGTCGGTGTCACATTGGGCTTAAGTTGGATTAAACCAGGTGTTTGCCAGAACTGTGGTCACTCCAAACTGCAGGATGCCTTCCCTGTGTTGCTCTCTGGAGGTTTTCACTGGTAGGCAGAGCCTGCATTCAGGTCAGATGTCTGCCCCCAGCCCACTTATGGGGCTGCAGTTGAACTGGTGGTGTGTAATTATTTTCCCCTCTCCCAGGGGCAAGAGTCTGCTTGGAATGGTACTGGCTTCTGCTGGGGCTGCTTGCACAATGCCATACTTGTTCTGTTGCTTTGGATGGATTCCTGTCCTTTCTGGGTTAGAGGGGCATGTCTGCAGAAGAATGCAGGGACCCTTCATGCTTTTAACAAGCTAGGTGGAGAGTGTTTGTGTTGCAATAGTTTCCCAGGTGTCCTTTTATGGAGGCTGAGGGGGTGGGTGGTAGAGGGAGCTGCCATGTACTAGCTCTTTTGTTTTTGGAGTAGTCTCCTAATGATACCTACTCCTCTGAGATTATTAAAGAAATTTCCCTCTTGGGGCACCTGGCTGCTTCAGCTGGAGGAGCACATTACTTATGATTTTGGGGTCATGGGTTTGAGGCCAAAGTGGGATGTAGAAATTACTAAAAAAAAATTAACTTTAGAAAAAAAATTTCCTTCCAGTATACTCTGGGAATTTTTTAAATTGCTGCTTCTATGCTGTATCTTGACGGGGCTGTTTGTTGTGCTCTTTAAGCATGGGGACTCAGTTTCCTCTTGCCCTCCTGGCTCTCTCAGAGTTGAGTGCTGATTTTTAAAGTTGTAGGCATGAAGCCTGGAACTTTAAAAACTATGATTGTAAGAATTCGAGAAGTTAAGCTCCTCTGGTTTTCAAAGCCAAATGTGATGGGGATTTGTCTTCCCAGTGTGTGTCACCTGTGCCTGGGGTGCCTGGTTTGGGGTTTGTTCCTCTTCTTTCTCTATGTCTATGGTGTCCCTCCCTCCTGTGGACAGTGCTGCAGATCAGCTTGGCTCCCTACCATGTCCCTGCCCTTCCTAACCCTCTTCAGTGTGGCTTCTCCTCTACATTTAGCTGTGGAGATTTGCTCTGATAGTCCTTGGTTTATTTATGCTGATGTGGGTGTTAACTAGTTGTATCTGTGAAAGGAGATGAATTTAGGATCCTCCTACCCTGTCATCTTCCTATCACATTCTAAATACCAATATGAAAGCACCTCCAATAAATATTTTGGTATAAAGTAAAGGACTTTGTGTACATGAAAAAGGAAGCCTGAACAGGAATATTACAAATGACAGTAGTTTTAAGGTGGCAGGGATGTCGGTAATGGCTTTTCTTATTTTCTATACATTCTTTAGTGCTTTTGTTACTTCAAAAGGAAGATCAAGGAAAAATAAATGCCTAAGCAGCCATGAGAGGGAGTTTCTTAATCTCTAATTACCTCCCCCTATGCTGTTGAATTCTGGTGCTACTTAAATTTAAGCACACTTGTCCGTTTCACAAGTCTTCATCACCCTTGTTAGGTTCAGAGGCAGAGTGCTGGGACTTGGTTTCTGTTAACAGTCATTTTAGCACCTAGCATGTCTATGCATTATAAAGTGAGAGTTTCATGATACAGCTACATGCAGGAGGAAAGACAAGTCGAGAGTAATCTTGGGCTTTGGTTGAGATTTCCTAACTGGTTTATTTCTGTTAATGATATCTTATACAGTGCCATAAATAAAGTAAGCCATCTGGATGCCTTTCCTGGCTTTCATAACTGAGGCTTAACTGGCATTATTTTCCCTTTAGACGTTGTACTTCCATTTGTACCTACATTTGGGACTCTTGACAACAATTTAGTCCTAATAGAAAAATTAAGGCAGGTAACTTCTACAGCAAAGTGATCTGGTACTATTTTGAGAATAGTATTTGGGGGTATTGAGGTAATAAAATCAGTTAAATGCACTGAATTTTTTTCACTCTGTGTTCTGTGAGATTTAGCAAAATCATAAATCTTTATCTTTCATTGGCCTGTTTTGCTATACTGATGAGATTTCAAGGGCTAAGCTGGTAACTATTTCTTATTAGCAATACCTATGGAAGTGCCTGGATTATTAGCCCATTTTAGATTGCCAACTGATGCTGAATTTCTACTCTAGTCCTTTAATTACAATACTTTTAATTTTTTTCCAAAGTCTTGGTAATAATTACATTAAAAAGTTACTACTTTTTTTTTCACAGATCAAAAGGAAAGGATGCTAGATTGATTAAATTTTATTCTAGACACAGGCAAACTGTTTATGATTGTAGCTTCCTTAATTGGCACATAAAGTAACTTTTAACCATGGCTTACCTCCTAAAAGATATGATTCATTAAAATTGGAGAAATTCTCTTGATTTATATATGGTTTTCATGTGTCCTTTGCTGTGTTTCATTCAAATTAGTAAGTAATCAGATTGCCAAGTTATGCTCACAACTGGTGTTTTAATTAGTTTGGGCTGGCAGCTCATTCATATGAATGTAATAAGCCAGAAAAATGGTGTTATTTTTTTTAGTTGTGGTCTCAGATCTAAGTTTTATTTATTTTTATCTTCTCTTTTTTGAATTTGAAATCTCTCTATATACTCAAGAGACATTACATTCTGTATATTTATTCCTTAAACTTTGCCTTCCCCCACCCCTCCAGGAGGTTATCAGATTGATAATGGAGAGAGTGAGACATTTAATAAGCAGAGATCCTGACTGGTTGAAAAAGTATATATATTTTATTGTAAAGTTTGACAGGTCGCAGCATATGGTGAAAACAACATGGGTTTTTAAGTTAGGCCAAGGTTGGAATGCTGATGTACTAATTACTGGTTACTTTTTAGAACTAGATGTGTACATTGGCAAATTGAGCTTTCTAACAAACACTTGCTTTGAACATAAACCTTTGTCCTGCTCAGAACTTGTGAGACATAATAGGAGAGAATACATAGAAGTCTGGTTTTCACTTTGGCATTCAATTCAATAAGCTTTTATTGAGTACTCACTACATCCTTAATATCTTTTAAAAATACATATTGCATATGACTTCTTAATAAAAGGATACAGACTGAATATTGTACTATAGCAAAAGAGTGATATTTTGTTATCTGGAAACATCTCTTACTGTTTATTTCTGCATGTCTATTATATAATAATGATGATTAATATTTATTATGGTAACCCTGAGCCCAGAGGATCCATCCAAATGATTAAAGATGTTGCAAGTCCTATGCTTTCATCTTTAAGCATTTTTATTGTGTTCTAATTCCTTAAAAGTCAGTAATCCAATTGATTGGGTTTCCTTTTGGGTACAGGCAGAAAATCCATAATTTAATCCCACATATTACTTGTAACAATGATAAATATGGAAACTGTCTATTGACCAGAATATCATTGTTTATAACCATGCCAGATAGCCAGTCCACTGGAAATTAAGAATAACATAATAATAGCGCCCATTATCCAGTGCTTCCTATGTGCCAAGCTCTGTATATTTCTCATCTACTTTTATTTAACATTAACTTGAACCAGGCAGGATCTGTGTTATTACCCCATTCACAGATTAAGGAACTCCAGGAGGTTAAGTAAAGTGCTCAAGGTCACATAATAGCTAAGTAGCAGAACCCATACTCGAACCTCCAACCATCTTATTCAGCCACCTTATTCTAAAGCTTGGGTTCTTAACCACCATGTAATTCTAGATGGCCTTTTGTATAGACCTTCTCTTAAATATTTTTCATACGCCTTGTGGTCAAACTCTTTATCTCTGAATGGGTCTATGCTGGGAAAATGTGCCTTATTATGTATGCTATAATATATAAATCTAGACTATTTCAACAGGAGGGAAAATGTACTGGTAGTAGTGAAGCAACACACATCTCTGATGTTGATGGTGTAGAAAGGTCACAGCATCTTCAACATCACTGTTGAAGACGTGGGACTTTAGCAGTGTGAAGAGTCCATTGTGAGTCATTTCCCTACATCATGGACAGAAGGCAGTAATAGAAACGCCACATTTCACTTCGGTAGAAGATAAAAACAAAGAATGGGAGGGCTTGCTGGTAATACCTGCAGAGAGATAACCTGACAACATTAGCCTGTGACTGAGAAGGATTCTAATCTGTCAGTGGAGACGTCTTTAAAGTAGGCAGCCATCTAGACTGTTGTATGTGTGGTGTGTGCTTTCTGTCTGCATGGAGTATATGTAGCATTGTCAAATTCTCAATGCACCCGCAGCCAAAATAATGTTAAGAACCAGCTTAAGTCTAAATTGAGCCATACAAAAATGATTTTAAAGAGGTAAAGTTTAAAGATATAATTGAAGATAATTTCTGAGGATATTATTGTGTGTGTGTGTGTGTGTGTGTGTGTGTGTGTATGTTTTAGTTTATTTCTGAGAGGGCATGCATGTGCTTGGAGGAGGAGGGGCAGGGAGGGGGGAGAGAGAGAAGCCCCAAGCAGGCTCCACATTGTCAGTGCAGAGCCCAATGTGGGGCTCCATCTCACATACCTCACGTATGGTGAAATCCTAACCTGAGCCGAAATCAAGAGTCAGTAGCTCAACTGACTGAGCCACCCAGGTGCACCATTTGTGTGTGGTTTTATGTTATCTACTCCCATGAAGAGAACTCTGGGAAGTACTGCCTAATGGTTAAAGCAGTAGGTTTCAGAAGTCACTAATTGGCTTTGAATCATTATCACTGTCCTGCCTGTTTCTTTTATTTTTGTTTTTATTTGAGAGTGCATGTGTGCGTGGGGGTGCATGTGCATGCAAGCGGGGGAGGGGCCAAGGGAGACAGAGGGAGAAAACCACACGGGGCTTGGTCTCATGACCGTGAGATCGTGACTTGAGCTAAAATCAAGAGTTGGACGCTTAACTGACTGAGCCACAGAAGTGCCTCTGTCCTGCCCATTTCTAATTTAACTTCTGAGGCTCAACAGTCTCTTCTGTATAATGAGAAATGATCACAATTAATATATTCCTCACTGGATTGTTATGGAGACTATATGAGGAAATTTGAATTATCTATGCAAAGAAAATATAATTAAGCAGGAAACAGTATGATACTTGGGTTCGTACGTACTCAGTAAATGATTGCAGTCAGAGTCCCATAGCCTTTATTTTAAAACTTAAAACAGCCAAGGTAATGCAGCCAATATCTATGATACACAGAAAACATAACAAAATGACTACATTCGTTGAAGTCAAGGAAAGTGAGCTTTCAGCAAAACTGAGGTAGGAAGTCTGAGAGAAGGCAGCTAGTTCATTGTGTTTGAAGTAGCACTCCAGGTTTCCACGAGGAGGTTTGGTGTGGGAATGAAGATTTAGAACGGATCTGATGGAACAGTTACAGGAAGTGTGTGATGTTGCTTTGGAGTTACATGGGATGTGCGGGTGGGTCCCATTGTACCACGTTCAGGTACTCCAGTGTTTAATTACGTGACTTCTGGGGTGGTTTTAGCTGTTCACAGTCACGCCTTATTTATTGTAGTCATGAACACATGAGAGCCCTCATAGTGAGAAATACAGTTGTTTATAACGGGGAGTGGAAGGGAAGGGCTTGATAACTAAAAATGCTCCAGAGTTTCCTTGGCTCATTTGACAGTTATAAAATGGGCAAGTATAGTCCTTCACCTCCAGCAATAAGGAGATTTGTTCACTGGTTAAGTCTTCCAGGGCTGTGTAAAAGAAAGCACTACATTGCATGGTAAAATTTAAAGTTTCCAAACAGCAGTTGAAACAAGAGAAAATTTTATTTTATTTTATTTTTTGTATTGAGATATAATTGACCTATAACAGTTTTAGATGTACAACATCTAAATTCAACATTTGTTTATTGTGAAACGATCACAGTTAAGTCTAGTTAACATCCATCACCACACATGGTTACAGATAAGAGAAAATATTTTAAATGATCAGCAATCTTTAAAACTTGAAGACAGAAACTAACATTTAAAATGAGCTATTTCCTTAATGTAACTGTATTAAATTTCCTAGCATGGAGCCTGGCAGAGTAGACTTTACATATTTTTCCTTCCCCTGCCTTTTCATGTTTTCCTTTGCCAATGAAAATTGCAAGCTCATTAGGGACTCCCCTGCCCCAGTACTACAGTGGTGTTTTCTAATGAATAACAAAACACATTTACATGATAAAATATCTTTCTTTTTTTTAACTTACAAGAATATCCTGCCTCTTCAGAGTCAAACATTCTCTGTTCTCCCAGGATATGAAAGCTGAACCCTTTTAACAAATAGAAACAGTGGATTTTCTTTGCTCTGCAATAAAGGCCATAGAAAAGTTTATGGATTCGTCCTTGGGTTTTATGAATGGGACATGAAAACACCCACTTCGCTTTTCCCAGAGGCTGTTTCAGAGAAAACCTCTATTCTCGTTCTACTTACATTCTAAATCCTTGCACAAAGCTACTAATTTATAATTGTTGATTTGGCTGAATGTATAATCTTAAAGCATTTCAAGTTCTTTTTGGCAACCACAGGAAATTTCCATGTTCTAAAAGAGAATGTTCAGTTTACTTTCTTTAATTAGATGAGATGGTGGTTTTAACCCTATCAAGTGAGGTAAATTTTGATTGAAAGAAAAAAAATCTAGATAGTATGATAGGATAGTGAGGGAAGAATAAATCATGAAGAATGCTAGGCAAGTAGTAACTCAAAATTGAACTTCTGTCCTTAGTTCTAGGAGACTACCAATAGTGAGGATTTGTTTACTCAGAGGTACAAGAGAAATTCCAAGCCTCATGTAGTATCCCATTACTTGCAGTGACAAACATCTCTTTTCAACCAGATGACTCTTAATTTTGTGTTATAAGAGACCTTTGGGCTAAATTTTTATTTCTGTAGTAGAGTCATTAATTTTACATGCAGTATGGCAATTTTTTGGTGTCTACTCTTGTTTTTTTTAAATAGCATATTTTGGTAGCACAGTATCATTCCAAATTATTCCTTAGGGGACACAGTGAATTCTAGGCTTATAGCAAATTGGGAAAAGATGGTGGGTGAACCTCTAGAAGCCTTAATAAAGCATTTGAAAACCTCTAAATGACAGGGTGGATTTGGGAGCTTCAGGATCTCCTTGTGTTTCTCTTGCTAGAAGTCTAATATGGAATTGGAATTAACCCTGGGAATCTACTTGGATGAATAGCAGAAATAATTTGTTCTGGGCATAAACCAGACTTACAGAATTTCAGGAGTGCCTGGAAGGGTAGATGGGTTTTTGAGAACTCTTAGCACATTGGAATCACAGTAATATGTGGCAAGCTGTGGTCTCTCTGGTCAGATTGCCTGAGTTCATGTTCTAGCTCTCCCACTTCCTGGCTGTACAACTTTGGGAGAGTTACTCAACTTCTCTGTGCCTTAGTTTTCTTATTTATAAATGGGAAGATAATAACAGTAGAATTGTTTTGAGGATTAAATGAGTTAATTTTTAAAAGTCGAATATAGTAGCTGTATATGTTTAAAAAAGAAAATACCAGAGAAGAGAAAGATCAACGTAGGCTAGAGTAGGGGTTGATAACTTATGGCCCATAGGCCAGATTGGGCCGAACACCCACTTTTTATAAATAAAGTTTTATTGGAACACAGCTACACCTATTCATTTATGTGTTGTCTATGGCTGTTTTTATGATAAAACAGCAGAGTTTAGTAGTTGTGACAGAGACCCAGTGGCCTACAAAACCTAAAATCTTTACCATTAGGCCCTTCACAGAAAGAGTTTACAAGCTCTGATCTATAGTTTTCATTCATTTGCATTGGTATATTTCCTTGAGTAATGCTTTGGCCATAGAGCCAGCAAAAGTGCTTCCAGCTACTCTTTCCTTCTTTAAATGCGTGAGAGTCTGTAGGTCATGAAACTCCCACGAAGTAGCACATTGTTCCAAGCTGAGAGGCCACCCCTGTCACAGAATGAATTGTGACTGGATCTTTTGTGGTGGTACTGTGGACCATTGAAACTAATATGAAAATTACCTTCTGAGTATTTATGCGAGATAATTTAATTTTAGAGCTCATAAACAAGATCAGAGTTATGTGGTTTAACAAAAGGTCTCCTTATGTGTACACACTCTTGCCAAAAACATGATGAAATCCTGAAATATGGCAAACTTAATGTGCACTGTTAGATTTACATGTGGCAAACAGAATTTACTAGTGTATCTCCTTCATAAATATTCTTGGTGCTATTAGAAGGTACTTGGGAAACCGATATAGTTCTATTAAATACAAAAATGATTTCCTCCTTTGCTATGGGGGCCCCATACCAATGGATACACTTATACCAAAGTCCTGCAGGCAGTTTTTCTTTTTAAAAGTTTCTGTTCCATAGAAAACATGGTCATCTTTTCCCAGCATCTTTCCTGTTCATCTAAACCTGTCCTCATTCAGAGCGCCTACTCATTTTGTTATGAACACCTATCTTGAGGTTGCCCTGGTGTCCTATCTTTCCAAGGCTCCCAAAGCACAGTAGTGTACAAGGAAAGTTAAGTCTGCATTAGTCCTAGGTTACAATTTAGATTTGATTTATTTATCAAACTTTTCTAGGTAACTTTAAAACTGAAAACAACCTACTTTCTTTCAACCCAATTTGAAGAGACCAGGCTAAGTCATGCCTGCATGTCAACTAGAAAAGAAATGGTAAAGGAATATGTCTTCACAGATACCATATGTGTTCACTCTTATGTGGATCCTGAGAAACTTAACAGGAACCCATTGGGGAGGGGAAGGAGAAAAAAAAAAAAAAAAAGAGGTTAGAGTGGGAGAGAGCCAAAGCATAAGAAACTCTTAAAAACTGAGAACAAACTGAGGGCGGGGGTGGGAGGGAGGGAAGGGTGGGTGATGGGTATTGAGGAGGGCACCTGTTGGGATGAGCACTGGGTGTTGTATGGAAACCAATTTGACAATAAATTTCATATATTAAAAAAAAAAAGAATATGTCTTCAAATTAACTCAGAATTATTGAGGGATCTATGACCACTCTGCAATGCACTGTCAGTTAGGGGCTGGTTTTATTATCATTGTTGGTGAATAGTAAATACCATCGGTGATCAGTTTCATTCAGCAAGGTCTTCTGGACAGGCTATGTTCTGTATGGCCATGTGTAGCCAACTAAATTGCATTAGTTATATTATAACCAGTATTTCAATTACCTGACTATAGATTCCAATAAAGATATTTTGGCAATTTTGATTCACTAAAATAATATAAGCATTTAATCACTATAAACATAATAGCATGTATGAAAAAAGAACAATAATCATCTTATTATAAAAAAGCATACTGTATAAAACTTCACTGACAATTAAAAGAAACAGACCAAAATAAGATATCGTTTTTTACTTAAAGGCTGGAAAAGATGAAAAAGTTTCATAATATGCCAATTTGTTGGGTGTGAGGGGAAATAACTACTCTCCTACATTATTGGTGGAAGTTTAAATTTGACAAAACTTTTTGGAGGTTTGCAATTTGGCAATATATATGAAAATTTATTCCTTTGATTCAGCAATTCTCCTTCTAGGAGTTTATTCTATGGACATACTCAAACATGTACAAAGATTTCTATACAATGATGTTCATTATACCATTGTTATAATAGTAAGAAGCTGGAGACAATAAAATCTATAATGCTTCTGTTATAGACTGAATTGTGTTCCCCCCCCCCCAGGTTCATATGCTGAGGTCCCCAGCCACCCGCCCCCTTGCCCCCATCCCAGCCCCAGGTATCTTAGAATGTGACTATATTTGGAAACAGGACCTTTAAAGGGGAGAGTAACTTTGAAGTCCTAAGGATGGTGCCCTAATTCAGTATGACTGGTGTCCTTATAAGAAGAGGAAACACCAGAGAGCAGGCACACACAGAGGAAAGGCCATATGAGGACACAGCAAGTAGGCAGCTATCTGCCAGCCAAGGGGAGAGGCTTCAGGAAAAAACCAAATTTGCTGACATCTTAATCTTGGAGTTCTAGCCTCTGGAACTGTGAGAAAAGAAATTTCTGTCATTGAAGCCTCCCACTCTGTGGTATTTTGTTATGGCAGCCCTAACAAACTAGTACATCCATCTAATGAAGTACTGTGCAGTTTCAACATCAGGTATACTGTACCCCCATTTATTGGCTTAAAAAAATTTTTTTAAAGAGATATTGTGCCATGCTGCTTTTGGAGAGAGGCTTGGTAGTAGAGCTTGAGAGTAAGTGAGGAAAATTCTCATTTCTCATTACATACCATTTTGTCTTCTTTAAATGTTTTTAGAAGAATGTATAGGGAGGGGGGTGCCTTGGTAGCTCAGTCAGTTGGGCATCTGACTTTGGCTCAGGTCATGATCTCACAGTCAGTGAGTTTGAGCCCTGCATCGGGTTCTGTGCTGATGGCTCAGAGCCTGGAGCCTGCTTCGGATCCTCTGTCTCCCTCTCTCTCTCTGCCCCTCCCCCACTCACAGTCTGTCTCTCTCTGTGTCAAAAATAAATAAACATTAAATTAAAAAAAAGAATGTATAGGTGTTATAATAATAATGCATGTAGTTAAAATAAAAGAGCATTCTGCTTACAATATAGATATTCAACAGGTATGGGATGGAATACTGCTCCCACCAATGTATCTGCTTATAAAACAGTGTTTGTTTTGTTGTTTTTTCCCATTCTAAGTTCAGTGTTGAGGAATTTACCCTAAGAAATGACCAGAGATGGGTAAAATGATAGTTGCTCAAAGGTGCCTATCACGGCTGTGTTTGAGAATGAAATATTGGGAATTTCAACAACCAGGTATGGTGTAAGACCTAGAAGTAGGGTTCAATAATTATGTGTTGCCTTGACACCTAAAATTGCATATGTGAGGTGGGGGCTTGAATGGCCTAAATGCAAGTTCCCCTCCCTATTCTGTTCCCATAGGTAAGATAACCTGGCCAGAAAACCCTCTTCATCATGGGGACCAAACATGGTGCTCTTTATCCCTGAGTAATAGCATTCACTTCCCTGCTAGTCTGCAAAATTATTCAAAGAAGTCAAATTCAAATACCATCCTCCTTCAGGAAGCAGGGATCACCTCACCCTCTTATTATTACAAAGCCTGCCTCCCACAAACTCTGCTTATTCACTCTGTTCCCAGGTGTGACCCTCATATGCCCCTGTGTGGCATGCACTGTCCTCCTCTGGACTGTGAGTGTATATGATTCATAAACTGTTCCTCATCTCATCTGTCTAGTGTCACATGTTTGCCTATCCCCATAAGCCGAGGCTAAAAAACCCTCTCTTACCAATGGGGTGAAGAGGGGGTGAATAAAATACAGGCGATTGAGGAATTAAACTGCAGTACATCCCAAAGCCAACAGGCTATGCAGTCATTAAAAATCATGTAAAATATTTAATAATATGCAGAACTGCTTATAATAGATTATGCTTAATGAGTAACTGCTTTCAGCCATTGTGTCATCTGTCAATCTCTGGGTAGTTTCAAGGATGCAATGGAATAGTAGGTAATGGACATTACCTGGGGGAGCAGAAGGAAGCCTCCCTCCCCACCTGACTCTGATCAAGGATATTGGACTCTCAGATTGGGAATCTTAAGAGATCACTTTTTGCCCTGATATTTTGACTCATCTGGAAAATGAAGGGGTTGGGCATCTCTGTGTTCTATCTCTAAGGTGTCTTTTAGCTGTGATTCTGTAAGATTAATTTCAAGGGGAATTACATTCCAGGCTGCAATGTTGGAATCACATTATGGTCTCTTGAGTGTAGGGGCACTACTTCCTGCGGAGACATAGGGACTGTGTGTGTATGTAAATACACACATATGTATACATGTATGCATGTGGCACACATGCACACACAGAGATACATGTACAGGTTCTTCCCAACTCTCCTTGTCCAGCAGTAGATAATGACCTGCATTGTAATATGTCTAGACAAAAATAGGCTGTTAGGTCTCATGAAATCCCAGGACCATCATTATGATACATCAGAGCATTCCAAAGTATTGTTTGGGAAATGGTATAGTGGCTTCAGAAACAAAGGTGGTGTTTCCCCCCAGCATTTTTACCTTTCAACATTCTAAACAACTTGAACAGAAATCTTTATAACAGTCTTTATTTTACTGCTTAGATTCTCAAAACAGAAAGACTAAGTCCTAGACAGCTGAGACCAAGGAAGAAAAACACGCAGTTTTTTAGATCAAAATTGCCTTGGAAATGATTTCATATGTATTAATACTTAAACTGATAATTACTTATAACCTGTAATATGATATAGAAGGGAATAAAGTAGTAAAGGGAAGGTGAGAAATCATTTAATGGACACTTTGATTTTAATAGGCCTCACTGATTCCAGAAGTATTCTCAAGTAATACTGGAGTCCAATTACATTTATCCTAGAGGATGAAAACCTGAATTCCTGAAATAATTTAGGAAGTTGTTTAACATGGTGGTTGAGAGCATGATTTTTGGAGTTGCGCTATAACAAGGTCCCAGTAGAAATAAAATGATATATTCTAATACATTCAAATGAAGTTTATTTGGAAGGGGATTTAATTCAGAGATGATTTATAATGACAGAACTCTCATCAGAGTGCATGCCTTAGAACTTATAACAATGGCTTGATGGAATGAGAGGGTGGTAGAAACCGGTTTCTGGAGCTGTGAGAGACAGTTGTATGGAGAGCAGCATCTTGAGAACAGTGGTGATCTTAAGGAACACAGAAGCTTGAAGGTGATGCTATGGGGAGGGACCCCAGAGAATAGGCACCCCAGGTTTAGTCTCCTTCCTCCCCTCTCACCTCCTGCCTTGGTTCCCATCAACTGAAACAACTATAATCCAGAAGGCAAGGAATTCCATTGATGTGATTCATAGAGGCCAACCACCTGGTTATAAAGTTGGCACAATTTATAAAATTGGTGCAGAGATTAGGATGGAAAGCAGACTTGGTAAATGAAGAGGTCCTGCACTCAGATCCATCTGAATTTGAGTCACTGCGTATAACTTTGGGCATATTATTCAGTCATCATAAGCTCATTTCCCCATATGTGAAATGGGCTTGATGATACTATCCCAGAGAGTTGTTGCAAGAATGAAGTGAGTAGTTTATAGGAAGCCCTGGGTATAATGCTCTACCTGTAGAAAAGAACAATAAATGCTATTTCATTATTACCATATCGTTCCCTGCCTCTTTATCTGTTCCTCCTCCTTCTCCTCTAAAGAATATGTTTTTAATGCATGCCGCTGTGGCCTTGATCTTGCAAGGATCTATTGACTAAGACAGGGGTCCCAGGGACTGTTTCAGTCCTCTGCAAAGGGGAAGCAGTGTCTTGTGCTGTCCCTTGGCCCAGCATTGTCCCAGTCAGCTAGATCTTGGAACCCCCAATCTGATTCCTATCAGGGGTCTGTCCATCATAATGATCCTATCACAATATGCTTATCTTTCATCTTGGTTTTTAATTTAAAATTTTACATGAATACATTATATTGTCAAAGTGTAGTAATGCTCATGTCTACTGTCTAGTAATAACCATGGAAAGTTCATGAGACACAAAATGCCACCATCATTGGGAAAAGGGTAATTACTTTAATATGTTAACTGCCAGGATCCTTGGAATAGTTTCTGAAAAATCGTGTGTGAACTTTTTCTGGCGCCTAACTGTGGGCAATTCATTTTATTTTTGTTTAGAAGTGTGGTATTTTAAAAATGGCTTCAGAAAAAGCATATGTGCTTCTCATGATAAAACACAAAATGAGTGGAAAGTGAAATTTCATTGAATAGGAAAACATTACCCTCCTGACAGTATACACAGCTTAATTCATCATAAAAGGAAGAAGTGTGAGAGAATTTCTTAGAGTAACCTATTGTCATAATGATGATTTCTTGGATTGTATTTGTTTTTATAAAAAACATATTCCAAGCCTCAATCTGGGAACATGAGAGCTGAGCCAGTGAACACACTATGTGGGGTTTTAAAGTTGGGTCTCTGGGACTGTTGGCTCTGTCTCCATCTGAGCTGTTCTCCATTCAGAGGTTGGCAAGTAAAGTTCTTATTATATAACCCCGAGCTTCTATGGAAACAAAATCCCATGATCTCTCTGTATTCCCTTATACCATCAATAGGTTACTATAACAGGCTCCACTCAGGGATCCTAGGGTTAATATGTGTCTATGACTTCCTTGCTTTGGGAAGGGTAGTTGAAGTGGGTAGGTCTTTTCATTTCATTTCATTTTTTAATTTTGGAGAGTATTAGTTACCCATTGCTTTTGTTAGCAGTGCTTAAGGGATACACTGTCCACTTCTTTTTTCACTTCAAACAATGTCAGAATGGTGTAAGGAAGAAAATAAAGTAAAAATCAAAATATGTGTCAATATTGCAGATTCCTTTTTCTAAGAATTCAGAACACTTTTCATGAAGTGTAATAATTTCACATGATATCACATGTTAAGTGAAACCTGTCAATCCCCTTCCCTCATCCATTTCTCTCTCTTTCTCTCTACCTCTCACTCACTCACTCACTCACATGCATACTCACACATATCATGTGCCAGAGGGGAAATCAGTCATATTTCATAGAAATGGTGATGGTTTGGTTAACTGAAAACCCAAGTACACCCCAGATCTTATCCAGTGTTGAAGCACAAATGTGGAAAATCAACTCCAGAAGAGCATGGGAGATATTTCCTAACTTCACCAAAGATTTTTTTCTAAGTGAAATCTATGATAGTGATTCAAACTGTCTCCAAATTGTGAATTAATTTTGTTCCAAAAGTCTACTTGTCAGCCAGTTGTCATTGCTCAGAATTCATTTTTCCATCTAAGCAATGTTACAGTGTTCTGTTCCCAGGCTGGCTTCTAAAAGCTGATTGAACACATGTGCAATTGAACAGTGCTGCTCTAGATTCGCAGATTGTTAATACCTGAAGGATTGTCAGAGATTCTTCAAGTTGGGTAAAAACAAAGGATCAGAGAAGTTAAGTGACTTGTGATGTAGTAGAGCCAGGACTGGATCCATATCTCCCAACTTTTGGGCCATGATCTTTCTTACGGTACTGTAATTTATAAAACGTACCACTGCTTACCAGCTTATATCTCTAAAAAGTTACTTCGGAATAACTATATATCACTGTGACACTTAGAAAATGCTTTCCCATACACTAGGCTTACAAAATCTTCACAGCAATCCTATGAAGATGATAGATCCTGTCCCCATTTTACGAGTAAAGACATGGAAGCTGCAGGAGGTTCAATAAATTATCCTTAGCCACACAGTTAGGAGGTGGAAACCTGGGACTCAAACCCAATCTTCTGAGTCTGAAGCCGGTGTCGGCTCCTCCACTGACCTTGTAGCAGTAATGAAACCCTCAAAGCTCGCACACCAGGGTGTCCCATGGAGGGGCCAGCAGGCAGATGCTGTGCATGTGGGGGGCTAGGTCAGTCCTGGAGATGGGGGTACTGAAGAGCTGATGGGGAAGCAGAAACGAAGAAAGGGGATGGGAAGCAGAGATTAAGGGCGATGGTACAGCTTAGGGTAGTTCCCAGAGTCATGGTGGGTGGTTGGCAATTGGTGATCCTCAGTGGTAGAAGGTTGAAATAACTGCAGAATGGGTGAGTTGTGCTTGCTGTTGATATGTTTAGGTCACTTTTCGCTAGGAACTGCCTCCATGTAAAGGTGACCTTTAATAGATCATCTGGCATATGGTTGATGTTTTAATTATAATGTTGTATGGATTGGGCCTTAGTGCCTTGATATAAATAGGCACTCATTAAGGATTTAACCTAAGTCCTTATTTCATTAACCTAACTGGAATTAACCTAAAGCTTCACTATAAACAGATGAAATAGCTACCAAATATTTTTAAAAAACGAATCTCCGTTTGAAGAACAAGTGCTTACTTGGATGATAAAAGCTAATGCTTTTACTAAATCTCCCTGTGCAGCTCTATGGATTTTAACCCCTACCTTTTTAGAAAGAAATGTTTACCTACAAAAAAGGAACCTCCTGAATCTGGCTGGAAGGAAAATAGATTACAGCTGCAAGTTTAAAAAGGCTCTGACATAATGGTTTGCACACAACACAGCGAATGTGATTTTTGAAATTCCCTGGAAAGGACAGAGAAGAAGCATTCAGGAGAATGCACCTTTTTTTTTTTCTGGTATGTGTCCGTTCTGCTTGATGCCTAGCCCCTCGTCGTGCTGGTTAAAGGTGTGGGCAGGTGAGAGTGTGGGTCTAGAGGCACGTTTGTGAAGATTCCTCCTGCTTGTTCAGTAGTAAAGATGGAGTCGGATTCCAGTCTACAACTTGGTGGACTAAGGAGGGAAGAAATTAAATCCATAACAGCAGCCTGCGGTCTGGAGGCTTTCTGCAGAATTGAAAATGGTTCCAGAACAACATCGTGTTTCAGTGCCACGCGCCGCGTTTCTAAGTACTATGTCATATTGGAATTTAATTTGCATTCCTCGGCGCTTAATTTTCATTGTGAGGGGTCTGTTTGTTCACTGATGCTTTCAATTTATTACCCTGCTATTTCAAAATGTATCACTCGAAGTTGCTGATCCTGTTAATGTCAGGAAAGGGAGGGAAAACCTTGCATGGAAGGACATGGAACTAATTTATGAAATGACTGGAAGGCTCCATCTGCCTTCTCCTGTATGCCATTCATTTGACCCCATGATTTCTTTGTCCCCCTTCTTCTCTCTAATTTTTAATCTTGTTCTGTACTCCTTGCACTTTACCTAACTTTTGTCTTTCTCTATCTCCAGGTTTCACCTCCGTTCCTGCCTCTTCTTAAGCCTCCTTTCTTTATAGACTCCTTTCTCTCTCCTAAGAGCTTTTGTCTCTGGACTCTCTCCTCTTCCTCTTCCAGAGCTTGTTGTGTTGCTGCCCACCTACCTACTCTCTTTGGTCTCCTCCCTTTTCTTTCTTTATCCCTAGTATTCCCTGAGTTTAATGCTCCTTATTAAAAAAATTTTTTTAATGTTAATTTTTGAAAGACAAAGAGAGAGAGAGTGGGGGAGGGGCAGAGAGAGAGAGGGAGACACAGAATCTGAAGCAAACTCCAGGCTCTGAGAGCTGTCTGCACAGAGCCTAATGTGGGGCTTGAACCCGTGAACCGTGAGATCATGACCTGAGCTGAAGTTGGATGCCTAACCAACTGAGCCACCCAGGTACCCCTGATGCTCCTTATTTTTAATTATGTCTTGGAGTGTAAGAACAAGAGAGTGGTTCTAAGCTTGTGGGCTATATCCTGAGATCGAATATTTGGGAATAAGGGATTATTTTTTTCAACCTCCTGGTCTAGGGTTACTGAATCAACCTAAGGATACTTGAGAAAAAGGGAGTATGTAAATCCAAAGTATATGTCACAATTGTATTATTGTTCCTGGTAATAATAAATAACTCTATTTAATGACCAGTTAGACCTACCTTGCAGGTCTTCTAGCTTGGGTTAAATACTAGTTCAAGCAAATAGTCTCCATTTTGGAGAGGCAGCACAATATTGTGGGGGAAAAAAACATGAACTTTTGAGACAAACAGATGTGAATTTGAATCTGAGCTCTGCCCTTAATTAGCACAGTAATATGGGTAAATTGTTGCCATCATTTAATGATTTATTTTTTATTATGAAATATCTCAAGCTCACAAAGAAGAATATACAATAACATCTGTTTACCCAACATTTAACTTTGTCAAATCTTATTTTGCTGTATTAATTTCAGATCTCTTTATTTTTGTTAAGAAATAAAACATTATAGCAATTACTTAATTGCTCTGATCTGGAGTTTCTTCTACACTAAAATGGGTCTAATCATATCTATATCCTGGAGTCATGAGAATTAAACAGCATGATGTATCTAAAGGGTCTGCCATATGGTAAATGCGTAAAAACATTAGCATTGTTTGTAAACAGTAATGAATAAATCACTTTAGTGGATTGTTAACAAACCCCGTATGATTGAAAGAAAAGACAGTAACATAATTTTGCTGATTATAGGTAGCCCCTAACCTTGACTTTATTATTATAAAAATAAAGGTGATTTTCTCTATCACTGCTTAGAAAAATGACCCCAAATTTAATATTTTCTGAAACAAAGTTTTTAAAAAAAATTTTTAAATTTCATAACCATTTGAATTTTTTTAAAATTTTTAAAAATGTTTTATTTATTTCTGAGAGTGAGAGAGAGCACAAGTCAGGGAGGGGCAGAGAGAGAGGGAGACACAGAATCTGAAGCAGGCTCCAGGCTCTGAGCTGTCAGCACAGAGCCTGATGTGGGGCTCCAACCCACAGTCTGTGAGATCATGACCTGAGCCGAAGTCGGACGCTTAACTGACTGAGCCATCCAGGAATGCCTCATGCATCTGAATTTTTAAGCAACAGCCAACTAGTTCCTCATTAAATGCGTGTTGGAAATCATACTTCATAGTTCCTCGGCTACTTTGTAAAAAGTATGAAAAGTTACTTTCCCTGGCACATGAGGTTTGAACCACTTTCTCAGTGGGTTTTCCAGATGGCGGAATGGGAAGGGTTCTGGTAGCTGGTTCTGCTTCAGCAGCAGCTGCCCCCCAAATAAGCTGTTGTCCAGGCAAATGCATAAAGTGTGTCCTAGGTGGGGAGAGGGTGGCATATCCGGGAGCCATGGTTGCCAGGGAAACCCGGTGGGTCACTGCCTAGAAAATCCCATGGCCATCTGAAGCCAGCTAAGCAGTGGATGTTTGTCATTATTTATTAAGTGCCTAACGAATGCCTGGCACTCTTTTAGCCACATGGGATATAGGAATAAACCAGTGGTCAGAAACCCCTTTTGTCATGAAGCTTATGTTTGGGAAGGATGTTCAGAATGGAGAGATAATAAGTTAAAAAGGTTAGTGAATTTATATAATGTTAGAGGCAATAAGTGCTATAGAGGAAAAAAAAGGGGGAAGGGGTTAGGAAGTGCTGGGTATAGGACACTGTTTACAATGGCTGTGGGTTTACTTAATTTGTTCATTCAGCAAACATTTATTGAGTAACCATGCCATTTGCACAGTGTAGTGACATAGTGCAGGATATGAAATTACTTACCTGGTGGGGACAGCATGTGTCTGGCAGGGTCTGACCATGGGAAGATGGGAGAGGACTGTTTCGACTCTAGGATCAAGGAAGGGTTTCTTGGAAAAGAATGTTGAGTGATAATATAGAGTTGGAATGGACGGGACATGACTGCAAGTCGGAGATGACTAAGGGGAGGCATCTAGGACAAGGCCTGGTTCCTGCATGGCCACCTGGGTGGTGGTGCTTCTATTGTGCAGAGTCAGGGAAAACAGGAGAAACGCGGTGTTTTGGGGATGATGGTGAGCCCTGTCTGATGCCTTTGGGAACCTGGGGCAGTTCCCTTCTGTGAGCAGAACTGATTTAGAGGCAGAAAGAGGTCTCACAGACTGCCTGGTGCTCTCTTTTACATGGGACAGCCATGGATCTTTCTGTCCCTGCCACTTGTTTCCTTCCTAAGGGCCTACCCCCTAGGCTTGAAGATTAATCTTTGGGGGAAATTAAGAAACTTTTGTTTAGGAGCTCAGGCTGGTCAGCCTTGTGGCCAGTCTCAGACTCAATCATCTGCCTGGGAGCTAGACCTCCACAAAATTTAATAACTGGGTCTTTATTTTCCTGGGTTCTAAATCCTGTCCTGATACCCTATTCTCAACTCTTACATCCTTAAGACCGGTTTCCTGCTCCATAGTTCAGTCCCATTTATTCATGAATACTTGGTCCCGGACGCAAAGGGTGCCATGCAAGGAGAATTGAGCTGGTCATGCAAGCATGTAATGATGGTTCTATATGATTTGATGCAACAGTAGCAGAATGTTTACTGTCCAGAGGAAGAGTTCTGCCCAAGAGCAGCATCACCAAAACCCAACTCGGGCCTTAAAACCACCTGCTGCCTGCTATAAGATTTCCCTATTGGTGGTTGCTGGCCTGCCCACCACTATTCTCTCTCTACTCTGCTTCCACGGGACTGACCCCTCAGTAGCTTTAAGCATTCTTTTTGGAGTCTAGCGTGGGTGACTTCACTGCCATTCTGTGCTAAATGCTTCAACCATATAGGCTCTTTCCCCTTTCTGTCCTCTCCTATCTCACTTTGACCTCCTCTGTACACTAGTTCCTAGTCCCTGTTTTTAACATGGAAAGTTAGCATCTGTATTAGACTCTCTAATCTGTATAAGAATTTGAATCTAGTTTCCCTGAGTCCCAGTGTAGCATTCCTTCCACTAAAGCTCCTGGCCATGTATTTGAAAGGCACAGCAAGGAATCTGCATATTCAGTAAGCACAGTATGGTGATTTAAAAACCCATCTGCAAATTCTTTGACATTCCTCCCGTTAAAAGGTGGAATCTAATCCGCCTCTTTCAATATGGACTACCCTTTACTATTGATTTTAGAGGATAGAGTATGGTAGAATGACACTGTGTGACTTAAAAGGCTAAGGGCAAGAGGTGACAGTTTCTGGCTGGCTCTCTTTTGGGATGTTAGCATGTGGAGCCTAGCCACCATGTTGTGAGGAAGCCCAAGCCACAAGGGGGGAGCTTTGTGTTGTGACTCTGGCCCCAGCTAAGTTCCCAACCACCAGCCGGCTGCAACCAGCACACTTGTGAGTCATGGAACCTTCAGATGCTTTTTACAGGTCTCAGCTTTTGCACCTTCCAAGATGGCTCTGAGTGAAGCAGAGACAAACTGTTCCTCCAAACTGCATTTCAGACACATACTTTTAGGGTGATTTTTGATGTTGTAATAGATCATCAGAACACACAATAAACAGAATTACTGGTTATACTAAAAGCTGTTTGTAAGATATTTGAAACTTTGATTTTGTATAAAGAAGGCAAAAAAAGATAGCAAAATGGCTCCTTCTTGGACTAGAATTGGTTGGTGGTGTCTGAATCAGACCCATTAATAACATTGTTTTGAGAAACTAAATCCTCAGCTTTTTGTACAGGACTGACTTGTTTATCTGCAGTTAGTTATGTCTATCTGTAAAAGTGATATAATATCAGCATATCTGAGCAGGAGGTCAGTCTCCAGTTGCTTACACATTATTCTTTTAACAATAACTTTAGTGAAGTATAATTGATGTACAATAGACAGCTCGTGTTTAGAGTATGTGCAGATAGTATGGATGCATTTTGAGATATGTTCATACTGATGAAACTATCACTGCAATTAAGATAATGAACATATATTCATCATCCCCCCAAAAGTTTCCTTATGCCCTTGTAATCTCTTCCTCCTGACCCTCCCACCTCCCCCTGTCCCTCCTGAGGCAACCACCTGATCTGCTTTTTGATTACTTTGTATTTTCTAAAGTTTTTTTTTTTTAATTTTTAATGTTTATTTTTGAGAGAGAGAGAGAGAGAGAGAGAGAGAGAGAGACAGAGCATGAGCAGGGGAGGGGCAGAGAGAGAGAGGGAGACACAGAATCTGAAGCAGGCTCCAGGCTCTAAGCTGTTAGCACACAGCTCAATGCTCAGCTCAAACCCATAAATGGTGAGATGATGACCTGAGCCGAAGTTGGACGCTTAACCGATGGAGCCCGCTAGGCACCTCTGTATTTTCTAAAGTTTTATATAAATGGAATCATACAGTATATATTCTTTTTTTGTCTTTTTCACTTAGCATAATTATTTAAGATCCTTGCTGTTATGGGTATCATTACTTCATTCCTTTTAATCGCTTAGGAATATTCCATCATATGGATAGATCACAGTTGGCTCAATTACCCATTAATGGGCATCGGGGTTATTTCCAGTTTTTGATTATTACAAATAAAACTACAGTGAACATTTGTGTACAAGTCTTTGTGTGGAATGGCTGGATCATGTGATAGGTGTATATTTTACTTTTTAAGAAACCAACAAACTGTTTTCACAAGTGGACACACCATTTTCCATTCTTACCAACAGCCTATGAGAGTTACACTTGTTTCATACCATCATCAACACTTGCTACGGTGTGAATCTTTGTAATGTTAGCCATTCTAAGAGGTGAGTAGTTGTATTTCATTATTTTGCTTTGTGTTTCCCAATTACTAATGATGTCAAGCATTCTATCATTTCCTTATTTGCCGCTTATTTGCCTTCTTCAGTGGTATCTATCTACATATTTTGCCCATATATTTGTAGGATTTTTGTTTTCATTTTAGAATTTGAAAATTATTTATATTTTCTGGATACAAATCTTCTGTAAGATATATGCTTCTCGGATATTTTCTCCCAGTCTGTACCTTGTCTTTTAATCTCTTAGGGGCTTTTAGTTTTCATGAAGTCCTGTTTGTCAGTCGGTTATTTTATGGATCATATTCTTGGTGTTGTAACTAAGAAATCTTTGTCTAACTCAAGGTTATGAAGATTCTCATCTATGTTTTGTTCTAGCAGTTTTATAGTTTGGGGTCTTAAATTTAGGTCTTTGATACATTTTAAATTAATCTTTTTATATAGCATGAGGTATTGATCTAAGTTCACTTTTTGTTTGTATGCTAGCACTGTTTGTTGAAAAGATTATCCTTTCTCCACTGAAGTGTCTTTGCATTTTTGTTTTTTTTTTTGAAAATCAGTTGTTTGAATATGTGTGGGTCTATTTAGAAACTCTTCAGTCCATGCCAGTCAGAGTGGCCAAAATGAACAAATCAGGAGACTATAGATGCTGGAGAGGATGTGGAGAAACGGGAACCCTCTTGCACTGTTGGTGGGAATGCAAATTGGTGCAGCCGCTCTGAGTGTGGAGGTTCCTCAGAAAATTAAAAATAGACCTACCCTATCACCCAGCAATAGCACTGCTAGGAATTTATCCAAGGGATACAGGAGTACTGATGCATAGGGGCACTTGTACCCCAATGTTTATAGCAGCACTCTCAACAATAGCCAAATTATGGAAAGAGCCTAAATGTCCATCAACTGATGAATGGATAAAGAAATTGTGGTTTATATACACAATGGAGTACTACAGGGCAATGAGAAAGAATGAAATATGGCCTTTTGTAGCAACGTGGATGGAACTGGAGAGTGTGATGCTAAGTGAAATAAGCCATACAGAGAAAGACAGATACCATATGTTTTCACTCTTATGTGGATCCTGAGAAACATAACAGAAACCCATGGGGGAGGGGAAAGAAAAAAAAAAAAAAAGAGGTTAGAGTGGGAGAGAGCCAAAGCATAAGAGACTGTTAAAAACTGAGAACAAACTGAGGGTTGATGGGGGGTGGGAGGGAGGGGAGGGTGGGTGATGGGTATTGAGGAGGGCACCTTTTGGGATGAGCACTGGGTGTTGTATGGAAACCAATTTGACAATAAATTTCATATATTAAAAAAAAAAAAGAAACTCTTCAGTCAATTTCATTGATGCATTTGTCTATCTTCATGGCAGTACCACAAATGTCTTCAGCATTGTAGCTTCGTAACATGCCTTGAAATCAGGTAGTGTTAATCCTTTAATGTTCTTCTAAAACCTTTTTTTTTTTTTTTTGTTATTCTAGGTCTTTTGCCATTCCATCTGAGTTTTAGAATCAGCTTGTCCTTTTCTACAAAAAGCCAGCTGAGATTTTGATAGGAATTATGCTGAATCTATAGATGAATTTCGGGAGAAGTGCCATCTTAAGAGTTTTGAGTCTTTTGACCCATAAATAATGGGTGGATCTCCCTTTATTTAAGTGTTCTTTAATTTTTTTCAGCAATGTTTTATAGTTTCAGTGTACAAATCTTATAATAGTTTTGTCAGATTTATCATATTTTTGAGACTTTTGTAAAGGATATTTTATTTCAGTTTCTAATTATTCATCACTAGTATGTAGGTATATAGAAATATCATTGATTTTGTATATTGTTTAGATCTTGCAACCTTGTTAAATTCACTTACTAGTTCTAGAAGCTTTTAAAAGTATTCCTTAGCATTTTCTACATAGATAATCATGTCATATGCAAGTGACAGTTTTACTTTCTGCTTTCTTTTCCTTTCATACTATTAAAAAAAATGTTTATCTTAGAGAGAGAGAGAGAGAGAGAGAGAGAGAGAGAGGGAGTGGCAAAGAGAGAAGGAGACAGAGAATCTAAAGCAGGCTCTGCGCAAAGCCTGATGCAGGGCTTGAACTCATGAACTGTGAGATCATGACCTGAGCTGTGGTCGGATGCTCAACCATCTGAGCCACCTAGGCACCCCTACTTTCTGCTTTCTAATTTTTTCCTTTTTTCTTTTCAACTGAATGCAGTTTTACTTTTTTACTTTCTAAGCCTTTTATTCCTTTTCTTATTGAATTGGCCAGAATCTCCTGTATGATGTTGAATAGAAAAGGTAAGAGTGGAAATCCTTATCTTGCTCTCAATTTTAGGGGGAAGGCATTCAGTGTTTTACCATTAAGTATAAGGTTAGCTGTAGATTTTTTGTCAATACCCTGTATTGGGATGAGAAAGTTCCCATATATTCTTAGTTTACTGAGAGTTTTTTTTTTTTTAATCAGGAAGGAATGTTAGATTTTATCAGATGCTGTTTCTGTGTCTAGGTTGAGATGGTAATGTGGTTTTTATTTTTTAGTTTACTAACATGGTGATTTACATTGATATTTAAAATATTAAACTAACCTAGCATTATGGGACATCCCACTTGGTCATGATGCATTATCCTTTTAATATATTGTTGCATTTGATTTGCTAATTTTTTAAAAGAATAGTTGCATCTCTGTTTATGAGGGAATTTTATTCTGTATTTTTCTTCTATTGCCTCCATCTGGTTTTTATATCAGGATAATGGTGGTATCATATAATGAGCCAGAAATATTCTTTCCTCTTCAATTTTCTGAAAGGGTTCACATAGACTTCCATATTATTTCTCCCTTAAATATCTGATAGAAACCATCAGTGAAGCCATCTGGGCTTAGATGTTTTTTGTTGTTGTTGTTGTTGTCGTGGTTTTTTTTTTTTTTTTTTTTTTTTTTCTGCATTGGTTTTAAACTACAAATTCAATTTCTTTAGTAGTTAAAGGGCTATTCAGGTTATGTATCTATGTCTGTATCTTTATCTCTATTTTGAGTGCATGTTGGTAGTTTGTATTTTTCAAGCAGTATGTCTATTTCATCTAAGTTGTTGAATTTATTGGCACAAAGTTTTTCATAATATTTGCTTATTATCCTAGAAATATACATAGACTCTAGTGATGTCCTCTCTCTCATTCCTGATGTTGATAATTTTATTCTTTGTCCCCCCTGATCTGCCTGGCTAGAGATTTACCAATTTTGTTGCTCTACCCAAAGAACTGAGTTTTGGTTTCATTGATTTTTTTCTTTATTAGTGTTCGATGATCTATTTCACTAATTTCTGTTCTGATATTTATTATTTCCTTTATTCAGCTCACTTTTGGGTTAATTTGCTCTTTCTGTTTTGTTAAGGTGGAAGCTGAGGTGATTGATGTGAGAACTTATTCCTTTTCTTTTATAGGCAGTTAGAGCTATACATCCCTGTAAGTATTGATTTAGGGACATTCCATGACAGAGTTCTGCTTCAGTTACCCTTCCCTGCACCATGACCTGGAATTGCTCTCAAGTCAGTAAACTAAGTAGATTGTAGGGCTCGCCTCATTTGTTTCCTGTTTCTCCTCCATTGTCTGATATCCATTATCTTGAAAACCATTCTTTCATATATTTTGCCTGTTTTTTGGTTTTGTTTTGGCCTTTTCAGGTAGAAGGGTGAATCCAATTTTTGTTAATCCATGATGCTTGCAAGTAGAAGTTCTTATGTATTCCTTTTTTAATTTTTTAATTTAATTTTTTATTTTTTTAAATTTACATCCAAATTAGTTAGCATATAGTGCAAAAATGATTCCAGGAGTAGATTCCTTAGTACCCCTTACCCATTTAGCCAATCCCTCCTCCCACAACCCCTTCAGTAACCCTGTTTGTTCTCCATATTTATGAGTCTCTTCTGTTTTGTCCCCCTCCCTGTTTTTATATTATTTTTGTTTCCCTTCCCTTATGTTCATCTGTTTTGTCTCTTAAAGTCCTCATATGAGTGAAGTCATATGATTTTTGTCTTTCTCTGACTAATTTCACTTAGCATAATACCCTCTAGTTCCATCCACGTAATTGCAAATGGCAAGATTTCCTTCTTTTTGATTGCCAAGTAATCCTCCATCATATATATATATATATATACCACATCTCCTTTATCCATTCATCCATCGATGGACATTTGGCTGTTTCCATACTTTGGCTATTGATAGTGCTGCCATAAATATTGGAGTGCATGTGTCCCCTTGAAACAGCACACCCGTATCCCTTGGATAAATGCCTAGTAGTGCAATTGCTGAGTCGTAGGGTAGTTCTATTTTTAGTTTTTTGAGGAATCTCCATACTGTTTTCCAGAGTGGTTGCACCAGCTTGCATTCCCAAGTTCTTATGTTTCTTGAAGATACAGCTTAATTTACAAGCATCATTGTGATTGTGGAGTGCACTGTTGATTTATCCTATATTGCTCTTATTCTCTTCTTTCACCCTTCAGACACCAGACCAGGCTTTCCTTTCCCTGAGACACAGTACATTGTAGTAGTTAAGAGCTCAGGTTTTGTTTCTCCTCAACCTTCTGATAGGCTATATGGTAGTTATTTTATTTATTTCCCTTCTGTCCCTCCTCCTCCTCCTCACAAGTGCAGTGAAGAAAAGCATTTTTGTTGGGTTGGTTTTTGCTGAGGTTCAGATCCTGGATCTGCCACTTTTACTAGCTAGACAGTATAACTCCCTGCCTCAGATTCATCATTTGTAAAATGAGAGTAGTAAGGACCATCTCAATGTGGGGCTGACAATTAAATGTTTATAACATCAAGCACTTAGAACAGTGCTTGGTACATAATAAATCATTGTTCTTTTTTTCTTTTTTTAAAGTTTATTTATTTTTGAGAAAGAGAGCAAGGGAGGGGGCAGAGAGAGAGAATCCCAAGCAGGCTCTGCACTGTCAGCGCAGAGCCTAACTATAGGGCTTGATGTCACAAAACATGAAATCATGACCTGAGCTGAAATCAAGAGCCAGATGCTTAACCGACTGAGCCACCCAGGCACCCCATTGTTCTTTATTTTTTGATTTATTTTTATTTTTATTTATTTATTGTTTTTAGAGAGAGTTTTATTTACTGTTTTTAGAGAGGGGGAGGAGCAGAGAAAGGGAGAGAAAGAATCTTTTTTTTTTTAAAGAATTTTTTTTATGGTTATTTATTTTTGAGAGAGAGACAGACAGAGCACAAGAAGGGGAGGGGCAGAGAGAGAGGGAGACAGAGAATCTGAAGCAGGCTCCAGGCTCTTAGCTTCAGCACAGAGCTTGATGTGGGGCTCAAACCCACAACCGTGGGATCATGACCAGAGCTGAAGTCGAACACTTAACCAACCGAGCCACCCAGGTGCCCCAGGGAGAGAAAGAATCTTAAGCAGACTTGCAGACTCCACTATAGTGCACAGCCCAATGTGGGGTTCAATCTCATGACCTTGAGATCATAACCTGAGCCGAAATCAAGAGTTGGTTTCTTAACTGAGCCACCCAGGTGCCCCGGAAATCCTTGTTCTTAAACATGTTACTGAATTTTCCTCACTAGAGACTGAACAATGTAACAAGAGACAACAAATGCAAGCTTAGCTCTCTCAGATGAGCCACAAGCCAGTAGCACTTATCACAGTTTGGATAGGGCTATATGTTGAAATGATCCACTTAAATATGACTATTGATTATATGTGGCTATAATGGCTATACTACTCCAAATTTTAAAAAAAAAAATTGAGCATGGACTATGAAAACACATCCTAGTGCTCCTGAGTCCAACATGTCAACCCATTTTGCAGTGAAATATATGATTGTTGGGGCACCTGGGTGGCTTAGGCGGTTAAGCGTCCGACTTCAGCTCAGGTCATGATCTCACGGTCCATGAGTTCGAGCCCCACATCAGGCTCTATGCTGACAGCTCGGAGCCTGGAGCCTGCTTCAGATTCTGTGTCTCCCTCTCTCTCTGACCCTCCCCCATTCATGCTCTGTCTCAAAAATAAATAAACATTAAAAAAAAATAAAAAAAAAGAAATATATGATTGTTGATACTAAGTGGATAAATAAAGACTATAAAAAACCCAGCATTGGTTCAGATTGGGTTTTACCAGCAAAAGACTTTGCCGCATACTTAAGAATAAACATCTGGATTTTCAGAACTTTTTGTATGTTAGAATTGTGGGCAACAACTGGGGACCTTTTATCGTAAGTCTTTGGAGAGGATTGAATACGTAAAATGTTTTTATTTTTGTCTTCGTTACTCATTGCCTCAGCATTAGTATTCGTATCACGTAGCAGTTGTAGTGATCGTGACACGATAAAAGTTGAAGGCCTGTTAGAAATGTTCCTCAGTTTCCCTGATCATTCAGGCTTGGTTTAAACTATGGGGGGTGTTTCAGAGACGGGCTAGCTAGGAAAAAGGGCCTGGGAGGCTCACCCTTCGAGTTCTTTCATGTGTTCACTGAGGGATGAAATGGAAAGGCTGGTGGTAAGTGTATCCAGTGGGGATGAATGGCTCTCAAAATATTGGGAAATGCCTTTTGCCTCCTCTGTTTCCCCTTCTCCTCTCCCTTCCTTTCCTTTTTTCTTCTCCCCCTTCTCCTATTTTGGTACCGGGTCTTATGGATGTCATCCCATGAGAAAAAGGAAATCACTTCAACCTGGGGCTAGAGGTTGAGGTTCACATGTGGGGGGGGGGAGCCAACAGAGTTGTTGATGTGCTGCGTGTTGCACCTGCACTGTGGAAGGTGAGGCTCACACTGCTTCCTCATGTCAGCGTTAACGTGGCCTCTGTCATTCTTGTTCAGCAGCACCCCCTGTTGTGCTGGCGTTTCCTACGTTTAGGGAATGAACAGCTGGTTGACTTGGGGTTGTTAAACGTTGGGGTAGTTTCCTAAGGAAGCCAGTAGACGTGGGATTGTTCTAGCAGTGCTCCTGTCTTAATTGGAGGATGAGATGTGGTACAGAGTCTTTCCCCTGATATAGCATAGACTTTGGAGGACTGTGAATCCTGGCTCTTCATATGTAGGTGTGGGCAAGTCATTTAGCCTCTCTGAGCCTCACTTCCATGAGATTTTCTGTCTTATGATTTTATTTTTCTGATCAAGATACCAATATCTTCCTTAGCCTTGTGAGAGTTAAATGTCAAAAAATACGCAAACACCTAGTACCTTCTTCAGTGCATAGCATGTGCCCCATAAAGGTAGCTACATTATCTGTGTGTCATATGAGTTTTTAGCTAATGAGAACTTGCTAATAGAATTATCACTTGATGATCTTTATAGTTAAAAAATGATGAGTTGTAACAAATGTATTACTCTTGGGGGGATGTTGCTGGTGGGGGATGCTATGCATGTTTGTGGATAGAGGGTACATGGAAATCTCTATAGTTTCTGCTCAATTTCTCTGTGAACCTAAAACTGTTCTAAAAAATAAAGTGTATCAAAATAAGAAATTATGGTATGATAACTGTAATAGCAGCCACAGAGCTATTCAGCATTGCACAGTAAAATAAATAGTGCTAAAGTATTTTAGAACATGATGGGGTTGTGCAAAGAGCCTGAGATTTAGTAACAAAATACTTGGCTGTGTTTTTTACTGGTTGTATGGTCTTGAACAAGTCACTTAATTGGATTTTAGTTTTATTTTCAGTAAAATGAGGATTATGATGTGGACTTTGCCTACCTCCTAGGTCTGATGTGAAGATCCAATGAGAGAATATATGTGGAAGTGTTTTGTAACAATGTAATATGTCATAGATATCACACTGATATTGTTTTGTAAACTTAATCTTTTCTTTGCCATTTTGGCAAAGGGACCCCTGGTTCTGCTCTAGGGGAGAAGACTTAATCACAGCGTAATAGTCTGATTTCAAAAAGAACCTTCTGATTTCTGCCAAACCAACATTTCAGTTAGAGACAGGAGAATACCATCACTGAAAGCAGTGGGGAGAACATACATAGGGAGGAGCCTTGAAAAACGAGGTAAAATGAATAAAACATATAGAAATCCCCTGTTTTGGCCTTTCTCATTTGATACGTAGCTCATTCTTGGCAATGTATTTTTCTCTCCTGCTGCTGGGGTTTCCATTTATATGAACTTAGTTATTTCTATTTATGTAAATAAAATTAAGAGTGTAATTACTTGGAAAATCGAGAACGAGCGCTTGCTGCTCTGTGTATTGATGGTTAGAACGGGGCTGTTGGAACCTCAGATTCTGATTTTCTTCCTGTTGCTGGGTTGTCAAGGCATGTTACTTTAATCCTTTGTACTATCTCAAGTGCTCTCCTTTGCTCTCATGGGCCCTTGGAAATTAGCCTAGAGATTCAGTGTCACTGGCTTAATTGCTAGGAGGACCTGGGAAAGGCAGCCTGGCACAGTGGCAGGAGCATGGGCTCAGAGACCTCAGACCTGACTTTGTCCCAGCTCTGCCACCTGATAGCTTGGTGATAGGAAAAGTCAAGTCCCTTCTCTGAACCTCACCTTCCTCATGTGGAGAATGAGGATAATAACTTTCTACCTTTTAGGATGGTTTAGAGTGACTGTATATAATATAGGACAGGGCTCAATACAGGGAATTTATTTTTAATTATTAGCAGGAAAGACTTTGGAATTTGAATCCTGTTTCACAGCCTTTAGCTATGGCCAGAGGACAAGTCACTTAACCTTCCTGAGCTCCAGTCTTCTCAGATGTGACAGGGAGATCAAAGCACCACTGATCTATGAGGATTATTCTGAAAATTAACGCTAATACAAGTAAAGTTCTGGAAAGTAGTGTGAACTGCCTCTTTGTAATGCTGCTTGTTCAGTGGCTGAGTTTGCAGCCACGTGCATCTGAGTTTAAGCCCTAACTTGACCACTTAGCCCTTTTGAACTCCATTTTACTAAAGGGAAAACTTTGCTAAAGGGATAACTTCCTCCTTGCACGGTTTTGTGACAGTTTATCCTTGCCACTTAAGTAAAACTGCTCAGTAGATGCTAGGATTATTATTGTAATTTGTGGTATTAGTAAGTCATTTGTGTGTTTCATTTGCTTATTGTGGTTCTTCATTTACCAGAAAATATCCAATAGCTGATAGGAGTGTTTAAACTTTGTTTTCTTCCTAGACCTGTAAACATTTGCAGCAATGGCACAATTTAGTTTTTGACTTTTAGCTCAAGCAAGAAATGAGGCTGGGCAGTAGGTATCTGATCTGAAGGCACAGTTGGGGAAACATTTCAAAGACCTTCATGCTCAGAAGTGACAGTGGGCATGGTCCTCACCCTCCCATTTAGGAAAAGTCTAATAACTCTCTCAGCCTGCGAAGGAACTGAGTTTATACCTGAAATATGAACTTGAAGACAGTGGCTCTTATATTTTCCTTTTATTTTGTTTAAAGTTTATTTTTATTTTGAGAGAGAAAGCATGTGCATGTGTGCATGCAAGTGGGGGAGGAGCAGAGAGAGAGGGAAAGAGAGAGAATCCCAAGCAGGCTCCACATTGTCAGCACAGAGCCTAATGTGGGGCTTGATCCCACGAACTGCAAGATCATGACCTGAGCCAAAATCAGGAGTCGGACACTTAACTGACTGAGCCACCCAGGTGCCCCACTTGTTCCCTTTTAGAATACAGTTTAGAACCTGCTGGCCAGGGGCACCTGGTGGCTCAGCTGGTTAAGTGTCCAATGCTTGACTTCGGCTCAGGCCATGATCTCATGGTTTGTGAGTTTGAGCCCCACAGCAGTTTCCCTGGTGTCAGAGATTCTCCGCCTCCTATCTCTCCACCCCGCCCTGATTCGTGCAGTCTCTCTCATAATAAATAAACTAAAAAAAAAAAAAAAAAAAAGAACCCTCTGGCCAAAGCTCAGAGGTTGGTTGTATATCAAGCCAGAAAACAAGGCGTAGACAGTGGTCTAGGTAACTAAAACCAGACATTTTATTAAAATCTGAATTGTTGATTGGGGCGCCTGGGTGGCTCAGTCAGTTGGATATCTAACTTCGGCCCAGGTCATGATCTCAAGGATCTCACGGTTTGTGGGTTTGAGCCCCGCGTAGGGCTCTGTGCTGACAGCTCAGAGCCAGGAGCCTGCTTTGAATTCTGTGTCTCCCTCTCTCTCTGCCCCTTCCCTACTCACGCTCTGTCTCTCAAAAATAAATAAACGTTGAAAAAAAAATTTTTTTAATCTGAATTTTTGAGATTGAATTTAGTCCTACAATTTGAATAATTTTCCAAATTGTTTCTCCTCCATGTAGATCAATCAAACATATAATTGTCAATCAGTAGTGCAGAATGTTTTCTGACATTCAGCTTTGCAGGCCAGCTTGCCTTTAGAAATAATAAGGGCACTGAAGGATCCTCACCTGTACTCACAAGATCTTTTTAATACTAGAGCAGAAGAGAATTCCCTTACCCCTAGTTAAGTATTTTAGTCAGTGAAATGATTATAAAGTAACAATTACAAAGTTACTCTGGAAGCAAGACACTCAGTTGCAAAAACTTCAGTTTTAGGGCACATGTTACAACCTGAATACTTTGAGCTGAGACCTGACTAGATAACATATTTTCAATTTGTTGATACAAATAATGGGTGTATTAGTTTATTAGGGCTTCCATAACAATGTACCACAAACTGGGTGTTTTAAAACAGCAGAAATTTATTGTTTCCCAATTCTGGAGGCCAGAAATCTGGTCTCTCAAAGTATCAGCAGGCCCATGTGTTTTCTGAAGGTGCTGGGGAAGGATCTGTTCCCTGTCCTAGTGGCCTCAGGCTCAAAGATCCATCACTCCAATCCTTTGTCTTTACATGGTATTTTCTCTGTGTGTCTTCATATTACCTTTCCTCTGTGTGTGTGTGTGTGTGTGTGTGTGTGTGTGTGTGTGTGTGTGTGTTTCTGTGTCAAAATGTCCCCCCACTTTTTTTTAAATAAAGATAGCAGTCGCATTGTAATAGGGCTCACTCTAATGATTGATTTTAACTTGATTACCTCCTCAAAGACCCTGTTTCCAAAAAAGGTTACATTCTGAGGTACTGGACTTTAAGACTTTAATGTATCTTTTTTGGAGAACACAGTTCAACCCATAAAAATGGGTTTAGGTTTCTTACTAAAGAAGACTTACAAACTTATCAGTACAGCTTGCCCTTGAACAATGCAGGGTTAGGGGCACCAACCCCACATAGTCAAAGTCCCTATATAACTTTTGACTTCCCAAAACTTTACTAAGAGCTTTGATTGGAAACCTTACCTATAACATAATCAATTAACATACATTTTGTATATATATTACATACTATATTACAATAAAGTAAGCTAGAGAAAATGTTAAGAAAATCATAAGGAAGAGAAACTACATTCACAGTACTGTACTGTATTATTGAAAAAAATCCACATATAAGTCGGCCCACATAATCCAAACCCATGTTGTTCAAGAGTCAACTGTATTTATTCTATGACAAAGGAACTCTCTGATAATCCTTCTCTCCATCACACTCTTGGAGATGCATGTCTTTTTTTCTTTTTCTTTCTTGCTTTCTCTTTTTCTTTCTTTCTTTCTTTCTTTCTTTCTTTCTTTCTTTCTTTCTTTCTTTCTTTCTTTAATATTCACAGCAAGCCTTTAAAAATGTTTTTATTCCAGTATAGTTAACATACAGTATCATGTTAGCTTTAAGTGTATAATGCAGTGATTCCACAGTTCTACACATTACTCAGTGCTCATCATGATAAGTGTACTCTTAATCCCTTTCACCTAGTTCATCCATCCCATCACCAACCTCCACTCTGGTAACCATTTGTTTGTTTTCTATAGGTAAGAATCTGTTTTTTGGTTTGTCTCTTCTTTTCTTCTTTGTTCATTTTTTTTGTTTCTTAAATTCCACATATGAGTGGAATTGGTATTTGTCATATGGTATTTGTCTTCCTCTGACTTATTTCACTTAGCATAATACCCTCTAGATGTATCCATGTTGTTGCAAATGGCAAGATTTTATTTTACTTTATTTTTATGGCTGAGTAATATTGCAGTGTGTGTGTGTACTTCCATTCATCTACGGATGGACACTTGGGCTGCTTCCATAATTGGGCTATTGTAAATAATGCCTCAATAAACATAGGCGTGCATGTATCTTTTCAAATTAGTGTTTTTATGTTCTTTGGGTAAATACCCAGTAGTGGAATTACAGGATATGGTAATTATATTTAAAAATTTTTCAGGAACCTCCGTACTGTTTTCCACAGTGGTTGTACTAGTTTGCATTCCCACCAACATTGCAGGAGTGTTCCTTTTTCTCTACATTCTTGCCAACACTTGTTTTTGTGTGTGTGTGTGTGTGTGTGTTTTACTTTAGCCATTTTGACAGGTGTGAGTGATATCTCATTGTGGTTTTGATTTGCATTTACCTGATGATGAGTTGTTGAGCATCCTTTCATGTATCTGTTGCTTATACATATGTCTTCTTTGAAGAAATGTCTGTTCATGTCTTCTTCCTATTTAAATTTTTTTTAAGTTTATTTATTTATTTTGAGACAGAGAGCGAGTGAGAAGGAGAGGGGCAGAGAGAGAGGGAGAGAGAATCCCAAGTGGGCTCTGTGCTGTCAGTGTAGAGCCTGACATGGGAGCCGGAACTCACAAACCGTGGGATCATGACCTGAGCTGAAACCAAGAGTCGGACACTTAACTGACTGAGCCACCCAGGTGCCCCTCTTCTTCCTATTTTTAATTGGAGTATTTGTTTTTTTGGTGTTGAGTTCTGTAAGTTCTTTCTATATTTTGATCCTAACCCTTTATTGGGTACGTCATTTGCAGTATCTTCTCCTATTCAGTAGATAGCCTTTGGTTTTGTTGGTTGTTTCCTTTCCTGTGCCGAAGGTTTTTTGATGTGGTCCCAATAGTTTATTTTTGCTTTTGTTTCCCTTGCCTCAGGAGACACATCTAGAAAAATGTTGCTATGGCCGATGTCAGAGACTGTATTCTCTTCTAGCATTTTATGGTTTCAGGTCTCATATTGAAGTCTTTGATCCATTTTATTTTTGTGTATGGCATAAAAAAGTGATCCAGTTTCATTCTTTTACGTGTAGCTGTCCAGTTTTCCTGGCACCATTTGTTGAAGAGATTTTTTCCCACTGCATATTCTTGCTTCTTTGTCATAGACTAATTGACCACATAATCTTGGGTTTATTTCTGGGCTCTCTAATCTGTTCTATTGATCTCTTTGTCTATTTTTGTGGCAGTACTATACAATTTGATTACTATAGCTTTATAGTACATCTTGAAATCTGGGATTGTGATACCTCCAGTTTTGTTCTCCTCTCTCAAGATTGCTTTGGCTATTTGGAGTCTTTTGTGGTTCCATACAAACTTTAGGATTATTTGTTCTAGTTATGTGAAAAATGCTGTTAGTATGTTGATAGAAATTGCATTGAATCTGTAGATTGCTTTGGGCATTTTAACAATATTTTTAATCCATGAGCATGGAATGTCTTTTCCTTTGTGTCATCTTTACTTTCTTTCATCATTGTTTTATAGTTTTCAGAGTACAGGTCTTTCACTTCTTTGGTTACCTTTATTCCTAGTTACTATTTTTGCTGCAATTTTAAATGGGACTGTTTTTTTTTTTTTAAATTTCTTTCTGATGCTTTACTATTAGTATGTAAAACTGAAATGGATTTCTTTTTTTTATGTTTATTTATTTGGGGTGCCTGGGTGGCTCAGTTGGTTAAGCATCTGACTCTTGGTTTTGGCTCAGGTCACGATCTTAAGGTTTCATGGGTTTGAGGCCTGTGTCCAGCTCTGTCTGCACTGATAGTGAGGAGGCTGCTTGGGGTTCTCTGTCTCATTTTCTCTCTGTCTACCTATCTCACTCTCTCTCTCAAAATAAACTTTTAAAAAAAGTTTAAAAGTGTGTGTGTGGGGTGGGGGGGGCTTGATCTCAAAAACAGTAAGATCGTACTCAACAGACTGAGTCACCCAGGCACTCTGAAATGGATTTCTGTATATTGATTTTGTATCCTATGACCTTACTGAATTCATTTATCAGATCTAATATTTTCTTGGTGGAGTCTTTAGGGTTTTTTTATATATACTGTGTTATCTGCAAATAGTGTAAGTTTTACTTCTTTCTTACCAATTTGGACGACTGCTATTTTTTGTTCTTGTTGTTGTCTAAATGGTATGGCCAGGAGTTGCAGGACTATGTTGGATAAAAGTGGTGACAGTGGATATCCTTGTCTTGTTCCTGATCTTAGGGGGAAAGCTTTCAGTTTTCTCACAATTGAGTATGATAATAGCTGTGGGTATTTCTTATATGGCCTTTATTATGTTGAGGTATGTTCCCTCTAAACCTACTTTGTTGAGGGTTTTTATCATGAATGGATGTTATACTTTGTCAAATGCTATCTTTGCATCTATTGAAATGATCATACAGTTTTTATCCTTTCTTGTGTTGATGTGATGTATCCTATTGATTGATTTGGGAATAGAGAACCATCTTTGGAGATGCAGGTCTAAAAGGCATGAAACATTTGCAAATTCCAGTGGCTATAGTTCCTTCAGGTCTGAGAAGGTCCTTGATGTTTGTACTTATTTTGTTTTTTTATAATCTGTAGAGAGAAGTAACAACATTTATCCTGTATCCATTATTTAAATGATAATGTAATGTGTTTAAAGGTATCAAATCACTAGTTAAAAAACAAAGGTTATTGTTTGACAAAGAACTGAGAGTTTAGTTGTAAGTACGCATGACTTAAGATTTTCAGAGTTGGCAAACAAAAATGCTAATGCAAATTTTTGTTGTTGTTGTTGACTAAGTGCATAAAAATCCATGGTCAGTAGAGCAGAGCTAATGTAGAAAAGATTTCAGAGGCTTTAAATTAGAGCTTGAAAGGGGGGAAAGAATTATTTCCCCTGCTATAGAGTTTGAAGAAAGTTAAAGAGGGAAATGACACAAATCAAACTTCAAATTGGCGGTGTGGTGGGCTTTATTCAATAGATATTTATTGGGTACTGACTATGTGCTTATATTCTAGGCATTTGGAATATCTCAGTTAACAAAACCTAAAAGTTACTGCCCTCATGGGGCTTACTTTCTTGGGGTGTGTGTGCTGGGACGGAACAGAAAATAAACTAATTGGTAAATATTAGAAGGTGGTAATTATTTTAGAGAAAGAAAAAAGCGTATGGTAGGGGAAAGAGGATTGGAGTACCAGAGAGAGGGTGGTTGCAGTTTTAAACAGGTGTTCCGGGCAGACGTCACTAAGAAGGGAACATGTGAAGGAGGTGAGGGAACTATGTGGCTATCTGAGGGAAGAGTATTCTACAAAGGAAGAAGCACCAGGGCAGAATCTAAGGGAGGAATGTGTCTGATATGTTTGAGGAAAAGCTACGTGGCCATTATGAATGGAACAGGTTCAGCAAAGGGGAGAAGTAGAAAAGGAGTCCATTGTGAGGACTTTTGTTTTCATCTGACTGATATGGGTAGCCATTGCAGAGCTAAACCAGAGGAATGTAATGATACGACTAATGTTTAAAAAGAATCTTCTTGCCTCTCTAGGAGGCAAGGGTAGAAGGAGAGAACATTTAAGAGGCCATTGGGGGTAACCCAGGTAAGAAACAATGGAGCCTGGATCAGGGTAGTAGCTTTGGAAGTGATGGACTGGACTCTGGATACACTGTTATCTTGATGACTTTTCATGTAGTCAAGAGGATTTTCTGATGGATTTAATGTGGAGAGTGAGAGTCAAGTGTGACAGTGAGACCTGTCTTGAGCAACTGGAAAAATGGAGTTGTTACCAGCTGAAAACAGGAAGTCTGTAGGGTCTGTATGTTTGAAGGGTGGGGTAGAGAGAAATTGGGTGTTAAATTTGGGATATGTAAGTTTGAGATGTCTGTTAGACAGCCAGATGGAAATATTAAACAGGCAGCTGTAGCTATAAGTCTGGAGCTCAGCAGAGAGTTTGAGCTGAAAATACAAACTTGAGTCACTGGCATATAGAGACTGGATGAGCTCTCCAAGGGTGAAAGTATTGATAGAAAAGAGAGCCAAATACTAAGCCCCGGGAGCTTTCAACATTAAGAGGAGAAACCAGAAAAAGAGACTGGGAGGGAGGAATCAGTGAGGTAGAATGAATAGTAATAGGGTTTGTTGGGCTGTAGCCGAGGGGTAACCATCTGTTGAGACAGGACAAAAAGGATACATTGGGAAGAGGTCTTGAAGACCAAACAGAATCTAGATTTCTTGGATGCTGAAAGTGAGGTATGAATTGATAGAAGATTTGCCTAAAATGATTCATGGCAAATCTGTCCTTCTAATCCTACTTCCTCAATTCAATCGCAATCTTTGTGGTTGAAAAAAGAAATTTGATATGCAATGTTTAGAGATAGGCACCTCATTCTATCATGGAATTTGGTATAAGAGTATATTTCACTCTGAGTTGTTCAGAGTAACAGATCCTTCATCTACATTGTGTGTGTGTGTGCGCGTGCACATACACACTTCTGATCAGTGGGATTTTAGAGAGGCTTCCCCAGAGTCACCAAAGCCAGTAGGTCAGCGTTACTTTATTAAAACTTAGTTTTACTCACAAGCTTGATAAAGGAGGAGCTTCAGGCTTGAAAGCCAGACTTGAGGATGGAGTTTATTGAATCCTGGTTCTGATCTCATGCTCTTTAGTTTTTCCTGAGATCATTGGTCTTGCTTGTTGACCTTGACTTGGGAGCTTGAGTTTTCTTCAGTATAGGTTCTGAAATTAAAGCCCATTAGATTCCAAAGGAGACTGAAATAATATCTTTGGAAACTCAAGTGTAATGTAAAAATATACTAGAGAGAAAGATGTGGATATTCAACAACATCCCGCAAGAGAGATGAAGACTCCGAGGCCGTGGTTTGGCATCTCCCATGACCTACAGATCACAGGTGTGTCAGCCCTAACTCCGGAGAACCCTGGAGCACAGTGCAGAATTTTCACTGATTTTTGTTTGTGGCTATTGGGTAATTGCTGACTAAATTGGTCCCTCAAAGAAATAACTAAGTGTTGGCATTTAATAACTTTTGAAATTCACTTTTGGACTTTTTGTGGGGGGGGGGGGTTCCATTTTCCTTGTTGCCTTTTTTCATCTAAACTCTCAAACTCTTTGAGAACTGCAGCAGGAAATTTAGATTTAACCTCAAGAGTCAATGTTTTGTCTTGTGTCTCCTCTAATATAACACAGATGTTAGGATGGCTATATTTTACTTGAACACTTATTGAATTTCGTCCTTACTCCTTTCTCTTTTTAATGGGAAACAGTCTGACTCTAGTCCTCATTAAACTCAAAGAATCCAAATTGTAATCTTGAGAATGTACATGGAGAGAAGATCTTTTCAGGCTATTTACTGAGATTACAAACCCTTACATTGTTTCACTATTTGAGGAAAAAACCTCCCATTCAAGAGAAAGACACTGAAAAACAAACAAAATGTTAAATATTAGGAAAGTATTAATTTCAGGACTGAAAAAGTAGATTTTCACATGTTTTGTTTTGACCAGAGTATCAGTTCATTACCTGAACAGTCTGTAATAAGGGTGAGATGTCACTTTTTACCACTCTGCATCCTAAGTTTATAATGCCTAGGTTTTCTATCTAGAAGTCTAGTTCTCCTAAATTGCACTACTTAGAGGATTGTCAAACCATCTGAATATTTCAGCAATTATGAGGTTGCTATTTCAGCTCCATGCTGTGTATACCCTCTCTAGGTCAGAGAAAGACCTGGTGTGTCCAGTGACTGTGATAGAAACAATAAAACCTGCCTCCTCTGGCTAAAGCGCTGTATTTATCTATCAGTACTCAACCAACAGTGTGATTTTTTTTTTTTTTTTTTTTTTTTTTTTTTTTTTTTTTTTTTTTTGGTGGTGGTGAATTTATTTAAGAGTTAAAACCACTGCATAATGTAGATGTGTAATACGAGCTTACTCATATGGTTTAGGTACCATTTCTTCATTGGCTCAGTGACCTGATCTGCTTCAACTAGTCTAAACATATGTGTCATAATTTTTGTAACCTCTTTTGATTTACTCGATTACAGACTTTCTTGTTGACTTGTGTTACAGAGGAAAATAAACATGTATCCATGTCCTCAGACTGGTCACTGATTTGTTTACTCTGACAGAATGCATCATCAAACAGAGCTGTCCAAAATGGAACAGTGATCTTTGCTCGGGTAGAGTGAGCTCTTTGGTCAGTGTAGCCAGGTGACAGGGCATGACTCTGGCATGTAGCCAGATGTCTATATGGTGGGGATCTTATAAAGAGACAAATACTCTGAATGAGCAGTAGGTCCAGTCCCTTCTCACTCCTAGATGTTTTGATCAATTCATTTGATTCAGTGCTGTCAGGACTGGGTATCTGGAGGGCTTGGTTGTAAATGAGCAATTTGGAGTCATGTTCACATCTGGCCCATTTTGTGCCAGTGAACCTGCTAATAATTACATGTGTACACTTGGCCATGTAGAATCAGGGTTCTGTGGGAGGAATATTTAAAATAATTTATTATTTTGGCATTGACATTTGCTTTGAAATTTAAATTTTCTATCATGTGCTCATTAGGAATGCTGGGCATCTGGTTTAAAAAACCCCAGACAACCTGTGTTAGCTCTTACTTCTAAAATAACATATACATAAGACTATAATAACAAAACCAGTTATCATGTTAGTGATTCTGTTGCAGCAGGCAGCAATTTTATGTATCTGGTCAAGAACTATATTATTTTCTAATAAGATAGTAAAAGATTTCTATTGTTGTGACTATGATACACCTTATTGTTGTAGAATTATAACAAATATTCATTTATGAATGTCTGTTCCTGCCTCCCCATCCTGCCCTATGTTTCTTTCCTGGAGACTTGGGATAACATTTAAATGTCAGTTTAAGCCTAAGAAGGTAAATTAGAAGGCACCGGAGAAAGGAGTAAGGAGCTTTTAGTATGGATTGGCCTTGGTTCAAAACTCAGCTGTGAAACTCACTAGCTGTGTCCCATAGTTTGCAACTTCTTCTTCTCTTAGATTCTTTAGAAAAAAGCCCTGTGCCCCATGAAACCTGCTTGATACAGGTCCTGTGCCCAGAGAGAGACTTCTTTCATGAGAGGGACCGTTGTTCCCAGTTGGACCTGGGGCATTAATGGGAGCAAGGAGGAGTGAAGTAGATGAAAGGCAACATCAGATCTTCTCTCATCCTTTTCTATTTTATTGGCTTGTACCTTGTTCAGCAGTAGGTAGATGAAAAATGGAAGGAGGAAAGAGCAGCAAGGCACTGAAACCAGAGTGTGCTCAACAACGAAGATCTTGATATTCTCGAAAACTAGCATTTGGCTCAAATAATTCTGTATGGCAAAGATGAAAACATACTGAATTTATGAGAGTTATGGGATAGCTAAAAAGTCTCTCATAGGCATTTTTATGTCATAGGGCATAGTGGAAGAAAACCCTGAAAAAAGATACTTTTCAGGAAGTTTTGTTCCCCTTGGTATCTCCTACCCTCGTTTTCCCTCCTTACTCTATGGGTGGTCTTACTCCATGTGACATGTTGATCAGGCAATCTAGCCTGTTTATATTTATGTCTGTTTATACTTATGTCTTGCCTTCTCCAGTGTGACTGTAGGATCTAAAATCCTCACTAGTGTCATGTACCTGGTACAGACCCTTCCGAAGTGGAGGTGTGAATCCATGAACCAAGTTTGCTTTGACAAATTCACTCAATATATACATTGCACACTTAATAACCATCCGTCTTTTATTGTTTTTAAAAATGTTTATAATGTTTATTTTTGAGAGAAAGAGAGTGTGAGCAGGCGCAGGGCAGAGGGAGAGGGAGACACAGAATACAAAGGAGGCTCCAGGCTCTGAGCTGTCAGCATAGAGCCAGACGCGGGGCTTGAACTCATGAACTGTGAGATCATGATCTGAGCTGAAGTCGGATGTTTAACTGATTGAGTCACCCAGGCATCCCAGTTACCACCCATCTTTTGAAAGAGCTTCAGGTCTTCAGGTCTTTGAAAGAGCTTCAGGTGCTGGGGATAGCTAACCTGATTTCAGGATGCCCTTCCCAGCTTTGATGATGCTATATAGAGACTTGGAGTTTACGTGGATTTGTATATAGAAGATTCTTAAAAACTAAAATTCTTGGATGCAAAGAACTTGGATTTAGATCATACAACTTGTGTGTTTTGAGATTTTTACCTGCTAACAATGACAGATTATTATATAAGTTTACTTCTGGAGGATCTAGCAAAATATACTCTGAATATGGTGACATTGATGTCCTAATTTATAATTAATTTATGATGGTATGACTGACAGATTTCAATTTGGTTAATACAGGGGATGATAAGCCTTATAGTTCAACAGCAGCATCATAAGGACTCTCATGCATGTGATTGATTTTGTCAGGCACAATGAATAGTGAATTGCTTTCCTTCTCCCTGGGAAGGTGTTGAAGTTGGGTGACATGAGAGGAAGCTCAGTGCTACTGGAGACCTTCTGTGATTAGAACTGATTCATGTCCAAACCACTCCACTTGGCAGGCTTGGAGTTGCAACAGATGAGGTTCCTGGATCTGGAGATGGGTTTAGAGCAAGGGCAGGCTGGCCTGGCCCTTGGGCTGTAGAGCAGAGCCATAGGAGATTGAATGACAAGCATCCAGGGCAAAGCTCAAGTGGGGTGCCAGATTAGCTGAAGAAGCCAGAGCAGAGAGAGGAAAACTGGGCATGAGGCTATGAGGGCATTAGACCTAGGAAATGAAGATATAAGGGCAGGCAGGAGGCAGAACACTACAGGTGCCTGGACAAGGTCAGGCAGCCGAGTTCATTAAAGAGCCACCTGTAGCCAGCTTGCTTCCTTTACAGTGAAAATGTCTTAAGGCATATGCACTGTGCAAAAGATCAAATTGCTGGATTCTCTAACCTTGAATCCTCAGGATCCCTGGGCTTGTAAGAGCTGATTACTCTGGCTTCAGGAGAGTGAAAATGACTAGGTTATCCTAGGAGAAGCTGGATGGATATCTGACCCTGCACTATTCTACCTTCTGTCACCAATCAGACAAATAGCAAACTACATGGCAGGTCTCAGGAAGTGTCATGGTTAAAGGAAAATGCTGGAGAAGAGGTAGGAAACTGGTCCTTTACAACTGGTTTGAAACTTTACACTCTGGCAGCTAAAAATGTATTGATTCTACATTCTCTGGTATCTGCTCTTACTATTTGGCCTGTAATAGAATGCATCTAATGTATGTTTATTCTTTAATTTTGGTGTGGTCCTTTGAATATTAGAAGTTAGCAATGAAGGGGACAGGGCATCTTAGTGGCGTAAATCAGTAAAATGGTCTTAGTTTCCAGTTTCATTTCATTAAATGACGGTTTGTTCATTTTAATTTGTAATACAAAGAAGCTATTGAAATGGAAGACTATTTTCATGTTCTCATATCAGAGCCAAATGAGCAAAACATTAAAGAATAGTAGTTGAAATGGTTTCCAAATCAGAAAAGCCACATTTCTCTATAATTTTCTCATTCTGGTTCCTATTTATATTTTCTGTGGAGGTTGAATTGTGGTTGTCATAGCAATTCCTTTTTATATATGAAACTCTGATAGTTGGATTTTTATTATTTGTGTCCCTACTCAAGACCTATTCAATTCTAAATATTTCTTTTTAAATAATATCTGATCAGACTAGGTCTTTTAACCTTCACCTTTTTTGACCTCTGAATCACAGGATTTCTTAGGACTGTATTTTGGTCAACCAGAAAATAGTGCTATGAGAGGGTGGTTTGATGATGAGATCCTGTGAGTCATGGTACCCATCATTCTTTTCTTTGCCTTGAGCACGTGCAGTGGTACTGAGGCCACTGGGTATTTCCATCCCGGCTGTACACAAGTGATCTTGGCTTAAATACCAAAAGTCTTTGCAGGATTGGTTTCCTTTTCTTTCCTTCATCCTATTTCCTTCCTTATGCATTTATATTTTTTCACACAATTTTCACGTATTGTTTTGACCCCTCTACTAAAAATTTTGGTTTGAAGCAATGACCCAATTCTTGTCAAATCCATTAGTGTCTCAGAGTTTATCATTTGTGTCTTCCCTTGTGATATGGTTGACCAATCAGTCCTCCTTGAAGCAGTCCCCTTTGATTCTTTTCTTTCTCTTTTTTGTCCTTGCTTCCATCTTGCCACCCATCCATTGGCTATGTCATGTCAAGATACTATTCAGAGCCCTGCATTGTTCTGGTCTCTGAGTCGGCCTTTCCCAGCATCTCCTGGGCTCTTCTTTAATTCGTTCTAAAATGAGCACCTCACCTCCAGTTCTGCTTTGAACAGCTCCGTGTTCCACATTCACTTCGTTGATGGGCTTTTTCACCTCTGGATGCCACCTGTCACTAGGGAGGGCTAAAACTCAAATCTATATTGCTGGTTCTGACTGCCCACCTCCCTGCAGTTCTCTGTCTCCAAGAAGAGGTGGAGACAGGGCATCTCCACTTTTGGGATCTGCCATCTAACACTGGGTTCATACCTTCTCCTGTAATTCCAGTCCGGTTATTTTCAACTACCAGAGGCAATACTCGTCTGTTAGTTGTCTAACCTGAGAACCTTTGAATCTTTGGCTCTCATTTCCTTTTCATTTCCTATATCCAGATTCTTAGGAATGATCACTGCTAATTCACAATGTTTTTTGACCCCAGCACTCTTTTTAACTGTGACTTTCTAAGTTTATAGGTGAGGCCAGGGAGCTTCTTTGCCCTCTTTATCAGTTACCACAGAGAAGAGCCAGGACCTGATTTGCTGACTTGAATGCCAATCCCTGGTTAAAAATCATGGGTCCAGAGCAGTGGTTCTTATACTTCATGGTCTCAGACCCAATTTAGACTCATAAAAAATGTTGAAGACGCCAAAGAACTTTTGTTTATATGGATTATAATTATTAATATTTATCATATTAGAAACTAAAAGTGGGAAATTAAAAATATTCTTTGTAAAAAGCAGTGAGCTCATATATGAACATGGCACATTTTAATGAAAAATACCTATTTTTCAAAACAAAAACTTACAAGAGTGATACTATTTTATATTTTTGGCAAACTTTCTTAAGGTCTGGCTTAATAGAAGACAGTTGGACTGTTAAATCTATTTCTGCATTTGTCTGCTGTGATATCATACATTCTGTAAACTCTGGAAAGATCCACTGTTCATGGTGCAAGAATGAGAGTGAAAAAGACGAGTAATGCCCTAGTATCATTAGGAAAATGACTTTGATTTTAAGGACTCCCTGAAAGGTTGTTGGGGTCTCCAAAGGCCCTATGATCACATTCTGAGAATCATTGGTCTAGAGAGTTGCTAAGTCTTTATCTTTTAAAAAATTTTTTTTCTTAATGTTTATTTATTTTTGAGAGAGCGACAGAGCGTGAATGCAGAAGGAGCAGAGAGAGAGGGAGACACAGAATCTGAAGCAGGCTCCAGGCTCTGAGCTGTCAGAACAGAGCCCGACGTGGGGCTCGAACCCACGAACTGTGAGATCATGACCTGAGCCGAAGTCGGACGCTTAATTGACTGAGCCACCCAGGCACCCCATGCTAAGTCTTTTTCTAACTCAACATTTTATTCTTGTTCACGACCTTTCAATTTTGGTTTTGAAATTTACATAAGAAAAGTTCAAAATTAAACGCAATCATGTAGTTAGAATCTACTATTTATCAACAACATTCAATTTCTAAAGCTTGAAAATATATTCTATGATGAAGTGGTAGCTTTTTAAAGATCATGATGTAATACTTCCATGCTTATTCCATGTCGAGCCCCACTGACATGTGTGGAGCCTGCTTGGGATTCTCCGTCTCTCCCTCCCTTCCCCACTCATGCTCTCTCTTAAAATAGACATCTTAAGAAAAGATTCTCTCCCTCTGCCCCTCTCCCCAGCTCCTGCTCACTTGTTCTCTTGCGCTGTCTCTCAAATAAAAACTAAAAAAATAAAAAAACAAAAACAAGTAATAGTTACATGCATGCATGTAAACAGCTTAGCATTGTGCCTAGGACACACTTGGGACTTTTCACTGTTCTCTCCAGTTCTGTGTTTTGATCTATTCCTCTGACCACATGGACTGTAATTTTAATAGAGAATTAAGTTTCTGTTACTTGTGTTAATGGAGAGTAAGATGGATATATAGAAAATACCTCTAAACTCTATCACTGTACCTTTCGTCTTCTTTATTTAGTAAACATACTGAGTTTTTTCTATGTGCTTAAAATCCTGGATGCTGGGGATATTAAATTTGTAGACAAAATGGTCCATCCCTAATATCATACCCAATATGAACACAGCTTAAACACCAGTGATCACAATATAATGTGTTAACAGAGAAGACATACTCCTTTAAGAGAAACCTATGTTGACACAATGCAAGGTGCATTGTCTCTGGGACCCCGCTAGGTGACCAATGATTTCCAGTTCCATTTCTGTCAAGAGAGACCATTTAGAACGTGTAGCTCTAAAGATTTCCAGCACTTAGTATTAAGCAGAAAGCTTATCATCTTCCACTTAACTATGGAAACTTTGATTCTTCTTAGGTCTGAACATAAACTAGAAGAGTTGGGTGTATAGAAGTGGGTGGATTGTGGGGAGAGGAGGCAGGAATTTAGAGCTAGAAAGGAAAATGGTGGCAATGGGGGATCTGAAAAGGAGCAGTAGCATAGGTACTATCTCTGTATAACAGCCTGTGTCCCTGGAGAGCAGAGAGAGTATCTCCTTTTCATGCCACACTTCAGTTCAGCACGGATTGAGAGAAAAAGTACCATCACTACCGCCACTATTACTCCTCCTGCTAACTGCAGAGGCAACAAATGTGCTGAGTACTAATTTTGTCCCAGGCACAATGCTAAGCTGTTTACATGCGTGCATGTAACTATTACTTATTTGTGTGCTTTTTTTTATTTTTAAAATTTTTATTTGAGAGAGCGCGTGAGAGAACAAGTGAGCAGGAGCTGGGGAGAGGGGCAGAGGGAGAGAATCTTTTTTTAAAATGTCTATTTTGAGACAGAGCTTGAGTGGGGAAGGGAGGGAGAGAGCGAGAAATAGAGAGAGAGGGCGGGCGGGAAGGAGGGGGAGAGAGAGAGAGAGACAGGGAGAATCCCAAGCAGGCTCCACACTGTCAGTGCGGGGCTCGATCCCATGAACCATGAGATCATGACCTGAGCCTAACTCAAGAGTTGGACACTCAACCGACTGAGCTACCCAGGTACCCCACGTGTAACTATTACTTACTGAGCCCTGCGGATGTGCTAGCCTGTGGGCATACAGCAAGGCTACTGTTATCATCCCTGTTCCAGATAAGCATATTGAATAAGTTTCAGTCAATAGCCTAGTAACTTGCCAGACTGCAAGGATAGGTCCTTATGCATCACGCTGGTAGATGAGTCACCAAGTGTACGTGGACATGTCAGAGGATGGACCATCTGTGGGGTCACTGTCTTTGCTGCGATTTTCTTCATCAGAGGTAACCAAAGCAGAATGTGCAGTCTTGTATCATCAGGCCACTGGGAGCTAGTGTCATGGTGAATGTGGCAGTGGCTACGTTTCCTCCCTTATTTGGACGCTGGGAATACAGAGACAGGTGGATAGTGTGATTTCTATGTTGAAAGTGAAGGGCATGTCCAGTAAAATGTGGTTTTAAAATTATTCCTGAGCTGTTTTTAAAATCAGAACCAATAAAGAAATCTATCTAGAGGAAGCATTTCCCATTAAGCTCCCCTTTGGAAATAGCCCAGGTTTTCTTGTCCTTAGGATAAGGAAGGCAGTTTTAGGAGAAGGAAGTTTGGGGAGAGAGCAGGGCAGGAAGAATAAGAACTTTTTAGATAACGGTCACTTGTAATGGGTTTCCTTTCACCGACGACCTCACAGTGTACCTGTTTGTTACTTCACAGTGAGGAAGGATGGTTGCCAGGTGAGTGACATCACATCAGAGCCCTTCCACTGGCTCTGTTTTCTTCTGGTGCCATGCTCCTCTCTGCAGCTATAGAGCTTCTGGAAAGCCTGGAGGAATTGACACTCCTGTTCACCGTGTCATGTTTGGGGCACAGGGTGTGGTAAATATAGGATCTTTTCTTCCTTCTTAGGAGTGGGAAAAAAAGTGCCAGGAATGGGATGGAGGTGAGTGAGGAGGACATGTCCTTACTGCCAAGAGAGGGGCTCATGTGCAAGCTGGGTGTGGTATGTAAGGGGTGACTGGCTGGTAGTTTCCACCTGCTCAGCTGCCCTGGGTTGGAATGACCCCAAGAGGCAGCAGGTTGGGTAGACATGCTCTTTGGCTGGAGCTCTGGGAAGTTTGGTACAAGGCTCTAGAGGAGAGTGAAAGAACAAACCTGAGATCACTCTTTAACTGCTTTGTGTTGACAGTTCACTTTGGATCTGTGTTTACTTTTATTCCATTGGCTTAGGAAGTGACCTCAGGTCAAGTGAGTGAGAAAAAACAATTTAAATTAAGTTGAAGTACCCATGAAGGTGGCATTTCAATTCAAACAAATTTTAAGCACCTACTGTGCCTCTAAAAGCAGTTTTATTTTGCATTTGACTTTTTTTTTTTTTTTAATAAGGTAGTTCAGATGTTAAGCCTAGGGAACCATCCCTCTAGGGCCATGTTTTGACTGTGTCATTTGCTGGCAGTCAGAATTTTTAGAACCAGAAGGGATCTCAAAGATCATGTCGTCTGATTCTCCCATTTTACGTTTTCATTTTATGAAACTCAAAAAAGTGAGGTGCCAAATTATGTTAGCGCAGGCATAGCAAAAACGCAACTGAAATCACATTCCCTCTGCACGATGTTTGCACATAGCAACAACATAAAACTTGTCTTTTGCTATTAACTACACTGCACTGGTTATCTGTTGCTGCATCACAAACCACCGTGCACTTAATGACTTAAACCAGTTTATTATTTCCGTGGTTCTGTGGGCCAGCTGGGCAATTCTTGCTTGGGGTCTCCCCTTGCTTGTGTGATGCTCAGAGGTCTGAGCCTCTGAAGCCTCAAAGGGGCTGGATGCCCAGGACACTTCGCACACATAGCCACCGGATGAGGCCCGGCTGCTGGGCTTGGGATCACCTTGTCTCGAAGGTCCCTTCTGCTCTGTAAACTTGGGCAAGTTAGTCCCTGTCAAGAGCCTCAATTTTTGAGAATATCTTAGGTTGCAAGGAAGAAATTCATTTAAGTTACTTCTCTGACTTCAAGACTACACATACATGTCACATCGATAAAACTGATCAACTGGATTTCAAGAGCAAAACTTAACTGGTGAGTCGTTCAGGGTTCAAGCAAGCAGTAGATGTTTATGGATCTTAGCTAAAATGTTGTTCCTTGGTTCTTGCTTGTCTGTTTTCTTTTCCTTTCGCTTCTTCTATTTTCTGTTTCAGACCATCTTCTTTATGTGTAACATCACTTGCCATGATGCTTTCTCAGGGCTCCCTTCATTCTGCATCTAAGTCTCGTTTCCACTGCTCAGTCCTCAATCGTTAGTACAAATGAGACGGAGAGGAGGGCAGGGGACCCTGTGAGTGGTCCAGTTTGTAGAGTCAGGCTATGTGGTCACCGGCAACCCTGGACTAAGTGCCCCTGGGTTAGAATTTCACCATCAGCTATGGCTGGGTGGGGACAGGATCTTGGGGTTACAATCTATGACTGCTTAGGGCTATTCCTTCTGCAGGTGCGTGGTGGGGGGAGCAGTGGGCAGTGCTGAGATGTCTAGTACTAGGGTAGTGGTGGTCTTCTAATATCTGGATCACCTCCCTCATAGACTATCAACAGAAAAATCAGTAATAATAGCGACTATTTATTAAAACTATATGCAAGGTACTTTATCCATGCTATCTCCTTTATTCTTCAGAATGACTTTGCAAGGTAGGTCTATTCTATGTATTCAGATGAGGAAACAGGTTAAGAAATGCTTAAAATCACACAACTAGAAATGATGTGCCTGGGATTTGACTCCAGGTCAGTGCATTTTCAAAGCCTGTTCTTGTTTTCCTCTGCATGGTGGATTATTTTAATTTTTTTAAAAATTCCAGTATAGTTAACATACAGTGTTATTAGTTTCAGGTGTACAAGAGTGATTTGGCAATTCTGTGTTACTCAATGCTCATCACAAGGGTACTCTGTAATCCCATCACCTGTCTCCCCTCCCATCTCTCCTCTGGGAACCATCAGTTTGTTCTCTATAGTTAAGAGTCTGTTTTTTGGCTTATCTTTTTTGTTGTTGTTGTTAGTTTTTCTTAAATTCCACATATGGGTGAAATCATCTGGTATTTGTCTTTTTCTGACTTATTTCACTTAGCATTATATTTTCTAGCTCAACCCATGTCATTGCCAATGGCAACACTTCATTCTTTTTTATAGCTGAGTAATACTCCAGTGTGTGTGTGTGTGTGTGTGTGTGTGTGTGTGTGTGTGTGTTTGTGAGACAAAATATTCATTCATCTATCCATAGACATATGGACATTTAGGCTGCTTCCATAATTTGGCTATTATAAATAATGCTGCAATAAACAGGGGTATATATCCTTTCAAATTAGTATTTTTGTATTTTTAGATAAATACCCAGGAGTGAAATTACTGGATCATATGGTAGTTCTATTTTTAACTTTTTGAGGAACCTCCATACTGTTTTCTACATTGGCTGTACCAGTTTGCATTCCCATCAACAGTGCAAGAGGATTGCTTTTTTTCTACATCTTTGCCAACATTTGTTGCTTTAGCCATTCTGACATGTGTGAGGTGGTATCTCATTATAGTTTCTTTCTAAAGCTTATTTATTTATTTTGAGAGAGCCAAGCAGGCTCTATGCCATTAGTGTAGAACCCGATATGGGGCTTGAACCTGTGAACTGTGAGATTATGACCTGAAGTCAGATGCTTAACCAAATGAGCCACTCAAGGCATCCCTCATTGTAGTTTTGATTTGCATTTCTCTGATGATGAGTGATGTTGAACATTTTCTTATGTCTCTGTTGGCTATCTATATGTCTTCCTTGGAGAAATGTCTGTTCATGTCTTCTGCCCATTTTTAATTGGGTTATTTGTGCGTGTGTGTTGAGGTGTATAAGTTCTTCATTTTGAGTACTAGCCCTTTACTGGAAATGTCATTTGGAAATATTTTCTCCTATTCAGTAGGGTTGTCTTTTAGTTTTGCTAGTTGTTTCCTTTGCTGTGCAGAAACTTTTTATTTTGATGTGGTCCCAATAGTTTACTTTTGCCTTTGTTTCCCTTCCCTCAGGAGATGTACATCTAGAAAAATGTTGTTATGGCCAATGTCAGAGAAATTACTGCCCATGCTCTCTACTAGAATTTTTATGATTTCAGGTCTCACATTTAGGTCTTTAATCCATTTTGAGTTTTTGTGTATGGTGTAAGAAAGGAGTCCGGCTTCATTCTTTTGCATGTAGGTGTCCAGTTCTCCCCAACACCATTTGTTGAAGAGATGGTCTTTTTCCCATTGTATATTCTTGCCTCCTTTGTTGAAGATTAATTGACCATATAGTTGTGGATTTACCTCTGGGCTCTCTATTCTGTTCCATTTATCTCTGTGACTGTTTTTGTGCCAGTGCTATGCTGTTTTGATTACTACAGCTTTGTAATATAACTTGAAGTCTGAGATTGTGATACCTCCAGCTTAGTTTTTTAAAATTTCTTTGGCTATCTGGTTTTTTTTGTCATTCCATACAAATCTTAGGATTGTTTATTCTAGTTCTGTAAAAAAATGCTGTTGTATTCTGATAAGGATTGTACTGATTGTGTAGATTGCTTTGGGCAATACGGACAGTTTGATGTTTGTTCTTCCAATCCAGGAGCATGGAATATGTTTCCATTTTTTGGTGTCATCTTCAATTTCTTTCATCAATGTTTTATATTTTTCAGGTAGTATGGGTCTTTCACCTCCTTGGTTAATTTTATTCCTAGGTATTTTGTTATTTTTGGTGCAGTCATAAATGGGAGTGTTTTCTTAATTTCTCTTTCAGCTGCTTCATTATTAGTGCATAGAAATGCGATGGATTTCTATATATTGGTTTTGTACCCTACAACATTACTGAATTCATTTATTGGTTCTAGTAGTTTTTTTGGGGGGGGTGGGGTCTTTAGGGTTTTCTGTATTTGGTATCATGTCATTTGCAAATAGTGAAACTTTTACTTTCTCTTTACCAATTTGAATGCCTTTTATTTATGTGGTTTAATTGCTGCAGCCAAGACTTCCAGTACTATTATATAAAAGTGATGAGAGCAGACATCCTTGTCTTGTTCCTGATATTAAAATCTTTCAAATTTTCACCACTGAGTATGATATTAGCTGTGGGTTTTTATATATGGCACTAAAAACATTTTTAAAGTTTATTTATTTGAGAGACAGAGCATGGGCTCGGGAAGGGCAGAGAAAGAGGGGCAGAGAGAGAATCCCAAGTAGGCTCCATGCTGTCAGCACAGAGCCCCATGTGGGGCTCAATCCTGTGAACCATGAGATCATGACCTGAACTGAAATCGAGAGCTGGTTGTTTCACTGACTGAGCCACCCAGGTGCCTCTCATATATGGCTTTTATTATATTGAGATATGCCCCCTCTAAACCTACTTTGATGAGGGTTTTTATCATGACTGGACATTACACTTTGTCAAATGCTTTTTTCTGCATCTGCTGAAATGATCATACAGTTTTAATCCTTTCTCTTATTGATGTGATGTATCTTGTTGATTTGTGAATTTTGAACCATCCTTTAGAATTTATTCTTTAGAATAAATCTCACTTGATCGTGATGAATGAGGTTTGTTTTTAAAGAATTGTTGGATTCAGTCGCTAATATCTTGTTGAGTTTTCATCTACGTTCATCAATGATATTGGTAGTTCTCTCTTGTTTGTAAGATGTTTATCTGGTTTTCATATCAGGGTAATGCTGGCCTCATAGAATGAATTTGGAGGTTGTCCTTCCTTTTCTATTTTTTTTTTTTTTTTTAATAGTTTGAGAAGAATAGGTACTAACTCTTATATAAAGGTTTGGTAGAATTCACCTGTGAAGCTGTCTGGTCTTGGGCTTTCATTAGTTTGGAGACTTTTGATTCCATTTCATTGCTGGTAATTGAGACCAATTACCAAATTTTCCATTTCTTCCTGATTTAGTTTTAGGGGAGGTTATAGGTTTCTAGGAATTTGTCCATCTCTTCTAGCTTGTCTAATTTGTTGGCATATAATTTCTCCTAATATTCTCTTACAACCTTTGTAATTCTGGGATGTTGGTTATTATTTCTCCTCTTTCATTTATTTGGGTCCTCTCTATCTTTCTTTCTTTCCCCAAGAGTCTGGCTAACAGTTTATCATTTTGTTATCTTTTCAAAGAAATCAGCTCCTGGTTTTATTGATCTGTTCTACTGGGTTTTTTTTTTTAGTCTCTATTTTGTTTATTTCTGCTCTTATCTTTATGATTTCCTTCCTCCTACTGGATTTGGGTTTTGTTTGTTCTTTTTCTAGCTCCTTTAGGTGTAAGGTTAGGTCGTTTGAGATTTGTCTTCCTGAGGTAGGCCTGTATTGCTATAAAGTAACCTCTTAGAAGAGTTTTTGCTGCATTCCAAAGATTTTGGATCATTGTGTTTACATTTTCATTTGTCTCCATGTATTTTTTAAAATTTCCTCTTTGATTTCTTGGTTGATCCATTTGTTGTTTAGTAGCATGTTGTTCAACCTCTGTGTATCTGTGTCCTTCCCAGATCTTTTCTTTTGGTTGACTTCTAGTTTCATAGTGTTGTGGTCAGAGAAGATGCATGTTATGACTTAGATGTTTTTGAATTTGAGACTTATTTTGTGCCCTAATGTGTTATCTATACTGGAGAGTTTTTCATGTACACTTGAAGAGAATGTGTATTCTGTTATAGGCTGGAATGTTCTGAATATATCTCTTACATCCCTCTGGTCCAATGTGTCATTCAAAGCTATTGTTTTCTTGTAGATGTTGTTTGGATGATCTGTCCATTGATATAAGTGGGGTGTTAAAGTCCTCTACTATTACTGTATTAGTATTGATTACTTCCTTTATTTTGTTACTAACTGCTTTATGTATTTGGTGCTCCCGTGTTCAGTGCATAAATATTTAAAGTTTTTACATCTTCATGTTGGATTGTTCCCTTTGATTATATAATGTCCTTCTTTGTCTCTTGTTACAGTCTTTGTTTTTTATTTATCCAATTTAAGTATTGCCACCCTGGTTTTCTTTTCACTTCCGTTTGCATGTAAATGATTTTCCCTGCCTTCACTTTGAATCTACATGTATCTTTAGGTCTGAAATGAGTCTCTTGTGGACAGCATATAGACGTCTTATTTTTTTATTTATTTATCATCCCGTGTCTTTTGATTGGAGCATTTGTTCATTTACATTCAAAGTAATTATTGATAGGTATGTATTTATTGCCATCATCTCTTGACTGATTTTTACAGATATACTTAATTTTACATCTTTTGTGCTTCCCACTTTTCTTACTCCTGCTTAGGGTCTTTCCTTTCCATTCAAAGAATCCTGTTTAACGTTTCTTAAAAGGCTGGTTTAGGGGTGATGAATTCCTTTAACTTTTGCTTGTCTGGGAAACCCTTTATCTCACCTTCTGAGCGACAGCCTCGCCGAACAGAGTATTTGGTTGCAGCAGATCCGCCCCCTCCAGCCAGGCCTGCCTTAGTTCCGGCAGTGGCAAGCCCTCTCTTGCAGAGGACCAGCACACAAACCTTGCTGCCACCGTATGGGCAGGACACACAGTGCGTGCAGTGTGTCCACTACCTGCGCATTATGGATCTGTCCCCTCCGCTACACTCTTGGCTCGCGACCCTCCAAAGCGGTGCCACAAGCATGGCAGTGTGCAAGCAGCCCCAACAGGAGCCAGCACCACGCCACAGTGACTCCTGCCCTGGGGAGAGGGAAAGATAACCACACACACACCAGTCAGACTGCAGCCCCAGCAGTGGGCTAGAGGCAGGCAGCTGGTCTGACTGCAGGCCCTGTCCACCAAGGACAGCTTCTCAGGGGACAACACAGGGAAAGCACCCTGCACTTGGATGCTAATGCATCCCTGGCAAATGCCTGGTCCCACTGAACTCAAGCCCAAGGCAGCCCCAGGCTGACCTACTAACACCAGAGGGACTAAACCCTGCGCCCAACAGGCAAAGAGAGCTCCTGCTGATGACTGGACTGAAGGAAAAAGCGGCTCAGTCACAGCAGCCAGATACGTGCAACACACGTAGGAGACATGCCTGAAGCATCAGGTTCTGGTGAATAGGGGACACTACAGTACCTCCTGTTCATAAGGCCACTACTTCCAAGAGCAGACACAGCTGATTTCCTAATGCAGAAACAGACCCAAGAGTCAGACAAAATGAAGAGACAGAGAAATACGCCTCAAGTCAAGAACAGGATGAAATCACAGCAAGAAACCTCAGCGAAATGGAGTAAGTAGTATGCCTGACAGAGAATTTAGGGTAGTGAGCGTAAAGATATTCACTGGACTTGAGAAAAGAGTGGAAGACATCTGTGACACCCTTAACAATGACCCCAAGACTGAGACAAGGCCACATCAAAGAGGGCGAGGAAGGGTGGAGATGTGATAGGGAGCGAAATGGACCTGCAGGCCTGTCTTCTAGAGGAAGGGACCTGTGGGCACCAAGAGGGGACATGAACAGACCGTCAACTGGGGATTCCACATGGGGAAGATGCATCCCTCACACTTGGCTTTGGGCCAAGTTTCATGAGTTCTTAAAACCAGTGGGATTAAAATCTGGAATTTTAAAACTCAGCGGGCTCTGCTCTGTGAGAGGAAAATGAATATCCACCCTTAAAGAGACAGAGCAACGAACAGCCTGTGGAGATAAAGCATCAAAGCAGCAGTTTGAAAAATGCCTGGGGCCTCCATCAGGGAGAGTTATTTAACTCCCAGAGTGTAACTAGAGGGACAGAGATTGCTGGGAAACCCCTCCAGGAACCAAGGGGCTGACTTAGAGCATTTCCCGCCCCGCCCCGAGCATAAACTTACAGCCACCGGGGGAAGCAGTGGGGTGCCAACACCCACTCCCTAACTTGCTAACACTGCCGACCCTACCGCCCCCAACTCCCCTCACCCACCCCCATTTTACCGTTTTATCCTGGGATGAAGCCTGGAACTCTGGGAGCAATTTTCCGGGCATAGACAGTTTTGGTCCCCGGTGGACTGGTTTTTACTTCACTGCGTCTTGACACCTTGTCGTCTGGGGTAGGCCTGGTGACTCATAGGAGCAGGCCCCCTAGAAGGTTCCTGTATTAGCTGTGAGATGCTGTGACGGTCAGGCTCCCTACTTCACTTAATTTCTTCTTAGGACCCATGGAGAAACTTCTCTTAGTCCTAAGTACATCTACTCGACATAACTGTTTCTAGCTTATGGATTCTTTAAATTGAGTCATGCTTGCTTACCTCTTGGTATTGGCAACTAGGAAGCTCAGTGGTAATTCTTCACCTTCATCCTAGCAAATTCTAGAAGACCTTAGGGCATGTGTGAGGCTCCTGACCACACTTCTGGCTTCATCTCTTCCCTCCTCCTCATTTGCCTTTGCTCTGATTTCCTCACTTACAAATGTAACGTACTGCTTAAAAAAAAATAAACTGCTGCACTTTTTTTTGGACTGAGGAAGGTATGGATTCAACATGCAACCCCCCCCCCTTTTTTTAAGAGTTCCATTCGAGTAATTGAAGGATACTGATGTGATATTAGGAGTAAAAAAGTCACTACTGATTTGTGTTTTACCCATTATTGGGGCTAAGCTTTTGAAAACCATTAGAGGAGAAAACAAAAACACCCTCGCTTCCCTCTGCCTTTCTTTAGCTTAAACATCTCTTTTGGGTCTGAGGTGGTAGGAGCAGCCTTCCTGGATATCGTTTTAAAGAGTGTCTATATTTGCTGATATTTTCCTCTCTTCTTGGGAGGACGGTTAAGTCAACGCATATTCATAAACATCTTTTTAGTACAGAAACGTGACCAGGAATAAACACCCTCTCTGTGAATCAGCAGCCAGTTCTCTCCATGGTTTCTAGGGCATGGTTTCTTCACAGGAGCAATGTGAATGGAACCCCTGACCAAGATCTTCCACGGACAAGATACGTGGAGCCGTGGGCTTCTCTTGCGCCAAAGCTGCAAGCTTGGTGGAATCCTCTTGCCGGCCCTTTGCCTCCTGCCCGCCTCCGCTGGCCTTGGGCCGCCAGTCCTGCTGGTGCCCTCTGCCCCCCCACCCAGGGTCTGGGCTCTTACCTTGCCTGTCCTGTGAAGTGAGCGCGCAGCTGCTGCCTCAAGGTAATGTGTTGTTGTGGAGCTGCATCCGGGTTGATGATGGGATCAAGTCCCCCTTCCCCACCCCCCAAGCGATTTTCAAAACAGGAACAAGTGACTTGAGGATACTGGATTATTCTTAAAATATCTTAAAAGGTAAGAGGGATCACCTCTTACATCATTGTCCCCTTTGCAGTCTTCCCTTCTCTCTCCTTCAGTGGGGAAATCGTGTAAGGGGACTGCCACTGAGCTGGAAAACTAGCGAGTGACGAGAGAGCTGAAAGCTCTTGTAGGCCCAGCTTTGACAGGTACAACCGTTCAAGAGTCCTCCTTGTAGGTTTAAAAAGCCTCAGCAGGTTCAGCCCCACAGCACAGCACATCAGTTTGGGGGCCCTTCTACATAGAAACCCACCGCTTTTGTTTTTCCTTGTGGAATGCATGCAGTGTAGTCCCGTAAGAAAACGGGAGAGGCCGTTCAGAGCCTGGAAACCGGCGTGGGTAACAGAACACTACTGTGCAGCATGCCGGCGTAGGCCCACCGCTCCCATCAGTTCGGACACCGAGGACTTAGATGAGGCTCTTCCTCAATGTTACGTGCTGACTGTATAGCTGGGTGGCCCGGCGTACCATTTTTTTTTTTTTTAATATTTATTTATTTTTGACAGAGAGAGAGAGAGAGACAGACAGACAGAGCTTGAGTGGGAGAGGGGCAGAGAGAGAGAGGGGGAGACAAAGAATCGAAGCAGGCTCCAGGCTCTGAGCTGTCAGCACAGAGCCCGACGCGGGGCTCGAACTCACAGACGGCGAGATCATGACCTGAGCCGAAGTCGGCCGCTTAACCGACTGAGCCACCCAGGCGCCCCTAAAAATTCTTAAGATAGGCATAAAATCAGCTTTTCTTTTTTTCAAGAGTTGACTGAATTTATAAAGGGAATGATGCCTGATAAATATTTATCAGTGCCTTTCTACCAACAAACTTTTTTTTATTAAAGAAAAAAATTTTTAACGTTTATTTTAGAGAGAGACAGAGCATGAGCAGGGGAGGGGCAGAGAGAAGAGGGAGACACAGAATCTGACGCAGGCTCCAGGCTCTGAGCTGTCAGCACAGAGCCCGACGCGGGGCTCGAACTCACAGACCGCGAGATCATGACCTGAGCCGAAGTCAGATGCTTAACCGACTGAGCCACCCAGGCGCCCCCCGGCATACCATTTTTAAGTTGTGTGTAAACTGACTATTAGTGTTTTCAAATAAAAGTCTGGAGCCTCTTTTTCATTCTCAGAGGCTAACAAAATCGTGTGTTCTAACTACGGGTTACCTATGCTGTGAAGTCTATGCTTAGTAAAAACAGCAGAGATACAACCACATGTCTGCAATTTCCAACATTATGTCCTCAGAAGAGAAAAATTATTACATTTGATCCTTTATAGATCTGTAGGTATGACAAATACAAGCGTTCACTCTGTTTATTAAGTCTTTAAAAGGAATATGTTTTTCTTCCTTAAGTAAATGTTATCAAAATTTAGAAAGAAAGGAAAACTAAACGACGTTGGTGTTGTAGTGATAATGTCTTGGCTGTGACTGGTCAGCATTCTGTGACATTAATTTCAAATCACTCAAGAAAAATGGAAAATGTTCTGAGGTAAAATTCACATTTTCCTTCTCTGTCCCATCACGTGAGCTAAAAGGGGTGAGGTGGCGTGGGCAATGTCTGTATCTGTAGGCCAGGAGGATCCCTGAACCTATCATTGAGAGAGCTTAGCCTATGAGAGACTGACATTTAAGGTAATTTTCTGTAATGTCTCTCGGGAAGAACTTTGAAAAGGCGTTAAAAAATTGTTTCATTGGGAGAAGGTCACATTTCATCTGTATGATAAATGTATCCGATTCGAAGGGAGTGTCATAGTAGTAAACTGTGAATTTAGATCAGATTAAAACTGTGAATACATTTATGGGAATTTTTATTACTTCTCTAATTTCTAAAGGTTAGAAATTAAGGTGTGAGACTGGACCAAAAATTTTTAGTGAGTAAGATAAACACAATTTAAAATAAAAAAAGTTATAAAGATAAACTTCAAAACCTAGAGAAATAGTATAAAAATATGAGGGACATTTGCTGCATAGCTTTTTTTCTGAAAAAAGAACACATTTAGGTACTGGGCTAGTTCCTTCTGAATATCATGAATTCAGAGGTATGTCGATATATTATTACCCTTGAAAAACACTTTGTTTACACTCAGTCTTAACAAAATACCCCAGGAAACCTGAAGAAGCTAAAACGTGACAGGCTACAAAGATGCAACATTTGTGGTGGAGAAAGAAAGATGCATTCAACAAATGAGCTTCAGCTGGGCCTTCCATTGATCACAATCCTAATGCCAACACAGGAGGCAGCAAGGCCTTAACCAGTGCCCTTTCTGTGTGAACCCTACCTGTACGGGGGGTGGGGGTGGGGGTCTAGTTAGGTCAGAGCGGGGAACGGGGGTCCTGCTCTTGGGCAGTCATGTGAGCTGAAGTCCTGGTGCCATCTGACGGTCCTCCAGGGCTCAATGGATTTTGCCTATTGCCTTTGTTAGGCAATAAAGCCAGAATGTTTTCAGTGAATTCCCGGTTTCACAAACAGTAGTTGTTGCACATCAGGGAGGTGCCCTGCTGCCACACCGATGCTGTGGGGTGGCGTGTGTGAGTGCTGAGAAGCTGGGTCGGTGGGTTATTTCCTAGTGACGGTAGCTGTAAGGATCACAGTAGCTGTGTTCTAGAGCGAAGAGGAAGACTCAGGAAGGCCAGAAATGAAGTCATGTGTTTCATTTTAGAGAACTGGCATGTTACAACTTAGTGGAATTACATGAACTCCTCTCTGCCCCCACCTCCCCCAGACTGCTGGGCCTACCCATAATGCCGGTAGGAACGCATTACATTTTTAGAGACCATCTCAGATTGAATCAGTGGAGCAAACATGTTATTTCACCACTCTTGTACCATCAGTGATGGGTTCACCAGAGTCCACCAGTGTGCCCTGTAAGTAAGAGAAATTACGTGGATTCTTGACTATTTGTGTGCAGATGTCTAATACCTAGTGTTTAAAATCCCAGGGTTAGTGGATGAGATGGAAGCACGTGGGTTTTGAGCATGAGCTTTCCCAACCCGGGTTATGGCTCAGACTTCTGTCACAAACTTACCCGGTGTAGACATGAGTGCAGATGACGAAGGGTGGCGGTATCTTTGTCTTCTGTCCTTTTCCCACTTCTCTGCTCTTAAAGGGGCCTAAAGGCAAGTGAATGGAAAACAGTCGCCAAAGGATAGTATAGAAACAAAACTGGCCTCTAGGTGGTGCTTGAAAGCAGTTCAGGGAAGGCTGGCCTCCTTCAGGGTGAAGAGTATAGGTCGGCTGAGCCTGAGTAACCTGCCAGCTCCTGGGCAGAGTCTCCAACAGACTGCCATCACCTGTTCTAGCCTCTCCAGGTGGCTCACTGGGCCGCTTCTAATGCATTTCTTTTTTCACCTCTTCCTGGGCCTATAAGTTTGGATTCTATTTTTGTGTATAAATCACCACTGTTAGCCAAAGTTGTCAAACTAGAGGGGGAGAATGCACTGAACCCCAAAGCTTTTGCTGATCCGAGGTGGTTTTGCCACGAAGCCTTACTCTGAAACATCTGCCTGCTTCTGTCATGGTTCCTTATTTGCCCAGCCCAGTCTTGCCCAGATGGGGCAGGCTGGGCCTGCAGGGGCCAGGCTTCCGTTTGCCTGCAGGTGGAGTATTGCCTAAGGGGGCCAGGCTTCCGTTTGCCTGCAGGTGGAGTATTGACTAAGGGAACGGCTTATCCTTATTTTGGATGAAGTTCTTAAAAAGGGATCACAGCTGCTACATCTGATATCAGGTACTAACCTTTAATTCCTGTTAAAACCTTTGCCAGCAATAAAAGCAAAGACACGCCCCTGCCCCACCCCCTATAAATCATCCTAAAATGTGGGCAGTTGTGTGAATCCATGAAAACAGCCTATTCATACACACATGCTCACTGAGAAGCAAACTCTAGCATAAAAATTTAAGAATCTGTAAATCCAGTCCTTTTAACATATACTTTTTTTTTTATTAAATATGTAAAAAGATAAACGCAAGTCAAGTTATTCACATATTCAGAGACAAAAAAACTATTCTACCATGCGACAATAGGCGGGTAATGTAAAATGAATGAGATACATCTGAATAAGACTTTTTCATCTATTATGTCATTACTTATCTATATTTATAATTAACAATACATATGTTTACATTCCTTTCAGTTTACATTTAATATATAACAAAAGCTTTATGGTGTACTATTTAGTAAAAGTAATCTGAATGCATATTAAACCTTAACGGAATAATGGAAATACTCACCAGGGAAGGGAGGAGTTCTTGGTTCCCTTCTGGAGTTTACTTCTCTCTGGTCAACAAGGTGTTTGTCTTTTCTTTTTCTGCTTTTCTGCTTAGAAAGAAGAGGGGCTCGCTCTCTCTGCCCCCTGCTTCAATCACTTCCTATCTGACATGAGCAGCAGAAGTGCTATAACCAGCCACAGGTGTGTGACTAAGAACGAAGTCTGGCTTCTGAGAGGGAGGGGGAGCACACGAAGGGGTACTTCTCAGCCCAGCGTGAGGATGCGCGATAGGGGGCCGTGGAGTACGGCATGCCCTGGATGCTGGGATGGGAGAATGATGGGGTGCAGTCCTCAGGGAAGAAGGAGCAGCCCTGGTAAAGGAGACGCGGTCTGCACAGAAACAGGGGTGCAGCCAAAGAAGACAGAGCTAGCTGTTAAAGATTTCCTGAAACATCCATGATGTCACGTGCGATACGGCACAATGGAAGAGGTTTCAGATGGAGACAGAAAGAGGAACTTGTAGCTCTTTTCTAAATCAATGAATAGTTGGCTCCAAGGCTCTCTCAAGGAGAATGAAGTATGACCCCGGGGGAAGGGGGAGGTATCAGGCCAGTATGTTTTTCCAGCTGAGAAGGCTGGGGCTTTTGGGGACAGAGCAGTGGTCACTTGTGAGGCTGAGGCCAGTTGCACATGATCACACAATCACCCACATGACAGGAGTCTGGGTCTCACTCCTCGTGGCACTGGGTATTACTGAGATGTCCAGGGCCGGCCAGGAACTGCCTAGGAACCACTGGAGTATCATCGGCATGGAATTACTTACTGTGCATCTTTACAAAAGCTATTTTTTGACAAGGAAACTCAGGACAAAAGGCCAGGAGGGGACCACACCATTAAGCATGATGCCGCGTATAGCACAACCACTACCTGTAACCAGGTGTGGGAGGGATGTCACTGCCGAGAGCCAGGCTTTCCAGCCTGAGAGAAATGAGCTGCCGCTGTTGTGCAGAGCAAGCAGGAGAGAGAAGAAAGGGAAACCAAATACCACAGAACCTCTGTCCAATTCTGCACAGTGTGTTGTAATAACCTCAAAAATACAAGCACTCTTTCACATGTAACTCAGATACCACGTTGCTGCAAAAGATTTTGAGAAGACTTCTTTTGGTGGAAAGCTTCAATGGTGGAATTGAGAATTAGTTCATCAATTAATAAAGAAATGTCAAAGCTTTAGGATACATAATTCAGAAATTTATTTTAAGCTTTTCAGTTAGGAGGCAAGTGGGGTGGGCACACTTGTTTGGCTTGCACCTGCTAAGTCAAATAACAAGTGAAGTAAATCTGAAGTTAGAAACCAAGTGAAATGAATGATCCAGGAAGGGATACCATCTGTCAAAGGAATAAAAGAGGCAGATTTGGAAAGATACTAAGAAAATGTGCAAATATTTGTTAAAAAAATAAGGAATGCTTTTAATTCATTAATGTTTCCTCTCTTTATGAATTGCCAAGGTTATCAAAGGTCAATGACAAGGAGGGCCACAGTATGAACGAGGGGAGATTCCTTATTCCAGAAGGTATTGGGAGTCCTAGAGTTTCCTGTGCTGTCATTCCAGTGTCAACACCAGACTTGGGAAGCTGGCGTCTCCCTTGGAATGATGCTCCTAGTAAGGTGGTCTTCACTTCCGGCGAGTGTGCAGCTCACTGCGGAACCCTGACGCTCACGCTCTCAGGCCGCACACCCTCAGGGCATTCTACAGGAGGAGTCCCCTAGCGTGGAGGACAGGCTTTGGGCGGAGACCCAGAGAGAGGCAGGAGGACCGGGACCTACGCAGACCCCCTCTGGACTGTAGCTTACTGACAGCTCACAGGGAGAGGGGCTGCCCACCAAAGAGGACCCTGAGAAAGAAAACAGCATGAGAACCTGGGGGGGGAGGGGGGGTGGGGCAAGCAGATGGAGAGCTAAGTTGAGATGGTGTTGTCCTTGAGTGAATGTCTTTCACAACTGAGAGTTTGTCTAACATGCTCAGGGAGAAACACTGGGCCCTGAAGTCCTAGTTTTGATTCTTTCTTTTTTTTCCCTTAAGTGTTGGAGTAGAGGGAGAAACTGGTTTTCCCTATAAAACAAGTCACTGTCCTTATGGCTTTCATATCAAGTATCTCTTTCCCTTTGTTCCAATTTATTATTTGACCAAATTTATGTTCAGAGGTTAGACTTGCAAACATCAAAGCACCACAAATGTGTGACATCTAGTGACACTGGGTTGAGAAATGCCAATATAAATACCATATATCAAATTACCATTGTTTCACACCAGGATAAAAAGGGGGTGTTGGTGGTGGTGGGGTGGGGAGAGTTGTTCTGGAAAGAAATGAAAAGAGCAGAATCAATCTCAAGCAGCCAAGTGAGTAGAAGATGTGTGACCCCACGATCTCTCAGGTAGGCCACCACACGGCCGGCTGCTAATGGGTCTTGGCAAAGGAAACGGGAACCGAGCGCCGTGGCGGGCGTATGCAACAGTGCGTTGGTGTTAACGGCAGACTGGGAACAACTGGTTTCTGTTGAGCTGGAGGCCACACGTTTCTCCAGAAGAAAAGTTCCCACGCGAAGTCGAAGTTGAGAGCTGCCAGGACCCTTCAGTACTCTTCCTGCTGCTGGGGCTGCTGTTCGTGGACTTGTTCCTCTGCCTCCGGCTCTTCCGGGTGACCCTCCTACAGCACAGGGGGAGAGGTTTCGGCTGGAATGATGGATGTGTGGGTGGCCCTGCAGAGGCCACAGCCCCACGACCCCTGCCCAGGACGGCATCTTCAGGCTGGGAGGGGGCATGGGCGTAGGCACACCGGCGCCCCAGGCGCTTCCCCACTCCCAGGAGCCAATGCGTGCACCCAGACTCCTTTGCTTCCCTGCTCAACGGACGGGTCATTCGAGAACACACTTGTCGGGGTCTGCGCACCAAACACTCCTTCTGTCTTGGAAAGACCTCTTCATAGAAGACGTTTCCTATTCTCCTGCCCTTGTGAAAGAGAACTGAATGCACTGCCTCACAAGCATCCTGACAACCACGAGGGAACCCACTGTGAGACAGCACTGGGCCCCGGGTCTCACCCAACCCCACGGGCCGGGGACGTGGCGCTTCTGATTCCTTCCCTGTCCTGCCCTAGTAGTATGCCCACCTGAAGCAGACCCTGTGCTGTGATCTGTTACTACTCTGATGCACGGACCCGGCTGGTTGCAGTGGTAAGGCAAGGAAGACACGCGGGTTTGGGGGGCTTCTCCACCAGGGGGGCTCAGCAGCTGTAGCTCAAGGACTCTGCTCTGGGAAAGTGAGGCCTTGGTGCGTCCTTCACTGACCAGGACCTGGAGGGGTGAGGTGTCCTGCTTGGCTCCAAAAGACCTAGTCATTGATTTGCCTAACCCCACGAACGCCAACTCCAGGGAGCATCAACCCTGGTCAGCTCGTTGATATTGTGACCTCACAAAGAATAAGCTCTTATTACCCAAGTAGAGGGAGTGTGGCTAAGTACCGCCAATGGCTCCTTCGAGAAGGCACGCACGGGCCTAGAGCCACGCATGTGGCCCCTCACAGCAGGCACATGCACTCCTTTCTTAGCCGGAGACCCCTGCCTTCAGGTCTGTTCCCTGCGCTTAGGACAAGCCAATCCAACCGACCGTAGTCAGTCTTCTCCCCTGAGCCACAGTTCTTTCTTTCCCCGGTCTTGTAGTGCTTTGTTTCCAGCTTGGCTATAAAACGGGCTTGTCATCTTGTCTCCACACTGTGGCCTCTGCCACTGGGTCCTGAGGTTACTCAAGGCACCAAGAGGGACTCATCCATCTGTGTCCTACCTCACTTATTTCAGAACTCAATGCAGGTTGTGCTGAAAGGAAGAAATCCCTGAGGACAAAACAACAGAGGATTTGAGACTCTCAGCCAAGGTCCCATGCTGCATATTTTCTGAGAGGCAGTAAAATGTCAAGGTTCTAAACACAGACTCTGGAGTTCATATCCTGGCTCTGCTCTTTACCAGCTGGGTGACTCTGGGCATGTAACTTAACTGCCCAGTGCCTCAGTTTTCCCATCTGTAAAATGGGGGATTGTAACAGGAGTACCCGTTGAACAGTTTTCCGTAAGTTTCACTGATCGAGGAGTCAGTGGAGTCCTTGAATTCAACAGAGAAGTCAAGGTACGTATAGAACAGTGTTTGGTTCATAACACATACTTGTGTGAGCACTCTCTGAAATATATTCTAGAAGTGAAAAAGTTTTAACAAGTCACCTTTTCTGGGACAGCAGTACAAAGGGCCATCACACTGAAGACCCTGGTTCAAATCTAGCTCTGTCCCTTTCTGTCTCAGTGTCCAGAGGCATGTTACTTACAAACGGTCAGCTCTCTCCGGGCCCAGGACCATACCCTATCAGCAGCACCCACCGCTCGCCTGCCTCTGAAGCTTGAAGGTCCAACACCCTACTCTGCCTGCACAATGCCATCCTTTGGCCCTACCCACCCCCCACTTGCTCCCGGGCCCTCATGGCAGCTGCCCACCGCCCTGCTCCTCTCTGCTCCGAAAGTTCGTGCCTCAACGGCGAGTGCCATTCTTGTGGGAGTAGGGGAGTAGTTCTTGCGGGGACTATCACTGGCTTTTCCCAGTAAGTGCTCTCGCTCTTGTCTAGGGGCAAAAAAGAAATCCGGTGGTCGTGGGACTTTACCCAGACTGGTGACATGGGAACTCGCAAGTGTCTGTTCTGCCACTGTTCCTGGCTGACCCCTCTTCTCCCTGCCTTCACCCCAGAACCAATCACTCCTCTAAGCTTTCCATCCTTGTTCATGCTTCCATCAGGTTACAAGCTGCAGCCCCGAGTGTATGCACGTGTGTGCGGGCTCACTGGCTGGCTGCACAGCTGCCTCTCTGGCCGAGTTCCCATCCCCTCTATGGGTCAGGGATGTTAATTCATCCATCATCCTAACTGTTCAATGCTAGTGTGGTGCCTTCATTTCACACTGCTAGGATTTCAGCAGGTCTCAAGAGTACTTTTCTTACCTGTTTTGCGCGTGTTAGGCTGCATGGAAGATCTCAAAAAGGAGGATCCGTATGACATTTTACAGAAAATCTTATTTGCTCACGTCACAACTGGGAGTTAACCCAGGACGGAACGTCAAAGCTTGGATTCAAATACTGTGAACCTGTACCAAGCTGTAGGACCAGCTACAGCTAAGATCAGACCTCACCCCTGGCCTCCCGTTTATACTTGCCCAGCCAGGGGGCTTGTGGTCTCCAGCTCGTCGAGGGCAGTTCCCTCAGTCACAGGGCCCCATTGTGATGCCCTCCATCTGCAGGAACTGCAGACCCCAGGCCCCTCTTACTGGGATAAAGAGCAAACCTCCCAGCTTACCAATGGATTGCTAATGCTAGGGGTACAAGCTAAGGTGGTCTGAAAGTCTGCAGACGAATCTTTAATTCTGAGGCAGTTACACTGCATATAGCACAGCTGAGTGCTCCCACCTCACACGATACCGTGTAGGCTGGCTCGCAGAAAAAAAACTGTCTTCTTACACCCCACACAAGAAAACAAACACACATGTAAGCAGGAGGCCAGACAAAACTTATGCCAGATATGTGACCAATGCCCTGGAGTGCCACCTGCTTAATTCTAATATTTGCATATCAATCCATCACATCTTTCTGAATGTTTAGCTGTATCCTTAGAGTTCCTTATTCTTATGATAATTACAGAAGATGGAAGGCAGTACTGAAGAAGGCTCTTGCCTACAACAGGAAGAAAATGGGGGCAAAGAAAGGTGGAAGGGTCTTGAAGCGCCGAAGGCCCCCTCCTTCCTAGATGTACAGGCTCAGCTGCCCCCACGCACCCCAGCCTCATCCAGCCATTCTTTCCTCTGGCCTCTGTCCATGCTGTTTTCTCTGCCTGAAAAATCCTCTCCCTGCCTTAGCTCCAGGACTGCTGAGGGTCCTAGTCGTTCTTTGAAGCCCACACAAACGTCCTCTTCTCTGTCAAGTAAGTCTTTGCTCCAGGCTCCTTGTCCATGATCACCACCCAAGTTTATGTGTCTGTGATCACATGTATCCTACTCCAACATACTCCAGTCAGTGGTGCCCCGTCTGCCTGCCTCACTGAGGCAGTGGCTCTGTCCCCTTTACGCACACCCCATGCTTCCTCCAGTGACAGAAACACAAGTTCTTCCTAAGAGCTTTTGGTTGAGGAGGGAGGAATCGTTAGGTCACTTAACAGTGGCTTCTGTGACAGTGCCTCAGGAAATAAGTTGCCCGTTTGTATCAGCAGGTACACCTCAGCTGACAGATGGACAAGGCGGCAGTTAACCAATGAATAAGCCGAGATACCTGTGGCCCGTGAGGGAAAAGGTCCTGAAAATGATAAAGAGAGGCACTGCAGAGATGTCAGGTGATCTTCTCTGGAACCTTCCATTAAGTTTCTACAACTGTGAACTGAACTCCGCCTGTTTACTGCTGCACACGCCCTGCTATCTGCATTTCTGTATCTTCCAAACATTCTGTTCTAGGATCGTCTGACTCGGAGAATCAAAGGGCAGCCACCATCAAATAAAGACTTAAAGAGGCCTCTCCAGCAAACACCTGCACCTGAAATGTCCACGTAGGGCTCATCTGTGTTTTCTTGAAGAACAGGCACTCAGGCAGGAGCACACTAAGAAGGCAGGAATCTCCCCTGGGGCAGCCCTGCCTATCGGCTGCTGCCACCAGCATTCAGTGGCCCGTGTCAACTCTGAATTTGGAGTTTGAGAGCGCCCCTGTACAAGGACTCCGTCGGGACAAGATCCGGCTTGAGGTGACCATCGCAAGGGTTTTCCTCCTGCCGACAGCACAGGGCGGGATAGATCTGGCCCTGCATGCTGCCGTCCTCCCTCAGTGGGCCTGGTCCTTCAGCTACACAGTGCTGGGGAGACTGCATTGGATTTAGCCTCCCACAAGCTTGTGAAGAGAATAACTGTAATTCACATAGTACCTGACAGACTACCAAGCACTCAGGGTGGTGCGGGCACACTAGACATCAACCATCAACCGGAGCTTTCTGCCATCAGATCTGAAAGTACGGAGAACCTTATTTTGTGGAGCCATCGCTGCCTCTGGGACCTGGCAAGGCAGCGTCCCAGGACTTCAAGATCTATAGTCTGAGCCAATGGTAACTGAGAAAGAAGCTTAAAAAAAAAAAAGTGGTGGGGGGGGAAGGGTGGGAAATGAAAAAAAGTGGAGAGGCCTCAAACCTTGGATTTCATCCCTCGAATTCCAAATCTTACGTGGAGTAAACATTTGTCTGGTACTGGGCTGGAATAAGTCATAAAGTACCCTTGCCGGTGACTCGTTCCATTCTGTCCAAGTGCTAACACACGCAACTCGACCATCAGGCTCTGGGTGCAGCCCCAGGTCTCCTGGGCCAACAGAGTCAGACTCTTTCCCCCAGCTTCAACACGGCCTCAGGAAGAGCTTGAGACCCCCGCCTACTCTTCTGCATCTTCCACAGGGCCGCCCTGTAGAAGGTGACGCTCCTTCAGGCTCCCAGGCTTGTCTTGGTGCCGGGGCCCCTCACTCCCTGCACTGGCAGACTTCTTCTCCCGCCTTGCCTTGCCTTCCCTTCCCTTCCCCTCCTTGATTCTTGAGAGTTTTGGTCCTCTGCTGCTCCTCACACCTGCTTTCCATCACCAGGATGGATCCACCTCCCGGGTCCCCGCCTTCCTCATGCTCCTTAGTAGCAAGCCCGACAGCCAGGTCTTCCCCGCAGTGAATTCTAAAAGCATTTTTCAACTGAGGGCTGTTGTACAGCACCGGTCTGTACTGGCAATGAGTAACCGAGACAACCGGCTCTGAAATAAAAACTGTCGGGCTTGCGGGGATGCGAAAAACACTTAGACTAATTCCTCCTCTAACCATACTCTGATCTGTCATGAAGAATCCTTACATCTACTTTTATTGCTCATCTGCTCAGAGCTGCAAACCACTTAAGATCTGGCTGCATAAACCTAGTTTTCTCAATCATTCCTCCTACTCTCCCCCTCCCACCCCCATCCACTCATCTCTTCCCAGATTAATTCACGAACGCACATCCCACAAGCAGGGGTCAATGGATCACGACGACGATGATGACACTTATTCCTCTGGGAATAGCACACGCACAGGAGGAGTCATAATCCTCAGGGATCCCAGGGCAGCACCCGAAGACACACAGACTGCTACACCTTGACCAAGAGCATCGCTTTAGAAGCCAAGAGTCAAGGGCTCTCCTCACACTTACGTGTTCTTCCGAAGCATAGAGGATTTCCATTAGTCGCTGCACAAGGTCGTCGTTTTCCTGCCCATGCTCTTGACAGAGTAGCTCAATCTCTCTCAACTTGCCAAAGTAGAAATCCCTTTCCTTTTCCACACCTTCAAGGGCAAGTTTTAATGAATGTACCTGCAAGGGAGTGAGGGTGGAAAGAAAATTCCCCCAAAATCCAGTATAAACAATGTGACCAACTACACCTGCCTATAACATGTGAAACATGCAAAGACAGGTGTGCCAAAATGACTGCTAGGCAATGGAGCTTGAGCCTGGGCCACAACGTCCAACTTCAACAACACACTAGTCCTTCCCTCTGCCAACTGAGTGTTCATAACCACTGTCCGAGGGATTGTTCTGCTCAAGGTGGTTGCATCCAGACCCTGAATGAGCTTTCCTCCTCTCTTAACACAGACTAGAGCACATCCTTCTACTCTGTTCAGCCTCTGCAAAGACAGGAAGCAGAGGAGAGGGCTAGCACTGTGGTTACTTGAGATGTATTTTGAGGACCCTACTTTCTTCAGGTAACCATATTTTGTCGTGGAGCCCTTCGTAAATGTTCCTGAGCCACACTAGGCAAAGTCTTTCTACTGAGAAACTGGGTCTTAGCTACATGAGGGAAACTGGGCAAGACTGAAAGCGTGGTTCAGTGGATCTGTTTCAATTCCTCTGGCTCTAGCTTTGGGGACATCGCAGGAAATAGGGGAAGACTACAAGAAGGAAGCCCTATTCCCTCAGAATAATAGCCCTTGTTCCCTTTTTCCCTGGATGCTGGTTCCAGGACTTCCCAGGGCTGGGTGGCCTCTCAACAGTGATTACGGAGATGGCGCCAGGGAAGGAGCCAGCAGTGAGGCAGTGTCACCCGGGCTGAAGGAAAGCTGACAGTGCCCCACTCCTACGAGCACAGTAGCTACTCACAGGCCTAAACCATGACCCTGTTCCTGCTTCCCGAGAATCCCTTTTTTTAAGCCCCTTGTGCATTTATATTTACACAGACAATATTTTTCAGGAGGTAAATTAAATCTTTCATGGTCTCCATCAGCTGAAATCTGTCATTCGGTGTATTAAAAAATCACCCTAACGGAATTGCCAAAAATGACATTTGGAATGGGAAATTGTCTTCTCTAGTAACCCTGAGCCTTTGGACATGCTATTTATCAAACGCCTACCAAACATCTGCAGTGTCGGTCCCCTTCCTGCACACCCGGCATAGGCCTCGGGGATATGGCCCCTCAGAGTTCACCTCAGTGCCTCCCTCACACCCTGCTCAAAAAGCAGCTTTCCCTAGCTTTCACTTTTATTTTTGATGATGCTATGGTTGGGATATTTCTAAGAAAGGAAGGCAACCAGCAGCCTCAAGTCCAGGAAAAAGAAAACTTCCCTTTTTCTAGAAATCCTTCCTTGCTTTACAACAAACCACCCTCCTCCCCAGGCTTGGCCACAGAATCCCTCTGAAGCCTGCGTTGGTGCCAGTGGACAGATCTCTGGCAGTTGAGGAGTCTTGAGTCTGTCAGTGCTCCCTGAAGGAGGCAAGAAGGGTCTCTGGAGTACTTCAACCCATGGAAACTAGGTCTGTCTGCCTCTTGAGGGTGCTTTGGTCTGTACAATGTGCAAAGAGGTGAGGCTTTTGTAGAAATATCCAGTCAAGGTTGGCGTTGGGTGGTATTCCAGATCGCCAGGCAATAGATACACAGCTATAGACATCCCCGGTAAAAAGTGATAGAGGCCCAAGTGTATGAGGATAGCCAACTGGCAAAGGAGAGTCCATGTTCACAGTCGCACTCATGCAGAGTGATGCCACCTGCACCCTCATGTATCAAACCAGAAGCCTAAGTGGTGGAGGGGATGCTGGGGATGGACCCTTGAGTAAGTCAAGAGGAAGAGACAAGAGGGGGGACGTTCTCTTCTCCCAGTTCTCCCCTCCCTCAGCGTCTGCACACTGCACGTCCTCCTAGGGAGGCCGCCCAAGCCCCAGCATCCGTCCAAGCCAACTGACGCCCACTCTCCAGCCCCCAGGGGTCGCTGAGCGCAGTGGTGACTCCACCCTACTTCCTGTTTGCTAACCCACTTGCCATAAATGGCCCCTAATTATTTCAGTTATGTCTTTTTCTCCCCTGTCTTTTGATTCATTTCTATCATTGGAATTGTCTAGCACAGTGGTACTTTTATAGCATGTCATGGGAGACTGCCTGAATAGAGGCAGGAGGCCAAGAAAAGGAGAATTCTTCAAGTTTATGGCACTCGTCACTTTCTCTATTACGACATATAATTCACTCTCCAGCCTAGGCATTTCCTCGTCCTAGAGTCCTGAGTCCCAACATAGCAATGCCTCTGAGGCTACCCATCAGCTTTAGGGAGCCATCCTGCAGGTTACAAGGGCAGAAAATGGAGGGGGCAATAATAGATAACCATGGAAATGGGTCTGGGTAAGTGTTCAGTAAACAGTTGAATGAATGCTCACAATCTGGGGTGTGTATAACCTTCGCTCTAAGGGACTGGGGAGGGGAAGATGGGCACACTCACTCCTCCTTGATGTAAATGCATCAGGGGATAGGTGGGGGAGTGAAGCCCTTTGGAAGTAATAAAGAAATTACAGGACCATTGGGAAGTTCCTTTCTTCTCCCTCTCCCCTCTCTAGAGTGACATTTTGGATGGTAGGATGAGGTCTGGGCTCCTTGGGGATGGGAGGCTCTTTGTGTAAGCGGACAGCTAATGAGTGTAGAGCCAGCCCCAAGGAGAGGCAGTGGGTCTGGTGGACTAAGGCTGAATGGCAGAGGGGCAGGAAGGGTCTTGAGGTTTCTGTGTGGTTATACTTTGGGTTGGAAGTTTGGAGACCAGGGTGTGGTAGAGGGGAAACAACAGGGAGGAGAGAAATCATGACAAAACATGAGATAATCAAGATATCAAAAGAACTTGGGTTTCTATGAGAAAAGGGTTATAAATCTAAAGCATTATAGACCCACGCCTGAATCTCTTTAGGTCTACTCTGATTTGCTCTGAGCCTTAGGCATGTGGCCCAAGGCTCATTATGGCTGTCGTACCTGCCTTTTATGTGAGAAAAACTCATTACTGAGAATACCATTCTCAACTGAGAATGAGCAGGTAATTAGAACATTCCAGAGTTTCTAAATCAAAGTCCTGTCCATTGGATAACTTAAGGTTTCACTATTTTCACTGAAGTGATCAGAACTGTAAAGAAATACCCTAGCTAAGCAGCTGCCTGCTTTTAAACTAGATTCTTGATTGCAAATATACAATTATCTCAAAAATGGTTTCCAGACTCTTGCTGGCTCATCAGGAATCCGATTAATCATTGGGAATGGCCCAGCCACTTGGCTGGGAACAGCCTAAGAACCTTGAATAGAGGCTCCTCTCCGGGTAGTGGGAGTAGCCAGGATAAAAGACTCTGCACCTCAGGGTCAGGGCAGGTGGCTTCTTCAGTGGGCCTCATGCTACCAATCGTTTTATTACCTTTAAGCTACATATAATCTCAGGCAAAATTAGCTATCGTTAAGTAGAAAGCATACCTAAACTTTTATATGGAAATTTTCAAAGGCAGCAGAGCTAGATCTACCATAACCATGAAGAATGTTAGATGAGAAGGAAAAGTTCTTCGACTTCAACCACAACCATGGCCTTCTGATCCCCCAGTATTGGGGTCAGTGCTTCTGCGCTATGAAACATCCGCTGTCGTGGCAAGCATTAGGTTCTCGCTTTTGTTTGCACGATCACCTACCCCATACAACTGCTGTAAGCTCCGGGGCCGGGGGGGGGGGGGGGGGGGAGGGGAGGGTTAGCTATCTCACTACCATTATATTAGCACCAAGCACCGAGTCTGTCACACAGAACAAGCTTAACAAATAGCTTGTGCAGGAAAGGAAGGAGGAAGAGAGACTAAAGTCATGAATGCTATCTCGACCGGCCAGAAGTGGGCAGACAGTCCAGAGTCTGGCCTGGAGCTCCGGACAGGCACTGAGGTGTGGGGGAGGGGGATGCTGCCTACAAACCTGCATTTACCTGGGGCTGAGTCATCTGTCCTTCCGTCTTAATGTACAGCTTTGGGATTTTTGACTAACGTCTTATATTCCTGGCAGACCGCTGGTTTCATCTGCCTGAACGATTCCTTTTATTCTTACTCATTTGGAACCAGATTCCCTCACCTGCCCTCCCTTATCTCAGGCCTACAGGTGTTTGGTCCCTCCCCTCTCAGAGACAGGGCCAGGGCTGAGGGGTTACCTGTTCATTAAGCTGTATGACCTGTGTTTCTAAATCTTTATCAGATTTGGATGCTGAGCTGCTGGACGAAGCCCTTTTGGCTGATGAGGGACGAGAAGGTGTAGATCCTGGCTTAGATGCCGGACTTGATTTAGCCGCACCTGAAAGTAACCAGAATAGATTATAAATACAGGCAACATTAGAAATGCTTTTTAGATACATTGCAAATGTATAAAGGAGTTACTAAGAAGTATAAAAGCTATCCCCAAGGACTCTGTCCAATCACAAAAGTAGCCGACATACACTTAGAAAAAGCACCGACGTTAAAAGGACAGTGCCATCTTCGGCAGCTTATTTAATCTTTCTGAGGACTTTCCCCCCCTCAAGTTAATAGGAGATTAAGCTGTCCTTTGTGCCTCTGGTGAGAGAAGAAAAACTGATGTAACTAAGAGATTTTAAGATTTTTTTTTTTTTAAGAGGAAAGGTTCTGAGATGACCTCAAAGCATCACCATAGTTGAGTTTCTAACAAACAACAAAAAAGTTTATAACAGATGAATACTTTAGAAAAAAATTCAGAGCAAGTGTAGGTTTTTTTCTCTTTTGTTTCCTAGTTTAGCCACTGAAAGCGCCTGGGAGCAAGGACATCTCCATAGCAGCGTGTGCTCCAGGTGCCTACGTGCTGGTGTCTACGTTTTATTCTGCAGAAAGAGCTTCTTGAGAGATGGCAGACTCCGTGGGTGGGGCAGGAAAGGTATGGGGTGAGCCTGGGACACCTTCTTGTGTCGCAAAGCAAGGATGTGCTCAGGGCCAAGGTCAACGGGAACAGGGGCCAGTTTGAAGGTGCTTCCCTTCCAGATAGCCACAGCTGGGACAGTTTTACATGTCAAAAGTGTAATGGCTCTCATGTGCTAGAACACACTGAATAAATAAAACTCCAGTCTATAATGACAGAGAAAGGAGGGAGGGAGGGTATAAAGATCTTTACAGAACACAGCTAGTAAACGTAGAAGAAATGTTAGAACTTGAAAAATCACGACAATTACAACAAGCATAACTGATCCAGGAAAGGCTCGATGACGGACTCTGAAACGTTAAGTGGGAAGTCTGGAGGGAAAAAGACATTCATGTGTGTCAAGATATTGGCCTAGGATTTATTTACTACGATGGAAGAAAGATACGCCTTTACAGCAGGGGCCGGAGAGGGGCGCTGTCTGGGGCTCAGCATCGTAAGTGATTAAATAGCATCACTAATGATGATAGAAGCTAGGGGAAAGAAGGTCCTTAACGTCAGGTAAGAGCTCACCCACCAGAAGCTCAGCTCCTAATAGGTGATCACAACCTAGAACATGACACAGACATAGGCAATGGCTTCTGCAGCCAAAACAGAAGCAACAAGGTAGATGTGGTGAAATTTACACACGTTGTGGATTAAGAAAATCAGGGTCATTACCCGCGGCCCACCCAGGCCCTTCTACTCTGAACACAGTCTCGACCATGTGGTAGCTCAGGCTGGTGGAGAGGCTCCTCTTATGTATTTCCATTAGCCCTATTCCCCACCACATCCTGCACACTCCTCCTCCAGAAGGCTCCGGGAACACAGGGGCCAGTGTTCATCACCTTTGTAACCCCAGTACTTAGCACCACGCTGGGCCGAACCGGTATTTAGTGAAGGTACAAATGTTGAAATAAATACATGAACAAGTAAATACAACGTGGTTATGCGGTTTCCAGTCTCAAGGTTTATCAGCACCAACAGATCAGAAACAGGCAGGGGGTTATGAAGCCAAGTATACTGACAGCAGTTACAAGTTTCGACTAATCTCCTAATTACAAAGTGGCAAACAGGAAGAGTTCCGGTGCCTGGAGTCATCAGTTATAAACATGAAGTCATACGCCCCCTCAGGAAGCACTGACAACATCATACCCTTTAAAATCCGTTACAAAGAAAAGAGAGAATTTTCTTCTAAAAATACAGGGAAAGGCCTAATATATTTTAAAATGAAACATTAAATTGGGAAGGACTTAAAATATTTGAGTATCCGAAGGTAAATCTTCAGTGACCCGCAAACCTGGCCCATGCAGAAGACCTTCCCAAGGATTCTAGAGAGCTGATGCTCTGCTTCATTTCTGACTCACATCAAGTTGCAAGAACCCTTCATCTCTGCAGGAGCCCACAGAAAACACTCCTCGAACACCACTTCCAGCCACACTGGCCAGGCTCTGTACAGGCCATGCCGGCAGGGTAGAGAAAACCATGTGGATAACAGCAGAGGAGGCAGGGTGAGGGCATGCTGACCTGGCAAAGTGCCTCCTCTGAGGGCAGCTACCAGCCAGCCTCGCTGAGGGAGAAGCTTCTGAAAAATCAAGTTACTTCAGGCCTTTTTATCAGCAATACGTCATATTTTAATATCCATCATATCTGACAGAGAGCAGCTTCCAGAGGGAAGTTCAACACCTCTTATTTACTAAATACAGGTTTACCCGGTACCTACCATGAACCACGTCCCACTGGAGATCCCTGCTCTCCAGGAGCTCACGATCTCATGGAGCGACAGCTGTGGACAAAGGCCCAGGCACGGCCACACTCACCGTACCCAGGGACAAGGCAGTGTTCCCGACCACATGACCACAAAGCATGATTCATGCTGCGACCCCCTCACCTCAAACACTCCTCTTCTCCTCTGAGGGACTAAGTGTAGTGCCATGCAGATATCCGCTTGGACGATGCCGCTCCGGGAGGCCGCAGCACCTGTCCCCTGTAACCGCACAGCCGTTTGTGCCTATTCTCCCATTCAAGTCTACAGGTAGGGGTTGCATCTGTTTTACCATTTAATGTTCCCAAGGCCAAGCTCCATGCCTGACCCAGAGGCCACGCTCAATAGACGTTTTTATCAATAACGTTAAAACCACTCCAAGGAGAGGTATCTATCCGGGTCAACAAACCGGGGAGAGCTCAAGGGGCTGAGGCCAACGTCCAAGTCACTGACAGCAAGAGCTGACAATACGTAAAGGAGACCAAACAAAACATCATCAAGTTCCCCCAGAGAGCTCCTACTTGGTTTTCAGATCCTCTTCTGTTATCACCTGGGCCCTTCTAGATGGAACCAGGACAAAGTTCACGTAGGGAAATCGAGTCAGTGAGCATTTAAGTCTGAGTAGGCAGGGGCAAGCTAGTTTGTACTGTGCCGTCCAAGTCAAGGCCATGTTCATTACCTCTTCTGAAGCAAACAGCGCCCTGCAGAAGGGGCTTCCCTAGAGTGCGTGACCCACCCTGGGCACTTCTCCCTAAGCAGGGCGGCGGCTAGGATGTGGCTCATTGCAACAGCTGACCTATGTTCATCAGACACTCATTCTCACACCCTGCCCTATCCAGCCCCACGTAAACTTTAAAAGAAAAACACGGAAGGAATAGAAACCTGACTGCTTGTAAAAGCCACTACTAATTATATTTTTAGGACATCATCAAATGCAGCTTGAGAAAAAACCTGAAATGAAGCAAAAGTGGAAGGGTCGTGGGCAAGCCAAAGCCCCCTGCGAGATCAAGTTATCAGGCAGAGAACTATGAATAAGCAGAGGAAGCTCGCTGGGGAGGAACAGGGGGCCACAGGAGACCCTACGTGGCTCCCGGGGGACAGGCCGGAGCTGTTGCAGTGACTGATGCTGCAGCGGCAGGTACGGCTTCTTCCCCCCGTCTCATGGATTCTGTCCAGGTTGGCTGGGGTGCACAGTCCCCATCTTTCACCTGGTACACATGCATGCAGCTTGTGGCTCTCTCAAGATGACAGAGATGAAAACAATGGAATCGCCTCCACCCCGCCCCGGACAGTCACTCACAGGCTGGAGAAAGGAATGGAAAATAAATTTGAAAAACTGAGTTAACAGAGGAAGTAATTAGTATTTGAAATTTAAAATCAGGGGTTTTGAAATTGTGATTAAATTGTTTGGAAAGAAACTGATAACAAAGGGAAATAAATGTCTAATGAATGAGGTGTGAGAGGGCAGTGCTAGTCAACTGTGCTTTTATTTTTAAATGTTTATTTTGAGTGCACGTGCATGCAGGACAGGGGCAGAGAGAGGGGGGGAGAGAGAGAATCCGAAACAGGGTCTGTGCTGTCAGCGCAGAGCCTGATGTGGGGCTTGATCCCGTGAACCATGAGATCGTGACCTGAGCCCAAATCAAGAGTCGGACACCTGATGGACTGAGTCACCCAGGTGTCCCGTCAACTGTGCATTTACACTGCTTTTAAGGGATGAAGAAATTAAAGAACAGGAAGGCCGTGCGGAAGATCTTAGTATCGTCAGAGGTTTAAAGTTTTAAAACCTAGACAATTAAGCATTAAACTGAAAGCTCATTTTTCGAAAGAAGATAAAGTGAGCTCTTTAAATCATCACAAGCTATGATCTGATGTGGAAGTAATCTATCCCTCACAGCTATTTCTCACATTGAGAAATACTAAATAGTAAAATTCATAAAAGTAAAAATGAAGGCTTTTGTTCATTCTATTTAATGATTTCATGGTTTACTTTTTAGAATAGTAAACGATATCCTAAGGTATATGACACCCATTAGACTGTTAAGAACTGTATTTTTGTTTATTTGCTCTGAAAGTCTTGCTGTCTCCTCTCAAGCAAACATACTCCAAAGTGTACCCAGCTTCTGGGGTGCCAGATATCATTCTGCCATTTACCCGGGCTACTAGAATAAGGATGTTATTAGAAAATTGTAATTATGAATATCAGCAAATTTAACATTGATCTATTACTTTTATGTAAGTTACCATGTATATTCCATTTTGTGAAATGACCCAATAATGTCCTGGATAGCATCTATCCCGGCTTCAGATATCGGGGTCCTCAGTAGTTGCCTTCCTGCTTCCTAAGAAGCACCCAGGGCCACGGTGACTTCGCTTCTGTGCCTTCCCATGCTTCTGTGCTCAGTGATGCTTACATGAAAAACATTTACATAAGGGCTTTTAAAGAGAGTGCAGCTCCTTCAGCTATACGGCAGATATTTTTTTTTTTTTTCCTCGCAGCTATCAACCATTCCAAAAATTTTTTTGAAGCTGTATTTGATGTCCCGAAAACATAATTAGTGGTAGTCCTGTTTTACAAGAATTTTTTTTCCCTCAAGCTTTTCTCTCTCTCCCTAATTTTCCCTTTCAAAATAAAAAGGAGTTTCAGAAGCAGAGAAAAATAGACATAAATTCTGTACAAGTCCCTGTAATTCTCTGACTTTACTCACTGGATGTGGACGTGATTTACAATGCTAGTCTTTGAGCAGTTGTGTCTTAATTAATGCCTTTAGGATTTGGTGTCTAAATATGATTCTAAGACATTTTAACCATAGTTGTAAAAAAACAAAGAGTAGCCTTATTCACTGTCTTAGTGAAGCCACAGCATCACTGTGTCTAATGTCAATAATTAGTAGCTTAATGTTTATGGAAAATGCTACATTTGGGCCATATGAGGCCCAATGAATTCATAACGATAAAGCAAAGAAAAGCATTGTACTAGGCTTTATCCTTCATGGCCGGAGCTCTGATGGAATTTAAACATTCTTCTCACTTAATCTGCTGTATTCCTTCTGCCAAAGTCATAAACAGAGGAGCTAAAAATATGACATTAAAACTGTTGACAAGAGCCACAGAGACATTAAAAACATGTGCACGCGTGCATACACGCTCAGGAGGCAACTGATCTTCTGGTCATCCCCAGCTTCTTCCCTAATTTGAGAGCATATTCCCCCCCACCCCCGGGTCCTTTCCACTCAGTTAAAAACCCCACAGAGGTGGGGGCTGGGGAGTAGGTGAAATAGGCGAAGGTGGTCAAAAGGTAGAAACTTCTAGTTATACACAATGAGATACCAAATCACACCTGTCAGAATGGCTAGAATTAGCTCAGGAAACAACAGATGTCGGCGAGGATGCAGAGAAAAGGAACCTTCCGCACTGTTGGTGGGAATGCAAACTGGTGCAGCAGCTCTGGAAAACAGTATGGAGGTTCCTTGAAAAGTTAAAAATGGAACTACCCTACAACCCAGCAACTGCACTACTGGGTACTTGTCTCCAGGATACAAAAATGCTGATTTGAAGGGGCACAGGCACTCCAATGTTTATTTTTATTTCTATTTGTTTTTTTAAGTTTGTCTATTTTGAAAGAGACAGAGATAGCGCAAGTGGGGCAGGGGCAGAGAGAAAGATGGAGATGGAGAGGGGGGGAGAGGGAGAGAGGGAGAGGGGGAGGGGGAAAGGGGGAGAGGGAGAGGAGGAGAGAGAGAGGGGGGGAGAGAGAGGGGGGGAGGGAGGGGGGGAGGGAGGGGGGAGAGAGGGAGGGAGGGAGGGAGAGAGAGGGAGGGAGGGAGGGAGAGAGAGGGAGGGAGGGAGAGAACTGCCAAGCAGGCTCCACACTGTCAGCATAGAGCCCCATGCAGGGCTCAAACTCACAAACTGTGAGATCATGACTTGAGCGGAAGCCAAGAGTTGCACGCTTAACTGACTGAGCCACCCAGGCACCCCTCACCCCAATGTTTATAGCAACACTATCAACAATAGCCAAATTATGGAAAGAGTTCAAGTGTCCATTGACTGATGAATGGATAAAGATATGGTGTACATATACAATGGGATATTACTCAGCAGTCAAAAAGAATGAAATCTTGCCATTTGCAACAATGTGGATGGAACTAGAGTGTATTTTGCTAAGCTAAATAAGTCAGTCAGAGAAAACAAATATCATATGATTTCACTTATATATGGAATTTAAGAAACAAAACACCTGAACACAAGAAGGGAAGGAAAAATAAGATAAAAACAGGGAGGCAAACCATAAGAGACTCTTAAATACAGAGAACAAACTGAGGATTGCTGGAGGGGTGGTAGATGGGAAGATGGGCTCAATGGGCAATGGGCATTAAGGAGGGCACTTGCTGGGATGAGCACTGCGTGTTATATGTCAGTGATAAGTCACTAAATTCTACTCTTGAAACCAATAGTACACTATATGTTAACTAATTTGAATCTAAGTAATACAAAAAAAACTTCCAGTTACAAAGTAAGTCTGAGGAACTCATGTACAGCAAGGTGGTTATATGTAACAACACTGTATGTTTGAGAGTTGCAGAGAGTAGATCTTAAAAGTTCTTATCACAAGAAAAAAATTCTAATCATATGGTGACAGATGTTAATCTAGACTTATTGTCGTGATCATTTTGCAATATATACAAATATTCAATCATGTTTATGCCTGAAACGATTATGCTGTATGTCAATTATGCCGTATGTCAAAAGCAAAACCCCACAGACCTGAAACATGACAGAAGATGCACTGTACCTACATTGATTGGTTATTTGTGGATGATCTGCCATCACTTCCTTATCCTTTTTACCTTGGTCAACAGATTTTATTTTTTAACTGGGAATGGGAATGAACTTAAAATAAAAGTAAATAAAGCCACTGCTGGGGATAGAGTATAGGGCTGGAGTGACGCGAAGATGGAGCTCCCACAGCAAGAGGGTTTCCTGAGTGCCGAAACGGACACCGGAGTGGCCGCACTGCGGTATGACCAACTGCGCCCCCACCCTTCTCACGGCTTCGGGGTCTGACCCTTTTCTTGGAAAATGGCTCCACGCCTCCCCTTTGTAGGCTCCTAATGCGTTCTCTGAGGGCAAGACAAAGGAAAGCGCCTCTGCGGCCAGAGTCCAGTCCATGTGGAACATCAACGGGGGCTCCAGGATGCTCTGATTCAGCAGGTTATTAAGAGGCTGGTTCGTATATTCTGAAATTACTAGTTCACGGCCCTTAGGGCTTCTGTCACCAGTGCAGCCCGCGGCCAAGTTTGGCTCTTCTTTCTCGCCACTTCAGGGTCAGCTTGTAAAAGTGGGCAGCCCCTTTTCTGAGCACCTTGGAGCCTAGGGGAAAGCACACCAGCCGTGTGGGCATGGGGATCGGGTATGGAAGTGGTAATCCTTCGGCTTGCCCTTAGGGAGGCAGTGGCTGAGCTTGGGGGCCCGGTCGCCAGGTGGCCTTCACGGCAGTCCGGGTGCTGCTACCTGGACCCCTGGATGCCGAAGACCGCAAAAGTAGAGCCTGTTTCCCAGAGTCGGGAACAGCACAGGACAGGTCTTTAAGAGCCTGGCGCATGGTAGGTGCTCGATAAATGTGAGCTCACATTAGTAGTGCTGTTACTCAGCGAATCTGATCCGACCAATGATGAAGTACACAGGTTTCCCATTTCCAGACACTAGCAAGATAAAAACTAAAGTGCTAAAGTAGTAAGAACATCAGACTCTCTTTCAAGAAATCTCTATAAAAATTTTAACCCATAAACCACCAGTGGGCACCAAGGCCTCGGTTCTCCAGTTTCATTCACCCTCTATCTTGAAAATCAGCAAGCTGGAGTCTGTGCTCCTTCTTTTTTTTTTTTTTTTTTTTTTTTTTTTTAATTTTTTTTTTCAACGTTTTTTATTTATTTTTGGGACAGAGAGAGACAGACAGAGCATGAACGGGGGAGGGGCAGAGAGAGGGAGACACAGAATCGGAAACAGGCTCCAGGCTCTGGGCCATCAGCCCAGAGCCCGACGCGGGGCTCGAACTCACGGACCGCGAGATCGTGACCTGGCTGAAGTCGGACGCTTAACCGACTGCGCCACCCAGGCGCCCCCTGTGCTCCTTCTTAAATTACCCTGACTCATTCATTCAAGCAGCCAACATTTACTGACCTCCTACTGTGTACCTGGCAAGCTACAGGCAGTTGGGATAAATCAATGAATGAAACATAGAAAATGCCTTTGTGGGGGCGCCTGGGTGGCGCAGTCGGTTAAGCGTCCGACTTCAGCCAGGTCACGATCTCGCGGTCCGTGAGTTCGAGCCCCGCGTCAGGCTCTGGGCTGATGGCTCGGAGCCTGGAGCCTGTTTCCGATTCTGTGTCTCCCTCTCTCTCTGCCCCTCCCCCGTTCATGCTCTGTCTCTCTCTGTCCCAAAAATAAATAAAAAACGTTGAAAAAAAAAAAAATTAAAAAAAAAAAAAAAAAAAAAAAAAAAAAAGAAAATGCCTTTGTGGAATTTACATTCTAACAGCAGAAATGAGAAATAAACAACATGATACATTAGTAAGTGCCATAATAAACCGGCAAGCAAATGCTATGGAGAAGAGACCGGAGGAGCAGGGCGAGGGTGAGCAGCCATCTGCAGTAGCAGCTCCGGGTGTCTGAGTGCCCAGCACGTGTCTTTCTCCAGTCTCAGCTCTGCAGACCCAGGAGCCTCCCATGGGCCTCACTAGACCCAGGTTCCCTCGGAAGGACAGGGGTCAAGATCACGGAGCCCTCTTGATGCGAGTCCTGCCGCAGGCTAGCAGAGACATGAGGCGAGACGTACGCCAGGCCCACGTGGCAGTCACCCTGACCCGCAAGTCCTGTTCCTCACAGAAGCCTACGTCTCTTGTGACAGCTCCAGAGGCATAACCTTCCAGAATCCCTGAAAGAGACTTGCCAGGTGCAGGAGGAACCCTTACTTCCAGGCCTAAGAAAGTCAGATTAGAACAGAGGCCTGAGAGGGGTGAAGCTGGTGCCCTGGACAGCCCAGGAGCAGAGCGTTCCAGGCAACGGCAAGGCCTGATGCCCACACAAAGGCCCTACCTCATCTGGGGCAGGGGCCAGCTGGAGTGCTGCCGCAGAGCAAGCCTGGGCCAGTGCAGGAGGGGGCAGATCGTCGGGACTCAGAGGCCGCAGTCAGGAGGTGGGCTTTCGTTCTGAGGGGAAAGGGAAGCCGCGGCAGGGTCCCGAGCTGAGGAGTGACATGGTCTGACTGCTGTGTGGAGAATGGGCTGCAGGAGGGTGAGGGCAGAGGCAGAGTGGCCAGAGAGGAGGCCACTGCCGTGATTTTCCTGGTATGAGTAGTGAGTGCTCAAGACGAGTTTCCTTTATGGTAAATCATTTACAACGCACCAGTTCAGAAAGCCCCATCATGTACGCTATAAAATAGGCACCAAATGTCTGGCTGTTTTATACGGCTTCCATTTTGCAATGTTAACAGCAACCTAAAAGACATTTTGTGATCAATAGCATCTGCTATTGACTCCGAGAGGAAGGCTGAAGAAAAGTAGGTGGTGACAAGGGCTATGAGTCAGCGTGTGTCCCTCCCAATTCACTCCTCAGGGTCATTACACAGTGTGATAACTGGTTCTGCCCTGGGAGCAAGCCAGGGAACTACACTCAGAGTGAGAGGCCTGGGACGGCGTGGCTGCCTCTGCACCCAGAGCCTCAGTGCCTGAAGGCTCCCCTTCCCCGGCCAGGGGTCACAAAGCCTGCCCCCGCGGTGGCCAAGAGGACCTGAGCTTGGTTGGCCAGCATGAGCACTCAGAAAACTGAATTACTTCTGCCCTGGTTACTGTCCCTGCTGGAGATGATGTGCTTATTTTTAGCCATCATGTGATTCTCCAGTATTTTCCAGGCTCTGCCTGAGTCACTATGGTTTCTGAGAATTTTTCATAGTGGGAAAAAATGCACAGAACTTCTCCTCTTAGAATGGCTCAAGTATTAAAATAGCTAACTTTTGAATAGTTGTTTGAATGTGGCGTGTATTTCCTTATGATAAACCGACTCTTCTCACATCTTGGTAGGTAATTAAGGGTGCTCTGAAACACATTAGGTGCCGAGCAATCACTGTCTTAGTTCAAATTCTCGTTTTTAACTTGTCCTCAGGGCAACTTCTCTCTAGAAATGGCAAGGATCCCTCACTCCCATGAAAACAATACACATCAGAATCCCAACAAGTTAGGGAGGCGCCCCCTTGCCTGTTTACTGCAGGAGGAAGAAAAGCTAGTGGGTGAAACAGCCCAACAAACCTAGCCAGACCATCAAGAGTTAAAACACACAGGCATCACCATGACATCGCGGCATCACTGTACTCCTGGCATACAGCAGCCCTTTAAGCCAAAAGTCTTCAAATTAAGATGGCTATTGCGTAGGAACACGAGCACTCAATACTTCATGATGGACAGATACAGTCCTGACTCCACTGTCAAGACCAGTATTTTAGGTTATTTTTCTGGTGGTGGCAAGTTGACTGTGCTCCATTAACATGATCTTCCCCAGACTCCCTTGCAAACAGAGAGATGTGGTCTGAGGCCACAGAGCTGGAGCTCAGGGAGGCGAGAACCAGAGCTGAGCCTCATGTGGATCTTTTACTACAACTGGTTCCTGGCTCCAGCTTCTCTGCTTTCACCAACCAACCACCAAGCCAGAAAAATGTGCATCGTATATCCTTGGCCAACCTCCTCTCCTACATGGTTTGTTGGAACAGCTTCTTAGCTAGTCTTCTGGACTGTAACTGTGCCACCCGCCATGTATTTTCTACACCAAACAGCAAACTTGTGCTTAAAACTTTTCAGTGACTCCCAACTGTTCCCTTTAAAGTATAAACCTCTGTGACCAACAGAACCTATGGTGACCTCCTCTCCCCAATAATCTTCACCTCCTGGTATTCTAATCTTTGTATAGTCCCTTCCTCTAGAGTATGGGTGCGGCCTGTGCCTTGCTTCTAAGCAACAGAATATGACAAAGGTGATGGGAGGTCGCTCTCATGATTACGGTACTCTACAGAACTCTGTTTGGCTAGCATACACACCACAGAGAATCCCATGGGTCTAGAAGCAGCAAGATGCCACGTAAGCACCCATGCTGGAAAAGCCCATGTGGCAAGGAAGCGCAGGTGGCCTCTGGGAACTGAGAGCAGCTGCCACCAGGAGACTGAAACCTCAGTTCTGCAGCCTCAAGGAAACTGTCACAACCCGAGAGCTCTCCCCAGTTAAGCCTCTGATTGGACCACAGCCCCAGAAGATACCTGGATTGCTGCCTGGTGGGACCCTAGAACACAGAGCACAGCTAGGCCTGGCCTGGACTTCAGAAGGTGTAAGACAATAGATGTGTGTTGTTTTAAGCTGGTAAGTTTGTAGTAGTTGTTTTGCAGCAACACAGTCTGAATATCACCTCTCCACTCATTATACAAGGGCCCCACTCACCTCTGCAGCTTTACTTCTCAATACCCATGCAGAATAACACCGACTTTACCAAATACAGCATATTCTCTCTTGACATCGATATTCTACTCTTTCTGTTTGCAGTGCTCTTGTCCATACTCTTAACCTGGCTAACTTCTACTCATTTAGTGACTCGTCGTCAAAACCCCCATTTTCCCAAGAAGCCTTTCTAGAATCCACAAGACCAGCTCTGATGGTCTTCCTACACACCCTGATAGCACAGACCTCACTTTGTTGTTATTGTCTATTTATTACCAGGTTTTCATCACAAGACTGTAACTTCCCTGAATCATGTGTGTCTCCAGAACTTCTTACGGTGCCCTGACAAATATGTGTTGAGAGACTGAATGAAAATCCAAGCAAAGCTTTCATAAAAAGAGCAACGACTCCAGCAAACAGGAGCTGTTTAAGAAATTTTTTTTTCTGAGCTATTGTGTAGTACATCATATACTATTTCCGCAGCTACAGCACAGGTGATAGAGAGGACTGGAGAGGATGCCGAAAATAGCCATACACGTGGGCTTCAGTGCTGCATCTTCCTGGATCCAAACGGACATGCTGTGATTCAATTCAAATCAATTCAACAAATTCTAAATGAAATTCTTCAAAGTAAACAAATGTTTCTCTTCCTGCCCAACATACCAAGTGACAAAGAATGGCACCAATAAGAAAAACAGACCTCGTTCTGCCATCTTGGAACCTGTGGAGGCCTGCTGGGAGCAGGACTCCTAAAATGCCAAGTATGTCTGGAAGGCTGTGGTCCAAGGCCATTTTTGCTGGAGAAAGTGGGGTCTCCAGAACCAGAGAGAGCACAGAGTTCTTCTTAAAATTGAAGATGTTTATGCTTGAGATGAAACAGAACTATATCTAGGCAAGAGATGTGCTTATGTGTACAAAGCAAAGAAGAGCACAGTGACTCCTGGTGGCAAACTGAACAAAACCGGAGTAATCTGGGGAAAAGTAACTCGTGCTCATGGAAACAGTGCCGTAGTTCATGCCAAATTCCAAAGCAACCTTCGTGCTAAAGCCATTGGCCACAGAATCCATGTGATGCTGTGCCCTTCAAGGATTTAAACTTACTGTAAAGTAAATAAAAGTGTACATTTGCTCTCTTACGGGGGGCGGGGACGGAGGAAGAAAAAAAGAAAAATAGGTCCATGGGTGACCTGTGATACTCTGTTTACGGAAATGGAGAATAAATGCTAAATCATTGCCTCTGAGACCTCCTAAGTTTTGTCGTGAGGCGGAGAAGCCAGATGCCAAGTTATTATTCCAACAGAGAGAAAAGCGATGATGGGAGTAACACGTGGGATTTAGCACAAAACCAATGAGTATTTCAACATACACAGGGAGCAGTGAACATGACCCAATACCAGTTATGAAAGGAATCAATGCTGTTTAAAAGAGGCCTCGATGCTTTACTTCCCAGTGCAGGCGGGACAATAATGGAGGCCATTGGTCCTCTCCTGCAAGGCCGTGAGTGAGGGAACAGAGCCCAAGAGGCCAAAATACATGTCAGTTGTGTCTGAAGGGCTTACTCTTCCCTTTGAAATCACCTAGACCATCCATTCAGAGAATGAGGTCAATCCAAGGGTTAAGAAATCAGAGATGAGGAATCCCGCTAATCCAGGACCCAGTACCCCAGGCTTCACGTACATGTCTGCTTCCAGGCTGCGAAGAGGCCTGGAACAAGTGACTCAAGGTTTCCTGCTTTTACAAACCTATGCAAAAGACAGCAACTCTCACCCAGAACCTGCTGCAAGGATGAATGAGAATGTTTTTAAACTTGAAAAAGTGGCTGCTAGTTTTAAAAATAAAAATGGAGGTCATTCAAATGCAACAGCATGTGCTCTGGTTCCAGCCTTTATGCCACTGCAGAGACTTTCATTTCCTCCACACACTATGCGATTTGAATCTGGTCTGTGAAAATGTACTGTGGTTCAGCATAGTGTAAGGAGAAGATCAGAACATAAAACAAGACCACATCCATAATATGTCAGAGGCAATATAATGGTTTAAAGAGTAGGCTTTGGAATCACAAGGTCAGGCTTCAAACTTTGGGCCCCCTATTTCTAGTGTATGACCCTGGAAAGTTACTGAACCTCTCTGTGCCTCAGTTTCCCCACCTTTACAACAGGGGTTATAGTTGTAGGTTTTGATCTCTAAGCTTTCAAATATTCTAGTTTTACAGAAAACTAGGTCAGGGTTTGATTCCAAAAAGCCAAAATAACTAAAAGTTGTAAACTGAGTTAGTAAATCCTCTATCAAAGATGCAGTCTCAGTAAGCAAGCACATTGGATGGCCATGAAAAATGCATGGCTGTTCCTCTGACGAAGGCCCTCAGCCTCGTCCACAGATACTGCCAGAAGATTCCTATCCAAAGCTCCTGAATTCTTCATGTCTCTGTTCCTCACTGTGCTCTCAGTATTCCAAACTCACAGATATTCAGTATCCTGGCAAGGCAGAGCACTGCTCATATTGTATTGCTGTGGTTTTATCATTACAGGTTGAGAAATACAGTTTTAATTATTGTTTGAGGAGAAAAGTATCCTAATGCCCAGTGGTATATCTTATACATCTTACATAAGACAGATGTATAACTGGAGGAACAAAACTACCAACAGCCTTCTTCTTCCCATGAGCAGCCATTACCTGCTTTGCAGCTTAGCAGTGGGATGGTTTCTTAATATGAGGAGGTCAAGGGGATGCAATGCTGATACGGGGCAGGGACTGAGTGAAAGATACATCGTTTATATAACAACCGCTAGCATTTGCTTGAAGACAATTCTTGCTAATTATGGGACTGGTAAGAAAAATGCACCTCTTCCTTGTTTTGAGTTGACATTACATGATCTCTTAAAATGAATATTTGATCCTTGAAGAAGTAAGCAGGTATATGGAGGTATAGTTTGTGGTTAGGTGACTGAGGCCTCTGAGAACAGTTAACAGCAGGAGCATACCGGGAAGGTGCAGAGAATAAATAGGCATGACTCATCCTGATGCTGAGACCACAAAGGGCCAAGAAGGATGCCTGTGCATACCCTACGGCTCTGAGAAGTCAAATGCTATCAAGGACTGGTCCGGTCTAAAGAAAAGACAAGGGAAAATGCATTTCTTGGAACAAATAATGGCTTTGGGGTGAGAGCAACATTTGTGTTTAAAGGGTAGACTGTTCTCAAAAGGCAAATGAACACATATGTTTTGTCAGTAATAAGGAAAAGGAAGTCCTGCATGAAGGCACAGGCCTGACACCAAGGTCAGGACCCTCTGAGTGAAATTTAACTTCGTGGGTACTTTTTACGTGGACTCTAATGGAGTCCCTGTTAAATCAAAAACATCAGAACACTTTGGAGCAATACACCAAAAGCTTCCACGTCCACAACAAAACATTACAATGTCTACGATATAATCCAGAATTATTCAACATACAAAGATCCAGGAAAATGTGACATGTTCTCAAAATCAACAGATGCCAATGGTGAGGCGATCAGATGGTGGCATCAGCAGACAGGAGCTTTAAAGCAGCTATCATAACCATGCCCAGGGAAGTGAAGGATGTTCACAATAAATGAAAGGTAGGCAGTACCAATAGAGAAAGAAAAAAAGGGAATTAACAACTGAAAACATACAAGGGTTGAAATTTTAAAAATGCTCAATAGAAGGGAAATGACAGAGGACAAAGAGGGTAAACCTGAAGACGTATTAATAGAAACCATCTAATCTAAAGAAGAGAGAGCGTGCTGAGAAAAAGGTGAACAGAGCCTCAGAAACCCGTGGGAGAATTTCAAAAGCTCTAACATATGGATAAATGTGTCCCAGAAGGACAGAGAGAATGGAGCTGAAAAATGGCTGAAAATCTCCCCAATATGGTAAAAGACATAAACTCAACAGATTTAAAGTAGCTTAATGAACTCCAGAACAAGAGAAATTCAAAGAGAACCATGATTAGGCACATCCCAGTCCCACTAACTGAAAACCAAAGATAAAGAAACTCTTGACTGCACCCAGACAGGAAAAACATGTTGCACATGGGGAAGAACGATTAGAACAAGCAAGCCCTTCTCATCTCTGGAGGCCATGGACACTGAAATGACATCTTTAAAGCACATAAAGCAAGGAGCGCCTGGGTGGCTCAGTCGGTTAAGCGTCTGACTTCGGCTTAGGTCACGATCTCGTGGTCCGTGAGTTCGAGCCCCGCGTCGGGCTCTGGGCTGATGGCTCGGAGCCTGGAGCCTGCTTCTGATTCTGTGTCTCCCTCTCTCTCTGCCCCTCCCCCGTTCATGCTCTGTCTCTCTCTCTGTCTCAAAAATAAATAAACGTTAAAAAAAAAAAATAAAGCACATAAAGCAAGATCAGGTGGAATTCTTTATCTATGGAAATTTTTGATTGTGAAAAAAAGACATTTACAGAAGAAGGAAACTGGAAGAACTTGTTGCCAATGGACCTGGTTTATAAGAAATGCTAAAGCAAGTTCTTCAGTATGAAGAGAAATGAAATCAGTAGGGAACTCAGAGCTTCAGGGACGAATGAAGGCGACTGGAAATGGTAAAAGGTAGGAATGGGGGGAAAACCCACTCTTTTTTCTCTCTATTTCTTTTAAACACACACGATTGCCTAAAGCAGCACTGCCTCCTAGAAATATGTTAATCAGTCAATTAAAAATTTTTTAAGATGTGAAATGTAATGTATGCAAAAATACATATAATATATACAGATTATAATTTCTACATGTAATTAATAAAATTATTAGAGGTTTTGTATTCATTTTTTTCCACACGAAGTCTTCTACATCCAGCATGCATTTCATACATACAGCACATTTCAGTGCAGAATAAGCACATTTCGAGTGCTCAAAAGCCACTTATGAAAAGTGTTGGTCTAAAACAAAAGTTGTAACATTGTCCTGGGGGATTTATAATGTATGTGGATGTAGCACATGTGACAAGTGTAATAGTCATACAAACTACATGGGACAAACAAAAGTGGGAGAAGGGTTGCCAGGGTTCCGCATTTTACATGAAGGGAAAATGCAATTTTTAAGTACACTGTGAAAGTATATATATTGTAATTCTTAGAGAAACCATTGAAAAAATTAATGCAAAGAGATATAGTTAGAAAGGCAATCAAGTAAGTTGGAATATACAATATCTGAAAAATCCAGAATATGGATATGGCAACTAAAGTGCAAGCAACCAAAAACACAAGTGGGACTACATTAAAGTAAAATGCTTCTGCACAGCAAAAGAAACCATCAACAAAGTTAAAAGACAACCTAAAGAATGGGAGAAATATTTGCAAACCATTTATCTGATGAGAGGTTAATATCCAAAATACATAAAGAACTCCTACAGGACAAGAGCAAAAAAACCGAAATAACTCAGCTCAATTAACAATTTAAAAAAATGGACCAAACATACAGAGAAGGACAGATACCATACGTTTTCACTCTTATGTGGATCCTGAGAAACTTAACAGAAGACCATGGGGGAAGGGAAGGGGAAGAAAAAAAAGAAAGGTTAGAGAGGGAGGGAGCCAAAACGTAAGAGACTTAAAAACTGAGAACAAACTGAGGGTTGATAGGGGGTGGGAGGGAGGGGAGGGTGGGTGATGGGTATTGAGGAGGGCGCTTGTTGGGATGAGCACTGGGTGTTGTACGGAAACCAATTTGACAATAAATTTCATATTTTTTTTTTAAAGTGAAAAAATGGACAAAAGACATGAATTGACATTTTTTCAAAGATATATGGAAGGCCAATAGGTATATGGGAAGATGCTCAACGTCAGCATTCATTAGGGAAATGTAAATTAAAACCACAATGAGAGTGGAGCACCTGGGTGGCTCAGTCAGTTAAGTGTCTGACTTTGGCTCAGGTCATGATCTCACGGTTCGTGAGTTTGAGCTCCAAGTCAGGCTCTGTGCTGACAGCTCAGAGCCTGGAACCTGTTTCAGATTTTGTGTCTCCCTCTCTCTCTGCCCCTCCCCCGCTCACGCTGTCTCAAAAATAAATGAGCATTAAAAAAAAAACCAACAACCACAATGAGATATCACTTCATGCCTATTAAAATGGCTATCACCAAAAAGATAAGAAATAAAAAATTCTGGTGTGGATGTGTGTAGTACACAAGGGCACCCTTGTGTACTATTGGTGGGAATGTAAATTGGTGCAGCCACTAAGACAACAGTAAGGAAGATCCCAAAAAATTAAAAATGGAATTACCATATGACACACCAATTCAACTTCTGGGTATTTATCCAAAGGAAATGAAAACACTAACTCAAAAGGTATCTGCACCCCCATGTTCATAGCATTATTTACAATAGCCAAGACATGGAAACTACTTAAATGTCCAATGATGGATGTATGGATAAAGAAACCGTGGTACACGCACACAGTATTTTTAGGCCATAAAAAATGATGAAATTCTGCCATCTGCAACAACATGGAAGGAGGACCTTGAAGGGATTATGCTAAGTGAAATAAATGAGACAGAAAGACAAAGATTGTATGATCTCACTTACATGTGGTCTCTTTAAAACAAACACACAAACAAATAAACTCAGTAAAAGAGATCACACTTGGGGTTACCAGAGGCAGAGAGCAGGGAGAGGTGAACTGGAAGGTAGCCAAAAGGTACAAACTTCCGGTTATCAGATAAGTAAGTACCAGGGATGTAATGTATAACATGATGGTGACCGCTAACACTGATGCAGGATCTGTAGGAAAGTTAAGAGAGTAGATCCTAAGAGTTCTTATCATAAGGAGAGATTGTTTTCTTCTTTTTTTATTGTATCCATATGAGAAGATGGATGTTAGCTGAACCTATTGTGGTAATCATTTCATAATACATCTAAATCAAACTATTATGTTGTACTCATGAAACTCATAAACGATGTAAGTTATTTCCAAATAAAACTTGAAAAAATAATCATAAAAAATCCAGAAGACAACAGGAAAACAGAAAAAACAGAGGAGATAAGCAGAAAACAAATGATAATATGGTAGACCTAAATCCAGCTAAATCAACAGTTACATTAAGTTGTAACAGACTGGAGAGTCCAACGTCCAGAGATTATGAGGATGAATAACAATGCCAGACCCAATCACATGCTTTTTATAAGCCGCACACTTTATTTTTTTTTTTCAACTTTTTTTTAAACGTTTATTTACTTTTGAGACAGAGAGAGACAGAGCATGAACGGGGGAGGGGCAGAGAGAGAGGGAGACACAGAATCCGAAACAGGCTCCAGGCTCTGAGCTGTCAGCACAGAGCCCGACGCGGGGCTTGAACTCACGGACGGCGAGATCATGACCTGAGCCGAAGTCGGACGCCTAGCCGACTGAGCCACCCAGGCGCCCCTAAGCCGCACACTTTAAATATGAGCTCAAAGACGGGTAGAAGTTTAACTTATCATGGGGAAAGATATACCATGCAAGCAGTAAGCATAAGAAAGCTAGCATGGCTGTTTAGTATCAGATAAAATAGACTTCAAGACTAAGAGTTTTAACGAAGATAAAGAGGGACATCTCATAAAATACAAAGGTCAATTCATTGAAATGATTTAGCGTAACAATGTATGTATCTCACAACAGAGCCCCAATACAGGACACAAAAACTGAGAGGAAGTAAAGGGAGAAAAGACAATTCCACAATCAATGTAACACCCTCTTCACAGCAATTATTCGAACTAGACAGAAACAAAAATCAGTAAAAGCATAGAGGATCTGAAAAACACTATCCACTACCTTGATCTGATTATTTCTAAAACGCTACGCAACCAACAACTGCAGAATACATATTCTTTTCAAATGAACAAGGTATACTGACCAAGCGAGACCATATTTTGGGCCATAAAATTAAGGGTGGAACAAGGACAAAATCACTATACACTGCCACATTTCACCGCCTCTCCTAAAAACACAGAACAGAAACTTTTTGGGAAATTAAAAGCAACTCTTTTCCCCAAAGGAGGTGACAGGCAGTGCTTAGATTACAGGTGCTCAACAAATGTGTAAACACTTAAATACACCAATAAACATGAACACCCTGTTAAGATTATATGAACAGCCTTAGAGAACCCAAATTAAAGTTAATTGGGAGAGTATTTACATATTCAATAGTTTTGGAAATACACTGTTAGGATTTATTTCTATTTACATTTAGGGATTTAAGTGTGATTGTGCAAGTATTTTATTCTGTTATACTTCTTAGGTTGCTTCCTTTTTGAAACCATTTTTCTAATATTTCTATTGATCTGATTTTAAGGCTGGAACACTCAAGTCCCTGAGGAAAAGAGAAAGCACAGCCTCAATTTCCATAGCAACTCTAAATCCATCACATTATATTTGTATATGAGAATTTGATTTAAATATATTAATATATGTGAATTTGCAATGTGTCTAAGCTGTAGTTGCCATAGGAACTGCAACTTCAAATTTCCTTTTAAGTTTAGTAAATGCTCACACTTGACAACGGATTCCCGCCCCCCCAGCTATCTTGAGTTGCGGATATGGCTCACTGCAATAAGCTTACAAACATCATGACTCACAATGATAGATGCACTTAATAGGTATCTATCATTATGGAAACAGATATTTTTTTTTCAATATATGAAGTTTATTGTCAAATTGGTTTCCATACAACACCCAGTGCTCATCCCAAAAGGTGCCCTCCTCAATACCCATCACCCACCCTCCCCCTCCCTCCCACCCCCCAGGAAACAGATATTTTAATACATGTGCCTCAATGGTAGATCAAAAGCAACTAGAGATACAATGCTTCAGAACGCAGATGGCAGAAGACTTGCCAGGCAGCCATTCACCCTTATGTGACAGCCTCTGCTTACGCTGAAGCTTGTTTCAGTCCAGGTAAGTCACCCAACCGCACACCGATGGGCTCTATGGCTTCTCGGAATCTACACGAGGACATTTTGGATCTGTACTGAAATGGCAGAAAAATCTGGCACATTCTCATGACAACTGAATGCACCAAGTATGTGGAGTGTATCTAGTTTATAAAAAAGCAAACAACCCATGGTGCAGGCCTACAGAAGTAGTCTGTGCGATGAAAAACATTATTATTATTATTATTATCATTATCATTATTATTATTATTATTATTATTATTATTATTATTATTATTATTTTGCCAATGTAGACAGTACTTTCTTAAGTGGAGAATCCATTCCAGGATCACATTTCCACTCTAATACGGGCCCTTTGCCACTTATCGCTGCTCTTAATGTATTATAGTCAGGACACGCAAGTTAATTTGTTATTAGCCTACAGAAATATTTGGGGAGAGAGAAATGCACTGCAAAATCAATCAAGTATTCCATGGCCAAATGAAAAAATAAAGACCATCTCTTGCTTTTAGTTCTACCAGCCATTGCTCGTTTCTACTAATGCAGATGGTTGAGAAACGACAAGGCTTAGAGGTGGAGGGCGCCTGGATGGCTCAGTCAGTTAAGCCTCTGACTTTGGCTCAGGTCATGATTTCATGGTTCGTGAGTTCAAGCCCCACATCAGGCTCTCTGCTCTCAGCCGAGAGCCTGCTTTGAATCCTCTGTCCCCCTCTTTTTCTGCCCCTCTCTCACTCATGGTCTCTCTCAAAAAAAATAAACAAACATGAAAAAAAAATTAATTGGGCGCCTGGGTAGCTCACTCAGCTAAGCGTCCAACTTCGGCTCAGGTCATGATGTCACAGTTTGTGGGTTTGAGCCCTGTATTGGGCTCTGTGCTGACAGCTCAGAGCCTGGAGCCTGCTTCAGATTCTCTCTCTCTCTCTCTCTCTCTCTCTCTCTCTCTCTCTCTCTCTCTGCCCTTCCCCCACTCATAGTCGGTATCTCAAAAATAAACATAGAAAAAAATTAAAAATAAAAAAAAGAAATTACTGATAGGACATCACTGTTGGGTAACTGTGCTATCCATCTGAGAATTCCCAGAGAGCTGACCCTCACCTCATCATTAAGCACTTAAATTCTGGGTAGACAAAATCAGACTTGTGAAGAGAATGGCTTTGAATGGCTTCAGACCAGAGGCAGGTGACCAGTTTAAAGACTGTAAATAGTTCATGGGGGAGATGATTATAAACAGAATCTTAAGTATTAGAAGGGAACTCTGAGTGGATCAATTAGTGTAGGCTGGTGTCCCAGTGATCCTGAGGGATAAGGAGAGGCATGGAGCTATTTGATCGTCTAATAAAGCATTCAGGCTGATGGGCTGTTTGGTAAGGTTTTCTGAAGTTTTTTTGGCTCTTCTTGTACTGATGCTTGTACTTTCTATTGCGATCAGTCTACTCCTTGCCCTTATAAGTTATGTGCTCAGAAACCATATCCCTATGTTTGTTAGAATTACACTTTTGTATCACAGATTTTAGAAGACATTTTGGCTTATATTTTCTTGGCTGTATTCCCAAGAGCTGGATACTGGACCTTGAGAAAAATGAGGTCTCACTGTATTTATAGGAGCCTTTCACCTATTATAGCTTTTAAAACAGTGTTCTACATGCGATGTACACCTTGCTATAATTTTTTCCACAGTATAGTTTTTCCACCCCACAATGTCCAAGAGACAGAACCTATTTTATTAAAAAGGGTATGACTAGTTTGACTTTTGAAAATATCCTTTCTCCCTGATTAAGACCAATGAGGTGAATGAACATGGTCAAGGTAACAGGAACATGAATCTTTTTTTAAAAATTGTTTTGTAATGTTTGTTTATTTTTGAGAGACAGAGGACAAGCGGGGGAGGGGCAGAGAGAGAGGGAGACACAGAATCGGAAGCAGGCTCCAGGCTCTGCACTGTTAGTACAGAGCCCGACACAGGGCTCAAACTCATGAGCCATGAGATCATGACTTGAGCCGAAGTTGGATGCTTAACTGACTGAGCCACCCAGGCACCCCAGGAACACGAATCTTAAAAGAACTAGTGCCTTCTGGAACATTAAGAACCTTATTTATTTAAAAAAAAAAAAAAAAAAAGTAAAAACCCTATTTATTACCTGTTGACTTTAATGTGTTTTCTGAGCTCTGTCACCCAAGAGGTTAAGCTCTGGAAGAAATCGGTTTCTCTTCCAGGTTCACAGACATTCTATCAAAATGGCACACGTTTCTCTGTGGCTTCTGTGAAAGACCAATGGAGGAAGTGCTAGAAAACGAGGCCAAAGCAGCACCGTGGGCAGTGGTGCAGATTCAAGGACACACTGTGATTGTGCAACAAAAATGTACTTCTGAGGCCTGTCCAATTTCACTACTAAACACTTGAATAAAAAAAGTGGCAGCTGAGTTTTAAGATGAATCTGTACATCAATAACAGCTATAGGAAAAGACCCCAAGACCAGAAATGCCAGCTACCCTGGGTCTCGCCTCTCCCCCCATGTCTTCCTAACTCCAGCTGCCCACCAAAACCCCCGATCCGGACAAAACACACCCCTCTTCTACCCCATCTCTACACTGATCCAAGTTTCTGACCACACTTAAAGCCCAATTTGAACTGCTATAATTTTTTGTTCCCCAAACTCCTTGTGGCCTTTTACCCAACCTCTCCCCAGCACTTCTGATTGTTTAAATAATAAAATAAATAAAATAAAATAAAATAAAATAAAATAAAATAAAATAAAACAAAACAAAACAAAACAAAACAAAACAAAACAAAACAAAACATTCCCTGCCTCTCTAAATCTTTATCAACACTCTTGACCTTATTTTCTTCCTCCAGCATCAGGGTCCTGCTCCACAAGTTTCCCCTCCTTTTTCCTATCGTCAACTAATTCTCCTCCAGGGACCTTTCTCCCATCTTACAAACTTGCTCACTGTGCCTTGTCCTAGAAGCAAACAAACACAGATCAAGGACACTACCATTCGCCTTCCAATCTCACTTCTCGATGCTGTCTGCTTTCCCCCACAACTAAATGTTTTTCCTCAACTTTTTTCCTGACAAATTTGGTGAAGGTGGGATCCCCTCTCACTGCAGGACTTTCCCACTTGTCAGGTCACGCCCTCGCCTGGTCTCTGTGATCTAGGCGTATGCATTCAGCACTTTAACAGACCAGCTCTCTAAAGGATTGTTCATCACCTCCCAGGAGTCCAGTATCTTTGGCCTATTTTCAGGCTTCATCCTCTTTGATCTCTCCACAATTAATATTCGGCACTGCTGGTGACCCCTCTTTCTAGAAATTTCCTACTGTTCATTCTCTGATGCTGAGCTTTCCTAGTTTTTTCCCTGATGTTTGTATCTTTTTCTTAGCTTCCTCTTTTTCCTCTTACTCCTTATTCCTTAGCTTATTTTATATAATTTCATTCATTCTATGGCTTCAGAGCTAGACTTTTATGCTGTCTTAATTTCCTTCCTCCAATTCCTCTCCCCATTCTGGGTGCCATCATTGCACCGAGTGACCCCTAAGGTGAGAAATTCAATGGGCTCGTCCAGGCCTCATTTTACTGGACTCCCTTCCACAGGTTCAGACATTGTTGGCCACTGTGTTCCTTTCCTTCTGCTTCTTTGACATGTTATTCCATCACTTCCTTTAATCTTTCTGGCACCTTCCCTGATTCTTGTGCGAACCCTTGCTTTTCTGTCCAAACATTAAATGTTACAGTTCTTCATGTCAGTCTCTCCTCTTCCAACTGAGAGCTCACTTCCGGCTTCAATTACATGAACATATGGAAGACTCACAAATGTATACTGATAGTCTACACAACATGCTGGTGTTGTTTAGCATTAGTATTGTTATAACCATCTCCTATCCATTCTAATTGGAGGTTGGGCATAAATAGGGAATTTGTGTCATTTACAAAATTAATGTTATTGATTTAACAAGTGTGAACACTGGTTTTCAGAATGGAACAAATCGTTTTCTGACGATCTCACTGTTTAACTGTCTAGTACCACAACTGGTGTTTGTAACAATGACTGCAGTTTTACAAGAACACCCTCCTGCTTGATAAAGTCTGTGTTTTATGGAAGGATGTTTGTAGTTTTAAAAGGTTTTTATCCACAAAGTTTAACAAATTTTAAAGTTCTAGGTATTCAACCTCAATGACTTCACTTTTGGACCAAGCTATACAAAGGAGGTCTTGCTGAATATTATCACGTAAATATTGGCACTGACCATACAGGAAATAGGATGCATATTTCAATGACTTTTCTTTGAAGGATGTAGAGGATTATTCACATTTAAAAGCAAAATTGGTTCATATTCTGGTTTGTATGACCAGTAATTAGGTAGTAAAAATACTTCAGCTGAAATCTAAGCAGACTTGACATATTTCAGAAAAACGTACCAAGAAAATGAAACCTATCCCTGGAGTATTATTTTAACATATAGCTTCAATGATACAAAGTGAGTAACTCTGCCTTTTTAAGAGATTAAATCGTGATCATTAGACTTATTACAGATAAGGCCCTGCTATGAAGATAAATGTGGTCAAATAGACGACAATAAAAATCATCCAGAGGCCTAAAGAGATTGACTGCTGGGAAGAATCAAACACAAGAAAGCACACAAGAGCCTGAGCCACTTCCCAAAATGCAAGCAACTATACGATTTCACTGTTCCCATACCTGCGGTGGGGGAGTTTGCGTGATGAGACTTTTTTGGCAGGTTGAAGATCTGTTCGCCAGGGTCGGGGGGAGGGATCGCATCTTGCCCTTGCCGTGCTTCTACAGGATCATACTCCTTCCCATCGTAGTTAGCATCATAGAATTTCTTAAACCATTGAATGAAATCCAGGTTGTCCTGGAAACGCCCCTTCACCAGCTTCTCCACTGGGATCACCTGCAATATAAAATCGCCATGTGAGTCGTGAACCCGTTTATGAGTATTTGGCACAACTGAAGCATTTCCTATAAACTATCTTCTAGGGGTCAGGGATTATTTACTGGTCTCCCCCTCAGCTTCTTGGCCAGCTGTATTCTAGAATTCACCTATTTTTTTTTTTTTCATCATATGCAAGCAAAATTAAAATAAAATGCTGTAGGTGTTCTTCTGAATTATTTCACACCTCTGAACAAATGAGATGAAACAAAAAGTACCTTAGCTGTCAAGAGGGGCTGATTCTCTTCAGAATGTATTTGATTACACAAGCATCTCCATGCAAAAATGGGCCTGGGATGTTGTGCTAGTTCAAGATTGATGAGTTTTCCATATTTCTTTTTTAAAAAATGTTTATTTGTTTATTCTTAGAGAGATCGGGCCAGCAGGGAAGGGGCAGAGAGGGAAAGGAAGAGAAAATTCCAAGCAGACTCTGCACTGTCAGTGCAGAGCCTGATACAGAGCTCGAACCCACGAACCATGACATCATGACCTGAGCAGAAACCAAGAGTCAGACATTTAACTGACTGAGCCACCCAGGTGCCCCTTCAGTATTTCTTTCTAACACCTGCTTCTGCTGTGCTGGAATAAACTCCTTCCTGTAAGGATTATAGCTACCAGAGGGTGTGAATGAATAAGACTCAAATCAATCCAAACATACACATATCTAACGGTCTGTAGGAAGCAAAACAAATTTTCCTGTTTTGTTTGTTTACAATGTAGAGAGACAAGCATTATAAACAACTACAAATACAGGGCCTAGGAGTTCACAGGCTGCACAGAAACACGGCTAATGTCCACGGGAGTGAACAGGGACAGAAATGGGGTCTGACTAGGGGAGGCACCGAAGGCATTCTGGAGGAGGAGGTACTCTGTATTCACCTCCACTTCTGAGACAAATCTCAGCTTTTCATAGAGTAACCCTTTCTACTGGCATCCTAGACAGCCAATAGGTACCCCCCCCCCTTTAGAGGTCACACGAGAACTTTCAGAATTGTGACAGGAAGAAATGTGGGGTGACTCATTAGCTTTACTTCAGTGGGCAGCTCTTTTTGAAGGAAAACGGAAAAGGACTTAGTTATGCAAACTGTGCCATTACCAGATTCTGACTTCCTCATCTTTGAGTCGGAATCCTAGCTGAATGTAGGCCATGGGAGTTACAAAGCTAGGGAGTGAGTCAGATGATGTGCACACAATTCAGACACAAACCTAGGGTTGAAAGGGCACAGCTTCACTGACTAATATGAGCAGAAGCCATATAAATTAAACTTTCAGTAAGGCTTTGCCATCTCTGGAACCAGATACCCCTGATACCCTAAAATGGATCATCAGAACCACTTAAAAAATAGAGAACAACCTCTATCAATGACCACTTGAAGAAAATACACCAACTGAAGCATTTTAGGCAAGCCATTAAACTAAATCATTAGCAGTACATTTTTAAAATGTTTTTTAATATGTTTTTTATTTTAAAGTTTTATTTATTTGACAGAGTGCACGTGCACAGGAGAAAGTCAGGGAGGGGCAAACAGAAAAAGAGAATCCTAAGCAGGTTCTGAGCTGTCAGCATGGATCCTGACATGGGGCTTGATTCCCATGACCCTGGGATCATTACCTGAACCGAAATCAAGAGTCGGACGTTCAACTGACTGAGCCACCCAGGTGTCCCAGCAGTAAGTACATTTTTTAAAAATATTTTTGATAAAGCTAAAATTGAAACGAACTCAAGAATAGAGCAAAATAAAGAGAAACAAACTTTGGGAGGAGACTACATTTTTCATGAAGACTCTTCCCAAATTTCACTGAAGTCCACCCTTTTGTGAAGACTCTTCCAGGGAGGGAGACTTGGGTGTGGATCTCTCTCTCTTCCCAAATTTCACTGAAGTCCACCCACAGGGAAGAATTCCTTCCACACATGCACTTAATATTTGACTTTTTGTTTTATTAAATATTTTCATGTCTTCATATGTATAACTTTTGCTTATGCTGATACTGATTTTTAAGTGCCTTCCTAGAGCATAAGGCCCTTTAATTAACATGCCACTTTCTTTTGTTTTCTGCCAAACATGAAAATTTAGAAACAGTTTTAGATGATGGTGCTACATTAACCACTGACAGTAAGCACTTACTTCTGTTAATTACACATTTCCCATCAAAATCAAAGTTTTGGGGCCTAAGCTCAAAATCTGGGGTGGCAAGCAAATCTTTACACAGATGCTGTCCTGCTCTGACAAACACACACAGGGACCACTGTCTATCCAAACAAGGATCCTTGGGGGAATCATAGCATATTACGTTAGAGAGGCCAACAAAGGTGATTGAGGCCAAGCTCCCTTCACTACAAGAATTTTATCCTAAACATTCTTCAACAGTGGCTCATCTCCTCTCTACGTATACACTTCCACGGACATATGGATGCCCCTAATCTGTTACGTAGCAAGTTATGAGTGGTTTTTTTCTTTTTGATCTAGAAGCATGTATAGAGAAAAGATACAGAAACGGATAGGGAAATAATGCTGTTAATAAGTAAGGAGAACCTATACAGCTCTGATTTCGAATATTACAGAAGGAGCTAACTGGAAATTAACCACAGCAAAGGACAAAGTTGAAAGGACTCCAAAAAGGCTGAACTGTTAAGGGGTTAATCTGAAATAAAAGTTCTGAGAAAACAAGAAGGCAAGATTTTAATATTTTGGTAAGACTGCTTTCATTTAGGAAGATAATAATTGCATTAAAATGCGTGCAGTTTAGCAAACTTTTCTCTTTTCCTTTAACCTGTCTCTTATAAAACACTATTTAAAATTTTCATTTCCATGTAGCCTACTTATTGCTACTATTGATGCAAAGTTATCTGTTCCTCCCCTGCTGCTTTTTCTCTTTCCCCTTACTCAAAATTCATTTCTTCCCAAACCTATTCCCTATAAGATATACAGCCATGGTAAAGAATATGGATTAAATATGTATTTGAGTAACAGGAACCATGCAGAGACTGAGTGGACTTCAGTGACAGTCCTTTATGGGAGAAGAAAGGACTCTAGTCTACTTCATTTGTACCACACTGGGACAACATTCTAACATTTAAGGGGTGGGGGGAAGGCAGTTTATGGAGACGGAGAATTTGAGTGTATACACTATGCTCAACATTTTGATACACATTCCCTCACTTTCACATCATAACTATGGGAAAGGGGTTATGGTCTCACTTTATAAGTGGGTAACTCAAAGAATTCAAGTAACCTGCTCAAATCTTGGACATGGGATACAAACCCATGCCATTTCCACTGTAACCTGCCTTTTTTTTCCCCAAAGGAACAAAATACACAAAGAACCACAGTGGCATCTGTCAAACAAAAATTTCTCTCCTGCAATGTTAAAACAGAACAGCAACATTTGAACCTCTGTAATTACCTTTAGTGTTTAATATAATGGCTGTTAAGTTTAGAAATTTCCTTAAATAAGAGCCTCATACAAATATAGGAAGAGAGGGTTGATGCTTTATGCTAGGTACAGACCCCAAACTATTTTGACCATATTAAGGAATACGCCTTCGGATTTTTGCATTTTGGCACAAAAACCAATTTTTAGGAAAGATCACGCATTTTATGGAGGTAGAAGTTAGTTTCCTACCTTATCAACATTCATTCGCTTAAACGATGCTTGCAGAAGTTTAAAATTGTGAATATATTCATGCTCCAACTTTGCTTGAAATTTTACTTTCTTCAAACTAATGCAGCCTGGAAAGAGCATGTCCATGAACTGGCAATAGGCAGCCCCTGGAAAGAAAGGAGAAAAAGGCTGATGTAAGTCTGACTGTTCCCAGGTGTGACTGAGGATTGTTAGGCAGGAAGGAGCCCCCCCTCCCCCCCCAGCTGTGTGCTCCTCTCCCCCATGTGCTTACACATCCTTATTCGATTGGGCTGGGAGCCAGAGAGGGAAGGGACCATGCCTCCCTCCCACCACTTTTCCCATTCCTAACCACTGTGACAGTGATGCTGTGTTCACCAGAGCATCCCCACATTCCACAATGAACAGAAATACTTTTTAAGAAAATGTTTATTTATTTCGAGAGAGAGAGTGGTGAGAGTGAGTGGGGCGGGGGGCGGAGGGAGCAACCTAAGCAGGCTTCATGCTGCCAGTACAGAGCCCGATGCAGGGCTCGAACTCACCAACTATGAGATCATGCCCTGAGCTGAAACCAAGAGTCTAATGCTTAAGCAACTGAGCCACCTAGGCACCCCAATACTTCTTGAGAGAGAGAGAGAGAGAGAGAGAGCGAGCGAGAGAGAGAGAGCGCGAGTGTGCATGTGCGCACCAGTCAGGGATGGGGAAAGGGAGAGAGAGAATCTTAAGCAGTCTCCACACCCAGCAGAGAAAGAGGCGGGGCTTGATCTCAAAACCCTGGGATCATGTCCTAAGCCAAAATCAAGAGCTGGAAGCTTAATCCACTGGGCCACCCAGGCGCCCCCAGAGATATTTTAATGCCAAGGAACTCAGGATAAGAATAACTCTTCTTAGCTTCTATCAGAAAAAAAGGAACATTTTCTTCCCTCTAGATGTTACCTGTTCCAAGTCATCAAAATACACAGATCTGAGAGAAAAACAGAAAGTTTAAACACAAGAAGACTACAAAATTTCTCATGAAATGCATAGCTCAAAAAATAAATATGCAAATACAAATATGCCCAAGCTTGTTTTTTTTTTTTTTAATTTTTAATTTTTTTTAACGTTTATTCATCTTTGAGAGACAGAGAAAGAGCATGAGCTGGGAAGGGGCAGAGAGGGAGACACAGAATCCGAAGCAGGCTCCAGGCTCCGGGCTGTTAGCACAGAGCCTGACACGGGGCTCAAACCCATGAACTGCGAGATCTGACCTGAGCCGAAGTCAGACGCTCAACCGACTGAGCCACCCGCGTGCCCTTGCCCAAGCTGTTTCATATCCATCTTGCAAAATGACTTAGGTTAAACTGGATAACTAAACCACCTAATACCCAAAACAGTTGTATACCAATTTAATTCCAGTCTAGAGCAATGGGGTCCTATATTAACATGAAGGATGAAGACAAGGAGACTCTGAAACTTACAGAAGTTCAGAGTCATGCTGTTTATGACTGAGAAATAAAAATAACAGAAATGTTCAATGAGTCCCCTGAGGAAATGGTCAGAGAAAAAAAGATTAAGTCTTTCATATGTATTTTTTTAATGAAGAACTCTTACATCATGACAATTTCCACTAGAAAATCCCAGCAAGATCATGTTTACGGATTCATATCTTCTTAATAGTTAAGGCCGCAGGCATTTAGAAAAGGAAATTCAAAGCCCGAAGGAGAAACAGTAATTGAGTGGCAAGAATGGGAACAAGATGCCATTTCTGTGTTTTGTTGTGTTTTTTTTTTCCTTCTTCAGATCTCTTGGTCTGTTTCTATAATGTGCCCGTGTTGGCCTTTCTGGAACATGAAGGAATTCCCCTCATCTTCTGGTATCAAGGTTTCTGTGAGAAGCTCTTTACTGTATTTGGGTGATTTACCTTTACATGGGAAGAAGCTAAATGATCTCTTATGTCACACAGATGTTGAGCATCCTTTACTGAGATAGGAATCTGAGAGAGAGAGAGAGAGAGAGAGAGAGAACAAAGTATCCGGGATCTAAGGGCTGCCCCAACAGGAAGTGGTGAGGTAATTCCTTATTCAGAGGTAATACTATAAAATCATGAAATACAGGCTGCGGTAAAAAAAAAACCACCTCCAGAATCTTTGCATCTATGAAGTTTCTCCTTAGATGACCACACCCTGAGCGCAAACTAGTAATATTCCCACTCAAGCAGATGGGTTCTCTTAAAAACTAAGTAAAACAAACCCCAACAAAAACCACTGAGGAGGTAAGAGAAACATCATGATCTTGGGGGGCATTCTTATAGCCGTAATTATTCAGGTCTCCCTTTTCAAGTACCACCAGATGGAACAAATTCCAGTAGACGTTCGAACACTATTTTTACCAGAGATGGAGATGTCTATAAATACAACTGTCTCATCACCTGCTTTTTGTAGAGTTATTTTTCTCTAGCATTTAGCATAAAATGTACTTATGAAGATCCAGATACTTCTGCATTCTTACAAGCCAACCAACCAACTCCCTCACTTCCAAAATTTCCAAAGTACTAACAGCTTTTGGATAAAAAGCAAACTTGAATTCAGAGAGGGGGAAAAAGGAAAAGTCATCTCCAGTTCATATAAAGAGAACCACTTTAATGACCTGGTATATACCACTTATTAATTAGTTAATTAATTAATTTAATTTTAACAGACTGATCCCCTTCTGGGTCACGTTTAATACTTTCTGACATTTTTAATGGCTGATTTTTATATCATGCTAAGCGACTTTCCCAAACCAAGATTAGATATTCACATACATTTTCTTCAAGTATTTTGTGGTCTCAAGTTTTACATTTACATCCTGAATTCATGCAGAATTTATTTTGGTCTAGGACATAAAGGATGGCTCTAATTTTAGTTACTCCAAATGTTGGTGGGAATCTGTCATTTTTGGCATCCCAACACTTGGGCACCTTCCTGTCTGGTTGATGCTACAGTGCCCTACCTCCCATCCCAGTATGGACAGGGGGCAAATATCCTTTTCCCCATCCCCAGCAGTCAAGATGCAGGCCTGTGACCTGGGCTATGCCTGGGTCTCAGAGTCTTGACAGTGACCGAAATACACAGGGGATACTAGAATTTAATCATGGTAGCACTGGTGGGATCTAGAGTCCTGGGACAGCAACACAGTGGCATCCTAGTCCAGTAGCACAAGGGAGGCTCTCTTTCCAGCTTTGGCTTGGTTTCCCGTGGTCTCTGAGGTACTAAATATCTTTCCTATAAGTTTGTCTCTGCTTAAGCTTGCCAGGATTATTTTCTGCTATTTTCTTTTCTTTTTTTGGCAGCGGGGGGGGGGGGGGGGGGGGGGAGGAGGAGGGTTTGTGAGTGCAGCTTTTTGTTTTATTTTTATTTAAATTCAAGTTAGATAACACACAGTGTAGTCTTGGCTTCAGGAGTAGAATCCAGAGATTCATCTCTTACATATGACACCCAGTGCTCATCCTGAAAAGTACCCTCCTTAATGCCCCTCACCCATTTAACCCATTCCCGACTAGCAACCCTCATTTTCTGCTATTTTCAACCACAAATCTCAAATGTTAAAGTAACCTAGGTGTTGATCATCATCATTTCATAAATAATTTATGTTTTTCCGAGGAAAAGCATTATCTTTACTATATTGCTTTCCTAATACAGGCATTCAGGTCTCTTTCCAGACTTAAAATAATTTTGGTCTGTCCCAGGGATAGCTCATACTCTTTGCTAATTAAATGCTACAATATGTGTTATTTTTTATAGAATAATTTCCCTTTTCTCAAAATCGTCTTAAACTTTATCATGCATTTATTCTATTTTTGTATTTGTCATTCATGGCATACAGAAAATAAATTTTCTTTGAAAATTAGTCATTTGCTAAGTAAGAGCTCTATTGAGATATAACTCATCTATCATAAAATTCAACCTTTTAAAAGTACAGTTGATCCTTGAGCAACATGGGGGTTATGGGCACTGACCCTCCTGCACAGTTGAAAATCTTCATGTAACTTTTGACTCCCCCAAATCCAAACTACAAATAGCCTACTATTGACCAGAAGACTTAATAATAACAGTTGACACCTTCTGTAGGTTATGTTTTCTATCCAATTACTACGTTTTTATAATAAAGCTAGAGAAAATGTTAGGAAAATCCTAAGGAAAAAAATACATTTAGAAAATGTACTGTAGTGGGGCGCCTGAGTGGCTCAGTCGGTTAAGCGTCCGACTACGGCTCAGGTCATGGTCTCACGATCCGTGAGTCCCAGCCCTGCATCCGGCTCTGTGCTGACAGCTCAGAGCCTGGAGCCTGTTCCGGATTCTGTCTCCCCTTCTCTCTGCCCTTCCCCTGCTCACACTCTGTCTCTCTCAAAAATAAACAAACATTAAAAAAAAATTAAATAGAAAATGTACAGTATTTATCTAAAAAAAAAAAACCACACATGTAAATGGATTGATACAGTTCAAATCTGTGTTGTTCAAGGGTCAATTGTAAACAAATTCTGTGCCTCTGAAGATACAGAATCGTGTATCCACCACTACTATCTAATTCCAGAAGATTTTCATTATCACCAAAATGAACTCCATACCTGTTAGCAGCCACTCTCTCCCTTCCTGTCCGCCCGGATCCTGATAACCAATCACTGATCTATTTTGTCTCTACGGATCTGCCTATTGTGGATATTTCGTATAAATGAATCAAAATATGTAACCTTTGTGTCTGGTTTACCTTAGCAAAATCCTTTCAAGGTTTATCCGTGTTGTGGCGTGTACCGGAAGTGCATATTCTGTTCTGTGGCTTAATAACATTCGATTGTAGGTATATGCTACATTTTATTGATTTACTCATCAGTTGGCGAACATTTGGGTTTTCCCTTTTGGGCTATTAGGAGCAATGCTACTATGAACTCTCATGTACAAGATTTTGTGTGGACTTAAGTTTTCAATTCTCTTGGGATATGGTACACCTCTGTTTAACATGTGAGGAACTGTCACATGGCTTCCTATTTTACATTCCCACCAGCAACACACCAGGATACTAATTCCTCCACATCTGCACTAACACTGTCTTTTTGATTCTAGTCATTCTAATAGGTGTAAATTTTGATTTAATTTCCCTAAACACTAATAATATTAAACATCTTTTTCATATGCCTTTTGGCCTTTTATATATCTTCTTTGGAGAAATGTTTATGCAAATCCTTTGCCAATTTTTAAATTGGGTGATTTTTCCTTTTATTGGGAAGGTGAAAAATCTCCATTTTAGATACAAGTCTCTTATCAGATACCTAATTTGCAAACACTTTCTCCTGTCTGTGGATTGCCTTTTTACTTTCTTAATGGCATCCTTTGAAGCACACACATTTTTACTTTTGATGAAGCACAATTACTTTCTTTCATCACTTGTATTTTTGTCATTTCTAACAAACCACTGCCTGCCTAATCCAATATCGTAAGGATTTATACCTACATTTTCTTGTAAAAGTGGTATAGCTTTAATTCATACACTTAGGTCAATGGTCCATTTTGAATTATTTCTTATATATGGTGTAAAGTTTGGGTCTTTGTTATTTTGCATGTAACTATTCAGTTGGGGCACCACTGTTGAAAAGACTATCCTTTCCATTTAATTGTCTTGGCACTCTTGCTGAAAATCAATTGCTATCAATGGCATAGTTTACTATTTCTGGAGTCTCATTTTTATACTTGTGCAGTAACAGTCTTGATTACTCTCTCTCTACTGCACTAACTTTGTGCAGTAACATTCTTGATTACTGTAGCTTTGTAGTCAATTCTGAAATGAAAAGTAGAAGTCCTCCAACTTTGTTTTTCCTTTCCAAACAGGTATTCTGGTTCCCTTGCATTTCCATATTAGTTTTAAGATCAGCTTGTCAATTTCTGATAGGGAGTGGATGATAGAGGCTTGGAAAGTACTGCCATTGTAACAATAGTAAGTCTAACCCATGAACATGGGATGTCTTTAATAATGTTTTAAAGTTTTCAGTATATAAGCCTTCCACTTAAAAATTTTTATTTTCTTCAATTCTACTATAAGTTGAATGGTATTCTTAATTCTATTTTTGGATTGTTCATTGTTAATGCATAGAAATATAATTGATTTTTGGATATTATCTTGTATATCCTACAATCTTGCTTAACTCATTTCAGTTATAATAGTTTTTTCTTGGCACTTAGGATTTCTTTGCATACAAGATCATGACATCTGTAAATAGAGATCATTTTACTATTTCCTTTCCAATGTGAATGCTTATTTTTCTTGTCCAAATGCCATGGCTCGAACCTTTAGTAGTATGTTAAATAGAAGAGCTGCCAATGTACATCCTTGTCTGGTCGTAGTGGGGGGAAAGCATCTAGCTTTTCACCACTAAGTATGATGTTAGCTTCAAGTTTCTCATTATCAGAGGAAGTTGCCTTTTTCCTCCCAATGTTTATGTATTTTTGAGAGAAAGAGCATGGGGGGAGTGGCACAGAGAGAAAGGGAGACACAGAATCCAAAGCAGGCTCCAGGCTCTGAGCTATCAGCACAGAACCTGACGTGGTGCTTGAACCCATGAACCGTGAGATCACGACCTGAGCCGAAGTGAGATGCTTAACCAACTGAGCCATGCAGGTGCCCCAGGGGAAGTTGCCTTCTATTACTTATCTTTTTAACATAAAAAGGTGTTGAATTTTGTCAAATGCTTTTTTTCTGCAATTATCACATGGCTTTTGTCCTTTATTCTATTAAATGGTGTACTATACTGGTTTCTTTAATCCCATTTGATCTAACCTTGTATTAATTCCATTTGATCATGGCATATAATCCTCTCTATATGTTGCCAGATTCATGTTGCTAGTATTTTGTTGAAAAATTGTGTCTATATTCATAAGAGATATTGATCTATAGTTTTCTTGTGATATCTTTGGTTTTGGTTGATACTGACCTCACAAATAAGTTCGAAAGTATTTCTTCCTCTTATTTTTTGAAAGAATTAGTGGAGGGTTGGTGTTTTTTTCTTTCTTTGTTTAAACATTTGGTAGATTTCACCATTGAAGTTATCTGAGCTCAGGGTTTTCTTTCTGGAATTGTTTACAAATTACCAATCACATCTCTTATTATATAGATCTATTAAGAATTTCTATTTTATCTTAGGTTTCAGTAGTTATGTCTTTCTAGGTTTTTATCCACTTTACCTAGGCTATTTGGTTTTTAAATATTCATTTCCTAACTTATGAGTTCTAATAAATTTTCAGTTGTTTCTCTTTAGTTTTCTAGGGAGAAATAAAGTGATACATTTTTGTACTGTATTTTTGTGTATGTATATATATATATACGTTTATTACATACTTTTTCTTTAACAAGAGTATCTCATGTCCTTCCTCTAAGTCAGTTATTGACCACTGATTTCTGATCCTAAGGAAGTATTTTTCTGAGTTTTACCAAGAGTTGTTATCAGGAAGGGATCCTGAGTTTTACCAACTACCTTTTTAGCAATCATGGAGACAATAAAAAAGTTTTTCTCCTTTGATCTATTAACTGATCAATAACGTTCATGGATTTCTTAATGTTGAATCATCTTTATATCCTTAGACTTAAGTCCTACTTCGTGGATTTACAAAGTTTTTATTACAGTGCGGGTTTAGATTCACAAATACTTTATGATTTTTGCCCCTATACTTGTGAGGCTGTCTGCAACTTTGTGTGCTTTTGTCCTGGTTCTGATTATTCTTTTAAGTTAAAAAATACATTGGGGAAATTTTCATAATTTTGGGAGTCTAAAAGCTTGTGCACATAAAAAAAAAAGGCTTTGATTAGATTGCTCATGGCACAGTTTGCTAGCTGTATACCCTCAGTTTTTTTCTTCTCTATGCTTTCAGAACCATGTAAGTATCAAACAGGTGGAGTAATTTTTCTCCAACAGGCAATGTGGAAAGAATAGATAATATTAGCATTTCAGGTAATTTCAGGTACATTATGTGATCATTTAAGGTATTCTATCATAGGTCAGATTTTCTAGAGTCAAAGGAACCCCTGAAAATTTTTAAGAAATATCTTATTGACCTTGGGGAGCTATACTTAAGATTTGTTGTCATTGCTCCTGGGTATGTCCACTATGGGTATTTTCAACTTCCAGTTCCCCAAATCTCTACTGCACAAGACACATTATGAAAAGGATACTTTGAAATTAATTGTTGCTAAGAACATGGTTAAGGGTGCTTACTGGGGCAAAAAACTATAATCATGGCGTAACTTGAATAAGGCTGTTGTATTCTCTTTTCTATCAAAGGCTAACCCCTCCAGCTGTGCTGTAGATCCCATCTCTGCTCATCCTCTCATTGAGGTCATGGACTCCAGCTACTCTCAGTCTCTCAGAAATTGCAATGCGCCAATATCATCTGACTTTGACAAAATAAAAACCTTTCTTAATTTCACGTAATCCTTTAGCTACTATATCATTTGTCTCCTCCTATTCACAACAAAACTTGACAAAGTTGTCCTTATTTCCATTGTTTACCATTCAAACCAATCCTAGTGTCTTCCAATCTTACCAAGTTCCAGTTAAGGTCATCAATAGCTTCTCTGTTACCAAAACTAACAGTCTTTCTTCATCCAACTCAACACCTCTGAATACTGTCTGTCTTGTTGCCCATCCCTTCTTGAAATTCTGTATTTTCCTCCTTAGACAGAATGGGTATCAAAGGACTGATCAATTCAGCAATCATTACTTTTGCCCTTTAAGTCTCAGCCAGCCACAAACCGGAATGCTCTTCATTGACAGGCATACAGATTTTTGGGCCATTTCCTTAACCTTGCAGTAACATGGCCTACATTTTGCACAGATCCCACTTCCATCAATTTACGCTAAGGTTGCCATTATTCAGAACACATACCACTCCTTACTAAGGAGACTAACATGTTTTCCTATGAAATCACTATGAACTCCTTCCCCACTCTATAGTGACCTATGACATGGCCTCTGTCTACCTCTCCCTTGTCTAACTTCCCCTTAGGAAGCTCCTTTCACACTGGCTTCCTTGCTGTTTCTGGAACACTTCAGGTCTGTTTCTGCATTATGACCTTTATATAGGCTGTTTCCTCTGGAACTTTACATTCTTCTTGCCATTCATATCAAGGCTTGGATGTCACCTACCAGGAAAGGCCCTCCCATCCTATCCCATCTGAAGGGACTCTCTTGTCACTCTTCATCACGTCACCCTGTTTTAGGTCTATTTTATTAATTTATATGTTACTCTGTGGCTTCCCTTCCCTTGCTGCAATAGAAGGTTCAAGAGAGCTTGCACTTTATCTGTCCAGGTCCCTTCTGTATCCCGAACCTTGATAGTGTGGCCTTTAATATCTGGTCAATGAATCAGTTTACCGATAGTAGCAGCTGAACCCCAACAAGGGCTAGTCGATGGTAAAATTCTAATGTTACCAAAGTCCCAAATAAGAGTACAAAAAGAGTTGCTACATATTTTAAGAACTCATTGGGGTAAAAATTAAGCAAAAAAGCAATCTAAACTAAGAACTACTCTGGAAACTAAGTGTGCAGAAAGGTGAAACATAAGCCTCCAAAGGCTAAATATAACACACTCTGGTAAAAAGCAATCCAAATTGTAGGATGTTGTGTTTAACAAGATCATGATGGGCCATGTTCTGAGACTGTGAACTCAAGGCACTAGTGCAGTTATGAGGGTCAAGTTCTGAAAATGAGGGAGTAATTAGAAAGTAAGGAAAATGTTCTGTCTTTGTGCCATGCTATGCCTGCACATGGTTCCAGTTGTTACAATCAAAAGTGACATAATGGAGCTAAAAAGTTTGGGGACAGGAATCCAAAATGAATAGGTGAGGCACTGTATAAAGGCAGAACTCAAAAATGAATACCTAACCCTCCAAAGATTCAAGGATGTACGATTTAAATCTATGTAATCATGAAAAGCATGAGAAGATAAATAATCTCATTTCTACCAGATTTAGTATTAGGGTATCAGGATAAACTGACATTTTTAAAAGGAAATGTTCAGACAACAAGAAAGGAAATGTTAATTTATAGATTATACCATGCCAAGAAATAAATGAAAATACCCATATTTATTTAAAATCTGTTAAAACATTCGTTATCAATTTTTACAGAGGTATTTTTATCATCACCATCCTATTTTACAGATTTGGGAACAAAGTTCAGAAAGTCATCCAGCTAATGAAAATAACAGAAGTGGAATTTATACTCTGATCTGAACTTCATTTTCTTAAATACTTCCTCTTCTCTATGCTGCTTCTAGGAAATTATAAGCAAAAATTCAAAGAAAATTTGGAAAATTTCTAGATTATAATTCTGTAAGAAGTCATAAAATGAACTGGAGAACATATGAACCTTTCAGACTGATGTCAGAGGTAGAGGGCCAGCTGTACCTTTCCTAGTTATAGAAGAATTTGGGCTGGACAGATAGTTCATTTACCTGTCCCTGTGTCATGATTTTATATTTTTTAGTACATATACACTCATAAGAACTTCGTTTTACATGTTTATGTAATGTATATACAAAAATGTAGATAAAATAGAATACATATACATTATTATCTCATAGCACTTTCCCTAGAAATGTGACCTTGTCTGCAGAGAAGACCTTCAGATATATTGGGTTTTGCCACAAAGAGCTACTCAAATTGCCCATCTGATGTTCTCACAGGCCAAAGAACTATTATATACAAATGTCTGTATCAGTGGATTCAATTTCAACTTTCCACCATCTTAGGTGGTACTGATGAAGGGTCAGAAGAAAGACAACCTTAATTTACCGGACACATCCACACAATTCTATCTGTCATTATAGGTAAGGGACTTCTAACAAAGCTGCTTCAATTAGGACCACAAAGTGGGCAGAGAAGGATAGAGAAATGAGCTGTTGGTCTTTAGATCTAAGCCTTAATCATCTTGAACAGACCATGACCAGGCATCACACCTTATAAAACAGCAGTAATCCCTGTCTGCAAGACATCAGGTTTGGATAGATCTCTAAGCTCTAAAGTTAAATGATTCTCCAATTCGGTCACCAACTTCTCTTTTAAGGGATACTTGATGTTTCTGCTAATTAGGAGACAACAATGCTTCATTATCATATGACTAAGTCTTGTCAGAGCTCTTGCTCCCAGCCATTGCCATCTTTTGTCATGGTTGCTGGAGGAGACACTAGGATATCACTGCGTCTGGGGTAATGCTCCCAGGGGCACACACAAACACACACCCCTTCTAGATGACAGTTCTTCCATGTATTTCTCCTTGAGCTCTTGACATTTATATTCTCAGCAACATAACTGTGTTCTGTCACCTTCAGTAGTTGAATTAAAGAGCTTTCACATTAGAATACTGTTTTTACACAATCATCACAGGATCATTCCGGCTCTATTTGAGCATTCGGCCCTGTCATTCCTTGAACATGGTCTGCAGAAGCATGGCTGTAACTAAAGCTCTCATCTCATGTTGAAGGCAGTATTCTATTCCCCTCTGGGAAATCAGAGCCTCATAACAAGGAAAGTGAGACTGCAAAATACAGGGTTACAGATTTCCAGCTCATCAGCAGAAATCTTCCTACCTACACAAAGACAAGTCTTGAGGAGCTTAATGGTAACTGAAAATAATGCTTTGAAACATTAACGTTTTAAAGGAATTAAAAATCCTCAAGTTAGGCTGCATTTTTCTAATCCAACAAAAGTACGATTACGTTAGTAGTAGCTTTGTTTTTGTTTTTATAGGAATCTCCCCCATTCCTGGCACGAACAGCTGCTTGATAACTTCAGTTACCACAGTATGATTTAACTCCCTTAGAGTGAACTTAGAGCACCGTCTATTTCACCAGCCCTGAGTCACAAGTGCAAAAAAATAAAGACCCAGAGGTTCAGAAATCTGCTTTCAACGGAGCTTGTTCTCTGGAATTCCCATGGTCCTCCACTGAGCTTCCCGCTTCTTCCCACTGTTTGGAGTGATGTCAAATTTTTATTCATATTTTAAATAAGTCCCAAAGACAAGTAACTTTTAAATGGATTCCATAAAGAGGAACAGGAGCGATAACCAGCAGGAAGATTTCAACTCCCACAGACACAGAGAAGGCTCACGTGAACTGTGCCGAGTGCTGAAAAGCACCCCATCCTTACCCTTCTCCACATACAGAGTAAGTTGTCTAAGGACATTTTCATCTCTTCTTTCACACAACAAGAAATACGCCAGCGATCGCTATTCAGGCAGATGGAGTTTTAAGAGCATCAGCAGATAGACTACAAGGCCTTGCCAAACCATGTGGCTGGGCTCTCATCTGATAGGTACACTCAGGTTTTTACTAATTTAGAGGATATAAAACTTTCTGAAGCATCTTGTGACTTCCAAATACTAAGTAACAGAAATGCCAAGTACCGCACAAGAAATATTGACGAAAATAATTATACAGCAAGAGATGAAGTATGCTTACTGTGGTGAGCATTTCATAATGTATGTAATTGTTGGTCACTATGTTGTAACCTGACACTAATATTGTAGAATACTTTATTTCAATAAAAATGGAAAATTACAATCTTGTAAGGCTGCAGCAAATTGCAGTTAAAGGTGTTAACATTCTTTGCTTACAGCCTGCCTTCAAGAAGCAAGAATACTTTTTAAAAGGTAATGTTACCTTTATACTGTACTTCTATTAAGAAAATTACAGAGCAATGTTGAAAGTGAGACCTGCTGTAGAGAAAAAACTGATCAGGTATTAAGATTAATGTACTAAGTTGATTTCAAAGTGCTTCTTCACCAAAAAAGCCATGGAAGAATAAAGATTTTATTTTTCAAAAGGACTGTCAATGTAGCAAAAATCTCCATGTGAAATAGTCCTTAAGATTTTATGTATCATTTTTTTTCAAAAAATTTAACATTTTTAATTTATTTTTGACAGACAGAGAGAGACAGAGCATGAGCCAGGGAGGGACAGAGAGAGAGGGAGACAGAGAATCCGAAGCAGGCTCCAGGCTCTGAGCTGTCAGCACAAAGCCCAACATGGGACTCCAACTCACGAGCCGTCAGATCATGACCTGTGCCGAAGTCAGGCCCTTTAACTGACTGAGCCACCCAGGCACCCCTACATATCATTATTTTTCAATAAAAGGTAAATTTTAGAGAAATAATTAGAGATTATAATGGATAGAAATGTACAATACACAGAAGAGAGCTGTTATTTTAAGGGCGGTATTTGTGAAATAATTGTTGCAGAAACTATTCTCTCAGTTGAAAATTAAAATGTGAAGAATGCTTAAGTATGACTGGACTATTTCTGGTTGCTTTTTTCAACTAAATGGTGATTACCCTGTAACTTGTCATCTTGTGTTTCAAAGTTTTTAGGAAAAAATACAAAATTTCAAATCTGCCTATTGATACAAAAAAAGATTCAGCCAAATAAAAGAATAAAGAAGTGGGAGATGAAGAATCATCTTCTTGATCTGAAATACTTTTCATTGCTAGTTGACAATCCAGTGCTGGGAACCTGGTTTCACTTCTAGTTTCCACTACCAGTGATTTCCTTTAGGGTGATGGACTCAAATTTTTACCAAAACAAGCTGTCTAACATACCCAGCTTCATACACAAAGATCTGACCTCTACATGGGAATCAAGAATGAGGGAAACAGAAGCACTTGGAGCACAGGCAGGCATGGTGTGCAGGACAAAAGGTCACTGGCTTCCAGGGAGTCTGATGCTGAAACTGGCAGCGAGATGTCCCAACAGCTTAACTCCCTGAATAGAGCTAAAGTTAGCATTTGGCATTCCAGACACAGGAGAAAAGGAAGCACAAAAAGCTTTCTTACAAACGAAAAACAAGGTAGAAAAGTACATTTGAAACCCACACTAAAGGGGTCAGTTTTCTTATTAGGGTCATCAAAACAGAAACTTCTGTAAAGCTGTGACATCAGGGGACACAGTTTTCTTACATGTGCATTCGGTATTTTCATGTTGTTTTGTATCACCTCCTCTACTTCAATGGACAGTTTTTTTTAAGTGTTGAAATTACCTATTTAAAAATGGAAGATTTTACTTAACGAAAGCTTGAGATGGCAGCAGGAATCTGGAAAAGATGGGTTTTGTATCTAATTTTTGTGGTTATAGATCACTGCTAAAAAAATGCCAATCCATAGGTGACATACAGGGATTTCACTTGATTAATCAATGAAAAGCCAGTGAACCAACAAATACTTATCGAGGAATACTTACTTAAAGAACCAAGTAACTTAGTTTTGAGAGATGAGACCTAGGAAAATGAGCAAACACACCAAACTGGAAGTCCTAAAGTATATGGTAGAGACAGAAATACTAGAGCGCTTAGTTCAAAAATTTTGCCCAAGAGAAAGCCAAGAAAGAGTAAACAATATTCTCAAACAGATGAAGTCAAGTCCAGCTTGCATGGTCATTTCCAGTCCTCAAATCGTTTAATAACCTTTAATGTTGAGGTTATAATGACCCTAAGATTTTGTACAGCCCTGAAAATTAACATGAGAGAGAGCTCACATCTTGTTGAGGGTGACCTGGAAGAAGAGGAAGGTGGCACTGGGGATGGACCTCAAGGGCAAGCATTCCAAGCAAAGATAAGGAATTAGAGCCTTTGATGAAAGAGGATTTGAGGCAAATGTAGGTGAAGGGTAGGGTGTAATGGGGGTAGATGCTGCAAGGACTGTTTGTAGCAACTGCTCAAAGCTTTAAAAGCCAAGAAGAGAAGCAACTTAATTTGACAGGTAGTGGAGAACCAATGCTTATTTCTGGGCATAAGTGTCTTTATAGAAAAATGCCTCCTAACGTATGCCATTTTTAAGCTCCAGTTTTTTAGAACGTATCTATTTTAAGGGAAAATGAGATTAATGGCAAGAAACCTAAAGCCTATACACTCTTCCCAATTTTTCAAGGAATTTCTACTGAATCATCATCCATGTTTTTTTTTAAAGTTTTATTTATTTATTTGGTGTCGGGGGGAGAGCGCACGAGTAGGGGCGGGGAGCAGAGAGAGACGGAGAACAAGAATCCCAAGCAGGCTCTACGCTGTCAGCATGGAGCCCGACACGGGGCCTCATCTCATGAAACATGAGATCATGACCTGAGCTGGAATCAAGAATCGGACGCTCAATGCACTAAGCCACCCAGGCGCCCCACTGCCCATACCATTCTATCAACAGTTCAACATGCTAGGCCACTATGTGAATACTAGGTGTCGTCAGCTGATGAAGCAGCTTTTAGTACAGTGCAAGATGGAGTGATAGGAATTGAGCGGCACAAACCCACAGTCCATTTCTCCACAACAGACCACCCTCTACAGTTGCTCTTTCTGTGGCTGAGGTCAGTGTCCCTGGGAACTCTTCCTAGATCTAAGTTATTTCATCTGTTTCACCAAGACTTACAGGTGAGGCCTCCCTACTTACCAGCACGACCCCAACAAATCCAGTCTACCAGCTCTCACCAATGCCAGTAACATGCTCTACTTTCCAGAAGCAAGCATTCCCTTCCCCCACAGCTCCCTGAGGAGAGGCCTGGTGGACAGAGAAACTCCAGAAGGCCAGGTGTGGTACCAAAAGAAGAACCACTATTTAACATTCATGCGGACTGTGACATATTCAAGAATTTTCTATAATGAATTGCTTTCTTTCTATTTCACAGATTTATCTCAGAACACTTTTGCTTTTCTAACAATTTTCTAACAATTCTAGTGTTGGGAGGAATCTAAATTAGTATGAGGAATGTATGAGCATTTACTTGAGGGATTCAATTACAGGACCACAGGAGAAATTAAAAAAAAAAAAAAAGGCAAGTTTAAAAAAAAAAAACACACACAATTACATATAATTTTAGAGTTGACATACACATTTTCATTAGAATTTGGCACCTTATCCAGTTTCCTGAAGTTCTTCCATGAACTGTCATACAATGTAATCTAGAAGAAATCAAAGTGGAGAACGATTCTCTTATGGAGGGGAGGAACTGCAGGAAATCGTGTTGGCATGAGTTTCCCATTTACATGTTTCTTATTGTCAAATAATTTGGTCATAAAAGCTTATGAGTGTTAATACTTGGGTAAGATCAAACCCTTGGAAGGGAGGGGACAAATACAGAGAGGTAATTTGCAATCTGTCTGAATTACGTAATGGTTACAGAGTGGAAAAAACCCAATGTGCAGAGCCATGCAGAGTTGCCAAGCAATTCAATTATTTTTTCCAGGTAAGCAATCCTAACATGCCCAAGTATTTGAGGGCAGCTTCTGACACTCCTTTCTTATAATGTCTACATGGTTGATAAGCTGTGTATTTAAAAACATCATTTAGAAAAACAAATAGGTTAGAAAAAGTATTCTCCTTTGAAGAACAAGAAAACTTGAAGCTACTGGTTTGATCATCTTAACTGTGTGGACACTAGACAGTTTACTAATGGTTCAGATATTCCCGTGCACAAACTGCCCATTAGAGTTGTGGCCACCTGAATGGGGAGACAGGCTAGACATTTACTTTTCTCCCGGGACCATGTTCCACCTTTGCGTTATACTTAGGGAAGCTGGAAAAAAAGGAATCTGAGTGCTCTGGCTACAAAAATTATCAAGGAGAACTTTAGCAGTAAAGGAATCAACTGGTCTCCACTGGATACGATCTGTATTGTTTTTATATGCCTATATCCCCACATCCCTAGACCTGACGCATTGTAGTAGGCACTCGATAAGTCTGCTGTCTTTGGGAATACAAAGCCATATGTTAAACAACCAAATGACATCTGAACGGTACCTTTACTCAGGGTACCGCAGTACCTTGGGTGGCGCAGTGGGTTAAGCATCTGACTCTTGATCTTGGCTCAGGTCATGATCTCACAGTTCATGAATTCAAGCCCCACATAGGGCTCTGTGCTGTTGGTACAGACCCTGCTTGGGATTCTGTCTCTCCTTCTCTCTGTCCCTCCCCTCCCCTGCCTGTGCTCTCACTCTCTCAAAATAAATAAACTTAAAAAAATTTAAATGGTACCCTTACTCAAAATCCCCATCTTCCTCTTCTTGTCCTGAATCTTATCCATATTAAAAACCTAGTTTGAATGACATTTCAATTAAATTATGCTTCATAAATATTTACCATCCACTAAATTTGCATGGCTATTTGGCCAAAGACCCAAACAAGGCTAAGACAAAAACCTTTTCTAGACTAAAATAATCTTTCTTTGAATACCACAGCATTTACTACTTGAAACATTCCTGTCCCTTTTCTGCTGCCTTGAATCCCAATCTATGTTCCAGAGTCTTATGCACACATGTGCGTGCATAAAACCCTGCATCTTTTCTCTGCCTTCAGTAACATTTTCTGCCTAAAATGTCCTTTTGAGACTTGTTACACTTGAATAGAAATTTCTCATTCTTTAAATGTTAGTCCAAATATCACTTCCTCTATCAAGTTTTTCTGTTCTTTGTACAGACTTCACTATTTTATTATAATGGGTATGGGAGCCCAACAGCAGGTTGACTTGCATTTTAATTAACAATCTCTCTCCTAACTGACTGGTGAGTAACTCGTTAAGACTGGGAATGGTGGCCAATCCACCTTTCTACTGCATTAGTAGGTGTCTACTATGACTATAGACCACTGACAGCTCTAGAATCTTTATTTGGAAAATAGGAGCTGCAGCCTGGGTGGAGTTGGGAAACAGATATGGGAATAAGGGGACAGAACTGGACGGGAAATGGGTGAATATTCCTCAATGTTGCATTAGCATGTCCCTTCATAAAAGGCTAAGAAAATCAACCTTCCATGCCGAAGGGGTTGGATAAGTACTGACAGAGGCTCTTAGCGTAGCTGTTGCAACCCAGGTTTGCTGAACTCAGTGCAATACTGGGAAAACAGTGATACCTTGATGTCTAATTCCTTTAGGGGAGGCCAAGCCTGTAACAAAATTTTTCTCAAAGATGTTATTTTTCCTCAAGAGCACAGAAAGGAAGAAATGAGGATGTGAGGTCCTCTCAGGTACAAGCTTGTTAAATCAAGCCTGGATTCAATGTGAGGAAAGGGCTACATTTTTGAGATTCAAATGGTGGATTGTGCACCCATGTGCTTAAGTGTATTTCTTTTTTTTTTTTTTTATTTTTTTTATTTTTTTAAATTTTTTTTTTTCAACGTTTTTTTTATTTATTTTTGGGACAGAGAGAGACAGAGCATGAACGGGGGAGGGGCAGAGAGAGAGAGGGAGACACAGAATCGGAAACAGGCTCCAGGCTCCGAGCCATCAGCCCAGAGCCCGACGCGGGGCTCGAACTCACAGACCGCGAGATCGTGACCTGGCTGAAGTCGGACGCCTAACCGACTGCGCCACCCAGGCGCCCCGCTTAAGTGTATTTCTAAGGAGGCATTATCCAGGCTACTGTTTCACTGGCCAAGGATAATTTTGCGAGAGCTGAACAAGCTCTTCCAAAGCGGGTGGTGAAATCTCAGAGCCACCGTGTCTTCCTTGGAGGTAAAGAGTTCAGAGGAGGAGAGGAATTACCAGATACATCTCAATTCTTCAAGCAGTAATAGAAAGGATTAGGATGTGGACTTCGAACTCCTCCTTCTCTAACATCCTAGAGATGTTTAATGGGTTCCTGATTAATGGATATGGGAAGAAAAAAAATCAAACACACACATGTGCACACAGTGAGCTCTCCATCACACCCACAGCTGCCATACATACAGCAAGGAAAGCATAAGGTTGTGATCCAAGGACATCCCAGTTCTAGTGTCAGATGTGAACATTTGGTATCCTCTTGTGTAAAATAGAAATTAAACATTCCTATTCTTCCACACAGGCTGTTATAAGAATTAAAGTAAATACAAATAAAAGCACAATGAAAATGGTCAAGAGCAATATATAAAAGCTGAGGCCTTAGGACAGCATTATCATGCCCCTCAAGTATACAACTATGCATTATGTTCCTGGTTAAGATCATCGGAGCTATAAGAATGAACAGGATTGGATTGGATTGTTTCAGATATGAAATATGAATCTCCAAAATGCATGTTTTAGATTCAGAGGGCAAAGAACCAAGGAACAAAAGGAGGTCCTTGGCCTCCCACCAGCACAGGAAGGCTATGAACACATTCCCAAGATCCTCCAGTTTATCTACTCAAAAACATCCGAGGGCTTCTCCAGGCCTGAAGTCTTTCCCCAGATAAACATATGAGGCGCTTAAGTAATCACAAGTTCATTTATGAAAGGAAATGACTATTTTTCCCCAATTTTATACTCTTCCTGTTAAAGTCTTTAGATGGTTTTAGCTGAAAAGGCAAAGAAAAAGAGCAATATGAATACAAAATAATGTTTTATAAGGAACATATCCGTCTTGTAAAGTAAATGACAGCTTTGGAAAAATCAAAACAGCTCACAATATATTGGAACACACTTTTTAAAACTTAAGATACTTGTTTTTATACATCTTGGTGAATAACCTCAAAATAAACACACGCTTTAAAAGTCAGCAAACATCTTATAAAACAGAGACAAAAATCCAAGGAGAAGGGGCTCTACAGGTTTCTGATGTTAGAATTATGAATTACAAAGGAGCCTTAAAATCTGCCATGTCCTTGGACTCCAGCCTGATGTTTCCCAAACTCTGCACCAAGAGTCCTGGGATCATGGAGTCAGGACTCCGGGCAGTGTACCTGACGGAGTTAATCAATGCTGGGGCTTCTGAGATGCATGCGTAGTCTAGGCCCTTTACTTCCATCAGTACCACCCTCATCAGATGGACTTACCCACATTACAACAGTGCTCATCTCTAGATTCATAACCATGGGTTCACTGATGGTTTTTGAGCAGGTAAAACTCAGTAGAGGCTTACTATAGATTAGAAGAAAAAAGAACCTGAATCCACGAAATTACATGATAATGAGTTTCTGGAATAGCAATATACTTACTAAGAACTCAGACTGCATTCATCTATGACATCTGAGAATTTTCTCAGGTAAGCGAAAATAATGAGATACCAGTCTAGAATTGAAGGGATCACTTTGTACAAATTCATATAATTACTAAGTTTTTGTGATTTGGTTAGAATTCTCAAAGGTAATCATCTGGGTTTCTAATAATATGTCATTAATTAGTTTTGTTTCTGTTAAGATACTATATTTAGTTCATTGTGATTACATGTGCCTTGGTTTTTTGTTAAGTGTAAATACTGCCAGTCTTCAATAAAATAAGCACATTCCAGGTGATGTGTTTTCCCTAGCCTATTTCCCCAGTGTTCGTCATTACCTATGAGAGACTCCAGTAGAAATGATTAAGTACACAAAGGACGTGTCTGTAGATCTGTGTTTGTGAAAAATATTAATGGAGTCACATAAACTTATCTAGTTAGGGACCTGAACAGTCATCACAGAGGACTGGCATTATGGAATTTAAAATATTCGTTGCGGGACACCTGGCTGGCTCAGTCAGAGGAACATGTGACTCCTGATCTCAGGTTGGGGAGCCTGAGACCCATACTGGCTATAGAGATTACTTAAGTAAATAAAAATTAAAAAAAAAAATTGAAGTACGTATTGCCTTTCTTGAAAAGAAATGAGCAATTCTATGGTTTCCTGAGAACATCTCACATGTATGCATAGTTGCTTCAAATAGAGTAAAAACAATCTTCGCATACTCCTATGATGAGATCATGAAGAAAAACTCTTTTTCTTAGAGACAACAACATGCTTCACGTATTTAAGGGCTGTACCTAATAAAACACATATTATCTTATCTACTGGTCACCCTATCTGACTCAAGAGGGAGGACTTCTGAGGTCTCTCCCAAACTGTGACCATTTTAAGTCATCCAGGCAGCACCCACCCAACTCCCAAAGAACCTGCAGGAAGGTCTCTCTCCACAAACTCATGACCCACCCCCACCCCTTCTTTGTATACCCAAAGCTCTTCCAAAGCAGCACTTACCACAGTGTTGTCTCTAATCTTTTGCAAGGACAGTGCCCCGCTGTACTGAGCTCCTAGAAGACCATGACTATGTCTTATATACCTGGGTTCCCAGGGCCCAGCCCAAGGAAAGGCTCAAAACATGTGTGCCAAATAAAACTCAACTGATTATCAGAACCAAATACTCCTTAGTATGAGCTAGATGAAGATGCGGCTGACTGCTTTCAAAGATGTATCTTCCATATACATAAAAAACAAAATTTATAGGGGCAGTTTGATCAATGAAGGTAAAATGCATACATACCCCAACAAACACCCCAACAAAAACACAAAAGCACCAACTCATATTTACTTTCAGTATCAAAGTATCAAGATATATGTAAACAAATTTACAAGGGGGAAAAAAAACTAGAGTATTTCATATTCTGCTCAAAAAACAAACTCCCTTTCATCCTAGGCATTAGTTGGGATACTGCAGTGATAGAACCTGAGGCTGGACCACCCCTACCATTACCCAACTTATTTTTTGCCCCCTTACTCTTTTAATTAGTCAGTAGGCGGAGATATAAAGTAAATGGATTTTAAAATTAAATGAAGTCAAATAGAACTGGAGAAAGAAACTGTCACCAAAGAAAACCCCAAACAAACAAAAAAAACCCTACCTCTCTACATAATACAGCACCAATATGAACAATATTCCATTATAATACAATTACATCTATAATAGTAACACAATCCAGGATGACTTAAATTTCTTACAGCAAATAATAGTCTGATGTTATAAAGCTAAGTAAGCTCTTGAGCTATCAGACACTGATGAAATATCCTTACTTGGTTTCAGTTCAAGAGAGCCAACAAGAGAAGGTCTACTAAATTTAGACTCTGAGCTGATTTCATCACTAACCTGTCCTCCTGAAAGAGGTCTCTGAGGACAAAAAAAGAAGGCACAGGGGACACCACAATAGAATGGGCTTAACCTATTTAACAGGCACAGACTGCAGCCGAAAATGGTCACAAAGAATATTCTGCTAAGGTTCACAGCACCTGTACAGGCCCTGGGGCATGGCAGACAGCCACACCTTTGTGAATCCCAGAGTGTTTCTGTTGAAGCCTCGCTCCTTCCAGAGAGCCATCAAGGACCCAGAATTGTGAATGTGACTACAGTGACTGCAATATGACCAGCTGAATCCACAAGTTTTCCCAGAAGAGAAAAAATACCAGAAACTTGATCCAAGACAGGGCTTGAAACAATTTGGAGAAGCACAAACTGAAACTTCAGTCAAATACTGGTCATTTCTCTTTCTTTTTAAGCTGGTGGAAAAAAACACCTAAATTTTCCATCGGAAAAAAAAAATAGTTTAATTCAAATTACACTTTACTAAAATGCTCAGGAAGATCAATGAACTGTTAACCAGTATAGTAACACTACAGGCAGTGTCCACCTGACTGGGGTTTGTAGCTCTGAATCTGCAAGTCAGTGGCTTGCTTGTCCTAGGAAGTGGGTGAGGAGGAGGAAGGGAAGGTTGCACAGAGAGAAAAGGGCAGTCTGCACTAGGCTTTGGAGGTATGGGAGAGCCACTGGTCAAGTGCTTGCTGGTCAAGCACAGGCAGTGACTCAGCAGTGGACCCAATGACTTTGCTGCTTTAGGTCCCAGTTCATAGGAGACGATGGCAACACAGAAAAATGGATGTCAAAGGAGTGTTTCAAAGGAGATTTGGTGTATTGGAACAGGGGAAGAGGGGTGGAGAGGAAAAGGTACATTTCTTCCACCCCCATCAAACTCCTCTAGCCATTTTTTCCCATTCCTCCCCTCCATATAGTCTACCACCTTTCCTGTCACCTCAAGTTGTTAAAGTTGTTTTTAGGGATTTTTAGCACCATGCTGTCCATCCTCCCTCTGTAGTACCTTATAAAATATTCAGTTCACTGGTTTGAGCTGTGTACGAAAGTAAACACAAGGTATCTCAACCCCACTAAAAGCATTAGGAATTTTACAAAGTATACAACAAAGTGTTCTGAAGCTGAATTAACCTAGTACTTCATGTGGTTCAAACTCGTATTCAACTATGGGGAAAGCCACATATGTTGTTCATCTTTAAAACAGATTTAGGTGAGCAGTATAGTGTCCTGTTATTATAGGTAGTATTCATATCCACTGATATACTGCTCTCCATTTTATACAGCCTAATCTTTTACTTGAGACATAAAGGTTGCTTTTCACAAGAAGCGAATGCCAACTAAATACGCACATGATTTGTATGACCCAGATTTACTGTTCAAATTTTTTTTAATGTTTATTTTTGAGAGAGAGAGAGAGAAACACATGCGCTCATGAGTGGGGAGGGGCAGAGAGAGAGAGAGAGAGAGAGAGAGAGAGAATATCAGAAGCAGGCTCCAGGCTCCGAGCTGTCAGCACAGAGCCCGAAGAACCCTGAGATCATGAAATGAAGTCGGATGCTCAACCAACTGACCCACCTAGGTGCCTCCCCAGATTTACTGTTCAGAGCAAACTTTCATAAGGTGACATCACTGGGATAAAATAACAGGAGATAAGAGTGAGTCACTTCCATTGTTTTGCAACTTACCACAATCTATTTCCAAGTATTAGACCTTCTCACAACACCTCTCCTTTAAAGAACTTTTAAAATGCTTATATAAGAAACAAAAGCTATATGAAGGCAGAAAATTCTGAAGAAAAAGGAACACAAACATGAAGAAGCCGTATGTTACTTTTCTATGAGCTAAAAAAAAAGCTGTCATTTGTTTTAATATTAGCTGGATGGATATCTTTTAGCTGGAAATAAAAAAAGAAATAGAAAACAATGCAAATGGGGAAAAAAATGCCAAAGGAGGACTGCCAGAATTAGAGCATAAGTCTTTGGTAAAAAGAAATAATTTTATTGAATAAGAAAAAAAAAATCAGTTTAAATACATGAAATTATTTTTTTTTAATGTTTGTTTATTTTTGAGAGAGAGAGATAGAGAGAGACAGAACTCAAGCAGGGGAGGGGCAGAGAGAGAGAGAGGGAGACACAGAATTTGAAGCAGGCTCCAGGTTCTGAGCTGTCAGCACAGAGCCTGACGTGGGGCTCAAACCCACAAATAGCGAGATCATGACCTGAGCCGAAGTGGGCGCTTAAGTGAGCCACCCAGGCGCCCCATAAATACGTGAACTTAATTTATATTTTACCACAGCATACTAAAATACAATCACACATAGACAACTGAAGTAATCAAAATAAAAGTTGAAGAGAAAAATACCATCCAAGAATTTGATTACTTTTAATTATGATGAGGAGAAATCACTTAGATCACCAGTATTTGTTTGTTCTTGTCCTAATAGCACTGTCCTAGCTGTCTTCAATGTCTTCTAGAACAATGAAGGGTATAAATAAATAAATAGAAAGACAGCATCTTCCTGCTAGATGCCACTGCTGAAGAATCAGAGACTAAATTATGAATGAGGAAACCGTGCCTGATAGATTTTGGATATTTTAACTTCATTTTTAGTGGTTTGGGGTTTCTCTAAAATGCACTGCAAGCCCTTGGCTACAGCACAGAAGTACTTGGGGTGCTTGTTAAAATGCAGATTTTAGGCTTCACATCTGGAGATCCTGGTTTGCCAGGTCAAGGGTCCTAAGAATCTGCATTTTTAAGCAGCCCCACAGGAGATACATGCGTATGGTCCACAGTTTGAGGCAACTACTGCCTAAAATAAGAGACCTCTTCTGTACCCTACGGATTAACATGATTTAAGCAAACACAACAAAACAAACAAACAAACACACACGTGACCCTCTGTAGTACAGAGATCATAGTAAAACCTGTTTCAGAGCAGAAAGGAACCTTTAAATCTACTTTATTCTTCTGAACAAATCATCAGCCTTGTAACCTTAGGTAGCCAGGGAGTCCTCTTAATGACAATTATCTGTTCGGTAGGGAGCCAAATGGTTTCCACAGGTGTGCCATCAACCCACGCTTGATAGCAATGTAGCTACAAATGGTTGCAAAATGCATACCAGTGCTTGAAGATAACTGTAGAAGAATCTTTCCAAAAGTCTGCTTAAAATTTTGTTGAATTCGCCTTACTACAAATCTGAAAGATCTGCAGAGAAACTACATATATTACTCAAACATCTATTGCATCTATTACGACTCTATCTAATAATCCTAAATGGCCCCTCATTGCATTTGCTAGCAAAACCTCTTCGTGGTCATCAGAGAGAAAGCTGTTAGGGGGCTCCTTTACTACCTAACTCCTTCCTTCTGGCCTCTTTTCTATATAACCAACCCCGTTCCCCTTATCCACATGTGCATACACCCACTTTGAGAGTAAGACACATTCCTGTCTTTGCCCCTAGCAGTTGCAAACTGATTTTCATTCCCCCTAAAAGGAGCATTTCTGAGGCAACAGTTATGTGCCAGGTGCTGTGGAGAAACGAACTCCAAGCAATTACGAGGCTGAAGGGATCTGGGTTAGTAACAAGGGAATGAACCGCTAACGACAGTTTTTCCCCAGCAAGTCAAAACTAAAACACCGGAGTGCTCCAGAATGCACAGCAAGAAGAGTGCCATCAAATCTGAGTGGAGATCTGCAGCTGAGTTAGATGCAACAGGGGTTGTTTCTGACTGTGGCTGTGGGAGTCATTTCAACAGGCCAACAATATATACCTCGCACGTTCTCACAGTCCAAGCTAGCTTTTCTTAGCTTGTGCTCAAGGGCAAAGAACTGGCTGGTGAGCATCCATTATCGACCTCACAAATCACAGGACTTGTTTGAGGCCTGGGCACAGAGAGGGGGAGTGAGGTAATGCGTAGGTTCCAGCCAACCTCACTGTCCTCCTCGGGGGACAAATGATCACGGGAGAAGAGGTGTCGATAGTAGTGAAAGACTGTCCTCTGGTCTGTTCTCAAATCTTGACCTGGAGAAAGGAGAATATATTCCCTGGGAGGCGTTGGACTCAGGCTTATCTGAGGGTGACCACTGGGGGCTTTCCAAATTCTGGCTACACTTCATGAAATCCTTTTACACATGACCCCCTAGGAAAGACAGGAGAAGGTCTTTCTGTTGCACAGACAGCACTACGGCAGCTAAACCTGCTAACTCCCTTCTATCTGTTATGCCTTGTGGAATTTCACATGAACACAGTTCAGGAATATTTTCTAACACCATTTTTATGTCAGAGCCAGGGAGGAAATCTCTTACCCGTAAGTTCACAAGTAGAATACACTTCCTATTTCCAAAGGAAGACTATTTCTTTGATAAACATTCCAAGAATGAATTACTTTATCAGTGGCACGTTTTTGTAACATGCTCCTGCTTTATCATCGATGTTAAATCTTAATTACTTTTTTCTTAAACTCAACATGTACTCCCCACAGACCTACTTTATACCAAGCATGGTGCCACCTTAGGCATCTGACAAAGAATAAAACACAGTCCTGTCCTCAAGGACTCCTGGTTCCTTCAGAGGAGTGGGAGCTGGACCTTCTGGCACAGTGTGGTTAAGTGTTACTCTGGAAGAGTGGGCACCGTGTTTTGGGGCAATCTGGGAAACCCTTCCGAGGGACAACAACTGAGTTGGATTTTAAAGTGTCGATGAGATTTTAACATGAATGAAAAGAAGAAGAAAGACTTTCTCAGCAAAAGAAGCATGAAAACAAGTTATGGGATGCAAAAGGCCATCTGTAGGGAACAAAGAGTATTTTGTGGGACTGAGGCACTGGGGGAGGGGGAGCAGGCAGGATGGGGGGCACGTAGATGTAGAAACTGAGGAGACAGGATGCAGCAAGAACAGAAAGGACTTTATCAGCCATGCAAAAGAATGAATTTTATCCTATAGGAAGGACAACATGGTGTCCAGAAGGTTTTTAAAGAAGGGGTTAGAAGACCCAACTTGTGTTTTAGGAACGCAAGAGTGGTGGCTGATGGGATGAGAGATAAGAGCCTATAAATCCAATTACAAGGCATTACAGAAACCGTTCATAATATGTATTGGGACGCCTCTATGCTCTTAGATGCCCGTTATCATTCCCCCTTCCGACAGACACACATTTTTTAGTTGTATCTGAGTTTTGTCCCTTTAATTATGTATCAATACTGATAATTCTTTTTTCCCCACCCAAGATGTATCATCTGTGGTTCATAAACTAATATTCCAGATGATAGCAGTAAACATTTAGGTAAATACAGGCTTAATAAAATAATCTCTTACCTGAACAAAGCTGTTCCACTTTTGTGTAGTTTAAAGATACTATGTCATTAACCCATGCGATGATGTCATGTCTGCTCATAGTCTCTTGGGTTATCGAGGTAGAATACACATTGACCGCCATTCCCCAACTAGAAAAAGACAAACAAGGAAAAAATTAACTCCGGAACATAAAAGATACCCATTTCAAGGTCAGGAACCCTGGTCCAGACTCTAAAATGTCTGTTTTGGCTGAGTCTTTTCTCTTCTTTCTCTCTCTTCTACATATTTGTTATGATACCATTAAATTTCATGTGTTGTCCACGCAGTATTATCCCACACCTCCCCCCCCCCCCCCCCCGCCCCCGGGACTCCCATGTTTTTTAGGTTCTGAGATACCGATTTTTCTGATGTAATTTAAAGTCTCATTTTCATCCTTAAGTCTGTGTGTGGTATTAAAAAGGTCCCTAACCGTGTGCACTACAGTCCCCTTTATCTTGTACACAACTTCACTGTACTTTCATTACAAGCACCTGCAAACAGTGCCTCCTCCTGCACTCCTCTTTGGGGATGTAAATGGGAGCTCCACTGTATCCAGTTGGTCAGGCTAAAAACACAACACCCATTCTTGCCTCCTCCGTCTCCCTCACCACCACATCCAATCCACCAGCAAATTCTACTGGCTCTACCTTCCAAGTATTTTCAAACTTCGGTCAATGCTCACCTGATGTTTGGCAATAGTCTTTTCACTGGCCTCCCAACTTGCACCCTTGCCCCCTCACCACGTGTTCTCAACACAGCACCCAGAGCTATCCTACTGGCAAAAATCAGATGCTTTCTCTTAATTTAAAACCTTCCAGGCGCTCCTGGGTGGCTCAGTCAATTGAGTGTCCAACACTTGATTTTTGGCTCAGGTCATGATCCCAGGGTCATGGGACTGAGTCCTGCATCAGGCTCCTTGCTGAGCGTGGAGCCTGCTAAAGATTTTCTCTCTCCCTCTCTCTGTCCTCTCTCAAAAAAATAAATAAATAAAAAATCCTCCACTGATTGCTCATCTCAGAGCACAATCTGAAGTTCTTACCAAGCTTTACAAGGCTTTCTACATTCTGCTCCCAGTCACTGTCCCTCACTCCACTCCATCCAGGCCAGCCTTGTGACTCTCTGGCTTGGACTCTCCTCACTTCCTCCTCAAGGCTTTTGCATTTGCTGTGGCTGCAGCCAGGACCATTCCCCAGTTTTGAAGTGCACTCTCCCTCATTTCTTTGAAGCTCCCCTCAATGCCACTTCATTAAGGGGCGTCATCATTATCTCCTATTCTTTTTCTCTATTCGCAGACACAGGACAGAAGCTCCATGGGGACAGGGATTTTGTCCATTTTATTCTTTGTATACCCCTGGTGCCTAGTCCAGTTCAGACAGAGTAGGCTTTTGATAAAATTGCTGAATGCAGGCATGTGCTCCCCGACTCCCCCCATCCCATGTAAGATAAGCAGGGCAATAGGTAAGCTACAAACTTACTTTTTTTAATCAGCTTTAGAGAAAACCCACTTCAGAAACAGGCTTCATATAGGTTTCATTAGAAAAAAATTCTCACCTAGCATTCTCTCTCTCTCAAAGCTTTGGACAAAGCCTTTACAAAAAGTATAAAAACATTTGAATAATTTGAAAGACATGTACTGCCTAACTGCATAGATCTCCCCTTTATGAAACTGGGAAAGAAGACTAATGTTAATATATTTCTCTGACCATTTCATGATACCGATTTCCCCAACTTTTCATCAGAGTGGCATATACAGAAAAGGTTTTGTTCAAAATATTTTGTTATCTATAGTTTTGTGTCATTGGTTTTTACAACTGTTCACAACAAAATTCAATTGAAGTAGAGACTTTTCCCATATACCCACCCTCTGTCCCCCCCCACACACAGCCTCCCCTACTATCAACATCCCACACCAGCTGGTACATTTATTACAATCAACGAACCTACACTGATACATCATTATCACCCAAAGTCCATAGTTTACATTAGGGTTCACTCTTGGTGTCCTATATTTTATGGGTTTTCACACATATATGACGTGTAACCACTATTGTAGTGTTGCACGGAGTAGTCTAGGGAAACACAACACCCATCTAAAAATCCTCTGCTCCGCTGATTCATAACTTCCTCCCACCAATCCCTGACAGCCACTGATCTTTTTACTGTTTCCATGGTTTTCCCTTTCCCAGAATATCATACAGTTGGAATCATACAGCATGTAGCCTTTTCAGATTGGCTTCTTTCACTTAGTGATGTGCGTTTAAGGCTCCTTCACGTCTTTTCATGGCCTGACAGCTCATCTCTTTTGAGCTCTGTTACACTGTGTGAAGGCACCACTCACTCACTGAAGGTCATCTTGGTTGCTTTCAAATTTTGGCAATTATGAATAAAGCTGCTACAGACATCCATGTGCAGGCTTTTGTTTGGAAGTAAGTTTTCAATTCATTTGGATAAATACCAAAAAGCCCTACTGATGGAATATATGATAAGAATGTTTACTTTGATAAAAAATTGCTAAAATGTCTTCCAAAGTGGCTGTGCCCATTTTGCATTCCCACCAGCCATCAATGAGAGTTCCTGTTGATCCACATTCCCACCAGCATTTGGTGCTGTCAGTGTTTTAAATTTTTTTTTTTTTAACGTTTAGTTATTATTGAGACAGAGACCTAGAGCGTGAGCAGGGGAGGGGTAGAGATGGGGGGAGACACAGAATCTGAAGCAGGCTCCAGGCTCTGTGCTGTCAGCACGATGTGGGGCTCGAACCCATGAACCGTGAGATCATGACCTGACACCAAGTGGGTCGCCTAACCAACTGAGCCACCCAGGCGCCCCTGTCAGTGTTTTAGATTTCGGCATTCTAACAGCTGTACTCTAGTAAAAGAATTTTAATGTTTAAACCTGGTTGAAACCTTGTGATTTTACTAGTTCTGTGCAACATATTAACACTTGACATAATTTTATGCAAAATGTGTGCATAAACTTTCATTGTGAAAAATTATATATATATAAATCCTATTTTGAAAGTTTTTGAACATATGAAAGTAGAACAGAATAACAAACCAGTTGTCTTCACTTCTTGACTTCAACAATTACTAATATTGGCCAATCCTACTCCATTTAAGCTACAGTCAATACTCTCCATCCCAAAGCCTACCCTCCATTCCCCAAGCCAGTCTATTTTGAAGTAAATACCAAGCTTATCATTTTGTGTACAAGTATTTCAGTATGTGTCTCTAAAAGATAAGGACATCTGAAAAAACTTCAAATAGCATTATCACATCTAAAAGTAAAAATAATTTCTTAATATCAAATACACATCATCTTATAATTTCTTCTCCATTTCTAACATATACATGTAAACATATATGTAAATATAAACATATATACATATAAACATATACATATAAATTAAAAAAATATACATATATACATAGTTGAAGGAAGTGGGTTGTCTTGTACAGTTTCCACAATCTGGATTTTGCTCACTGCATGCCATTCTATAAATGGGTCATTTGATCTAGAGGCCAGATATGATTCAAGTTCTAATTGGGGGTTTGGAGGCAGGACTACTTACTTGCAGTGTTTGAACTTCCATCAGGAGGCACATAATGTCTGACTCCTTTTGGGATATTGTTAACCATTAATGACATTTGTTTAGAGACTTCAAAGTGATATTCTGTCACTCATTTTTGATTTACTACCTAGCATAATTCTACAAAGAGAAATTTCCCCTCTGAGGTACTGGTCATATTAACAAATGATTCGCTTTATTGACCATTTTTTTCAAAACAATGAGGTAGTTCTCTAATAGTCTCCCAACATGCCTAATGAGGTTTTTAATTCTGAAGTATAATTAGGAACTCCTAGCAAGTAGGTTTCAATCCACGTTTCAACCCACCACAGTCTATGTCTTTACTGATGTGTAAGCTTGTAAGAACTTATTCAAGCTGGTTTCTGAGTTCTGCTGACAAAGTCCTGGGAGTCTCTGATAACTTCTTTGCTTTCTGGGATGGCAAAATGTTCCAGGCCCAACTTGGACATTTCTCACCTTAGGCCTAAAACCAGGAATTTCTCCAAGCGTTCCTTCTTTCTTTAGTCACAAAAGGTAGAGATAAATATTTTTAAGCACGGCGATATATGACAGAAAAATCTCGTTTTACACAAAAATTTTTAAATTTATAAAAGGCTTCTATTTGGAGTGCTTATTAAGCCTACAGCAATAAAGATCTGCTTTCTACTTGCAGTGCGAAAGATTTTATTTTTAAATAAAAATATTCATCCATCCCCAGAAGCACTCTTATCTCTAAAATTCTCTTCCCCTGAAGACCTAAAACAAAAAACAAAACCTCACGATACTGGCATTTCAGATAATGTGACCATTGTTACTACTTTTATACAACATATGAAAGGTTTTTGAGTTTCTGGTTAATAACGTGTGTTGTTTTAGTCTATCATTTATTACACAAAACCATTTGCTTTTAATACCTAGTCAACTTTGTATGACTATGTATATTATGTAAAATCTCAGTAGAGATAATTCAAAATTTAGAACATTTTGAACTGCTTAATTTTCTTTTACAGGTATAACTTTTGGCAGTTGATGTATGTTTCTGATGGCTTCTTCTTTAGGCAGTACTGCAAAGCTTTTGCTTTACCATGCAATGTATTGTTGCAGGATGAGGCATCGGGGTCCAGAATTGTGCTAGGTGACATCTAGCCAAATTGGGACAATATTTTTGGTCCAGATGATTTAAAAACAACCAACCACAAAGCAGGAGCAATACTGTCAGGTCTGTGTTTTAGACAGATAATCTATATACAAGTGAGTAGAGATGTTCTGTGGTTTCCTAACAGAAATGTGCAACAAAGGAACAGGTAGCCATGAGAAGAGGGAAGCAGGTCATTCATTTGCTACAAGTGCTGTCAATGAATCACATCTCCTCTGGGTGTTTCTTGATAACATTCACCTAAGGGGAACAATCTTTCATATCTAAATAAACAATCTTTCATATCTACAAAAGCAAGTAAAATTGGGAAGACCAGACAAACAATGAAATAGCACCTGATTTTTGCTTCAGAAAAACTGTTAATCAGTTACTAGACTCACCACTCTAGCCTCTGCCACATCCCCTCTCTAACCAACACAGCTGCAGTCCCCAGAATCAACTCACCCCACCCCCAACAGTGACAGTAAGAGCAACCGGCACTAGGGGACCTGTGGGAAAAGCAGAATGGAGGGCAGACCAAGAGTGAGGGTGAGGGAAGGAAGGTTAAGTTTTCCTTCTTTCCTTCCTTCCTTTTTTTTTTTTTTTTTTTTTTAAAGTAAGCTCTACACCCAGTGTGGGGGCTTGAACTCATGATCTCAAGATCAAGTGTCACATGCTCTACCGACTCAGAAAGCCAGAAGCTTCTATTAGGTTTTCTAAAATAAAACAACGACAATGCATCAAATAAATAGATTTCCATACCTACTTCAAACTAATAGCCATGGAACCATACAGATAATTTCTATTTACAATCCATGCTGAGTAGAATATTTTTATCTACCTTCCTCCAAATGTCACCAAGATACTCACAATTCATTTCACTTTGTGGTTGTCTTTTGCTCCCTTTATTAGTTCTCATCTCAAGGTGCAAAGCCTTCTGATTTTTGAGGCAGAGTGCTGGGTCCAGGCCCCCTCTCCGCAGAAGGGCTGGTGCTCTTCCTAACCCCTAGGAAGTGAGGTGGCTCCAAAATGCAAAAAGAATTCCATTCCTGCTTTGCCATCCATGCTTTGCTCTTCCCAATTCCTTCAGCTCCCACTTTTCCTACAGGCGCAACTTCAACATATTCAAGCCTAATTTATTCAGGTGACCACACAGTTCACGGAAGGAAACTGATCTTCCAAGTATTAAACTCAGGGCTGGTGAGAGTGTATTTACTGGTCTTAGCTTTTCTGTGGACACATTCTAAAATCCTAAGATTTCATTATAATTTTTTCACTGTCAATCTAGATTACAATACACAAGTACCAGCTCCTGATTATTCAGAAATGTTTGGATAACACAAGGAATTTTTCTATTATTTTTAAATGATTTCATGCTCCCATTTTGATCCTTGAAAGAATCCTATGAGGAAAGCAGGGCAGGAATTATAGTCTTCCCTGACAAATGTGGATACCCAATCTTTCTGAAGGTAGGAATTAAAATAATTCATACAAGACACTGATGAATGAAATTGAAAAAGATCCCGACAAATGGAGAGATATTCTTGGACTGGAAGAATATTGTTAAGATGCCCATACTACCCAAAGCAATCTACAGGTTCAATGCAATTCCAATGGCATTTTTTACAGAACTAGAACATAAAAAATTGTATGGATGCACACAAGACCCCAAATAGCCAAAGCAATCTTGAGAAAGAGGAATAAAGCCCGAGGTCTCATGCCCCCTGGTTTCAAACTATATCGCAAAGCTATATTAATCCAAACAGAATAGTAATGGTATAAAAACAGACACATACGGGCCCCTGGGTGGCTCAGTTGGTTGGGCGTTCGACTTTGGCTCAGGTCCTGATCTCACAGGTTGTGAGTTTGAGCCCCACAGTGGGCTCGCTGCTATCAGCACAGAGCCCACTTAGGATCGATCCTCTGCTCATGCTCTCTCAAAAATAAACATTAAACAAAATTTTTTAGGGGTCTGGGTGATTCAGTTGGTTAAGTGTCCGACTTTGGCCCAGGTCATGATCTCGTGGTTTGTGAGTTTGAGCCCCACCTCGGGCTCCATGCTGAGAGCTCGGAGCCTGGAGCCTGCTTCGGATTCTGTGTCTCCAACTCTCTGCCCCTGCCCCACTTGTGCTGTGTCTCTATCAAAAATAAATAAAGTGTAAAAAAAAAATTTTTTTTAATTTTTTAAAAAAAGACACATAAAGGGGCACCTGGGTGGCTCGGTCGGTTAAGCGTCCGACTTCGGCTCAGGTCATGATCTCACGGTCCGTGGGTTCGAGCCCCGCGTCGGGCTCTGTGCTGACAGCTCAGAGCCTGGAGCCTGTTTCCGATTCTGTGTCTCCCTCTCTCTGTGACCCTCCCCCGTTCATGCTCTGTCTCTCTCTGTCTCAAAAATAAATAAACGTTAAAAAAAAAAAAAAAAAAATTTAAAAAAAAAGACACATAAAGCAATGGAACAGAATAGGGAGCCCAGAAATAAACCTACACCTATATGTATGATCAATTAATTTAAGACAAAAGAGGTAAGACTATACAACAGGGAAAGACCATCTCTTCTATGAATGGTGATGGGAAAACTGGACAGCTACTTGCAAATGAAACTGGACCACTACCTTACCCATATACAAAAATTAACTTACAATGGATTACAGAGTTGAATATGGGATGTGAAACCATAAAGCTCCTAGAAGAAAACAGGTGGTAAGCTTGTTGGTCTTAATGTTTTTTTTCAGATCTGACTCCAAAGACAAGGACCACAAAAGCAATGATAGCTGAGTGTAACTACATAAAACTAAAAAGCTTCTGCACAACAAAGCAAACCATCAACAAAATGAGAAGGCAATCTACTGAATGGGAGAAGACATTTGTAAATGAATTAAGCAATAAGGGGTTAATATCCAAAATATATCAAGAACTTCTACAACTAAGTAACAACAAACTAATCCAATTAAAAAATGGGCAGAGGAACTGAATAGACATTCCTTCTCCAAGGCATACAGATGACCAACAGGCACACGAAAAGGTACTCCACCTTTTTGATGATGCCCACCATAAATCGTCAGGGAAATGAAAATCAAAACCGCAATAAGATATCACTGCACGCCGGGGCACCTGGGTGGCTCAGTCGGTTTAGCGTCGGACTTCAGCTCAGGTCATGATCTCGCAATTTGTGAGTTTCGGCCCCATGTCGGGCTCTGTGCCAACAGCTCAGAGCCCGGAGCCTGCTTTGGATTCTATGTCTCCCTCTCTCTGCCCTCCCCCATTCGTGCTCTGTCTCTCTCCCTCTCTCAAAAATAAACAAAAACATTAAAAACATTTTTTAAAAAGGTATCACTGCACACCTGTTAGAATGGCCAGCGTCATAAAGACAAGAAATAACAAGTGTTGATGAAGACGTGGAGAAAAGGGATCCACACACAGTGTTGGTGGGCATCAACTGGCGCAGCCACCATGGAAAATAGTATGGAGTTCCTCAAAAAATTAAAAATAGAACTATCATATGATCCAGCAATTCCACTTCTGGGTGGTTAGCCAAAGAATACAAAAACACTAATTTGAAAAGGCACATGCACCCCTATGTTCACTGCAACATTACTTATAATAGCCCAGACATGGAACAATCTAAGTGTCCATGAATCTTAACGATGTGATGATACACACATACACGCACACACCAGAGCTACTCAGCCACAAAAAAGGAAATCTTGTCGTTTGTGACAACATGGATGGACTATGAGAGTTTCACACTAAGTCAGACAGAAAAGACAAACAATTTCACTTATAAGAATGATTGACAAATGATTTCACTTCTAAGAAAACAAAACCCAGACTCATAGAGTGAACACAGTGATAACTGCTACATGGGAAAGAGGGGGTGCCTGTGAAATGGGTCAAGGGGGTCAGGAGGTACAAATTTCCAGTTATAAGTCCTGGGGATGTAATATATGGCATGGGGAATACAGTTAATAATACTGTACTAATTCTGCACAGTGACAGATAATACCTAGACTTCCAACTGACCCAGCCAGGCACCCCTCAAAATACTAATTTTAAAGTTTACTAATTTCCAAAGACTCAGTCAAGAAATATAAATGGCTAAGAAAGGTAAGTAATACCAAATTCTACAAAATAAAGAGAATACACTGTGCAAGGTTTATTCTGTTTGGATCGTCAGCATGTCTTCTACACAGAAACAACAGTTTATTCTTCCATAACCTGCAATCTGGCCTCCGGGCCAGAAACACTTCTCTTTGTGCCATCCGTGCAGAAAAGGAAGCCCTCTACTTTGTGGCTTTCAGTCAGATTTTTAACCAGATCACTGTGTGTTTAAAACCTAGTAAGTACAGCACCACTGAAAGTAGACAGAAGACAATTCTGAAGCACGATGGTCTTTGGGACACCATATTTTGACTGGCATTTAAATTTTAAAATGAACTCGCATTCACTGTTCCTACTTAAAAATAAACCAATAACCACAATATATTAATACACGGTTTTCATGATATTTGGAGGGTCTTTCTGCAAAGCTGGCTATAAATCTATTTTGCAATCAGGAGAAAGAAAAACACAGAAAAACAGAAATCCCTGTGTACCTCCAGCACACAAAGTCACAGTTCTGACTTGCCCATGGAGAGTGCCTTCAGAAAAAGGACAGCCTCAGGCCGGGGCCAATGTGTTGATTTTGTCTCTGTATTCAACACGTGGTGGTGGGCAGGACACAAAGAAGTACAGCCAGTCTATGCTTTGCAGCCGTTATTCAGCCATATAAATTAGAAAGTGCATTTCTGCTTACTGAAACAAAAGGAATTTTATGGGACAGACTTGAGTTCGCCTACTGAGCAAAGCCTGGATAAAGACTTGGCAAGCCCCACACCATGGAAATCAAAGCATGAATTTTATCACCTTACCAGTTATGGGCCCTTAAACCCATTACAAAATATCCTACAATTTTGTTGTCCAAGAATAAATTTGGCAAGGTTTGTGAATTATTGCAGAGGAGCGTCTCTCTAAATTTTGACAAATACAGAAGATGTCCTCTAGCATCATGTGTGGCCCTTAAGTGAAATTATTTCTTCCATAATTCATTTTCTCTCTGGGCCCCAACCTAACCCTTACAAATAAATCACAGCCATACGTGGGGGGTGGGGGTGGGAGGCAGCGAGTTTCCTCATTTCCTCCCTTCACACATGGACCGATCACTCCCTTTTGAAGGAAATAGTGTTTCTTTGGGCAAGGCTCAGGATAAGCCAGGTGTCCCAGGATCCTGGCTCTGGTCCTGTTTTGGGTGTGCGGCTATAAGGAGAGGAGTCTGAGAAATTAATTTTGGAAAGGAAGCATGTGGAACTTATTTTGATTTTGATTTCTTCCCCCTACAACTAACGTCTGAGTCTGCCAGGCTTCCCAAGTTTAGACACGACCATCTGCAGAAGAACAGCCCTCTCTAAGTGGTTGACTACTGTAGTCTGCTGCTCTGGTAAGGAGGCTCCGTTTGGCTTAGATTGAACCCAAACCCATTCTGAAGCAGAACCATTAAAGCACCTTCCTGACATAAGTTACCTTCTTCATGCCACTGCCTACAGGAGTCTGAATGCAACTGGAAACTTCACATGAGATATAAAAGGTTCTGAAAATTCAACCCACTCTATGCCAATACATTCCATTCACACATTTTATACTGACATCTGACAGCTATACCCATACTGGTGACCGTCTGTCTTCTCTCTCATAACAATCTTCTATTTGCAACACGCTCCCCCATCACTGGGAGAATATACCTCTACCAGTCTAGGCTAAACACATGCAGTGCACCCTTCACCCGGTTTCACATAAATGAAAACAAAGAGCAGCCTGGGAAAGAGATACAAAGAATAATGGGGGTTTTTCTTTCACCTGAGAAACTTACTTTAGTTTGAGCACATAAGGATTCCTGAAGCCCTTATAATAATCCATAACCCAAGTGGTTTCCTCAATGACATTTAAAGATTTCACTGCTTCACAGGAAGCCATGTCCCGCTGACCAGGTATTAATGTTCATTTCAAAGTGTCTCAGGAGTCGTTTGTACCATGTCTCCATACGTGCCAAGGTGGAAGAAGCACCAGGGAGCCATAAGAACACCTTTTGTTTACCAACCATTGGACTTACACGTGGTCCAGGTCAAGGCCTCACTTTTAGTTCTTGTCTCACATGATGGGTGGGTCTACTCTGCCTTCAGTTTTTAAGGTTTGTCAAGGTTGGCCTGTTCCTACTACCAGGTAAAGAAAGGGTGGGGGTGGGGGTATGTAACTTCAAACACACTTGCAAACATAGCTTTTGATTCAGAAGTAATTTTGTGTCCTTTTAACAGAAATGGCCATTTTGCAAATACTTCAAAGGATTCACAAATACCATAAACGTTTACAAAGAGATTTAGCCAATCGTTGGCTCTATTTCCTTCTCTTACAAGTGGCATCATTCTAAAATAACCTATAAATATTTTGAAAACATGAAGCCCAAGGAAGAAACCCCAAGTTTTCTTCCAAGACCACTTCTGCATTAGAATCTGTGTTATCAACTCAATCTGAGGGGAAAAAGAGATTCAGTTCCACAGCAGACACTTAAATCAGGGAGTTTTCGTTTGAAAAGCCTTGTATCAACACGACACGATTCTGCCTGAGTGCCTCCTTCCTGGCTCCCTCTCTAACAAAAGGCGGATGTGAAATCTCCCGTGGCTGTCCCTCGTAATGAACTGGGCATCAGCAGGGAGTGACGTGTAAATGTGTCCCCTGAACCAGAAACTTCCCTGCTTTTCAGCTGTGCATAATTCATTCTCTAGATTCAATACCATGAGGAGTAGGATTTAAACATTCCACCAAGGAAAGACTATCTCCAGATAATTCTCAATTCATCACTTTCTCTTTACTTGTGACCTGAAATGTGGGGGCAGGGACACACTATTTGTATGAGGAGGGAGATCAGGACCTGGTGAAGCTAGAGTCAAAGAGGGTATCTCTGAAAGACAAACCTTGACAAGATGAAATCTCCCTGGAGAGACATCAGAGAAACCATATTGAGTTTCATTTAAAATTGGGTATTAGAGCTTCCATTTAACTTGTGGAGTAACTGACGGATGCATGAATTGTAGGGCTGGGATGAGAATTTAAGAGGTCATTTATTGTCTTCAGGTAATAATAACACACTTAAGCCGCTGTGGGCAGATGTGCATCTGTTTTATTTTTACGGGGCTCTGTGACTGTTATGGGATTAGACACACAACACAAGACTAACTCCTCCAGGCACGGACCCTCCCTGGAGAGCTCCACCAGCCTGAGAAGCAGAGCTGAGCGCAGTACTGACCCCAGACAAGGACGACAGAAACACCAGGACATGGCCACAATGATAAAACACACATATTCTGTTAAAACGGATACTGCGATGTATTTTCTCAAGATTAGGCTATTCACCACGTAGAGCCGGTGAAGAAAACCAACGAAAGGAAAACTTTACTATTAAGCTGCTTGGAGCAAACATGAGTTTTATCAGAGGCCGGAGTTGCCTGCTTGTTATTCCAGGCTTTTCTAGGCAGCCCCCCGCAATCATTAATGTGTTCTTCGGTATCAGTCATCACTCAATAATAATGCTTTTAATGTGTGCACAAAGTTTCACTTAGTCTGACACTCTGAAGTCTTAACTCTAGCTAATAACTGCCACCTCTCAGTAAATATGAACAGAAAATACTCTTTTCTTTCATGATGCTCCTATCTTTTACAATTAACTGTTACTTTTAAAAACAGATTCAATTTGCTCTTGCCGTATCATCACCATGTATCCTAAGTACAATTTTTTTCTGAGAGAGAGAATGCTCCAGGGCATGTGTATGAGTGCGGAGGGGGAGGGGGAGGGGGAGGGAGAGGGAATGACTATATATTTTTTTTAACATTTATTTTTTTTTGAGAGAGAGACAGAGTGTGAGCAAGGCAAGGGCAGAGAGAGGGAGACACAGAATCTGAAGCAGGCTCCAGGCTCTGAGCTGTCAGCACAGAGCCTGATGTGGCGCTTGAACTCACGGACCACGAGATCATGACCTGAGCCAAAGTCTACGCTTAACCAACAGAGCCACCCAGGTGCCCCAAGAGAGAATGAATATCTTAAGCAGGCTCCACACCCAGCGCAAAGGCTGATGCAGGGCTCAATCCTACGACCCTGGGATCATGACCTGAGCCAAAATCAGGAGTCAGACACTTAACTGACTTAGCCACCCAGGTGTCCCCCAAGTACCTTTTTTTAAAAAATAGAATGATTAAGGGGCACTTGGGTGGCTCAGTTGGTTAAGGGTCTGACTTCGGTGTAGGTCATGATCTTATGGGTTCATGAGTTTGAGCCCTGTGTCGGGCTCTGTGTTGACAGCTTGGAGCCTGGAGCCTGCTTTGGATTCTGGGTCTCCTTCTCTCTCTGCCCCTCTCCCCCGCTCACAATCTCTCTGTTGAAATAAACATTAAAAAAAATTTAAAAATAGAATGATTAAAAGATTTCTCCAATCACCTGTGAAAGGAGTTTCTATAACTAGCCTTGAAAATCCACCTCCATTTTGACAGCCATGTCATTACCTGCCTGAACCCCATTAGATACTATTCAGTAGGTGCCTGACTTAGCCTGAGTGCCCACAATATTCTAAGTAGACAAAACAAATAAATACGACTTTCAAAACAGCATATATATGTTTTGATGTTTTTAAACTTGGAATTAATGAGTCAATAGTTATAGCCTTGAAATGACTTGGAAACTTGGCTTTTATCCCAAGAATGAAGAAATTTTTGAATTCTAAAACAGTTCTTGGTGGCATGTGTGATGTTCACCGATATGAAACTCAGCTGCATATAACAAAAGAGTAAAAGGCCACGGCCTTACACACACACACACACACACACCAGGCATACATTTCTTCTTATGGTCAGAAGTGCAGCTGATTATAGCTGATTCTATTTGCCTAAATGTCCATCTGTTTCAAACAGTGGGTGGCTTGGTCCATGCTCTGAAAATAATTTCAATGACCCAGAGCTCATTCCCATGCCACAGCGCTTGGCTGGTTTCCTCAGGGCACCAACTTTTGCTCAGTGCTCCCCCTTACCCCCGCCCCCAACTTGGCTCCCAGTCCATCCACTCGTTCTTGACCATATGCCTTCTGTTTATTTTCCCAGCCCTACTTGGCCCTGTTCCCTCTCACCCTGACCTTAGCTCTCTCCCATGATCCAAGTCATTGCCAGTCAGGTCCCAAGTGCCCCTACCACTCCCCCCAGCATAACCCCAGGCCAACCCTTTAGGGCATGGGTGAAGCACCCACCATGGAGGACGATCATGCTCAGTCATTAATCCATCATGCATACAATTAGGTGCATAAGATATACCAAAGAGTATGTGATGGATATGCCAACACTAGGCAAAGTTGTGTGTTAGGTAAATTGTTTTCTTTGGTATTGTCCATCTCCCCCCTTCCAGATTCCTAGCTACTGTGTGCTCTTGGTAGTGCTGACCCCTCCTCAGGTACTTAGCACTTTCAGCTGTCTGCCTTCTCTAAACCTTCTGCTAAGAAAAAAGCAAATGAGGGATGATAGCTTCAAGGACAAACCTTCAAGACCTTAGGCAAAGGAAGAGGTCTCTCCCAGCACTTAGCATCTGCATCTCGTGCTTCAGATTCAGCTCAAATCTAACTCCTGAGCAAGCTCTCCCTGACCACCCTCTCTCTGAAGGGGCTTCCTCCAAGTATTCCCACATCACACTGTTCTTGTCTTTGTGCTACTAACTCAGTCTGTCATGATCTCATCTGTTTGTTGTCTGTCCACTACCTCCTGCCCCCACAATGTAAGCTCTGCAAAGGCAGATCCTTTATAGAATGTATTTTGTTTACTACTGTATCTCCTTTGTCTAAAGTAGGCACATAGTGGGGGCACAACAAAAAGTAAATGCCCAATGAATGTATGTGTGGGAGAGTTTCGTGGGGAGGGGAAATTCACAGGGTACCTAAAATCATACCTCGTAAGGCAGAGTATGTGAGATAATTAGGAGGGAATGCATTAGGGTTGATCGGATTCAAGGCCTCAGTGTTCTAGGTCTAAAAAAGAAAGAATCATGCAGAGAAATGTGCCATCTTTCAGGTCTCCAACATGGATATGAAAAGCTCAGTAGCTGTATTGCAGCTTCACTGAGCGCACTGATCTAGGAAGCAGGGGCATTGGCTTCTAGGAGCCGGGTTCGTAAACTTGGGACACATGTGCCTCGTCTCTTCAGATGTCTTTTTCTTCACCGGCGTGTGTAACACACATTTTCTCCTTTCGTCTGCACAGCAGTGCTACGGGATAGCTACTGCTCTCATGCCATGAGGTAGGAAAAGACACACAGACTCTGGTCTAGTGACCTGTCCACTCACCGCTGAGTGGAAGGACAGGGATTTGGAGCCGGGGCAGATTCTAGGATTCTTGATTCTCTCAACAAAGCCCCTTTCTACTCTGTCATTAGAGTAAGTGGGACGTAAAAAGAACTCCAAACGGCATACAATTGTGTTCTTCAATAAAACCATTTTTCCTTTTTATAGCTCTACCAAGGCCTCCTTGTACATTTTCACTTTAACCAAATGAGTTTTCCTGAAGAAGAGCCCAAAATGTAGAGATTTGGGTGACTACTTAGTTTATTACCGGGAACAATTTTTGGCTCAAAAACCTGCCAGCTGTAACATATAAATATGCTATGCTAATATTTTAGGAATCACCATATTTTGCATTTCTGGTTACTACTTATCTCAGACTCAACTATCTCAATATGCTTTTGTATTAGTTTAGTCAAAATGGATAGAGAGCACGTACATTACCACTTACAATTTTTTTCCAACCCTAATAAAAGACATCAGTGTCTTGACTACATGTTTAGAGAAATCTATTTGAAAAAATACATCTTTTGGTATTTCACTCTTAGAGGCTGGTGCCTATCCGAAGCTCTTTATTATGGTAAAATTCATTTTTAAACTCATGAGAACATTTTGAAATGGAAATGGAAAGTGAAATACCAATAAAATTAAGACTAAAAGGATGAGGGATGTGCACGCCAGTGTTAAAATATATTCTGGTAAATCTGACTTCAAAGTGGCTAATGTACCTCCATCTCCCTCCAGCCCTGTTCATGCGGTTTAGTCTTAATTCTTCTCATAGTAGACTCTGACACAGAACCAAAATGGCCAATTGGCAAAACAGTGTAACATTAAACTTCATAAATATTACATAAATGTGACAAGGTACTGATGAACTTCTCCATCAAACTCATGCCCCGCCCCAGAGAACATCCTGTGAATTACATATAAGATGGCTGCACATTAGGAGAACAGGAAATGTAAATTTCAGTTATTTAAGCTAAGATTAGTAACGTTCAGCTAAATGGGTGTTTCAATAGGGAAATGCTATCAAAATCAGGCACACACTTTTGTCACCAGTTCACCAGGCCATCGTTCCCAAAACTTCCTTTCCCAGGTAAAAGGATTCACAGTTTGTTCAGAGAATGGATTTCTTCCCATCTCCCCGAATTCTACCCTAGAATCACAGTTCATCCTTCTCTCCTGTCCCTAGTTACTCGTTTGGGCAACCAGATACCAATCCTATCTTCCATGATACTGGAGTAGAAGAGGTGTTTGTTATTTGTTTTGCATTTATTTTTGATAGAGTGAGTGAGTGAGTGAGAGAGAGAGAGAGAGAGAGAGAATCCAAAGCAGGCTCCGAGCTGTCAGCACTGAGCTCGATGTGGGGCTCGAACTCACCAACTGTGAGATCATGACCTGAGCTCAAGTTGGACGCTCAACTGACTGAGCCAACTAGGCGCCCCTTGTTTTGCTTTTAAATCAATGAACTCATTTGCCATTTACTCACTATAATGAAGAGGCTAACAGACTTTTGTATCAGATGTACCCAACAAAAATCAGTTTACACACACACCTTGCAATACCTCTTCACTCTATTGCTTTCTTACAGATCAAAAGTTATCACACTTCATGCATCAGTGTGTTAATACTATAATTCCCCAAGAGAAGTGCAGATACTGAGCATTTGAGTCAAGAGTGGATAAAACTTGCGCCATGTCCAAGCTGAAAAAGGTACAGCAACAACAGGAGCAGATTCATGGTAAAACCCTCAGGTTTGGTAAAGAGTGGAAGCACAGAAGTTTCTTGAAGTCTCCTTTCCTTTTTTTTTTTTTTTTTAATGTTTATTTTTTAGAGAGCACAAGCAGGGGAGGCACAGAGAGGGGGACAGAGGATCTGAAGTGGGCTCCACGCTGGCAGCAGGAGCCTGATGTGGGCTCAAACTCACAAACCGAGAGATTATGACCTCAGCTGAAGTCAGATGCTCAAACGACTGAGCCACCCAGGTGCCTCTGAAGCCTGAAGCCTCCTTTTTCTTATTCGCACTTTTTCAGTCTGAGGATTTACAGGAGCAAATGACAAAATTTAATATACTGTTGTCATTTAACAAATGTGGGGGATCATGGTCTCTATAGAGTTTAGAATGTTTTGTTAAACTTGAGAAAACTACAGAAAGAAAAAAAAAACCCAAGGAATTCATGAGCATTCAGCATAATTAAGGGAAAGCAAATTACTTAAGAGAAGCCCATATGAACGTTTTGACTAAATAACTAGAGCTATTACCGTAGACAAAGTCTGAAGAATAAGAAGAGTTGGTGGATAAAGTTAGTTCTAGAATAGATGTTGTATGTTAGGAGTTACCCAGTATTTGAGCCAATGTAACGAATGAAATTTGGTCAAGTGCATCCCCATCTTGTCCCCATGCCTAGTTTTTGGGTTTAGTTTCTAGAATTAATTTGACTTAGAGACTTCAAAACATTTAAGAAATTAAATTTGAATTCAACAATTGAGCATACTTTTTTTTTTTTTTTTTTTTTTTTTTTTTGCCTCTCGACTTAAACACCTGATATTACGCTGGTTGACCCAATGTCTTCAAGACGTAGCTTACATTATTTCAGTTTTGGCTATTGATAGTATACTAAACACAATAAACCTAATACCATAAAATATTGACTCATATATGTATTTGTGTGTGTATATATGCTATGAAAGAGTCTTAAGATTAAGTGTTGTCGTTTGATTAGACAAAGTAAAACTCAAAATGGGACATTAGTAAAAAACAAAAACATTTTTTTTTTTCAAATTTGAGAGAAAGAGGGACAGCACAAGCAGGAGAGGGGCAGAGAGAGAGAGAGGGAGAGAGAATACCAAGCAGGCTTTGAGCTGTCAGCACAGAGCCTGACATAAACCTCGATCTCATGAACCATGAGATCAAGAGTTAGATGCTTAACTGAGCCACCCAGGTACCCCCAAAAAACTCATTTTTTTTAAAGGTAGATGTCAAAAGTGTTACTTTAAAAAATGTTTTTTATATTAAGTCAGTATTTTTTCACTATAGAAAAAGTAGAAATGAAATTAAAGATGTCTTTTACCTTTTATAGGAGTGTGTGGGGTATGTGTATGAATTTTATATGCACTTATTAAAATGGGTATGTATACACACACACACACACACACACACACACACACACACACGGTTGAACAGTGACCCTCCAGAATTCACATCCACTTGAAACTTTACTATATGATCTTATTAGGAAACAGTCATGGCATATGTAATTAGTTGGAAGTTATACTAAGAAGGCCATGTGGAAACAAAGACACAGACACACAGGGAAGGAGGTCATGGAATAACAGAGGCAGAGATTGGAGTGAGGTAGCTACAAGCTTCGGAGGGAGCACAGCCCTTCCAACACCTTCATTTCAGGATTGTAGTCTTCACAACTTTGAGGGAATAAATTTCAACCCGCCCAGTTTGTGGTAATAGGTTACAGCAGCCCTGGGAATCAATACAGTCCACACACACTTTTGTGCTGATCGACTTGCTCCTCTTAACGTATTGTGAAAGCTGTTGTATCTTCTTCATGTGCAATATGTGTGCTACATTTCATTGTATAGGTGTACCACAATGTACTGGCTTCCAGAATTTTTATGGTAGCCTGTTTAATTCCAAGAACTTGTAGTTTGGTCATTTCCTCTTTTGGCAGTTTATTATTTCAAGACATCAGAACTGGTGGTCACTTAAATGCTAATGACGACCAAATCATTGTTGGCTCACATAAAAAGACAAGGACGTTTTTTCATGTTCCAGAATTCTTCAGGTGATTTTTGGCAGAGGTTCAGGTGTCTGCTAGTTAGAGTCCTTTAAGCCAAATGGACATTACTGGTTCTGGGCTCCCGTGTTAACAGGAAAGGAAACAAGCAATCATCTTATAAAAAAAAAAAAAAAAAAAAGTCATGTCCTTGGCCATCGTAAACTAAGGGAATCACAGGACGTCCTGTCTAATGGTATTTGGCTTCCTTTCACGGAACAAGCTCAATTAAAGCAAAAAGAACACACTCAATTCTCAAGTGGTATCTGAGTGGCTGTGACCTGCTCTGTCCCAACTAGACCACAGAAAATAATCATCCATAACCTAGACTGCAAGATTACTGCTATCATGGAAGCAGTAACTCATCTGGAATTTGGCCTGAAGGTTTTGCAAGAAGATGAATAAACGACAGAGGAAATAAGTTAAGCTCACAAAATGTACTAGGAGACCTAGGGCATTTGTGAAGTCATAAGAGATTTTATAATATCTTTAGATTTTGAAACATATGTGGTTACGAAAATTTGGCCCTTAGCTGCGAAGATTCTGGAAGCTAAGCATCCCCACTCTTCTCAAAAATCACAAGGTCCCTTAGTTGATCCTTTCAGGTAAACCAAAGATTTTACTGGACATTTGCTTCCCAGTTTCTCAATTCTACTTAATTTCTCCTTGGGGGTTTAGAGAAGTCTGGAGTCAAACTAACAACACCAAAGCTTCCAAATTAAGAGAATGCATCGAGGAAGAACTGCGGGATGTTTACCTCTGAGTTAAAAAAAAAAAGAAAAAGAAAAAAGAAAACGGAGGGCATCTTATGCTTAAATACCCTGATTTTTAAAAGTATGAAAATTGTTCTTTGCTACCTTTAAAAGAGAAAACATTTCTACACACATTTTCCTCAAACACAGGAGTGGAAAAGTTGATCCAACATCAAGGGGACACTCAATGCAAAGAAAAAAGTATCTACATAATTACTGGGTTCTTCTCCACAGAAAAAAACATCCCCTAGCTATCCAGATGCCAAGGAAAACCTAGCTCTTAAATTTAACTCACTCATATGCAACTTTTAAAGTGGGTGTAGTAGTCGTTCTGCCCACCCCCCGAAGTAGAAGAATGATCCTGTTACCTTACTTTTTAAAAGTCTATTTTAATAGAGTCTGTTATTACATACCTACAGAGAGCTGGACCTAACTGCTAGAAAAGGCACTGTAGACAAAGACCAGGTAGATCAACTCTTCTTTTTTCTTGAGGAGTTTGTATGCAGGTGAAGAACACAAGACCCGTATCCATTAAAATCTAAGACAAGACTATATTACAATATCTATAATACATTTTTATAATCCCCTTAACAACAAGAAGATAAAACACCTCATTTTAAAAAACAGGCAACTGATTTAAGCCGATGCTTCACTAAAGATACGCAAAAAGGCAAATAAGCACACAAAAAGACAGCTAGTATCATTCATCTCCAGGAAAATCAAAGTCAATTAAAATCTCCATGAGATACCTCTACACATCTGTTAAGGATGGCCAAAATTTACAAGACTGATAACACCAAGTGTTGCCAAAGAGGTGAAGCACCTAGAACTCTCATGCATTGCTGGCAGGAATGTACAATGGCACAACCGCTCTGGACATTTGCGGTTTCTTAAGGTTGACTATAGGACTCAATCATTTCCCTCCTAGGTACTTACCCCAGGGAGATGAGAACATATATTTCCATAAAGACTGTACATGACAATTCACAGAAGTTCTATCCATAATTGCTAAAAATTGGAAGTAACCCAAATGGTCATCAACTGGTGAATGATAAAATATGGTGCAACCATACAATGGATTGTTCAGCAACCAAGAGTGCCGAACTGCTGATAAACCCAATCTGGATGAATCTCAACATTATGCTGACTATAAGAAGTCAGACACTATAGAGTACAATCTGCATGGTTCCATTTAGATCAAATGTAACCTACTGGTTGGTGACCATGTAAGCAATTACCAATATAGAGCAGTGGTTGCCTCGGGCTACGGACAAAGGGTACCAGCCATCTTCTGGCAGTGATGGCTTCAAGGGCAAATACACGGCCAAACCTCACTGAATCATACACTTTAAATGGATGCAGTTTAGTGCATCTAAGTTAATTCTTAATAAAGCTGATAAGAGGGAAAGGGCTACCATGTAATTTGTTTGAATTTTTTCCTCCGATTCAATTTAGACTTTTAACTAACATCTGCTACACGCCAGGTATTGTAACAGGTACTGAGACCACAAAGATAATAGATTATTATAGAGAAAGGGTGACCGTAGACTGGAACTCCTAACAACAATACTGGCTGACAGTTCTGTTCTGTTCTATTCTATTCTATTCATTTATTTGTGAGTGAGGGACAGAGCATGTATGCAATCAGGGGAAAGGGGCAGAGGGAGTGAGAGAGACAGAATCTTAAGGAGGCTCCATGTTCAGCATGGAACCTGATGTGGGGCTCGATCCCATGACTCTGGGATCATGACCTGAGCTGAAGTCAAGAGTCGGGTGCTCAACAGACTGAGCCACCCAAGTGCCCCTACTAGTAAGTGCCCCTACTAGCTGACATTTTAAGAGATGTTTACTTTGTACCAGTCACTGCTTGGTATACTTTATATTCCATAGTTCATTTAAATCCTCATTAAGAACTCTGTGAGGCTGATGCTATTATTATTTCCACCTGCTTAAGAGGCTAAGAGAAAAACGAGGCTCAAGAGGCTAAAAAGTTTACACTAGATCATCTGGTTAGAAAAGGGTAGAGCTGGCATAGTGAGTCTGTCTCTCTAGCAACCTGAGACTTTGAGAACCCCGACTGTTCTGAAGGTGGACCAAGAACAGAGGTGCCGGATGGTGCAGACCATCTGCTCAGTCCAGTCCAAGTTCTGAACTGGGGTTGAGGTAGCAGTGACACAGTCATCACACAGGCTAGAAATATGTTTGCTGTTATTCATGCTGACACCTTTAAGTCAATGTTATGACAATGCTATGTGCAGATCAGAAATCCCAGGGAGAGAAAACCTGGCTTCTCAAACACCAAACCTGCTTTTCAATTTACCATGCACTGCTAGGCCCACTAGGGGATTTTGCAAAGACTTACAGGTCCCTGTTCTCTCTGCCAGCAGCCCCCCGGCCTCGCTGGCTGATAGCTCTCATCTCTTTCTCCTCCTCTCTGGAGAGCTGGCGTTGGAGGGGCAGATTCACTCTGCTCCCAGACACAGAAAGACAGGGGTCAAAGAGTGAGGAGGGAGAGGCTGGCACACCCATCTGGGAAGCCCTCACACTGTACCCACCGAGCACCCCCTCTTCCCCATCCTCCTTTACTAACAAGACATTCAGCCCACAAACTCCACAAGCTTTCTATTTCATGGTTATTGATGGTGAGCAGGTCCCTATAGCCGGGATAATGCACTCAGAGCTCCCCTTTTGTTTATTCCTAATTGGTCAGTCTCCATGGGGATTCGCTCAGCCTTCATCCAGACTGGGGGGTGAGGGGGCTGGAGCAGGGAGGTACCGTGAATGCAGATGGCTGGTTTCCTGCCGGCATGGCACTATCGCAGGGGTCACACTAAGGCCAGATATTGCTCAATAACTTCCAGAAGGTAGGAAGCTGGTCGAAGAGCTGGGGAGGCCAGACGTCTGCAGCTGAAAAAATGGCACTGACATGGTACCTCCAGCTTTAGGGGCCCACATAGCACCTCACACACACAGCAGGTGCTCAAACGAAGAGAAGAAAACAAAAATTCCAAGGGGGTATCGAGAAAGAAATCTCCCAGAGGATTATTTTGCAGTTAGTACAATATTCCTGGAGCATACTAAGCAGGCCGGACGCATTACAGATCAACACAGGCGGCGGCTCCAGAGCAGCCGGGAGAAAATGAAACAAAATCTGGGCTATGGGCTGCTATGTGCGCAGCCTCACAGGGCAGATACTGGAGGAGCACATTTCATTCGTGATCTGTGACCTTTTTTTAATGTAAGAATAGTACCTGCATCAGGCAATTCTTTACCATCATCCATGTGACTTCACTAAGTCTGTTATTTTGAGATGCTTCCCAACATATTTCAGCCCGTAAACCTCGTGATTTAAATGAAAACTAATTTAAAAAAATTTTTTAATGTTTATTTTTGAGAGACAGAGAGAGAGACAGAGAGACAGGGAGGGAGGGAGAGAGCGCACTCGAATTGGGGAGGGGCAGAGAGAGAGGAAGACACAGAATCTCAAGCAGGCTCCAGGCTCTGAGCTGTCAGCACACAGCCCCACACGGGGCTCGAACCCACGAACCGTGAGAGAACGCTAAACAAAAACTAATTTTTAAAATTCGTGCTATTAAAGTACTAACTGAACCACCATTGATGAGGCAATACATTTATGGAATTCCAATTTAAAAACAAAATGGGGGGCGCCTGGGTGGCGCAGTCGGTTAAGCGTCCGACTTCAGCCAGGTCACGATCTCGCGGTCTGTGAGTTCGAGCCCCGCGTCGGGCTCTGGGCTGATGGCTCGGAGCCTGGAGCCTGTTTCCGATTCTGTGTCTCCCTCTCTCTCTGCCCCTCCCCCGTTCATGCTCTGTCTCTCTCTGTCCCAAAAATAAATAAAAAACGTTGAAAAAAAAAAAATTAAAAAAAAAAAAAACAAAATGGTACACATGTACTTATCTGTGCAGTTGCCACCATTATTATTCTCTGTTTCTCTGTGCACATCAAGTAAGTGGGAATAGTCTTATTTTCCTTTCTGTATAACAGTATACTGTACTGTATTTAACCTAGCGATGGTCAACACAACTACCATAAAAATCTGGAGATCAAAGAGATAAGGCTTTACTCTTTCCATGTGACTTTCTGTTAGGATAAAGGAACTTTCCTACGCAGGTCCCTCAACATTGCTCAGACTTGTGCCTCATGGCTGTATTAAAACTTACTTACAGAGGTCATACTAAGGGAGACACACACACACACACACACACACACACACACACACACACACACACAGTTTTTATTTACAATGCTCCATTTCTGAAAGCTTGTGAAAATTACAGGACTGATAACTTCACTTCTGCTGGACAGTGATCACAAAAATCGGGGTCAAGTGTGGGTCCCCCTCCACCTTCTCAGATGCCTCCTACCAAGTACTATTCCGCAGCCTGCTGTCCCTGACCCTGGGGGTTTTAGGAGGAGGGGCTGTGCAATATTTCCCTCTGCATTCTGGGGGCCCAGGAGTGGAGAAGAAGTCAGTAAGGTTGCCTAAAGAATAGATTCTTGAGCGACTGTGGGAGTTTGGGCTTAAATCTCAATTCCTATGTAAAATCCAGAAGTGGGAATTTAAAAAGCTACATTAGCAACAACTTGAAAACATGTTTTGGTATTTCAAAATAACAAAAGGAAATAGATGTGGTAGGGGGTGGAGCCCACTTTGGAAGCTTCACTTTCTCCCGATGTGTGGACCCACCAAATGCAAACCCTGCAAGGAATCACAGGGTTGGGGGCTCTTAAATAAAGGGATACTGCTATTTAGCATAGGAAAATGTCCCCGAAATGTTCATGCCTCTGGCAATTTTGACAAGTTACCTCTCAGGGCTTTGCCAGGATAGGATTATACTCAAGGAAAAAATTAATGTCTTTAAAACAAAGCAAAACAAAAACACCACTTCTGAGGGGGGAAAAATGGGATCACAGAAATCTAAGGAAGAAGAGTGGAAGAGAAATTTCAGGCTTATGCAACAACCAACACTGACCATCGACTCCAGGATCAATTCTCTATGATAGATGACAAGTCTTATAGACTACCAATGCACACTATACATTAAAAAAAATTTTTTTTAACGTTTTTATTCATTTTATTGAGAGGCACAGCAAGAGCAGGGGTGGGGCAGAGAGAGAGGGAGACACAGAATACAAAGCAGGCTCCAGGCTCTGAGCTGTCAGTGGGACTCGACCCCATAAACCGTGAGATCATGACCTGAGCCAAAGTTGGACGCTTAACCGACTGAGCCACCCAGGCGCCCCTGAGTACACTATACATTTTTAACTCCTACTTTTCGCTCTCAAATCTCTTGCCCTTTTTCTTTTCTGTTCCAAGTCATGGCCAAAATCTGATGCCTCTTGCCTCTAGCAAGTCAGGTCTAGAAATAACAAAGACTGAGCTCTAGCCATATTTTCTTTACTGGACAAACTACACAAAGTACACCATCACTAAAAGGAGCCATATCAACTTGACTATCCTATGTATATATCACCACCTTCTGCTCTTTTAGAAACAAACAAAAAAGTCATGCCTAAAGAGGAAAGTTTGTCCTGGTTCAAGTGAGTAAAATTCTAATTAGCCAGGGGAGATCTGACACTGAAAACGTACAAGTATTTCTTCTTTTTTTAAGTAACCTACTAAGAAATCATTTCTTGGTGGCCTACAAAAACTGTTTAATCTTTATCCCGCTATTTTCATTAAAATGAATGATCACCCTTAGGGGATGCATTTAACAAAAAAAAATTTGGAGAAATTTCTTTGATTCATACTACAGGTTGAAAGGTGGGTAATTTCAGTTTTTGCCTATGTGAATTATACATTTCCATTTTGAAAGAATTTTCTCAGGAAAATACAAATTCTAAGGGCCCCAAATACTGAGATAAACCATCAGAATTTTGAAATGAACTAAGAAGCAAGGTCCCTGTCATACTGGTGGCATGTGTGTGGAGTGTTATAGGAAAAAGGGCTGCTGGAATTGTGCGTAAGATGCCAGGGGAGTAGGACACATCCAATTTAGTATCACAGAGGCCGACACTGAATGGCAGCCTAAAGTCAGGAAGAATGAAACTATTCTAACTATATATATTCTAACATATTTCATTGTGAAAAAACATACTTTTCACAAGAAAAGAACAAATCAATTTTTTTTAAGTGAAATGTAAAAAATTCAAAAGTAAGCAAATCTACTCAATCCAGGTTAAATGCTCAGTCTACTCTAGAACCTGCCATCAAGGGGATCACCTTCTAGCCGTATAAGGAACTGGCTCTGGAGCCATTTGGAGTGCTCCAGGAAGCTTCATCTGAGAATATCTGTACATTTTCTGGCCTTAAATGACTCAGAAGGATCCTTCACAACGAAGTATCATCCACCCTGCTTCTGAGTTTGGGAGGATTAGAACAGCGCCCTCTTGAAGCTATATGCTAGCTACCTCTTGAAGTTCTACAGCTAACTATGAACTGGGCTTCTACAAATACAGAAGTCACTGTCTGAGCTAACTGCCAGTCCTGTGAAGGGACAAAGCTGCTTTGATTGCTTCTACTCCCGGAAGGAGGACTCAAGTCAGGAACATACACCTAGTCTCTAGGGCGGGACTTGAGAATTCAGTCAGGGCAAACTGAGTATTCTCTAGCAATTCTGGCCCTCTAGGGTGGGGCACTGGAGGACTCCCCATTTCCTTTCAAAACAAGAGATAAATGCCAGCATGCATTTCTATTTTCATTATGCTGTTTTTCCATTAATGAGTTTTCATTAGCCTTCAATTTTCAAGTTCTGACTACCCTGCCTGCCTTTCTTCCACTACTGCCCAATATGCACACCTTGTCAGGCCAATGAAAATTCTGATTCTAAAGCCTACACTCCTTTCACCAAGACTTAAGGTCTTCCGCAGTATTGTTTAGTTTCCTAGAGCACACTGGCTTTGAGGGGATCTTTTTCTACTTTGAATCACTGTGGACTGAGGAAATGCAAACCACGTTTACTATTAGATCAAGCCAAGTATTCACAACAAGGTAAATCTGTTACACAAGGAGTTGCTTGTACATCTGACTTTACTCCAACTCAAAGTCCTTAAGGGGCATCTATCTCAGACCTATCTCAGGAATTTGTCGAACTGTCTAAACCAAATGGAATATTTAGATTAGTACCAGTATTTCCTGCTCCATTAATCTAAGGGATTATTCATGGAAGCTTCAAGAGGTCCTATCAATACAGAAAAGATACTGCATATGGAAATCAACGTTCTCAACTCAGAGGACCACTTCAAGCCACTGTTCTGCCAGGATTGTGCCCTGTAAGAAGATACAACCAGTGACACCCACTGCTGAATACAGGTGAGCATCTCACCACAAGTGCCCAGAAGACCAACCCCTTAACAGAAGTTCTGACAAAGAACCCTGAAGTTGAAAATTAGGCACCTACCAAGCATCAAGTAATCCTTTGATTTTTACAAATACGAAGAAAAATATTAAGGACAAAAGTCACTCTTTCCGAAAAGTTCCTATGATAAGTAAACCCAGATGATACTGTGACATACCTAATAGACAAGCGAAGCTAGACTTTTTGCTGTCTGCAGCTGCTGTTGTGGGGAGTAAGGATCAGAAATCTACATTCTGGTCAGAGAAAGCTGTGTTATGACAGCCTCTATGAAATGGAACATGCCTTCACAACTCTTTCATACACACACGACATTTTTTATTTTTGTTAAGAGTTCATTTTGCAAAACTGGCAATGCTGGGTGGGAGGGCCAAGGTCTGAGGCTTAAATTTTAAGTTTTGCCTTCCTTTACAGTCCACTTCCTGGGGCCAAGCCTTTTTTTTTCTTTTTTTAAGTATTCCGAAACATATGCTACTGTAGTTGCATGTTCAAACACTCATGTGGAAACAGTCCCCTGGACTTATACGTTCATTCTTAAAACACTGGAGTATGCAAACAAAGATGCAGTGGGCAGAAGGCCAGTTAATAAATCTCATTTCCTACTAGCATCTGCATGAAACAGAGCTATAGGGAGTAGCTCCTCCAGGGAGAGCCAGAGCACGACTCATTCGCTCTGTGAATTAAACAGTGTCACCTCAGATGGCCCACACCACATTTATTTTTTAAGCAGCTCTTAAAATATATGGATTTCTCGTGCTCATAAATGCACTGAGGAAGCTGGGTCCAAGGCACTCACACAGTAGTGAACATGAACGGTGGAAACATCCACACAGTCCTGCTGAGCCATTTTTGCACCGGCTCCTTTCAACTGAAATTACTAATGGGAATAATTTCCGAAAGGTAACTTGCTCTTCCTATAAAAGCGCACCCGGGTTTCAATAATGGTGTACCACCCTCTCCAGTCCAGGCTACAAAAATGGGCTTGGTTACACAAAGAGATACCTGGATTAAGATAATCTGGGTCATGAACCATATTTGACCCTTATCTGTAAACAATCCAGTGCAAATGTCATGACGATAATGTCTCTTGCTGGGAAGAGTGACCATCTGTCCAGTTAACAGTGCTGGAAAGAACAGTGTTGTTCCCTAGGTGTCCTCTCCTCTTCTCACCTATGCCAGCTCTTGTCCTGGAGCTCCGGGAAGATCCCTTTGCAGTAGTAATGGCATTCTTCTCGTATTTACATAGATCGCTTAAGAAAGTCTTTGTTTTAAATGGTTGAAGCTAACAAGCAAATACAGAAAATGAAGCCAAAGGTAAGGGAACTGCTGGTAAAGAAGTCAGCAACGGAATCAGGAAAAGAATTCCCTCTGATCGTCCCAGGACTCCGGTCTTACCCAGACACTCCATGGGACTCAAGAAGAACTCTTAAGCACATATAATTTTTGAGGGCTATAATGAACCCACCACCAAAGTAGACTTTATTTGGTTAAATCTCTCTACTTGGGCTTTCACAGTACCTTCCAAGTTTCCTCAGCAATTACATGGCAATATTATTCCAGCCTCAAGATGCCAAAGTAATTATGGAACACTTCCTGGATAGAAAAATGTCTCACATTTTTCCTTCCCCTATGCCCCTCCAAAAAAATAAGTGAGAGTTGTACTACATGGGCCATCCACTTTGAAAGGAAAGCAGACCAAAGAAAACATAAGGTGGATCTGTCTTAGCGTACACCCTTTGTATAATTTAATACCAATGCCACCTTGGAGGATTCCTTCTTCATTTAACCTATGACATCTCTCACTATGGTGTCCAGTAATCCTATTATATAAAATACAAATGCAATAATGCTCTTACTGACTTCAGAATTTTGTACAGTCAGATCTTCTTTAAATTCAGTTTTGTTTTTCATAGAATTTCAGGTACCATTACAGGGACAAACTGGAAATAATTTAGGACATGGAAATAACTTAGATTGAATTTAAAAGGTAAATAAGATTTCATTTTATAGCAATAGTTTGCCACCAAAAGGTAGCATTTAGCCTTTCCACCACCAAGTAATTTTCCATTGCCATTTCAAGTTTGTTTATATGACTAATAAAACCCAACTAGGCAACTTCCTTTGGCGTATGTGGTAAAATTCGAACTCTTACAAGCAACTGCTACTTATATGGCAGAGATTAAATCACTTAAGAAACGAGGGTTTCAAATTTATTATCCGTAAGAACAGTTGAAAGAAGTGAGGTTTAAAAGCAACTCAGGGTTTGGGTTTTTTGTTTTTCAATTCTATTTTAGGCTTTGGAATGTGCACAGGGAAAGGTGGATGAGTAAGGGAGAGAAGGGACCCAATGTTCCAATCACAAGGATCTTCAAAAGGAGACAGTCCCAGAAGCTGTGGACCAATTTTGGTTTATATTAAGAGAATAACAAGTGCTTGGAATCTGTAAGGATGCCATGTCAACCTATTAGCTGGAACCATAAGGCATGAGATTTTGGTGACCTCATGGGCACAGCCAAAATTAACTCCAAGTATTTATGTAACTGCCAGAGATGACAGGGCAAAGGTTGCTTATGATTTTTTTTTTTTTGAGTCAGCAAATAGGGTTTCTTTGGCCACAGAGGAAGTCGGGGTCCTCGTGGTCCTATTTTGTAATTATGTCATATTTATACACACCACCGAATACCCACAATACCATCTGAACAAACGTTTAGATGAAGGCGTTAAAAAAAAAGAGTTATTTCCTGTTGCTCACTAGCTGAGAGGATGCGCTTTAGAGGTATGTGTGCTCTGCCTGAAGGCAAAAGCATTGTTAGTGGTTATCAAGGTAACATTTAAAAATAACTACCCTAGTACAAAAGAACTTCAGAGGAAATATGAGGGAAGCTATCAGTCTCCCCTCAAGTCTGGCCTTGAGCTGCATTAGGCTCTAGCTGCATTCTCCATTACATTGTTATCCTTATCAAACAATGCAAACAATTTTAATGAGCTTATCTACTAGAACATACTGCCAGATATGCTAATGTAAAAATGATGCCAACCTTACAGTCCGACTCATTAATCAAAAAGCTCACAAAACAATGACCAAGATCAGTCCCAGCCTCACATCAGACCTCAGCAAAATAGCAGGAATTACCTTCCTACTGTTTAAACAAGGGCGGGCTCCCCCACCCATGCGGAGGCTATAAACTCCTAAGAAAATGCATAAGGGCACCCGGTTTCCCTCAGGTCCATTGCAGTCCGGTCTCTTTCTAATAAACCACGGGTTCTATGGAGAAGATTTTGGTGAATGTCTGACACGGTGACCTCTGCTGTCAATCCTTGCACCAATCAGCGAGCAGAATTCTTACAAAGCTCCATCAATCTGGCGGTTTAACATCACAGACTGCAGCTTAATCTAGAGGATTCCATCTTTCCTGCACACACACCAGGGCAAGCGCAAACATTTTTCTCGCCATCCTCCCGTTCTCTGCCTTTAGGCACAGCCTACCCAATGGTTCCTTTAAAATCTAAAGGAAAGGAGAAAAGGAAGTGCTACAGCGTGTCTCTCTTTGGAGAAAGGGAAGAAATTGCTTGCGTTTTTACCAGTGTGGTAGGAAGGCGATGGAAGGAGACCCCTCACAGGCAGCAAACCTATTCACAAAATGCTCTCCATGTGCAATCATGAAGCCTCAATGCACGGCTAACATGACACATGGAAACAGCAAATGATCACAAGCGCCCTCGTGAACGCACGTCTGCAGCCCGGTCCGGGCGCAGTGTCCGCTCCATTATATAACGGGCCGGATTTCCGCGCGCCCCCGCCGAGCTCCCCCGCCCGGCGCCACTCCCGGTGCCAGCCCCATTACCTGTAGGAACGCTCCCCGCGCACTGTGTGCTTCCGGAAAGGAATGATGGTCCCGTTATCCTGGATGATGTCGTTGTTGTTCTCGCCATTTGGGGACAGGGTTTGGGTCGGACCAGGCATTGGCGCACTCCCGAGGTAGGGAACAAACCGCGGCGGGCTGGCTGGTGAGGAAGGTGGCTGCGTCGCGTCTTCCCGCTCGCCTGCTCCTCGCGCAGACCTTGCCTGCCGCCTGCTCGCTGGCTCCCTTCTCCCAGCTCGGCTCCCGCCCCGCCCTCCTGCGTCCCGCCCTCCCGGCTGCTGACGTCAAAGCGCCGGCAGCAGCACCGGGTCACGTGGCCGGGCCTGTCACCATAGCAACCCGCTAACTCATCACCTCTCCTCAATTCGCACTGGGCCGAGGCGTGACCATGCCAGCAGCTCCAGGCAGGCACCGGGGCAGGCCTACATCTGGCACGTAAAACCCCAGGCCACCCCCAGCCCCCCTCGCAGACTCGCCTCGTCTGAAAACCAGCTCTTCCTCTAACCATTTCCTTTCCGACCCGTGCTCCAACTGCAGCTGTGTACACAAAAGAACGATTCAGGCAGAGGGGTGTGGGAGACCCTTTAACTCCTTCAATACCAAGTTCTTACAGCATTCAAATTAAGCCCGGTCTGGTTTCAAAAAATATATAGAAAGATATGGTGGCCTGCTTCTAGAAAACGTTCACCTTATCGGCTTCCTCCCCCATTCTCTCAACAGCAGGAACCTCCTTCCCAAAAGAAGCCCCAAAGCTGAAAACATAAAAGAAAACTGCTTTTCCTTCCAATCAATGTAGCCTTTCCTTTATAATGTGAAGATTAAAGATTGCAAATTAAGAGATTATCTGCACAAAAGAATTCTCAAAGAGGGCTTAAAAAAATAGCTACCCTTTTAGCACAGGGTAACCCAAGAGCCCCCAATTCCAATTCTTCAACTGCCTCTAGATACCGATAATTAACTCATTTATTTTATTTTCATTTGTATTAAACAAGTCAACACTCAAGTATTTGAAAGCTCCCCACATTCTAGCTGTTCTGTGTCATTGCCATGCAATTTTCAAATACATTGGCTATGAGACAAGTGCGATTATCATCACCCCTATTTTAAAATGAGTAAACTATTGCATGGAAACCAATTTGACAATAAACTTCATATATTTAAAAAAAATGAGTAAACTAGTGAGATTAAAGTAACTTGCTCAAGGTCACAGAGCTAGGAAGTGGTGAACTGGAACATCAAAATGACGTGCTTTTTATCAATGTGATTGGACAGTACTGATCTATATTTAATGTGAGCTCATAAATATAGATCAAGGTAAGTAAGAATCAAGTACTTTATGTACCTTCGCAACATGACCACTGTGAACAGACCTGTGAGCCGAATTGCTAGTACTAGGCAAAGTCGATGGATTAGATTAGAAACTCTCCACAGACCCCAGATGCATCCATTGCTTTCCTTCAGAGAGGAGAAGAGACTTTAAAGGATCTCTGCTCATCAAAAGTGGTCTCTGACCTCTTGTGGGTGTGAAGGGAAGAACCGGGGTATAAAAGACAGCATAAATGTATGTAGCAGAAAGTACGAGGCTATATGGCTCATCCCTTCACATCATTGTATGGTTTATCAGCTTTATCATTTTGTGGTACAGACATTTAAAAAAAAAAAACAACCCACAACTTTGTCATTCCTGACAATTCTCCAGTGTATCTCCGTGGTAATAAGTTATTTCTGGCACCAAGCTTCTAGAATTAGAAGCAAAAAGTTCGCAACCCAGATGGTAATGATAATCTCAAACAGGGTTTTTTGGGTTTTTTTGTTTTTTGTTTTCTATTTTATATTCTTCTTTGGGGCCATATTTTAGAAGTTTTTGTTTTCTGCTTTTCCAGTGAACTCCAGTGAATCTCATCACATGAGATTTTTTTCCCCCTCGTACAGTAAGGATCTACTTCTGACCTAAGACTTGCAAGGTACACAAACATATCTAAGTACAAGAGATATACAGCAAGCCTCACACTGCACAGTGAGCTAATGAGGCCTGTGAGTGTGTGTAGTCATTGCTACAAAGATCCACAGTTCCTCTTACTATTTCTGTTACTGGCCCCACAGTTGTCAATTTCCTTACTAATTTGTTCCCTTTCACCAAAGCTTCCCCTTTCTTTGGGGATAGTCTGGAGGTGAAAAGCACAGTCTACAAATCAAGTATTTAATGTTTTTAGAGTACATCCTCTCATTTTGGGTTCTTTAGTACAGCTTTCTTCTCCACGATCCCATATTTAAGCAATAATTGGTGTTATCATGGGGACTAAATTTGTCAGAATTTGAATGTATAGCTCATTGACTGTCCCATCTTATTTTGTGGAAATTATAGTCCCACTGTTTCTATGCTGCTTATGAAGGAGAGGACTATGGCCAAGAATTTGGGTTGATGGGCTAAAAGGGAGGGGTGGTGAGTCAGGTGAAGGAGGTATCTAAGAATCCTTGTAAATCTTCTTCTAAGACTGCTGTGAGCCATGATACTATAAAGGGACCCAGAGAGCTCCAGAGACCTGTGATTACCCTCGGAGACACTGGGGTAACCGGGGTAATAATTTGAAAATACTAAACAGATGTGTTTTCATTCCTTTCCCCATAAATCAAGTAGCCTGGCAGCCATTCTCCCATTCAGCCCTAGGGAAAAGGAGAGGGCAAATTCCACTTTGGGAAGGTGGTTGTAGGATACAGGGGAAGTGCCAAAAAGGCAGGGAGGGGGAGGAAAGAGTCTACCCCTTCCAAACCTGACTGAGTATAAGGAGATGAAAGGAGGAAAAATCACGTCCCCAAAGGGAGATGTTACAGAGGTCTGGCTTTGTTCTCAGCCTCTGGGACTTACCTTGACCTCCTTTCCCATTTGAGACTCTGAGAAATAACCACCTCAGTGAGCGTCTCCCCAACACTTCCCTCCCCAAGCAAGGTACAGTCCCAGCACAATCAAGACTAAAATCAGTGGCTTGGTATGGTTAGGCAGAAGGGCCAGGGGGAAGGAAGGACATCTAAAAAACTGAACAACCACCCAAGAGACAGAGTTATTCAAAGATAGTCTAAACTCCAATAGGTTAGAATTCTGTGGATTGACAAGTTTAAAACCATTTGTTTTCCCACCTCTCATCAGGGTAAGGACCACCACATAGATCAATTATAGAAAAAAATAACTATGCAAAAGCATCTATGAATATCTGAGTGTGGATTAAGGTTTTATCTTATGTACCCAAGTGTTTCTAAAATAAAATATATGCAGACCATTGTCTTTCATTTCCAACTGCCCCACGGAGAAACGGCTCCTTCATCAAGCATCAGGATTAAAACTGGGCCTCTGGAGCCAGTCAGATCTGGGTTCCTTGCTTGGTTTCATTACCTGCTGGCTATGTGACCAGAACAAGTTACTTTGCATCTTTAAGATTTAGGCTCCTCACTTTCCTCACCTAGACAGTAGGTGTGATAATACTGCTTTCATATGGTTGCTGTGAAGATGAAGTTACAGAATATATTTAAGGCAGTTAACACAGTGTCTGGCATATGACAAAGGCTCTTTAGTGGTAAATGTTCTATATAAGGCGGCGCCAGGGTGGCTGAGTCCGTTAAGTGTCCAACTTCGGCTCAGGTCATGATCTTATGGTTTGTGAGCTCAAGCCCCGCATGGGGCTCTGTGCTGACAGCTCAGAGCCCGGAGCCTGCTTCATGTTGTTTGTCTGTCTGTCTCTCTCTCCCCCCTCCTCTGCTTGTGATCTGTTGCTCTCTTAAAAATAAACATGAAAAAATAAATAAAATAATAGGTAAGGCATATTCTCGTGTATGAGAAGCTGGTACAATAGGGAAGGTCCTAGGCTTGTCCTTGAGGAACTCATGAGGTTGTAGTGAGCAAGATAAAAGTACCAGCAATTATGATACAACATAATGCTGTAATAATGGTACCATACAGGGTGACATAGACCCATCAAAGATGAGCACCTAATTTAGAATGGAAATTAGGAAGGAGGTCTGAAAAGTTCCCCCAAGGAACTATCTCCTAAGCTTTGGGTGAGTAATAATTATAACCTTTTTTGTTCACTTCCTGCATGCAAGATAGAATGTGAGATCCATTAGGGTAGGAGTTCCAAATCTTTTGTTCACTGCTATCTCTGGATCTCCTAGAATGGAGCCTGGCAGGTAGTAGGCACTAAATGAATACCTAATTCATTCAGTTATTCAATATCTGATTTGATTCTCCCAAAAACCCTAATGACAAAATTTAGGCAAAAAGAGGAAACGCCACTTGTCCAGTATTGGGTCTCAGGGTTTCCTGGCCCCAAAGTTCATATGCTTATCCATTAGGCTGTATCGCATTTAAAACAGAATGGTAGGGGCGCCTGGGTGGCTCAGTCGGTTGAGCGCCGACTTCGGCTCAGGTCATGATCTCACGGTCCGTGAGTTCGAGCCCCGCGTCCAGCTCTGTGCGGACAGCTCAGAGCCTGGAGCCTGTTTCAGATGCTGTGTCTCCCTCTCTCTGACCCTCCCCGTTCATGCTCTGTCTCTCTCTGTCTCAAAAATAAATAAACGTTAAAAAAAAAAAAATTAAAAAAAAAAAAAAACAGAATGGTAGTATAGTGAGAAGATAAAGGATTTCTCAGGCAGATCTACTTAGGTACAGAAGTAGGAAAGGGAGTGAAGTCTCTGGGAAACAGCAATCTGTTTAGTATGGACCAAGAGCAGAGTACACAGCACCAAAAGACAGGGCAAGGACCAGGTACAGAAAGGTGCCATGGCCCAGTGAAGGAGCTTGAACTTAATTCTGAAGGTGTTTTAGAAGCATGAAGTGTTGTAGGGAGAGAAATTAATGGTGCAGTTTGCGGATTGCAAAGGTCTGATGCTGGTTGTAGATGCTGGTTGTAGTGTAGAGAATATTGGAGAAGGCTAACATGAGTCAGCAATAAAGGCCTCAACTAAATCAGTGGCCAAGGGGCTGTGGAAGCAAGCACAGATCTGTGATCTTCAGAGGGTGTAATTGTTAGGATTTTCTGACTAAATGGGTGTGGGCACCATCGTTGATGGAGGTTAAGGGTAGTTAGTGAAGGAGAAAGACATTTCAAATGAATTTCAAGTTTATGGCTTGGTTGACCAAATAGATAATGGGATCATTTATCAAACTAGGAAATAAAGATGGAATCGCCCTTCTGGAAGAAAGGCTGTCAAAAGTTTGTATAGAGAGAAGTACCTCTAGGACACCCAAGTGATGAGAACGAGTGGTTACTGGGTTTCACACATAGTGGGTGTTCATTTAATATTTGTTGAATAAAGGAATATATGGGTCCTTGAATTTATTTGGTATGCTTGACTTGGATATACATAGGATTTGGAGGAAATATCTCATAGGTGAGAACTGAAGCTGTGGGTGTTGGTGCCCATAGAGCGAAAGAGAAGGCTTGGCGTAGAACTCTTTAAAAGCCCGAGAATAAAAGAGAAGCCTGCGAAAAAAGACAGGGGGATTTTGCTTGGTGGGGCTATTCAAAGAGGGAGTGGTTTCACTGTGCCCAAAAGAGAAACGAATTTCAAAAAGAAATCTCTCAAGACAAATGTCACAAAGTTTGAATCACATAAGGGCAGAGAAGGGTTTACTGGATTTGAGGTGTTCTCAAAGGTAGTTTTAAGAGGTTGGATTTCAGATCAGACCCATTAATGATAACTGAAGAAAATAAAGAAATAATCAAGTATGGAGAACCGTAATTCTCTGCAAAGTCACTAATATTCTGACTAAACCAAGATATTCAAGGAAGAAGGAAATATTAAATCAAGGTTCATACGTAGTACTGGAAACTAACTGGAATCAACAAGTATTTGCACTAAAAAGTTTCCAGCAATATTGGAGGGGCCAATATGTTCATTAATGTGCACCTGTTAGGCACCAGATGAACTGACCCTTCCTGTGAGCCCCCATTCTAGGGGGGGTCATGACCCACATCCCAACAGAATGATAAAACATATTTAAAATGCATGTTTGGAGAACAGCATTACTAAGTCAGACCCAGAGGACACAGAGCCATGAGAGTAACAAGCAAAAAAAGGAAAGCATCAGATGTCTCAAACACAGGCCTACTCAAGGAAGATCAAACTGGGTACCACCACCGATTTTAATTTTTAGAGTTCCTAGCCTATAGCACAATCGCATTTCTCTGGAGACTTCAGCCAGCAAGCACTGCCAAAAATCCTGGTCTACTTTTCTAACATGTGAAGTTCATCTAGGACAGGGATTTTGCATTATCTTGGATTTGAGAAATCAAAAGACCATACAGAGAGGATCTGAAATCATTAGCCAGGAATGGATATTAATCCTGATTCCATCCCAGAAGCCCTTACTCATCACAAATGCCTTTTCCAGGTGAAAACATGTTCACTGAAGCTGATAATCGCTGCTGTCAAAGGCATTCACAGCTGTCACACCACTTTAGATGGGGGGCTTCCTTAGATTGTTATCACCTCCGGATGTAGACAGAAGATTCCACTTAGCAGTCACATTGCTGCCCTGGGACAAGTAATATCTCTCATGTGTATGTCCTAGGACATTTTCCAGCAGAGAATGGCAGGGACAAGTTATCAATCAATGGCTTAAAAATATGCTCCACATCTAAAATAATAGTAGTGGAATATACAATTGGCCAGCCAGTGGTGCTGGTCCTGAAATTGCATTGGTGGCATAGAAGTGTATTTGGGATTGGTTCTTGCTCACTACTTTTAATCCCAAGGCATCAAAGATTTTTATTAGTTCTTTCTTTAGATCTGATGAGAGTTTTATGATATGACGCCTCCTGATTTTAGTAATAGCCTTTTACTTAAAATTGGTGCATAAGGTATTCCCCCTACATGAAGTTCCCTTTAAAGCCAACTTAAAAGGTGTGCTCATTCGTGATGGACTTTTGAGATTATTTGTCCTTGGAGATTACTTATCAGCCATATTTATAGCTACGCTGATATATTCATATAGAATTTTGCAAGCCTCCTATCTGCTGGTAAAATAGCAAGGTTTCCATAATGTCAAAAGACAGAACATCGCCACTGCCTAAGATGTCTTGTGTGTTGGAATTTTCTGATTTGCGATTCCTTGGATTTTCTCAAGCTTTGGACTTAACTTTGTGGAATAATTCATAGAACATGATGGGAATGCAATTTAAAAACACTCAGCACTATGATTTCTGTAATCTTTCAATCAAATCTGTGCAATGTGAGGTTTCAGTCTATTAAATAAAAATGTGCTTTTGAATTATACCAGCTGGCTAAATTTAAGAGCCTTAAGTATGCTTTCCATAAAAATACAATGTTATAAATGTTATAATTGAAAAATGTATTAAGTATCCCAGAAATATAGAAAATAAAGTAACCATGCCTGGGGAAACAGGTAAAGCTTTGACCAAGGCAGTGATCAGGGCTCATTCATTCAACAAATATTTATAGAGCACCTACTATGCGCTAGGAACAATTATAGGTTTTGGAAATACAGAAATTAACAAAACTAGGTGAAATTTCCTGCCCTCATGCAATTTTCACTTGAGTGAGTGCATATGTTATGGGGTTGAGGGGATAGTCAGAAGAGAGGAGTTCAGAAAGGTAACAGAAGGACCAGAATGTACAGGGCTTTGAATGGCCGTTGTAAAGACTTCAACTTAAAACTAAAGTTAGAAGCTACTTATTTGTAGCAGCGTTAGCAGCGTCTGCTGGCACAGATGTGGAATGCTAACAATGGCAATGATTAGCAATAGCAACGCCTAACATTTACTGAATATTTAACGGACCAAGTGCTAGTCTTTAATTGAACAGGTACTTTAATCCTCAGAAGCTTATGAGGAAGGAGCAACTTTAAACCTCACTCGTTAGAGGAGGTAACTAGTTAAAAATAACTTAGCCTAATCACCAGCCAGGAAGTGGCAAAGCTGGGCAGGAATGTACCTGCCAGGTGTCAAAGTAGTCATTCTTAATCATTAAAAACAGCCTGCCTTCCACTGGAGTCTGATAAAACCTGGTGGTGGGGGGCGGGGGGGGGGGGGTGGTGGTAAGAATGCAGAATCTAAGGTTGGAGAGTAGCAGGGATGAGACAGCAGAAGAACACAGAGGCAAGAGAATGTAGATTGCTACCCTGAAGGCAATTAATTCGGTCAAGGGGGCAAAGAAGTAAAGCCAGAAAAAGGCTGAAGGCAGGAACAGCCAGGAGGGGATGGTAAACTCTACAGAACAGCACTATCCATGGGAAGAGGTTGGAAGAAGTGGAAGGATAGGAGTTGAAAATTATGGTTAAGGAAATGTGGGGCAGGGTGTAGTAGGAAGAGATACCAGGATTTGGGGTTAGCGATATACATGATTAATAGAGACAAAGTATTTTCTTACCCTTTATTGATAGTAATTAACTTTTCCCCCCTGAGTAAACCTCAACTATCAATGTCCATTTCTTTGCTATCTTCTGGAGTGGAAAAGACAACCACAGGCACTGATTTTTGGTACTTGTTTCTGAAGTTAAAATCTGCTTTCATTTTCACTATGCCAAGATCATTATAATTCAACCATCCAGCTGTAGACATGACTATTTGAGTGCTCTCATGGAAATGTGTCTGAGCCCAAATTCATGAAATTCCTTTATTTCTTTCCCCTATTTTATTTCCATGTTTACATAAGCACATCTTGCTGAATTGAGGGGACAAAAGGCATCTTGGGCTCAACTGTGTGGCAAGAGAAATGATGAGCCTATAGGTACAATTAATAAATAATCTTCCAGAAGTCCTCAGAAGCTTTCAAGAGAGGATTTCCCTAGGGCTCCCAAAAGTCAACTAACTGATTTGGCTTTATTTCTGACTTTGATATTAAGAAGTTCAGGGGCGCCTGGGTGGCTCAGTTGGTTGAGTGTCCAACTTTGGCTCAGGTCGTGCTCTCACGCTCTGTGGGTTCGAGTCCCATGCCGGGCTCTGTGCTGACAGCTCAGAGCCTGGAGCCTGCTTCGGATTCTGTGTCTCCTTCTCTCTCCGCCCCTCCCCACTTGTGCTCTGTCTCTCAAAAATAAATAAATGTAAAAAAAAAAAAAAAATTAAAAAAAAAAGCTCAAACTGAGTCAAGAGACTCATTAATATAATTGTGAAGCCAGGAGGCAGGGTAATTGTGCAGTGAAGAGACAATAGTTCTAACAGGCACTGGTGGCCTTCAAAATTTCAGAGGCACCCAGAACTTGGGCTACCAGCAGCAACCAGGGACACTGGGAGGGTGGGGCTTCGCTGTCAAGTATGATGTTCATGACAGCCGAGCTGTGGCTCACGAATGTCTCCTCTACAGCTTGTCAAGGGAACATGAGGCCAGCAGCTGGGAAGCAGTGTGAGTAATGGAAGAGAAATTCCCCAATTTCTGACCTCATCCAAATAAAATTTTTAAGAAGAAAATTAAAGAAGCTTAGTTCATTAAAAAAAAAAAAAAAAAAAAAAAAGAATGCAACTGGAAATCATGAAGACTACGTTTCTATCAGAAGTGTTCTAATTAGAGCTTATACTGTGCTTAACCAAGAGCTCATAAAGCCAAGTACCTTCATGTCCTCAATTCACATTCACTGAACATCTACAGAACATGAACATGAAGGGTCCAACTACACAGCAGAGCACAAGAAAACAAAGAGTCATCTTCAGCTAGCTTCCACTTAATTTCTAAATGAAGTTATCAGATTCTTAGGAAATACAAAAGGATCTTAGTCTCAACACCATATGGAAAGCCACGAGTTAAAAATCAGCTGATATAACTCCAATCAATTCTTCAGATTAGATCTCCTCCACAGCTTGCCTCTCATACTTTCCCCCAAGCCCCTAAATTCCAGTCTTCAGGGAAGATCCTATCAGCCTTTAAGAATGCAATGGGATCATTATAAACAAGAAGCAATGGCATGGCTAGTGAATTTTTATTATTTTTTGTCTTTCCATCCTTGTGGGAACAATTCCTTCAAACCTTGTGATTCTAGCTGAGTTTGACAATTACAATATTTCATCTTCCTGGCCCTAAGGATTGGTTCAGAGTTAGGCCTATGATCAAGCTATTTAGAATATTTCTCTAGCTTTAAAAAAAATTAAAGCCGCAGTGTGTGTGTGTGTGTGTGTGTGTGTGTGTGTGTGTGTGTACACACATGCGCACCCTTGTACTTGGGGAAGGGCAGAGATAACAGCCTCCTTATTGAAAATAGCACTCTAGAATTGAGAAAACATGGTATAAATTGTTCGGCAAGAAATAAAAGGCATCCAAATCAGAAAAAAGTAAAACTGTCACCATTTGCCTGTGACATGATATTACATATGAAAAATCCCAAGGACTCCATGAAAAACCTGTTAGAATAAATGAATTCAGTGAAGTTTCAGAGTACAAAAATCAGCGTACAGAAATCTGTTGCATTTCTAGATACTTATCAACTATCAGAGAAATTAAGAAAGCAATCTCATTTATAATGAGATCAAAAAGAATACAATACCTAGGTATAAACTTAACCAAGTAGGTGAAAGACCTGTACCCTGAAAACTATAAGACACTGATGAAAAAATTGAAGACACAAATAGATATTCCATTATCATGGATAATATTGTTAAAATGTTCATACTATCCAAAGCAATCTACAGATGCAATGCAATCCCTATAAAAGTTCCAATGGCATTTTTTCATACAAATAAAAACAGACAATTCTAACTTTTGTAGGGAACTACAAAAGATCCAGAATAGACAAAGCAATCTCAAGGACAAAGCTGGAGGCATCACACTTCTTGAAGTCAAACTGGAATACAAAACAGTAGTAATCAAAACAGTATGGTACTGGCACAAAAACAGACACATAGATCAGTGGAACAGAATAGAGAGCCCAGAAGTAAACCAATACATAGGATTAATTTATGACAAAGGAGGCAAAGAATATATAATGGGGAAAGAACAGTATCTTCAATAAATGGTGCTGGGAAAACTGGACAGCAACATATGTTAGAATGAAACTGGACCCCTACATCATACAGAAAAATGCCTAATAGATTAGAGACTTAAACAGAAGACCTAAAACCTTAAACCCCCTGGAAGAAAACATAGGGGTAAAGTTACTTGGTATCAGTCCTGGAAATTATTTGTTGGATTTGACACCAAAGCAAAGTCAACAAAAGCAAAAATAAACAACTACATCAAACTAAAAACCTCCTGTATAACAAAGGAAACCATCAACAAAATGAAAAGGCAACCCATAAATTAGAAAATATTTGCAAGTCATATTTGACAAGGGGTTAATATCCAAAATACATAAAGAACTCCTACAACTAAATAGCAAAAAAAAATCTGATTTAAAAAATGGAGGGAACTCAACGCATTTTCCAAAGATGATATACAAATGGCCAACAGGTACTTGTAAAAGTGCTCAACGTCACTAATTATGAAGGACATGCAAATCAAAACTACAATGAAGTGTCACCTCACACCTATTAGAATGACTAGTAGCAAAAAGACAAGAAATAAATGTTGGCGAGGATGTGGAACTAAAGGAATCCTCGTCCATTGTTGGTGAGAATGTAAATTGGTACAGCCACTCAGGAAAGTAGTATGGAGTTTCCTCGAAATGTGAAAAATACAAGTAACATATGATCCAGAAATTCTACTTCTGGGTTGTTAATGGGAAGAAAATGAAAAAAATATCTGCACCCCCACATTCATAACAGCATTGTTTATAATGGCTAAGACATAGAAGCAACCTAATGTATAAGGACACATGCATGGATAGAGAAAACATGGTAAAATTCCCCCCATATTGGAATAGTATTCAGCCATAAAAAACAAAGATCTCTTGCCATTTGGGACGACATGGATAGACCCTGAGGTCATTACGCAAAGTGAAATAAGTCATACAGAGGAATACCAAATGATCTTACTTATTTGTGGAATCTAAACCAGCCAGCCAACCAAACAACCCCCTAAGTCAGAGATACAGAGAACAGATTGGTGGTTACTAGAGGTGAGGGGTGAGAGTTAGGTGAATGGATGAAGGGAGCCCAAAGGTACAAACTTCCAGTTATAAAATAAGTAAGTCCTGAGAATATAATGTACAACATGGTGACAATAGTAATACTGTACATTTCAAAGTTGAGGGAGTAGACCTTAAAAGTTCTCATTTTCACAAACAAAAAAACCCATTTGTAACTATGTGTGGTGATGGATATGAACAAGATTTCTTGTGATCATTTCCAATATATACAGATATCGAATCATTATGTTGTACACACAAAACCAATACAATGTTATATGTCAATTATATCTCAATTTAAAAAAGAAAATATAGTATACATTGTATAGTTACTATTTTTGCAAGGAGTAGATGTTGAAAGAGGTCATAGTTAAGATTAATGGACCACTCAAATTTGAATCTAGATGCTGGTCCTTCAAAATTGAGTAATCTTGACAAATTACTTTCCCTACTTTCAGCTTCCTCGTCCATAAAATGGGGCATACGAAGATTTACAAAGTAACACTTTGAGATATAAAGCTAGGTTCTTGCTTTATCTGCTGAGGTCACCATTTTTTTAGGCTTTTCCCTTCAGAGGTTTGATCTATTTCTCCTCTCCTCGAATCTAGGCAGGCCCTGTGGAAGCTTTGAGGGATAGATTTTTAGCAGTATATTTTATTGGCATAAAAATTATGCCAACTAGTTCCTAGCCTTACAATCACTAGCAGCTTCTGCCTTGGTCTCTTGGAATCCAGCTGCCCTGTAAGAAGCTTAATTATCCTTCATCACCATGCTGTGGGAAGTATAAGCCATGTGGAGAGGCCCTGTAGGAACAGATCATGGGGAGGAAGAGAGCAGGGAAAGAAAAGGAGCGATAGGGAATGGTGGTTCCAAGGCTCATGACCAAAGGTCCCAGCCACCGCAGCTAATAGTGATCCACTATGTGGATCAGAGATAAATTGTCTAGCCAAGACCTTCCTGAATCCCTGATCCACAAAACCATGAACTATAACAAAATGGTTAAGTTTAAGAGTTGGGGGATCACCTGTTACACAGGAATATAGATAACAGCAACACCCTACTGAGTCCCTATTGCTGCATAAAGGATCACTCCAAAATTTAGTGAGTTAAAACAGCAATCATGATCTTTTATTCTGCAGGCTGACTGGACACAAGTAGCAGGTTGTGACTTATGATCTCTCAAGCAGTTGTAATTAGAAGGTAGCCAACTAAAAAAAAAAAAAAAAAAAAAGAAGGTAGCCAACTACTGAAGACATCTTAATGGCTTTCTCAGCCTCCCAACTGATGGTTGATGTTGCCTTTTGGTTGGGACCTCAGCTGGAGCTCTTGTGGAACACCCACACACACCTCTCCACACGGCTTGGGCTCCCTCACAATATGGAGCTGGATTCCAAGCATGATCATCCCTAAAGAACAGGCAGAAGAGGATGGGATTTCAGAATCTACTCTTAGAAGCCCTAAGAGTAACTTCTATCATACTTCGCTGGTAACCCAGTTGCAAGGAGGGATACAGACTCCATCAGAACCATAAATGGGAGGATGTCAAAGCACACTGTAAGAGAAACATGTGGTAGCCGTCTATGAAAAATAGATTCTGACACACATACATCTTTTTCGACCTCCTTACTCCCCATTTCTTCCTCACAGGGTTGTTAAAGAATTTGAGAGAAGAAAAAAAAAATCAGTGCTCAAGTACTGAGTTTCAAAATAGACTTTAAAGCCCCTGGCATGGAAAATAACCTGAAGAAAAATTTGTGAGCCTCAGAAGTCTGATTTTCAAGTATTAAAGGCTTAAGATCCTTGAATGACTCAGAACTTAAAGTTCATGCTATAAATCACAAGACCACATGACTAGCTGGAGACTGTTGAGGTAGGAGGCTGATGAGTTACCCTGAGAAGGGATCCTGCCCTCCCTCCTATTCCCAGCCATGCCTCAAGCCAATGGGAATCTGCAAGTAGAAAGAACCTGTCCTTTGCCTTATGTCTGGAACCCTAAGGGAAGGCAAAGCCACACAGAGGTTTCTAACTCACCACAACACAGAACATGAGGGGATAGATATGACTGAATGGCTTAGCAGGATATGGATTTTTCTGCAGAAAGGCCAAATATTTCTGAGGAGAGAGGGAGAACACACCTGACCCCATGTGGTAGCCACAGAAACATTAGCAGAAAATAGACGTGGTCTGCTGACCAAGCAGGTTTTCCTGAGGGAGAGTTGCCATGAGAGCAACTCGAAAAATCAGATCTTCATTCAGGTTTCCAGAAGCACCTTATAAAAATGTGGTGTGGTGTCCACGGTCATCGCTGCCTTCCCTCACTGAATATGCAGGCCAGAGGCAGAAGCAGAAATTAGGTTGGCGCCATTGGTTTGCACGATGCTCGGTGCATTCAATGAGGAAGCAGCTCCCTCACTCGGCTCCCCTCCTTGTCACCTCTCCTGCTTGAACTGTACCCATACCCAGCACTCAGTTTTGACTCCTCACAATCTCCACCTCCCATCCCCATCTCTGATTCTGTCACCGTATCTGTTCATTTCAGTGAGACCCGAGACATGGAGGCCCCTCTTTTTCTTCTACCTCACACCCTACTGCACACCTCTTACCTCAGGCCTAGATGAGGAGACTCCTGAGAGGTTTCCTTACTTCCTTATTCTTATTTCTCAAGAAATAAGACCTCTCACCATAAGAGATATCTTTTGACCTCTCACCATAAGAGATATCTTTTATCCCTCCTTTTTCAAATGCCTTCACTGGTTTCCTATCACTTTCAGGTTAAACGTTCCAAGTCTTGCTTTTGACACTGACGTGCCCTATATAATCAAACTCCCTTTAGAAACATATCCCTCACCATATACAGTAAGGGTGGGATTTAATTTGGTTTTACCTCTTACCCTGGAATGCTAGTCCTGCCTTCTGCTGTCAGCCTAGGAAAAGACTTCTCTACATATCGAGAGAAGAGAGATGAGTCGAGAGAAGAGCCTGTTAATATTTGTTTTTTGTTTGTTTCTTAAATAGGCTCTGTGCCCAGCGTGGAGCACACTCAAGACTTGAACTCATAACCCTGAAATCAAGACCTGAGTGGAGATCAAGAGTCAGATGCTTAACCAACTAAGCCACCCAGGCACCCCAATATTTCTATTTTGAATCCTTCACATAGGCCCTTGCAGAAATGGATTTTTCCTTCTGATCATTGTACTGGACCATGTTCAGTGGGACTGCTGGACCTCTAGACTACCATTTGAAAATAACTTCAGCTTGCCTCAGGATCAAGCGAGGAAGAGGATAGCAACTCAGGTCAAGTGAATCATGATGTAAGTGTAACAGTATCTGAGTTGTCCTCTCTTTAGAGTCCCTGTCCATCCAGGACATTCAGGACGAGGAGAGAAAGCCAGGAACATTCAGCCACCACCATCTCATCTTCACAACTGCACTGACTAGTCAGGTTACATCATGAAAGTCAGGATTTCTGTTTTCAGCAAATTAAACGATGAGCTTAAAAATTGATAGGCAATTCTTGGGGTGCCTGGGTGGCTCAGTTGGTTAAATGTCTGACTTCGGCTCAGGTCGTAATCTCACAGTCTGTGAGCCTGAGCCCTGTGTCGGGCTGTGTGCTGACAGCTTAGAGCCTGGAGCCTGCTTTGGATTCTGTGTCTCCCTCTCTCTCTGCCCCTCTCCAACTCTTTCTTTCTCTTTCTTTCTCTTTCTCTCTCTCTCTCATAAAATAAACATTAAAAAAATTATTTTTAAATCCATAGGCAATTCTTGCTTGGAAGAAATAAGGCAGCATAGTATTGCTAATTCATAGGTTCAAAGTTCTGCAGAGGGTAAGTTCTAAGGCTGGACGTCAAGTCCAAAATAAGTGTCTCTGGCCGTTACTTCCATTTGGACACAACCTGCTGAACAGCAGCCTCGCATTCTGCACGCAGAACACTCGACTCTGGGTAAAGTAAATCATTCCACAAGTGGTCCTCCTCCCACATTCACATTACTTGAGAAGAGTTCCTGAAGTTTGGACACAGTCTGTGGAGCCGAGCCAGCAAACTTCACAGTGGTTATGAAACAGCTGCAAATCCACACTTAGGTCATGCCTTGTACAAATACTCTATAAAGGATACATTCACATCGAGAAAGGCAATGTGGCTTTGCTAGTGCTCATCAAGGTGAGCAGCCTTTATTTCACTAAGATGACAATAACAACCTATTGGGGGGTTGCTTCCTATTCCTATAAATCCTATTCGAGGCTGTATACTCAACCTGGATTACTTCTTTTCTTTTCTTACAATTTTTTTCATATTTTATTTTCTCCAATCCCCCTCCTCCGAATAAACAAATAGTAATTGACTTCCCTCATCTAAAACCATCACTTGAGCCATTCACAACATTGAAGCCAAGAACCCAACCACAAACCAAAACAAAAACACTGACTTTACCTGGCAAAACAGAATGCCCTCCAGCAAGGGGAGCTGTTGCCATCCCTGAGTATTAGGGTTCCCGAAAAGATGGGTTCCCGAAAAGATCTTTTTTGGATTCCCTTGGAATATCAGTCAGGCAATTGTGAGAACCAAGTTTTCTGTGTGATTTTACACATAATTATCATTCTCTGCAAAATGGGAAATGGAAGCTCAGTGAACCTTTGGATTCTGTTCCAAAGATTTTGTAAATTTTACTGATCTCGAGATTGTTTCCATTTGCTAAAGAAAAGCAAATTCTGTAGTTCTAAAAACTGAAATAGATTTGTGTAAAATGCTTTCTTCTAATTGCAGTATGAAAAAAGTGGCATTTTCGTAGCAAAGCCTTCAGCAAATAATTCCAACAGATACTCCAGGAGCGAGGAATGATGTCAGGCTGTGAATGGGGAGGAGGACCTGGAGAGTTCAAAGTCAAGGAAGAGGTTTCAAAAGAGCTCTATTCTTCCCAGCCTCAAGTTAGGTGTTAAAAAAAAAAAAAAAAAAAAAAAAAACTTGTAGTAAACAGGATCAAGTAAATAGGATCAAGCCTGGGAAGTTGCTAAAATCCCAGCTCAAGGTAGCAGAGCAGGATTAGAAGCTCACTGAAAACTCAAATATTCAGAGCCCTGGAGCTTTGAGAGTTCCTAATGCAATAAAACCTGGGCACTTCCCCCCAGCCACAAGTCAAATCATTGAAAGATACGATAGAGCCTGTATACACACTGTTAACCTGAAGCATCAATTCTTCGTTGACCTGAAAGTTTTGACCAAAAAAGTGCTACCTTGGTTATTCTTTCCCGTGATCAATGGTGTCAAATGCCATATATTTGACATTTATGATTAACTAAAAAATATTTGACCTAATGACAAATATCACTTAATACAATGGCCACATTTTCATATCTTGGCCAGCCCACAGAAATACTACTAAGGAACACCAAGGCATCAGTAAATTAGAAAAGAAGCATACTATCTGGGTATCACTTTGTCAGTAGCTTCAGTTTAGATTATGCGCGTCAAAGAGTCTGAAGTATCATACGTCTTTGTTTTATTCTTTAAAAAAAAACAAAACAAAACATGCTGTTCAGTTATCTACCAAATCAGCAAATCCTACCCATTCTACTCCAGTTGCCTCTCAATTTCTGTTTCCATAATCCTGTCATCTGAAATACAGACAAATGTGGAAAACTTCCAAGAGTCTATCAGTGCTCTCCTTTCAATCCATTTAACGCATGTGACTGTAATTCATAGAATATGCAGAACAGTTTGAAGACATACAGAATGCGTAACATTAAAAACAAAGCTCTCTCTTACTCCTGTCCCTTGCCCCTAGAGTCCCATTTTAAATAGTTGATCTTTTTGAACTATTTTTGTTTTTAATTCTCTGGGGGGTTACAATTATAGCTCTAAAAATTCAGGAATGTTCTGTTCTTGATTTATCAACACAGTATTTTCTACTATGAAAGAAATCCAACACCTTTCTATCTATTGCTTCTTGCCTGTTTCAGTTATTGGTAATCTTGTGAATTATTCCAGGGGTTACCGTTATAATTTTAAGCAACATTCTTAAAATCCTATTTCTTGACTTATTCCAAGGAAGGTGACCTATTGACTCTCCATTTTAAGTCTCTTCTCAACCTTTTCTGTTTTTCATTTTCTTGGTTTTACCATTATGTCTCCTTTATCCTCTGTATTTACATTACAATCTATGACTATACTTAAGGCTTCCTTGTTTTGACTATAGATTGCTTCTAAACTTGAAGTCTAGTAGATGGCACTTATGATTGTCAGTTCTTTTCTTCAAAATCAAATGGTATCACCTTTCATAGAGAAAGAAATATCTCATTAAATCTTGCCATCAGAAGAATATTCTAACAAAACCATGAAAGTCAAATGGATTATCTTTCTGGGGGCCATTAATTATTCAAAAGCTTGCCTCATTTGAAGATTAAAGTTGAATTTTACCCTATCTATGTATTTGATCTATCTAAGAAAGTTTGTCTTTCTTAGAGATTTTAACTGTTTTTATTTCCTGACAGAAGAAACCTATTCCATCATTATCTAATAAAGAATACTCAGATTTGAACTCTCAATTTATGTAGAATCTGACTTTTTTCTGCAAGACCTTCCTCACTGAACTAATTTAGGGCAATTGCTTTGATATTATTGCTGGCATCTTGGTATTTGTTATAATCGGACTCTTCCAGTATTTAGTATATAGTTTTTAGATGCTATGTTATCCTCTACGTTTTTTCTCTCTTATTTTCCTGGACTAGATCTTCAAGTTGTTTGAGAAGAAAGAGAGGTAAAATTTTCAAGCCTTCAGGTCAGAAAAGGTCTCCTTGCTCTCATACTTTGATAGTTGGGCCGAGTACAGAATTATGGTTCCAAAATCCATTCCCTCAGTGCTTTGAAAGCCTGGTTCTATGGTCTCCCAGCCTCCAACACTATGTACCAAAGTTTATGCCATTCAGGTAAATATTCGTGTTGATAATCTTCTTATTGTCTGACTTTCCACTCCAGAAGCCCTAAGAGTTTCTTTATCCTGCAATCTCACCAAGATGGGTAAAGGTCTGGCCTCTTTTCATCTGAATCTTTAGGCCTTTCTTTCTGCTGTCTTTGTTTTTTCCTTTAAAGACTCTTCTTAAACTATGTTGGAACGTCTAGATCATCCTTTGGATACTCTGTATTTTCCACCTGTTTTTTGCTTTATACTCTGGAATACTCTTTGTTTACATTCACAAAGTCTTCCCTTGATTTTTTTTCATTTTTTGAATGTTTATTTTTTTTTTCTTGAGAGATCATGAGCAGGGGAGGTACAGAGAGAAAGGGGCACAGAAGATCTGACATGGGCTCCATGCTGACAGCAGTGAACTGGATGTGGGGCTTTAACACATGAACCATGAGATCATGACCTGAGCCAGAGTCGGACGCTTAACTGATTGAGCCACCCAGGTGCCCCAATTTTTTTTTTTTTTTAAGGAAATGGGTAGTATATGATGAATGCAACACTTGTCATGCCAAGGATTGAATTTTGTTTTCTTCTATTCTTAGAAATATTTCATCTGGATTATAAAAATTCTTTGAATCATTTCAACTGTTCTTTCCCCATATTTTTGTCTTTAAACATTTTTAACTAGCAGTATAATCCTGTCCCCTTTCCATGTTCTAGAAGTTTGTCCACTTCTGGTCCTTACTCCCATTTCCAGAACTGCCATGAATTTTTTTCTTCATAAAATTTTTATTTCAACTGATCATCTGGAGAGAAGGGAAACAAATCTAGATTTAGACGAGTGTTCTAGAACTCAGCGCTTCCAGGTAATTGCAATGTGTTCAGTATGTTTTACTATCTAAAATGCAAAGTTTAAATACAAAGTTTAAATGACTTTGTCTGATATTTGGGATTCAGCACAGTTTGATCGTAGTTCATCTTTCTTCCTTAATCCTCCAGTAATCACATTAAAGAGTCAGTCATTCCCTCCTACCTTCCTTGAGAGGTCTCTGCTGTTCCTTATACCTTCTGACTGCTGCCTGGAATGGCCTTTTTGCTCCTCATCTAACCCTTTTTTTTTTTTTTTTTTTTTTTACAAATTTGGGTTTACAAGTATAGGCTCAGTTCAAAGTCCATCTCTTCTGAAGCCTTTATGACCATCCTAGGATAGCCAAAATTCAGTTATATTTGAAACCATTTATTGGGGTGCGTGGGTGGCTCAGTTGGTTAAGCGTCCAACTTCAGCTCAGGTCATGATCATAAAGTTCATGGGTTCGAGCCTCATGTAGGGCTCTGTGCTGACAGCTTAGAACCTGGAGCCTGCTTCAGACTGTGTCTCTCTCTTTCTCTGCCCCTTCCCCACTCACGCTCAGTCTTTCTCTAAAATAAACATTAAGGGGCGCCTGGGTGGCTCAGTCGGTTGAGCGTCCGACTTCAGCTCAGGTCACGATCTCGCGGTCCGTGAGTTCCAGCCCTGCATTGGGCTCTGGGCTGATGGCTCAGAGCCTGGAGCCTGCTTCCGATTCTGTGTCTCCCTCTCTCTCTGCCCCTCCCCCGTTCATGCTCTGTCTCTCTCTGTCTCAAAAATAAATAAAAACGTTAAAAAAAATTAAAAAAATAAAATAAACATTAAAAAAATTTTTTTAATTAAAAAAATAAAACCATTTATTGAGTTCCATCTGAGTAAATTGTTCTTTGTGCCAGCAATATCAATTTTTTTCAATCCGAATTCTCTGCCATTTTTACCCTGAAATACAAGATAATTTTACCTAAGTGGAATTAAATTTAAAAGCAAATGCTTCATGTTTTGTTATCTTCCCATACAATAAGATATCGAATTTTTGATGAGGTGCAGAACACACGATAAGAGCAGAAGACAAGAATAGACACTTTTCCAAAGAAGATCTACAGATGGCCAACAGACACATGAAAAGATGCTCAACATCACTCATCAGGAAAATGCAAATCAAAACTGCAGTGAGATATCCCCTCACACCAGTCAAAATGGCTAAAATCAAGAACGTAGGAAACAACAACTGTTGGTGAGGATGTGGAGAAATGAGAACCCTCTTACACTGTTGGTGGGAATGCAAACTGGTATAGCCACTCTGGAAACCAATATGGAGTTTCCTCAAAAAGTTAAAAATAGAACTACCCTACAATCCAAATTACACTACCAGGTATGTACCCAAAGAATACAAAATACTGATTTGAAGGGATACATACACCCTAATGTTTACAGCATTATCTACAATAGCAAAATTGTGGAAAGAGCCAAAATGTCCATTGACTAATGGATAAGGAGATGTGGTACATATACACAATGGAATATTACTCAGTCATAAAAATGAATGAAATCTTGCCATTCGCAATGACATGGATGGAGCTCCGGTGTATTTTAATAAGCAAAATAAGTCAGAAAAAAATACCATAGGATTTCACTCACGTATGGAATTTAAGAAATGAAACAAAACTAGCAATTGTGAGGGGGGTGGGGTAGACAGGCAAACCAATAAACAGCCCTTAACTATGAACAACAAATTGATGGTTACCAGACTGGAGGGTGGTGGGACATGGGTTAAATAGATGACGGGCATTAAGGAGCGTACTTGTGACGAGCACTGGGTGTTGTATGGAAGTGGTGAGTCACTAAATTGTACACTGGAAACTAATATTATACCGGTGTTAATTTTTTAAAAATCGAGGAGTGTGCCTGAGCTAGGCAATTTCTTAAGTTTTGTTTTGAGCAGGAGGCAATAGCCATTAGGTATTCTTACTTCAAGACACCTTTCTAGAAGAATTGTTATCCGGGTTGGAGGCAATAATGTCATCATATAACATTCCAAGCACTCAATTCATATATATATATATATATATATATATATATATATATATATATATATTTTTTTTTTTTTTTTTTTTTTTCTTTTTTTTTTTTTTTTTTGACAAACCAAGCAAAGCTTTTCTCTAAGCTGGGCACCAGAAAAGGATGCTAATGGTGAAGTCCAATTTGTAAGCCAAAGCATGTGGTATGAGTGGCATTACCTCACACGAGTTTGAAATGTATCCCTCCCCAAGAGCAAAAATAAATTTGAAGCCCAAGAATCCTGTGAGAGAAACTCTACCAAGTAGATATTATGTAGCCTAGTCATTGCCTGGGAAAATCACAACAGAACACATCAGCCCTTTGAAACATCATGGTCCAGTGAAGGACTAACACCATACTCCAAAACAGGAGCATGAAGTATTGGAAAATAAAAAAATCCTCATGACCTAGAATGTAGTTCTCTAGGGAGACACTGAGGCTTATCCTGACCTTTACTGTTCATGTTCCCTAACGTAGTTTGCTGTTAACCTGATAATCTCGGATTCATTTGAACTGCTTTCCTGAAGACTGAAACATGACTAACTTTAAAACAGAGGCAAACACGTCAGTGCATGCATTTTAAGCAGAATGATATTTGAGGTAAGGAAGGCTGAAAATCTGTCATCCCCAGTACAAGTCGCTGAGCAACCTCATGCCAAGCCAGTTTCATAGCTTATGCAGAATTCACGAAGTATTAATTAAGTCCTTAATGTCTGGGATGGGAATGATAATTAAAACAGAATGGATCACCTCCTTTTCTTTAGAATATTATGTTTGGGAAAAATTACACGTGAAAAAATTTTAAATCCAAGGTAATACACACTCCGGAATTCCCTAGTATAGGAATTATTCTCAGGGGATGTGGTAACACACAGGCATAAGACTTCCAGTCAGGGGAATTATTTAACCAGTTAAGATTCATAAGTTTAAAACCTACCAAAGTTAGCTTTGAAATAGACTACTTAAGTCAAACAATGGCAGGTTGGAATAATAATAGTAGGTTAATTCTATAGACTATTCTATAGACCTTAACACTATAATCATGAATATATGTTGGGCAGCATGGAAAACTGCTCGCAACATAAAAGGAGATTAAAAGGCAGTATACTGAAGTATGCACATAGTATTGTTACAACTGTGTAAAATTACATGAGACCTAGAAGGAAAAGAGAAAAATAAATCATTAGGGTAGGATTATAGGTGACTTGCTTTTCAGGATTTCTACTATTATTTTCAATAATGGAAATTTTGGAAAGACCACAGAAGTAGAACATCATATATGTAAGACACTGAAGAAGAAAGGCAGGGGTCACCTGGGTGGCTCAGTCCATTAAGTGCCCGACTCTTGGTTTTGGCTCAGGTCATGATCTCACAGCTTCATGGGTTCAAGCCCCACATCAGGCTCTGTGCTGATGGCATGGAGCCTGCTTAGGATTCTCTCTCTCTCTCCCTGTCTCTTTCTCTATGCCCCTGCCCCCACTTGCACGGTCTCTGTCTCTCTAAAAATAAATAAATCAGCTTTAAGAAAGGCAGGCAACATTGGAACCGTGGGAGATGTTTGATTAAATGAGTGTAGATAATCTACGTCTCATAAGATATGCCATAAGTAGACTTAATTACCAAGTGACTTTTGCCTAGATGGTAAAAGATGATGGTGTAGGTCTGTTTCTTGAGTAATTTTAATTCAAATGATCAACTGTACATCATCTATGGCACTAACAGTTGTATTTCCATGAAGGGTCACCTATAATCAACATAACTGAAATGGTGGGGGAGGGTAGGGAGGGCAAGCAGACAGGGGAGAAGGAATATAGGATACAGCTTGAGATAATCAGAATTAAACACACACACACACACACACACACACACACACACACACACACACACAAAGTCATTTGCTTCCTATTACCTCTATTCCATTTCCAATCCTACCCTGAAGGTTTTCTGCTTCTCTGGTAGTTCCCAACATGTATATCTAGCTGTGAATACTGCTTGTGGAAATAGCTTTGGACTCACACTTGCTTGGGTACTAATCTTGCCTCTATTACTTACTAAGCTAGAGGCCTGGACAAGTTAGTAAGCTCTGAAACTCGATTTTCTCACTTATAAAAAGCATAAACAAATTTCATGCAGAACGTATAAAGATTCCCAAGACATCCTGTGTGAAGTTGCTAACACAGTACTTCTGTACATTAGCCATTCAAGTTTGTTCTCTACCCATCTTTTTTCCCCCGCTTTGTACACAGGACTCTGGTATTCAAGTATTAGACAGTTTAGGTAAAATGGAGGTGAATCCACCTTAGCTGTAGGTTGTTTTCACATCTTGCTCCTTCTGCCATATTTACCCTGAACACATACCAGAAACTCCAGGCTACAACCAACTTGATGGCAGAATGAGGCCAGGCCAGACTTGTTTGGGCATCAAAGACCAGAATGAGTTTCCTGGGTTGGCTGTATCTGTAAGCTGTGTTTAAAATTTCAGTTCTATCTAATCTGGCCTTTAGAGCTGGCCGCCCAATACAGTAGCTACTGGCCACATGGGGCTGTTCACATTAAGAATAAAGAAAATGCATTTGCAATGTTCATAGTCACGTTTCAAACACTCAGTGGGCACATGTGGCTATTGAATCGGGTGGCACAGATATAGAACATTATCACTGCAGAACATTTAGAACTCTGCCCTAAAATTCTGAAGCTATCAGTGGGAATAAGAGGTGTCCTGGGATTAGTGCCCATCATATTCATTATTTTGCATCTTTCGGACTGGAAAAATAAACTCAGATACTCATGGGGGGGGGGGGTGGGTAGAAGAAACACTTGATTAGGGGTCTCAATAGACACAAGCATTCCAGGCAGCAGCAGCCTATGAGACATCAATAGCATTCTTTCCCACATACCACAGTCCAGTTGTAAAGTGATAAGGTAGGTAAACCTCAGAGTAATTTTAGTGACATTTTTGCTAGCAAAGATGAGTACCAAATCCTTAACCAAATCCTGGTGCTCTGTGCAAGAGGCTGAAATCTCTAGATCCACCCCCACTGCCGCAGATAAGATTATTGAATCACTATATTGCACACTTGAAACTAATAGAACACTGTATGGTAACCATACTAGCATTTTTTTTTTTTTAAGCAGAAATACCTTATGAAGACATACAGCAGTTAAAGGTTTCCTAAGCAGTTGGCAGTTTTTTGTTTCTGTGCAACAGAGTAGTGGACTCTGGTGCTACAAGTATCTATGATGGACAAGGGGCGGGGAGGGGACACCAAACTCCCAACTGTTCAGCTTCACTCTGAATTACGCGAATCAGTTGTGAATTAAGGCTGGTTCCTAATAATCTACTTTGTCAACAGGGGGCCCTCATGAGCTACCATCCCTGCAGTCACCTCGAACCCGTTATAAACCAGAACATTAGCAGCCAGTCACCCGGGACCTACAACATTTTAAATAAAGCATTAGCCCACTTAAATAAAATACATGTAGTGTCCTCATGATCAAATTTTCACGTTTCTGCCACAAAGGAGCCCTTAGGAAGTTTTCATTTGCTCAGGCACATGTGCTTCATCTGGACTGCTGAGCCCTGCTAAGACCTCTTGGAGAGGGGGGGAGGCGCTCTGCCTAGAAGACAAGAACGACTATAAATTCATGGTCTCCCAACCTGAGTGGGTGTCACCGCTTCCGGATCATCCCTCTGTCTTCCTCGTCAGCACTCTGTCATTATTCATACACCAGACATTTTAATATTCTTTCAGTTTCTTTAGATCTCTGACCCTTCCACCTTCCCCTCCCTCAGCAGATGGTCTTGCCTCTGACTTCAGAGGGTATTGAAGCCATTAGAGGAGGATTTAAGTTTCCTGCCCCCAAACCTACACATTCACCTACAAGGTAGCCCTCTCATTCTGTTTCTTGCTTGCTGAAGAGTGAAGTGAACAGTGAAGAGGTATATCCTGGCCAGTTGCCTCTTGTCTTCTCAACGACTTGCCTGGTCACTCTCTACCAGACCTTATGTGCCCCTTTCTCTTGGCTCCTTCCCAGCAGCAATGAACTCTACAGTCCCTTTTATTATTTTTAATGTTTTATTTTTGAGAGACAGAGTACAAGTGGGGGAGGGGCAGAGAGAGGGAGACAGAGTCCAAAACAGGCTCCAGACTCTGAGCTGTCAGCACAGAGCCTGACGTGGGGCTTGAACCCATGAACCTTGAGATCATGACCTGAGCCAAAATCGGACACTGAACTGACTGAGCCACCTGGGCACCCCCCCCCCCTTTTATCTTAAATCAACTTTTCTTCCCCATAGATTCCCCTTTCTCTCATGTCTGTAGCCAAATATCTGAAGGCTTATCTAAACCTGCCCTCTCCACTTGCCCTTGACTCCACTTTTTGCATTCTGGATTCCAGTTTGACTAGGCCACTGAAATTATCTTCATCAAGATCACCAACTACCTCTTTGTTGCTAAAAATCAGTAGGCACTTTTTAGTCATTATCTTACTTAACCTTTGCAGAGCATTTGGACTTGCTCATTCCTGAAATGCTATTTTCCTTAGGCTTCCACGACAACATATTCAAATGCTCTTTCTCCTGTGTTTCTGTCTCATGATTAATCTGTCTCATTGTAGTGAACAAATGGTACAGAAATTTCGCTATTTTCACCATTTTCACGGAAATGTACGGTTCAGTCACGTCAAGTACATTCACGTTGTGTGTGACCATCATCGGCATCCAACTCCAGAAAGCTTTTCGTGTGATAAAACAAACTCTATACCCATTAAGGAACTCCCCTTTATCTCTCTCTCCCAGCCCTTGAAAACCACCATTCTACTTCTCCCCTCTATGAATTTTATTCCAGGTAACTCATGAGTGGAATTATACAGTATTTCTCTTTGTGGGACTGACATTTCCTTCAACCTTAACGTTCATCTGCCATTTCCTTTAAGGCACATGAGTACTTCATTCTATGTATATTCGGTGCTTTGTTTATCCCTTCCTCTGTTAACGGGCACTTGGACGGCTGCTACCTTTTGCCTATTGTCAATAATGCTGCTATGAGAATGGGTGTATTCTTTTTCTTGATCTACCTCAATACTGGTCATCTTTAAGGTTCTACTCTACTAGGGCAATTTTAGCTCTACTCGCAGCTCCCAAAGCTGTTAGTGACTCCCAAAGCTGTATTTGTGGTTCATTTCTCTTCTGGGGGTTCAGATCCCAAACTCCACATATATTCATTTAGATGTCACAGGCACCCTAAACGCAACATGTTCAATGCTAAGCTTCAGATTCTTGCCATCACTCTAGTAATGTTCCGTTGTCCTGTGTTTTCTATCTCAGCAAGTAATACCATCAAACCTCCCATTTATACCAGGCACCTGGCTGTCACCCTCTGGCAACCATAACACTGCCACTGGCAGAGCTTCTAGGGAGCCCATTCAATTCCATGGTCACCAGGGGACAGTTTCTCACTGTGGCATCATCAGGACCCCCTGATGGGGGTTCCAAGGGTCAGTCTGTGCTCCTCTGAAACACTCCTCTCTTCATAAGTCCCCTCTACATGAAATGCTAACACCTCCCTAGAGCTCTTACCTTATTTTCCTTCTCAGCCCTGAAATAGTGCTTACCACATAGCAAACCCTCAATGCACATGTCCAAGGAGTTAACCCTTGACTTCTTCCTTACCCGATCCTGTCTATCTCACCTTCTAAGTTATATTCAAATCCACCCACCTCGCTACCCCAGCTGCCAGAGGGACCATTTTAAGATATGAAACTGGCAGTTTTCTCTACTTTCACTTTCAGAATACAACCCAGGGGTGCCTGGGTGGCTCAGTCAGTTGAGCATCAGATGTTGGCTCAGATCATGATCTCACCATTCGGGAGCCCTACTTTGGGCTCACAGCTGTCAGCACAGATCCACTTCAGATCCTCTGTACCCCCACCTCTTTGCCCCTCCCCCACTAGTGGGTGCGGGCTCGCTCACTCTCTCAAAAATAAACACACACACACACACACACACACACACACACACACACACACACACAGCCAACCCAAAGGTCTTTGCTGGCCTGCCACGGGCCATCTTCATCTATCTCTCACTACTGATGCTGCTCACTACTGAACCTCTTTTAACTTAGCCAATATGCCATATGCTTCTCTTATTTTCTTTCCAAGTTTCTGAAGAGGCTGCTAGTCTTTTTACCTGAACAACTCTCCCTTCCCTTTAGTCCCCTTCTCAACATCTGCTGCCTCCTCCTTTTCCTTCAGGTCTTAGAGAAGAGGTCCCTGCCTCTTGGAAGCCTCGTCTCATCTCCCTGCTCCAGTTGTGGTCTCGTTGTCGCTGCTGGGGGCTCCCGTGGCCTCCTGCACTTCTCCCTATGCAGGAGGCCCTGCTTAGTACCCTGTCGGGGGCTGCCTGATCCGTGACTGTTCTCTGCATTGGGCCATAGCTGCATCAGGGTGGAGACTCAGAATTTCTTGCCCAAAATGTACCCTCTGCCCCTTGAACAGTGATGGGGCCATGGTCAAGGCTTAATCTTTAATATACAATTTTTAAAAATTAGCCTTACTACCATGTGCATAGACCGTATGAAATAAGTACTGAAGAGTGAAGAACCATGAATAAAACCTTCTAAATTGCTCCTTAAGCATAATTAAGTGAAATTCAGAAATGAGAATATTAAGTTCTATACCAGATACTTTTATAAATGTATTCTCGGGGCTCCCAGGTGGCTCCGTCGGTTAAGCGTCCGATTTCAGCTCAGGTCATGATCTCGTAGTTTTTGAGTTTGAGCCCCACGTCAGGCTCTGTGCTGCCAGCTCAGAACCTGGACCCTGCTTCAGATTCTGTGTCTCCCTCTCTCTCTGTCCCTCACCCATTCGCTCTCTAAAATAAATAAATAAATAAATAGATAAATAAATAAATAAATAAGTGTATTCTCATTGCATCATTTATTGTCCTGATTTTTAAAGGGTAACCTCATTAATACACATAAGGACCCCTGTCAAGAACCTGTAGCTCTAGGTGGGAAGGAGAAAGAAAAATACTTGCTGAGTGCCCATGATGTATCCACACTTACGTTTCTTCCAAGTGTTCTTACAACAAACTCAAGATGTAAAAACTCATGTGGCCAAGTTATTTGTCCAGATGCTAAAGGAGGAAAATGGCAGATGTAGGAATTTGTTCCACATTTCCCTCTCTACTAATCTATCCATCACTGTTTTAAGATTTAATTTAAGATTTAATTTAAGATTTAAGATTTAATTTAAAATTTAAAATTTAATTTAAAATTTAATTTAAAATTTAATTTAAAATTTAATTTAGCTAATTAGGGGCGCCTGAGTGGCTCAGTCGGTTAAGCGTCCGACTTCGGCTCAGGTCATGATCTCGCGGTCCGTGGGTTCGAGCCCTGCGTCAGGATCTGTGCTGACAGCTCAGAGCCTGGAGTCTGTTTCGGGTTCTGTGTCTCCCTCTTTCTCTGACCCTCCCCTGTTCATGCTCTCTCTCTGTCTCAAAAATAAACGTTAAAATAAATAAATAAAATAAAATTTAATTTAGCTAAGTAAATTAAATGATTAAATTAAAATTTAAAATTTAAATTAAAAATGTAATGTAAAAATTAGAATTTAAAGTTTGTTAGCAGTGGTCTGAAATGGATAGGACACATATTGCTTCTACATGCAGAAAAAAAAATGCATGGGCTAATTCTCTTTTTAGTTCTTATTACCCCTATGGTAGGCAGGGAAAATTGCAGCACTGAGCACAGAACAAGCAGTGAGTGAGTCAGAAGTCAGGGTCTGGTGCCTGGACTTGGTCATCAAACATCCAATGGTAGGTTTGTCACTTAACTCTCCTCACCCAAGAACGTTCATCTTTAAAATGGGGGGAGTTGGATTAGACTGAGGTTCCTTCCAGCTGTTTAAAGAACAAGATGTAAATGAAACCCTTTTAATTCTTAGTGATTTGCTCCAGTCCTCAGCTGGTGAGGGCCAGGGATCCCAGCCCTAGCTCAGTGTATTCTCAGTGAATATACTCACTGAGGGCTGAGTGGGGATGGGGCTAGAAGTATAGGCCAATTAAAAAAAAATTTTTTTAATGTTTATTTATTTTTGACAGAGAGAGAGAGAGAGAGAGAGAGAGAGAGACAGAGCATGAGCGGGGGAGGGGCAGAGAGAGGGAGACACAGAATCCGAAGCAGGCTCCAGGCTCCGAGCTGTCAGCACAGAGCCCGACGCGGGACTCGAACTCACAGACTGTGAGATCATGACCCGAGCCGAAGTCGGCCACTCAACCGACTGAGCCACCCAGGAGCCCCTAGGCCAATTTTAATTGGAATGTTGGGTCAGCCAACTAGAATAACCTTCAAATTTACAGAAGCAGATCTCCCGCAGATTATGAAAAGGAAACTAATGAGGAAGACTGTCAGAAGAGAAGTAAAAGCTCCACTTCCAGAGAGGACCTGGCTTTATCCCTACCCCCAGTGGATTCTCTGCTAGACAAGCCATCCTACTTAGTGTATTTTTTTTTAAAAAAAACAGTCAATTCCATTAGATGCTAACCTTTAAGAGCTCTATCTTATTTACCCTTATAACCTTAGCTTTTAGTGTAGCACCTGGCACATAATTAGCTATCCATAAATGTTTATGGTATGAACGGCCAATTTCCCCAACATGAGTATCCCAATCCAACTCACCTCCAAGGTTAAGCTCAGATGCCACCTCTACCCTCCAACCCCAACCTTTCCTTCCACCTGCCCTCCCAGGCTCCCGACACATCTTTCGGTATTTCTCCTATGGTGTATCTCATTTTGTATACAGTTATAGAGATTACATTTATCTATCTTAGCTTCCCAATAAGGTCAGACTCTGAGACATGAGCTGTCTTCTGCTCACCATGGAAACTCTACAATATATAGTTTAGAGCAGGCACTCAATAAATGTGGGAAAAGCTTATCATTTTTATATGTATATCAAAGCAACTAGCACTGTTTTTTTTACATATAGGAGGAGACACTCAAGTATTATTGAATTACATGCTCTTTCTGATCAAGTTGTGGTGAGGCTAGTCCTCTCAGTGTGCTAAGGACTCCAAACCTTTCATGAAGAAATATGATAAACTAGTTTAAAAGTCTTAAGAATGGTCATATCTTTGAATAATCCACTTCTAGGATTTTGTACTAAGGAAATCAACAACAACAAAAAGATACAAATTAGACTGAACCAAACCAACAACAAAATTGGAGGCTACTACGGTATAATTGATATAATAGTGTTCCAAGGATAGTTCTGAAGATCTTCAAAGAAGCTTATGACTAACACTAAGTAAAACACAAAGTTCACATCCAGTATAGAAAAACAGGAATACTTGTGAGAAAATAAAATATGCAAAAAACTGAAGTTATTTTGGGATGGTGTTGTTGTGGGTGATTTTCTTCTTTCCAAACTTTCTTATAAATGTATCATTTTTATAATAAAAGTTTGGCATTATCAACATTTATCTTTCCTTAATGTGGCTATATTTTCCATAGATAGTTATTTAGTGAGGACCAAAGCATAAAATTGAATTGTCTACTAAACAGCTATGCTCCAGGATTTAACTCCAGGATTCAAAGGAGACCTCACTAGGGAGGCTATTCTGGGTCATAAGGTAGAAGGTACAGGCATTGTTGGGCATAGTGCAGAAACAGATTTGGATAAGGAGCAAGCAGCTAGACTCAGTCAAGGATTCTCAGGAACCACACAAGTGAGTGAGATGACTCACTCAAGCAACTATTAACACTAGTTTCTGAGAGGGTTAAGTAAGGAGGCTTCAAGCCAGAAGGGATATGAAGAGCAAGGAGAGGAATTAAGAACAGTGGTCTTCTTGTTAAGGAGATAGGAAATGGTGGAGAACTATTATCTCACAAGGTTCTATAAACTATGGCTTGCCAGCCAAATGCCATCTACTGTATGTTTCTATAAATAACGTTTTATTGGAACATCACTAAGCCATTTATGTATTGTCCATGGTGGTTTTCACACTATGAGTTGAATAGTAGTGACAGAGACCGTATAGCCCACCAGGCAGAAAATATTCATGATGTGGCTCTTTACAGAAAAGGGAGCATTTGTCCTGTAGTCCTAGATATAAAGACATTTATAAATAGACACCCCATTTAGGCATCGGAGTACCTTTTTCTATTACTTTTTCTTTGAACATACCAGTCTAGGAGATAGGCATCTATAGAATTTATCATCCAAATGCAGATACTTTTGAGGGTGAAAGGGGGTGCTCATGAGACCATGCTCCCAGACAATGAAGTAAACCAGGACTATCCCAGACGCATGGGCCCTCTACCATAAGGGCTGGTAGCAAAAAAAGTTTCAAAGAACACTCAAGGTCTGCTTTTAGGTGTATGAAGCAAGCTCAGGTGACTCTCCTGGTCTCCTTGATTCTTTTTACTTTAATTGCACTCAGACGCCTTTCTACTTCCTTCTGTCCCAGCTCTGGTCCTTGAAAAGCCCCGCTGCTTGGATACCACTCAGAGTTCAGGATCTCCATTTTCATTAGAGCAAAAGGAAAAAAGTTTACTCATCTCATTTAAATAAATTATTTCACATCACTACAAGTAAGAATTTTATACCTGCAAATTTCACTTGGTTTGATACCAAGATAACTCCTTAAAATGCTATCCTTTGTTAGTATTTAAGCTTTCTCTTCTCAAATAATTAAGAAATAACCATTAATCACAGCATTTATCACAATGAAACCCCAAACCAAATATATTATCCATTGATTTGAGCTTTTAGTAGTGAAACTTTTTTTTTTTTTTTTTTTTTTTTGGTAAAAATTTTTGGTGTTGGGGGAAAGAAATAAAACTAAAGATGTTTAGAGCATTTTTGGTGAAGTCTTGGACGTTTTACTCAGACTGTTCTCTGAACAACAGTAGCTCACAGCTTTGAAACCTCTGTGGATGGCTTTCCAAAGATTGCCATCTGGTGGAATTTCAGTTAATTGTTCCTTTGTTCTAGGGAGCTGCTGGAGGTGAGTGAACCTTGAAGGCATTAGAGAGACTCAGAATATCAGTGAGAGATAAGTGAAGTTCAAATGATAGGGTCTCAAACACAAACCCCAAACTGAAAAAAAAAAAATGAGGCTTTGAGTCTTTGTCTCCTTCCCAAATCCTCTCCGCTCCCTATTGTAAAGTCTGAGAATTTGCCTTGATTTTGATTATAAATAAATGAAATAGAATATTTGTTCACAAATAATACTGAATGTCCTGAGATTACTTGATTACATCTTGATATTCTCCCTTCACTTATCACTAACAATATCTCCAAAAGTAAACTTTAATTTGCTTGGCCATTTTTAGAGGAATTGCTGATAGCGGTTAATTAGCCCTTGATACACTTGAGAGATAGATTATAGATTGAAAAATAATGTTTTAACGGAGAATGTTTACTGGAATACTTTAATTGTAAAATGGGATTTTGAAAATAAATTGTTACAAAGGCACCAATACTTCAATTCCATCAGTAGACAAGGATTCCCACACTATTTTATATTTAAACCCTACCTTGAGCATCCAGGCTCTCTCCCTGGCTGTCGAGATGAACCGTACCGTTGAGAAGTGGGATTCTGGGATAATAAGAAAAAGAAAAAGAACGTTTAATAGGATGAAAACATGGGAGCAAAGAGTTATAATTGAGTTCATTGGGTGTAGTTAGCTATGGAAAGGGACATCGAAACGTACACACAATAACAAAACACAGTTGGTTTTACCACAGGGGAGAGATTAAGTTAGGCAAGCAATAAGGTTCTCAGTCTCTATTTTAGATTAATTTTTAGGTTGATTATGGTTTGTGAGTATTTAGTATGTCAATTTTATGAAAGTAATTTCTTATCTTTTCACCTTTCCCTGTGATAGTCTGAAGCAATGAGAATTCATGTGTTAGCAGGAAGCAGAGCCTCTATGGGGTATCAAAGGTCAACATCAAACTTCCTGAAACTTCAGCTTATTTTCAGGGTTTATTTTTTTCAGAGTACGCTCCATGCCCAGCACAGAGTCCAACACAGGGCTTGAACTCACCACCCTGAGGATCAAGACCTGAGCGGAGATCAGGAGATGCTTAACCCACTGAGCCACCCAGGCATCCCTATTTCAGGTTTCAGATCTAGTATCAACACAGGCTTATTCTTCTAATCGGAAGATATTTTTTAATAGTTTTAAAAATTTTTAAATAAATTAAAAAATAATTTCTTTTTGAGAGAGAGACAGACAGAGCCAGCAGGAAAGGAACAGAGAGGGAGACAGAATCTGAAGCAGACTCCAGGCTCTGAGCTGTCACCACGAGCCCTACACAGGGCTCGAACCCACAAACAGCGAGTTCCTGACCTGAGCCGAAGCCTGATCTTTAACCAACTGACCCACCCAGGTGCCTCAATAGTTTATTCATTTTTGAGACAGCATGTAAGCGCACATGCATGCACACACACACACACACACACACACAGTGGGGGAGTGGCACAGAGTGATAGGGAGACAGAGGACCAGAAGGGGCCTCCCTGCTATCAGCAGAAAGCCCGATCCAGGGCTGGAACTCACTAACCTTGAGATTGTGACCTGAACCAAAGTCAGACGCTTTACCTACTGAGTCACCCAGGTACCCCTAGTCAGAAGATTTTGAGAGGCTAGGCATTCTAAACAATGCCAGGATCCAACTTTAAAATATATACACCAACAAATGATAATTTGTGTCAATTAGCTATTTCTCTTCCAAACATGCTCTCGCTACGTGAAAAGACAGTAAACTGACGGAGGGCGGATCTAATTCTTGAGGCTAAGAAATGTGTCTCAATTCCAGATTTTGAGGCTCCAGTGTCAGGGTGGGGAGTGGATGGTTACTGGGGAGACTGTTTATGGCTCAAGCTGGTGCTGCTGAAAAGGACCCAAGATGTATATGTGCACAAGCCTTAATGGTCTTTCCACCTCCCCAAGGAACACATCAGAAATGACTGCTGCCTTCCACGTAGGCCCTAACCCTGCACACTGCTCTTCTGAAATGGTCCTGTAACAGAAAATACAAATGCCTTTGGTGCCTACTTGGTTTTTTAAAAAGTCAATTGCATAAAAATAAAGTATTTGTGGCACACCCGACGCAATGTGATTAATCCTAGACACAGTTCTAGAGATGTTGCCAGGAGATTTAAAAAAAAAAAAAAAAAAGAGGCACTTTACACCTTTTCTATAAGGCAAAATGGAGATGGTAAGACAGTGCAAGGAAAAAAAAAAAATAGAAACAAGATAGTAGGTGCTGAGAGAAGTAAAGGTAGGAGCTGATTTTTCAACGTTATACTCTTCAGTAATGGAGCTTAAAAGGCATTTGTAAATTTGGCTTGTTTAAAAAAAAAAATCAGAAAATTTAATATACATGGTCTTGAGGACCGAACTCTGGTAACAATTTTTTCTTTCCAAGAGAACAAGTAGAATTTCTTTAAATATTTTAGAGCAGAGTTTAACTGCATAGGTATTTCACATCTTTCCATAAATCTAACGATAGCTGATAAAAAAAAAAAAATCAGACAAAAAAATCTGTTCCCATCCATGTCATTTTCCTAAGTCCTCCAATCTTCCAGCAATTAATTGAATTACACTAAGATTTTCATTTACCTTATTTAACTATGTTACCAGGGAAAGGACTGGCCACCCAGCTAGGAAGCAAGAGTACAAAAGTTCCAAGTTTACCTATAAACTAGATAATTCACCCTTTGAAAATTCAGGATTGGCTGTATACAATTGGTCTTTTTCTGCTGACAATGACCCATTGCTCATTTTCCAACAGCTGTAATGGGTCAGTTTGAATGGGATCATTTACTGAAAACTATGCACCGATCATTTCACACATTTTATCTAATTTAACCTTCAAAATCTTAATACCAATTAAGAAACTGAGGCTCAGGGTGGTGGTGCCATATCCAGGGTGGTGGATAGATGTCCATATCATGCATCTAGAAAGTGACCCTTTCTGACAAGAGTCTGATGGACTCATGTGTCTGCTCAGCCTTTCACCCATAGCATGTGCCACTGTAAAAGCCAGGCCTTCGCCATAGATTTGAAGGCCACAGACAGTCTTTGCTCTGCTCGTGGCAGAGAAGTGCTCAGTAAGGCACAACCTTGCAAGGTGGCAGGTGAGGCAGTTTTGTCTGTGATGTGCGACAGCAGCAAAGCAGTTCTTATCCATAAATTTCATACTTTATGTAAAAATTAAAAATGGAGCACAGTATAAATACAAAATAGAAAACTATGAGAAACATAGAAAACCTTTGAGACCTAGGGCCTGGCAAAGAGTTCTTAGCCTTGATACCCAAAACACAACCCATAAAAGGTAAAGTTAAATACACTGGACTTCATCAAAATTAAAAACTTTTGTCCCTGTGAATTGGATGTAAATACAAGGTATAAACTAGGAGAAAGTACTTGCAAACCATAGATCTCACAAGAGGACTAGTTTCTAGAATAAAGAGTTCTGAAAGCAATTAAAAAAGTTCAGTTGAAAAGTGGGCAAAAGACATGAACAGGCATTTATCTGAAGAGGATATATAGTTAATAAGTATATGAAATGATATTTAACATTAGCCACTATGTGGGTGAAAATTAAAAACCGTAATGAGATATCACTACACACATAGCAGAATGGCTAAAATAAATAGTGACAACTTGAAATACTGATGAAGATGTGAAGAAACAAGAGCAGTCACATCACTTATAAGAATGTCTAAGGGTTCTGCTACCCTGCCAAACATTTTTGTTTTAACACACAACTACCATACAATCCACCAATTGTACCTCTAGGCATTTTTCCAAATTAAAATGTATGTTTACAGCGGTTTTGTTTGGTTTTAGCAGTAGTCAAAAGCCAGAGACAACCCAGACGTCCTTCAACAGGTTAACGGTTAGTCGAACTGTGGCACATCCCTACCACGGAATGCTACTTAGCAATAGAAAAGAACAATTCATACATACAACTTAGACCAATTTCCAGAGAATTATCCTGTGTGAAAAAAAGGCAATCCCCAAAGGCCATATACTGTATGATTACATTTATCTGACAGTCTCAAAATAAGTATAGAATTGGAGCACAGATTAATGGTTGTGGGGTAGAGAAAGAGAAGCAGGAGTGGCAGGAAGAGGGGGTGATTATAAAGAGGCAACATAAGGCATCCTTGTGATAGAAATGTTCTGTATCTTCAACATGTATTAGTGTCGATATCCTGGTTGTGATGTTATAAGTTTGTAAGTTGTTGGGACACCTGGGTGGCTCAGTCAGTTAAGTGTCCAACTCTTGATTTGGCTCCAATTGTCATCTCCCAGTCATAGGATCGAGCCCCCTGTTGGCCTCTGCATGGACAGTGTGGACCTGATTGTGATTCTCTCTCCCTTTTGCTCTCTGCACCTCCCCCCTCCCCAAATGACCAACATAAAAATATTAAGATGTTACCACAGAGGGGGAGAACAGAGTAAAGGGTATATGGGAGAGAGCTCCATATCATTCCTTACAAGTACATGTTAATGCACAATGATCTAAAAACAAAAAGTTTAATTCAAAAAAGATTGGCCAGTAATTACAATTGAGGGGGAAGCTCTCTTACTTTCTTACCTTTTTAGAGAAGAACAAAAGCCCCAAAACAGTGGGCAAGATGGGGTTAGGAATTTGTCCCACTTCGCACAGATCCAAGAAAAAAGCTCACCCACGGTTCTAGCATGCAGAAACCACTGCGAACAGTTCACTCTTGCCTACCTTAGAGTTCTCTATCATCCCCTTTTTCCACATTAACCTTAATAAACTTTCATTTAAAGTCAAAGTGTTGATACAAATACACTCAAAACCGGAACTAACTTCTAAGTAGTTTGTTATGCTCTGCATTTTTGAAACGATCTCTCCTACCTTCAGGTTCAGGCGATCCAAGAATTTCCAATTCCCACCCTTATTGGCTCAGGACTAGCATTTCATCTCCCGCGGTTCTCGTAGATGACAAGGTAGGTGTTCTGTATTCTAAACCGGGTCACACTACAGAAGAGCACAACTGTAACCACCCCTACACAAGCATGAGCTTACAGGGTTTTCTTTTACGTTAGAAGAGACCACGTTGACTTCTACTCTTCCTATTTTAAGCGCTAGGCAGCTTCTCAGAAATGAGCCAGCCGCGGTCTCTTGGCCTGCTGGTTTTAACTGCAGAGAGCAGGTGTCTTTGTTAGAGTAAGAGTCACGACACAGCCAAACTCTTTAACAGAGCACATTCTCAGTTACTATAAAAGTCTATTTTCCTTCATCCTCTAGCAATTTCAAATCCTCTTTCTTTGAAGAAACTTGGAATTCTGGCATCCCATGTGTGGGGCATAGAGCATCTGTCCTAGCTTGAGAGTCCCCTCTAGAGACTGCTTCCATGTCTGGCCATATAGCCATAGGCACTTAAGAGGTCTCAGAATCAAGAAGGGGTTGTAAAGACTTTCCAATCATGCCCCACCATTGAAAGATCTCGCTCTTTCTTCAGTGCCCTGTATCTAACCAGTGAGGCTTCTGATCAGTGCAAGGTTAAAGCATTCTCTGCACAAAAGAGATGGGAGTCACAGCCTCTCCAGTTGCTCCTGGCTGTATTTTCTGGGAAGGGGACACTGCTGGGACATGAACCGAGGTTTTCCCCTCCAGAGAAGGGCCAAGTGATCTCTGGACCTTCAGAATGAGCTGTATCCTCAATTCCAAACTCCTGGTGCTGCTGTGAGATATCGAATCACTCCAGTTACAAATCACATGCTTTAGTGTGGGAGGTCCACAACTTTCTAGGAATAAAGCAGAATGTAAGCATTAACAGAAAGTCACAGACTATTAATCCTTAGGCTGATCCTACTCCATATTAGCCTTCTGAAGAGTCCTGCCTCCGCCAGGCACCACCTCAATTATTGGCCTCTGTTGGGTGGGTTGGACTCAGGGCCTTCCCCAGAGCAGCAGCAGGAAGTCAAGAGCCCGCCCAGTTCAACTATCTCAGGGGACCGAGAGGCATGACTGCCGGGAAGCACAGAACTGAGCACACACCAGGGAAACCAAAACCAAATGAGATTATCTGGCAAGTAAAGGAGGTCAAATTACACTGACTCTTGGGCACTGAGTGTGGTACAACACATTCCTCTCCTTAAGCAAGGCAGACTACAAAATGACCCATATTGTATATTTAAGTGCTTTTGAAAAATTATAGCTGGCGGATAAAGGGATTTTGGTGGAATACATTAAGAACGGTAATGATGTTAAAACTTCTTTTGGTCGTGTGATTTAGGCTTCTATAAAAATAAAATATAATCCCCCCAAACGGTCTTAAGTCATAGCTATAATAAAATAGAAATTCAGTTATTTTCATACAAATGGAGCCTCACCCCCTCTTAGAATCCTCCTTTATCCATCTGCTACTTCCCATGCGAACCAGGATTAAAATAATTTGAGAGTGCCCTTTCTATTCTAGAATAGACTACTCACAGTGCTCAAGGCATGAAAGTAAAATAAAAAAGACAGACCTGAGAAACTACATGAGAAATGCCATATGTATTAATTCTGTGAAAGGTTCTTAATAATTACATGACTTCACTATCCTCTTATCTGTTTGTAATCAGATACCCTTGAAAATAGTTGGAATGGAAGAACGGCTCCTTTCCTCACAAGTTGACTGCTAATAACACGTAGCAGAATGTTCGTGAATAAAGAAAGTAGCACAGTGAATGGGATCAGACTCATTTTAAGAGCCCAGCATCCTAATTTAGCCTTTGGGTTATAGAAGCTAAATCCTCCCTTTACATGTGTCCTGTCTTTATGGTCTTATTCTTTTGACCACCCAAAGAAGAAATACAATAACAAAGTGGAAGTATTGAAAGGGTAACGGGAAATTTAATAAGACTTTGGTCATAGCAAGAAGGTTAGGATACCAGGTACGAAGGGTTGCTAAGACCTCTCTCAAAAGGTGGATAGCCATTGTCCACTTGTAGCGTTGTGTGGGAAGATTTTCAAACTAACATTTTCAGCAGTCTGTTAGAAGTGTTAAGTGGATGGAAACTTCTTGAAATACGCAGGATTATTTGCTTAGCCTCTACCCCCAGGTTTTCTGTTGGTGCTGGTGTGCATCCTATAATGCTCATGTAACCACCACCAACACTGTTTTGGTGGGGGGTCCTACTGTGGGGTTTTCTAGAAGAGACCCACTTACAAAATATTTGGGGGCTGGATCAGTAATCATTAAATGGGGAAATTTAGGCTGAATTCCACTCACCTGGAATCTAGTGACGCTCCAGAACAGAAGTACTGATTATGTTATCAGTGATCAAACTTGGGTGGGTGGGTTGTGGAGCATAGGGAAACAAACCCCCATCTATTCTAAGAACTAAATCTGGGTCAAATACCCAACTTGAAATGTTTCCTAAAGCCTTTTCTTTCCACAATTATGCAGGTCTATAGCTCTTCCTGTTTTTTGTAGTCTATTGGTTTATTAACACGAATATGACATGCACGTAAGCAGTCTGTTATTTTCTTCACTGGGCAGCCTGGCATTGGGATTGGGGACTGATGGCCAGCTGGGCTGCTCTTTCCACAAGGGCTCTGAGGTGCTTGCAGGAGACGTTGTGAGCAATCTCTACACAGTAAGATTTGTTGCACATCAGCAGCACTTCAAGCTTCTTGATGTTGTGGACCAGAAACTTGTGGAAGGCACTGGAGAGCGTGTGCTTGGTTTTCTTGTTGCTCCTGTAGTCAATGTCGGGCACAAGATCGTGCCCTTGAACCTTCTGTGTACCCTATTGTCAGTGCCTCTGGATTTCCACCAACTGTGCTTAATTTTGACACCTCGGTCTGACTGGTACCAGATGAACTTCTTGGCCCTCTTTTTACCAAACTTGGGCTTCACCAGAGGTCTGGGGGCGGCAGTGGTCCCGACCAGGAGCTGGCTTCTACCCCTGCAGGCAGCACCGGGGAAGAGGATGGCTCTCCATTTTGTAAAAATGTTTCACATACATCATCTCACTCAGATCTTGAAATCTCAATTCTTTCTCCACAGGTTCACTGTGCTCGCCTTTTGGCTACTGCCTTTTGCTCCTTGATTTTTCTTCCTTAGAAACTCTCATCTGCTATGGAGTTGCAGAGCCCTCTAAATCAGCTTTTCCCCAGATGGTTCCCCTCACTCTCTGCCTTCCAGGGGGTGTTTTTAGACATTCCCTCCTGGTCATCTCCCTCCACCTCAAAGAAATTAAATACTACCGAATAGATTTTATCTGTTAGGGTAGAGCTTTAGACGGCCACAAACCACTGTAATATCTGATTTTTGTCCCCATTGAGAGGGCATGCTCCAATCCAATTGAACAAAAATATCACGCAACGTCTCTGGGCTGAGATGTAGGGATACAACCAGGAACCAGGTGGGCCCTGTCCTCCTACTCGGTTAGATACAAAACCCTTTTTTGCTTAACCCCTAAAAAGAGTCATCAATCACAGGAACTTATTGTAGGAAATCACACAGCTGATCAAGGATAGAGCTGGGACCCAAACTCAGGTCTTCTGAGTTTCAAATCACATGCTCTTCCTATGAATCTGTTCTGACCCATTCTCCTTTTTTCTCCCCTTAGCTCAGGCTTTCTTTGCATTTTAAAATTCAATTTCATATTTTTGGAGCAACAGAGCACCACATTTTAATCTTCATAATTTTTTTATGCAGTTCCTAATCACTCATTTGTGTAACATTTATTGAACCCATGAGAACAGTTACCGCTTACGTGCGGCTTCTATGTGTCAGGTGCGGTCCTAAGTGTGTTCCCTGAATCAGCTCATTTACTTCCCGCTGTAACATTCTGTGGGATGTGATTTCTTATTTTCATCCTACAGCTACATGGAGGCTTGTGGCAGGGCCAGGACTTGGGACCTCGTGAACATCATGTTACACACCTTTTATGTCCTAGGCACCCTGCTAGGTGCCGGGGCTCTAAAGCGTGAGAAATTTACAGTGCAGCCATCCAGGGGCTAATAGACACACTCATAACTATACCATGAGGCTGTGAATGCAAGCATATTGACAGGGAGGGTCAAGAACAAAAAGGAAAAATGTATGACTGCTGTTTCCTGGATGATCTGTAGGATTTGAAGGCCATTGTTTTCCTCATTCTGAAAATTAGAGAAAAAGAAGTATTTTCCTGCTCAGGTTCCTTTATGGCAGTGCTTTTCAGATTTCGAGTCAGCCAGGAATCTTAAAATTCAAATTATGATTCTATAGGCCTGGGGTGGGGTCTGAGACTCTGTCTTTCTAGAAACTTCTAGATGCTGCTGCTGGTCCAGGAACCACACTCTGAGTTGCACAGAATCTGTTCTCAGAGCTCTTCCCACAATCTGCTATGTGCTGATCGGGGCTGCACTTAGATGGGCCATCCACTCAGACGATTCCAACTGATGTAAACTCATTTATAGCTCGACCTTGTCACCAAAGATGGATCAAAGCAAAATTTAGGAGGTAAAGTCCATCCTTGGGACACATTTTTCCTTGCTCCACTGCTCCCCCCCAACATCCCTAATCCCCTAGTGGTCACGTACTCATCAAGAGTTTCAGGTCCTTAGAGAAAGTTCTCTGCTTTCCAAGAGGATGTGTAGCTAATTAAATAATCTGTGCAAATGCGTTGGGGAGTGCTAATCACAACCATTTGTTATTTCTTCTCCTGCTGACCCAAATGGCTGGTTCTGGCTTTGGGTACACTGGTGCCCTCAATGAAGCCATGTTTATCTTCCCTTGCATAGGGAAGGGACTCAGCTGAATTTACTGCACATACATCCAGCGTGCTTGAGACACACGAGGATGCTCAGGTGAGCTAAGTAGTCTCTCTAAAACAAAAAGGGAGCAAAACAAAAAAAAAAACACTTAAGTTTGCAGAAGCTAACTCTTTTGGTAACTCTAGTATACTTGAACTGTCATTTTGCCTAAAAGAATCAGGTTCAAAGTAGGTTTTGAGATTGCCAGCACTTTCTAACAACACTCCTGGACAAGTCATGACTTCTCCAGGTGCACTTGCATTTTTTTTTTTTCTAACTTTTAATGTTTATTTTTGGCAGAGAGGGAGACACAGAATCTGAAGCAGGCACCCAGCTCTGACTGTCAGCACAGAGCTTGATGTGGGGCTTGAACTCACAAACCAAAAGACCTGAAGTCAGATGCTTCACCAACTGAGCCACCCAGGTGCACCTCCCCCTCCCCCGCCTTTTTAAATTTTAACTTGCATATTCAAACTGAGGGAAAAGAAGCAAATATTCTGACATGAATGGTAAGAGTCCTCATCGGTGATGGGCTGTATACCAAAATGGACTTATCAACCCATTTTTTGAAACCCCATTCATCTTTCCATGGGAAATAGGAGGCTGTTACAATTTAATAGCTTTATGAACAAAAGGGAACTTTGAGGGCTACGTGGAGAATCCAACTCTCCTTTGTAAATCCGCCTGGTATAAAGGGCACTGGACCTGGAATAAATTCCCTGGGACTGAGGTTCTCCCCCTCATGTGAACTGTGCATATACCATTTAAACTCCAGGCTCCAGTTTTTATGGTTTCCTGTCAAGTGCAGCTACTTAGAGTGTTCGTGCTACATAGAAGCATCCTTTACTGCAAATTTCTCTGTAAATGGGAAACACTCATGATCATCATCACTATTAAATAATTGGGTTTGAACCACATCTCCCTTGTCAATTGGATCTGAATATTAGTTACAGGATCAGGAAGTTGAAGTACAATCAATTATGGCAAAAACCAACGGCTTGGAAAGAATGGGAGAGAATGCCCATCTGAAGGGATCTTGTGGGTGTGGCCTTGAGCAGGACCCTCACTCACAATAGGTGAAGCCTCTTGTGCTGCCTCTTCTGTAGTCCGTGACCTCAGCAGGTTCCACGGCTTGACCACAGATCTATTAAGGTTGGCAGTGGAGGGAGGGAAAAAAAAAAAAAAAGCAAAGCACAAAGCTGTCTTTTGATCACAAGTAGAACTTTCCCTGTTAGCTTTAGGTCAAATGCTAGTTAGATCAGGCCATTGTAGGGATTTCACGCTTAGCAGACATGACTGCATTGAATGCAGGGTTTTAAGATTCTTCTTTCTTTCAAATCTTTTCAAATCTTCCTAGAGAAGCTAGTTTTTCTGCCTTTTGGTTCCTCCCCATCCCACAAGGTGCTTCCTTTCTGCTCCCCATGGGGAGATCTACCACACCCCCTGGTCTTCCCAGGAGCACAAGGTGCTGGAGAGCCAGGAGGAGGAGGGCCTCTTGTGTCTGCCTGTACTTTGGGGCAGCTCAGTACAACTCACTGCTGGACTGGATCAGTAGTCCCGCTTGTCCAGGTCTTCCCTGATCTCTAACAGGGTAAGATCTACGACCTGTGTATAGCTCAGCCCAGGCCCACTGAGGGAGAGAGGACCAAATACTGACAACCAGGCGTGTGGGGAAAAGGGAGCTCAGCAGGCGATCTGAGTGGAAGCTCTTTAAAATGTGCCTGCTCTGCCAGAAATCCCACCACTTTCCTATTTGGATCTACAATGGCCTCATACGTCAGAAGCTTAAATCCTACCACTACTTCTGCCCTGTTGCAATTTAAATAATTCACAGTGCTAACGTGCTATTGAAATGATTTATTTTCCTCATGTTTTGAAAAGCTCATGGGTTCTCTGAAGTACAGTTCCCATTACATTTCCTATTATAGTTCATTCTAAGAGATGGATTCACAACTACCTTTTGGAGTGCTGGGATATCTTGTGGGGGAAGCAGAGGGAAAGGGAAGATACCCTCCTAATCGAAGAGGCTAGAGGTCACAGGTGAATTGAGTTGTTTGCATTGCACCTAAAGCAGAGTTGGGACACAACCCATGTCCCCCCACAATCAATTTAAGTTGACTTGTTAATAAGAACAGTAAGAATGATGTGGTGCCTAACTTGCAAAGATTGTGTAAGCAGAGGAGAGGCCAGCATTCTTGGTCTTAACTCCTAACTCATGCTTATTTGTCTTTTGAAGATTTTGGTAGATATTACTGCTTCCTCTTTGAGTGTCTTCTTTCTCTAAAACTTTAATTCCTCATCAATGGAATTTAACTTCCTCTTAGTTTTTTAAGCTCTAGAGCCTCTGTTCATGATCTTTAGGAGATAATTTTTTCAGATAGGGAAATCAAAGGATGAAAGTCTCCCCACGCCATACAAAAGTAACAATAACACAGTTATTAACTACTTAACTTTCAAAAACAAACTCCCCAAAATGTGAAAAACCAAAAAATACACGTGGCTTTTAGATTCCAAGAGCAACGCTCAAACCACGAAGCCTCATACGAGTTGAGTGTTAAAGGTCTCTTTCCTTTGGGAGGGGCCACAAACCCCATGGGAAAATATGACTCAAAAGGACTTGGGCTTGAGGTCACAGTGTACAGAACACAATTGTTCTCCCCATCCTGCATGGCTCACCTGCGTCAGATTGCTCAACAAGGTACACTCTGAAGGTGTCAAATGACTCTTAAAAACCCCACCCAAGGTTCCCTGTCTGGGCGAAATTACGATGAATAGCATCATCAGACACGCAGATAAGCAGTTTAGGACAGAATAACAATGTAATACACTCTTCCACAAGAGAAGCCACACTCAGATGCACACTCAAGTTGGTGTCCATGGTGATGGGTCAGCACAGCGACAGGCTCCCAAAGGGGAAAAGAAGCCACACATTCTTCAATATAGTTATACTCCCCGTGGTCTATGGGGCTAATTGTGAGAGCCGCTGGTAAGCAGTACCAGGAGCCTCTGGTTCCTTTCAAATAAGACAAACAATAGCCTTGCAGGACAGACATTTCTTGTTTCTGGGTACGACTTGATTCCAAAGCCCTCATCCGTCTCCTGCTAATTCAAAACAGCAGCCTCCCAGGCTAAGCCTCATTCCATCAGATTGTTCACCCTTGAGTTCACAAGACGTTCCTTCCACAATGAAAGGACCAAGTGGTTCCTGAACACAGAGAAAGCTCCTGTTCAGCTGCTGTTTCATTTTAGTAGGAGTTCAGAAACATCACTGTAGAAGTACTTGCTCTTTGTCTACAGTTTTAAAACCAGTATCTGGAAAAAAGAAAAAAAGTCCTCAGGGTGTCAGGGGTTCACTTTGAAAGTGGGGCTGGAGGAAAGGCAGGATGGTGGACAAGAGTTCTATCATGAGACTTTTTTTGGATAACAGGTTTTTTTTAATTTTTTTTTTAACGCTTATTTATTTTTGAGACAGAGAGAGACAGAGCATGAGTGGGGGAGGGGCAGAGAGAGAGGGAGACACAGAATCTGAAGCAGGCTCCAGGCTCCGAGCTGTCAGCAGAGCCCGACGCGGGGCTCGAACTCACGGACCGTGAGATGAAGTCGGACGCTTAACTGACCAAGCCACCCAGGCGCCCCCAGGTTTTTGTTTTTTTTTTTAATGGAAAAGTGACTTATGGTAGGATTCATGATAAAACACATTGTAACATCTATCAGGATTAGAAATGGTTTTGCAGCATTCCACCATTTACCTTTCGTAACACCTATGAGTATACTCCATCAGAGAACCATTATCTCTAGGTCTTACCAAACGCTTACCAGAATCTGCCCCTGCTACACCTTAGACCAAATGTAAAGTGCAGGTTCCCTCAGAGATGTTGGTGTTTAACAAATATTAAATGCCTTAAACAAAAAAAGATGAAATTCCAACAGTGGCCTTTCTGGAATTATTCACAGAAAGAGAAGCATTTCTCTCCCCCTCAACCCCCAGTAGGTTTTCCATAGTCTTTACTATGCAACAAAAGACTCCCAAACATGAGCCAGTGACCCTGAGAGTCCTACCTAAATACCCACTTTCCCAGCACGGAAACAAAACTTCCACCTATCTCTTTTCATCTACAAAGCAGTGGGGTCGGAAAATGACAAAACAACTCCCAATATTGAATGCTTACGTATCAATTATGCTCCACTCGGACCTGGGGGACGTAAAGATGAATACGAGTCCATCCCGACCGCCAACCAATTTATGTGCTGGGGAGGCCCATGTGTGGGGAATTAAAGGCAAACTGCAATGAGTCACCTGACCTATCCTGGATGGGTGGGGCTGTGGGAGGTGGGGAGAGGTAATGGCTAGGAGGTTAGGAAAGGCTTTCCGGAACAGCCTTTCTCAAATGTTAATCCAGAACACCTGAGAATCTTACTACAGTGCAGATTCCGATTGAGAATGTCTGGGGTGGAGCCCAAGCTTCAGCATTTATAAGATGTTCCAGGTGATGCTACAGCCGCTGGTCCGGGGAGCACACTCTGAGTGGCAAGGACCTCGAGGAATGAACACCTGACATAAGACAAAGGCTGAGCTTGAGTTAACCAAGGAAAGACGCCTTGGGCAGAAAAACATTCAGAGACATTGAAGCTAGAAAGATCATGCTGGATGTGGGGAGCAACATTCAGCACGGTAAGGGAGAGGTTTATGTGAAACATTGTTGAGTGCGAATACAGTCAATAAAAGCTTTACACAAAAATGGGAAAAAAATATTTTTAATAGTTGAACAGAGGTGGTAAGATTGGGAATGGTCCCCCTCACGCCCCTTCCTCATCGTTGTCAAACTCTCGCTCATGAATTTTGTGTGGCATTTATTAAAACAACCACAGAAGGATACATTCGTTTCTCTTCCACGTGCTGGTGAGGGGAATTCTGTACTGGGGTGTCTTTTGACAAAATGACCACACGGCTTCCTCCAATCTGGGATTATGTGATGGGCTAAGTAAGATACACAGTTACTTAGTGACTGATGGCAACGATTATGTAGTGACAAGGTTATGATCACTACAGAAAAAGCTGTGTTTTTGAAGGAATAATATTTTATAGAAGGAGTCAAGTAATTAAAAACATTGAAGCGTGTTTTTATAGTCCATCCATAAAATTTCACCTGGGGAAAAAATGCGAGAGGAATTATATAGAATTTGGACAGAAGAAAAACACCAAGCGTTGTATCTTTCGACTTCACAGAGCAAAGAGTGGCACCCCGGTGAGGAATTCATTGCTTGGTGTCCCAGAGCACCTTGCTGTCACAGGAAAGGGGGAGAACTTTTAAGTTCCTGAGGGTCGGAAGGGAAGGTTGTGATTGCTAAGGATATATGGCCAAAAGCTATACGTCTCTAAGATACGTGCTCTGTGGTTCCATTCCCAGCGCATACATGGAACTCTTAAAATTAACATCACCTTTCTTCCAAATTAGGTGTGTTGTAGGAAACTACATATGTAATATTTACAATGTAGTGTACAATGTAGTGTACAATGTATTACAAATTCTTGTAATTTGTAATTACAAGAATCCTGTGAGACAATGCCGGGCTCTAGTGTCTCAAGTTGACAGATGAGAAAACTTAACTGGAGGGGCATTGATGAAGGATGGTAAGTCACATCTCCAAAGACAACCAGTCAGTCAGCAGCAGAACTAGTTTTAAGCCTCAGGCTGTCCGATGTTCTTGCTGCAGTTCCAGAATTTTTGCTGTGACACAACCCTGTAACTTCTTTTTAAAAAAATGTATTTATTTATCTTGAGAGAGAGAGAGCACAAGCAGGGGAGGGGCAGAGAGAGGGGGAGAGAGGGAGAATTCCAAGCAGGCTCCACGCTGTCAGCGCAGAGCCTGTTGCGGGGCTCAAACTCACGAACTGCGAGATCATGACCTGCGCAGAAGTCAGATGCTTAACTGACGGAGCCACCCGGGTGCCTCCAGACCACTGTAACTTCTTAAAAAAAACAAAAACAAAAAACAGGTGGGCAGGCAAAGGATGTGAGGATTTCGAACGTGAAAGGAATCAAAATCTATGGAACCTTTTCTCTGAGTTTTTAAAACTCAGAATTTCACAGACCAGTTTGGAGCTTGCCATAGGCTCAAACTGCATGCCCTCTGTTCAGTTTATTTATTTTTTTTATGTTTATTTATTTTTGAGAGAGAGAGAGGCTGAGAGGGAGAATCCCAAGCAGGCTCCTCACTGTCAGCACAGAGAGTGACATGGGGTTCAGGCTCATGAATTGGGAGATCATGACTTGAACGGAAATCAAGAGTCAGACCCTTAACCCACTGAGCCACCCAGGTGCCCCGCCCTCTGTTCAGTTTTAAAGGAACCTAAGGACGCAAATATATAAATGTGTGGTGCTGGCATATAAATATCCACTTACAATATACCAAATGAAGAAACACAGATTTGCTGGTGACTTGAGGGCCAGGAAGTGTGTGCCACTTAATTTATGGGTTATTGATGAGAGACAAACCAGGATGCTATTTATAATAGGCTGTCTGGTAAGTCCTTAGGTCTTTTTTTTTTTTTTTTTTTTAATTTTTGAATTTTAAATTTTTAAATTTTTAAAAATTTTCAGTAGGTTCCATGCCCAGTGTGGGGTTTGAACTCATGACCCTGAGATCGAGAATCATATGCTCTACCGACTGAACCAGCCAGGCATCCCATGAGAGTCTTTTTCATACTTATACTTGTCTTATTTTGTTAAATATGTAGATTACAAAACAATATTAGAAATGGTCATTTAGGATTCTCATAAGAGGGGTGCCTGGGTGGCTCATTCAGTTAAGCGGCCGAATTCGGCTCAGGTCATGATCTCGCGGTCCGTGAGTTCGAGCCCCGCGTCGGGCTCTGTGTTGACAGCTCAGAACCTGGAGCCTGTTTCAGATTCTGTGTCTCCCTCTCTCTGACCCTCCCCTGTTCATGCTCTGTCTTGCCCTGTCTCAAAAATAAATAAAACATTAAAAAAAAAAAGATTCTCATAAGAAAACAGAAATATAATAATTGCCTATCAAAGATATTTGATCAAAAGAAACTATTTCTTCTTAGGTGTTAAAAGGGAATTTTGTTAAGGATTATTTCAACACGGTATTAAATCAAAAGGCCACTTTACGTGTGAAAAAGTGAATCCTCTGTTTCAGGGTTTCTCAACCTTTCATGTGCATGTGAATCACCTACAGATCTTGTTAACGTAAGGACTGGTTGCCAAGGTCTGGGGTCAGCCCGAATCCTGCATTTTAAGACACTCCTCTGGAGTACTGAAGCTGCAGGCCTGGGACCTCACACAACTAACAAGGCATCCTTGGAATCCCCTGGGAGTGAACTTCCTTGGAATCACTAGAAATCATCAACTTTTATTCGCAATGTCAGGCTAACAATCTACCTATCAATGTATCTATTGAATTAGAAGGTCTGTAAAAAAATAGAAGGTACCTTTCAATAGCTTACAAAATAAGATGGCCAATTTTTTAGTTCTAGTTTCTACTTATTTCCCCTCATTGTGCAGAATACTGCAGATAATAGCTTGATTTTTTTCTTTAGTAGGTGAAAGCAGTGCAGACATTTTAATATATTACCTTGGACATAGAGTCTCAGATCAGATATTTTACAGACCAGAAAAGCTAGGCATTTTGAAATTTATGATGGGATAAAAGTAGGGTTGCAAATTTGGAGAAAACAAAAAAGAGAGGAGAAACACTAGACAAAATTCCAAACAACCAAAAAAATGGGATGCTCAGTTAAGTTTGAATTTTAGCTAAAAGACTAATTCTTTTGGTATGAGTATACCCCATGTAATACATATATGTAATATATGGGACATACTTACACTAAAAAAAAATCATTGCTTATCTAGAATTCCGATTTAATTAGCCATCCTGTATTTCACCTGGCAACCCAAGAGAAACGCCCGTTCCCCCCAATTCTAACTTACCCTGAAATGCTGAGAGAACAGGTAGTGTGGAGAACGAACAGACCCCCTGACAGTGCTGTTTCAACACTCTAACTGCACCGAGAACTGCTTTCCGGATTTGCCAGTAACACACACAGCACTTGGTTGTTATGCTGTTGATTTGTGGAAACTCCTTTTAGAAGATTTGTGCCCAGAAGACTCCACTTGAGAAAAAAGTTGTGATAGAAGGCAAGCTGGAAACTAACAAAAAAATCTTCCGTCAATAGTTTCCTTTTGGGGAAGGACCAGGGGGAGCAGAGCAGGAGGGTTTTCCTTCTAGCTCCCACTCTTTTGGAGACTGAAGAAGATCAGTGGGAAAATGGAGACTGGTTTCTTGGTTAGAATCATGAAACGTTCTTTGCAATGGATCAAATTCTGGCAAGCTGGTTGGGTTTTAAAATTATTGAAAGAAGGAAAGAATGCATAAGATGGTTGCAGGGATGCTCCACTTCCTGCTCATCAGTTGTTTGAAAGCAGCCTCTACCAGCTTTTAAAGAAGGGAATCTACTCTTGCACTGCTCGTGGGCATGCAAACTGGTGCAGCCGCTCTGGAAAACAGTGTAGGGGTTCCTCAAAAAATTAAAAATAGAACTACCCTATGACTCAGCAACAGCACTACTAGGAATTTATCCAAAGGATACAGGAGTGCTGATTCATAGGGGCACTTGTACCCCAATGTTGATAGCAGCGCTTTCAACAATAGTCAAATCATGGAAAGAGCCCAAATGTCCATCAATTGATGAATGGATAAAGAAGATGTGGTTTATATACACAATGGAATACCACTCGGCAATGAGAAAGAGTGAAATCTTGCCATTTGCAACAACGTGGATGGAACTGGAGGGTATTATGCTAAGTGAAATAAGTCAGTCAGAGAAAGACAGATATATGTTTTCACTCATATGTGGAAGTTGAGAAACTTAATGGAAGACCATGAGGGAAGGGAAGCAGAAAACATAGTTGCATACAGAGAGGGAGGCAAACCATAAGAGACCCTCGAATACAGAGAACAAACTGAGGGTTGATGGGGCGGAGGCAGGGGTGAGACGGGGAAAATGGGCGATGGGCATTGAGGAGGACACTTGTTGGGATGAGCACTGGGTGTTGTATGTAAGTGGGAATCTACTCCTGAAGCCAAGAGCACACTGTATACACTGTATGTTAGCTAACTTGACAGTAAATTATGTTTGAAAAAATAAAGAGGGTAATCGAGTCCTCTGGTTTCACTTTCATGCATGGCATCCCATAACAAGTTTGGCACGCTTTAGCAAAACTGAAAGAAGTCACCTCATTTTCCACCTGCTTTTTCTGGCTTATTTTACCTTCTCTGACTAACTCCAAATACCAAGAGTTGTTCTTGCCACATTGTTTGTAATTAATTCTAAGTTAAAACCAAGGTTTACCTGTTAGCAAAATGCTCGGTGTTCTGCCCCTGTTCAAGCAATTGAAACTTACGAATTTCTTACTCTGGAAAAATACAGTAAATCTTCATTTTAGAACTACTTTTTTTTAATTCAAGTTTTTATTTTAATTCCAGTTAGTTGACATACAGAGTTATATTAGTTCCAGGTATATAATATAGGGATTCAACACTTTCATACATCACCCTGTGCGTATCACAACAAGTGCATTCCTTAACCCCCATCAACCGTGTAGCCCATTCCCCTACCCACTTCCCCTCTGGTAACCATCAGATTGTTCCCTATAGTTAGGAGTCCGCTGGGGGCTGCCTGGGTGGCTCAGTCAATTAAACGTCTGACTCTTGGTTTCAGCTCAGGTCATGATCTCCCGGTTCCTGAGTTTGAGCCCCTCACTGGGTTCCACACTGACAGTGTGGGATTCTCTCTCTCCCTCTCTCTCTGCCCCTCCCCCTCTCACTCACTCTGTCTCTCTTGAAATGAATACACTTTAAAGAAAGTTTTAAGAAAGAGTCTGCTCGGTCGCCTGGGTAGCTCAGTAGGTTGAGCGTCTCCTGGTCGCGGCTCTGGTCATGATCTCGTTGTTTGCAAGTACAAGCCCTACAGAACCCTCTTGGGATTCTCTTTCCCTCTCCCCCTGCCCTCTGCCCCTCCTCTGCTCATGCTTGCTCTCTCTCTCTGTGTCTCAAAACAAATAACTAAACTTGAAAATAAAGAGTCTGTTTCTTGCTTCGTGTCTCTCATTTTTTTCCCTTTGCTTGCTTGTTTCTTAAATTCCACATATGAGTGAAATCCTATGGTATTTGTCTTTCTCTCACTGACGTATTTCACTTAGCATTATACTCTCTAGCTCCATCCATGTCATTGCAAATGGCAAGATTTCATTCTTTTTCATGGCTGAATAGTATTGTAGTGTGTGTGTGTGTGTGTGTGTGTGTGTGTGTGTGTACCACATCTTCTTTATCCATCACCCAATGGACACTTGGGCTGCTTCCGTATCTTGCTATTGTAAATAATGGTGCTGTAAACATTGGGGTGCGCATATCCCTTTGATTTAGTATTCTTATATCCTCTGGGTAAATACCCAGCAGTGTGCTGCATCATAAGGTAGCTGTATTTTTAACTTTTTGAGAACCCTCCATAGTGTTTAATTTTGGAACTCTCCTGGGGAGAGCTACATGTGATATATGTATGGCACAAGTTATATTAAAGAAAATCTTGTTAGCAAAATATGAAATCTACATTATGATAAGGGAGGAAAGTTGCTTTTTAACTTGAACTGGTTACACGATCTGTCCTCAGTTGTCCCCCTTCATCTTTCCCCCACAAATACTCCATCATGAGCAAGAGTAAGTTAAGTCCCCTCAGGAGTTAGATATCTATATGCCATTACTGCCAATAGTCCTAGGATGGGGTTAAATGCCCTTATAATTTGTTTTGTTTTGTTTTTAGAAATTATTTAGCTGATCTCAGGTTCCTCAAACTTTACATTATCTGCAATGCATTGTTTGATGTAGTGAAAAAAAGAAGCCCAAACTATCATTTTTTGGTTTCTGAATTGCAGGTGTACTGATTCTGGAAGGGAGGAAGAGGACGAGTTATATATAACCCTTGAAGTTGCTCTATTAATCTAAGTGAAACTCATTTACAAACAGTCGGTGGCATTAACGAAAGAGGAAGTTCTCTTAACTGAAGGAAATTTCATGAGGCAACGCTTAAAGTAAAAAAATTAAGACAAGGTCTCATTAATGTTGTTATTGCTCTTTCAAAGGTTCTTTCTAGAATCTTAATAGTAATCTCTCTATCCTTGGGAAGAAGGCAAATAATTTTCATCTCTGGATCATGATCTGATCTGTTTCTGAATTTGGAAGTTTCAAACTAAATTGTCTATGGCATAATGTCAGCTTCTAGGGATGTAAGTGACTGTAAATCTGCTCATTATTATTATTAAAAAAAGTTCTTTTAATGTTTATTTTTGAGAGAGAGAGGCAGAGCACGAGTGGGGGAGAGGCAGAGAGAGAGAGGGAGACACAGGATCCGAAGCGAGCTCCAGGCTCTGAGCTGTCAGCACAGAGCCCCATGCAGGACTCAAACTTAGGAACCTTGAGATCATGACCTGAGCCGAAGTCGGATGTTTAACCCACTGAGCCACCCAGACACTCTAAAACTGCTTACTATTTAATGATCCTTGCCTTTGTTAGTAGAGAGCAATTTATTTTAAATGTATACTTTAGAGGAGTAGTGCGATTTTCAAAACCGGCAAGTTTCCACATCATGTTTTAAGTGTGTAAAATGACAGTCAATGAAAAATTTCAAATCTGAATACATCTTCAAATTATGTCTTCATACACTCAATGAAATAAGCAAAAAATGCCCTCACAGGTTTGAGAAAAAGAAGTTCCTACTGCTAAAGAGTTAAGGCAAGTGTCACCCTGGGCTCACTGTCAAGGGTGTGTTTTCCCATCTCCTGGAGCATTGGAAACACTGACATTGGCTCAACGTAAGTCAGCACTGCCCTGTTTGGGCCTGTTAAGGTTCAGAAGTTTTATAGTTTGCCATTCACAAAAATTCACATATGCTTTAGAAAAGTACTGCTGTTTTGCAAAGTACATGCACACAAAAGGGAAACAGGAAACGAAACTATTTTTAGTGAGTTACCTATGTTTGGAAACAACTTTTTTTGCCTTCTCTAACAGGGAAAAAAAAAATGAAAAAAGACTAAGTGAGCAAATTCTCATTCAGAACCGAAGTATGTTGAATGAGAGTAAATCAAGGGCGTGCCAATTTGTACCTAAATACTTAGTAAATATTTTAGGCTTGGTGGCCCGAATGGTCTTTGGTGAAACTACCGTGTTTCAGTAGCACGAAAATAGCCATAGACAAAATATAAGTGAATAAGTATGGCTGTAGCCCAGTAAAACTATTTTGAACACTGAAATTTGGATTTTGTATAATTTTCAAGAGTCCCAACATATTTTTCTTTTCTTTTCTTTTTTTTTTTTTTTTTTTTTTTTGATATGTTTTCAACCATTAAGCAAGCCACAGAAACCAATTTTAGTTCACAGGACATACAACCACAGACAGTGGGTCATAGTTTTGCTGATCTCCAAAACACACGGAGCCATGGCTTTCAAACTCAACACAAGCCTAGTGCCATTACGTGGAGTTTGTCAGGAGTCACTTTTGAAGGGTGTAGATTATTAGGTTTGTTGGAAGGAACTTTAGCAATAATCATCTTCTGTAACTCTGGGGTAACAGATTGAATGCTTCTCTTCAAATTTATGGTTTCAAATTTGGTGCAAAAAAAAAATCGTGCAGTTAGTAGATTTGAAACACTATAGCCAGATCTTCCTGATCAAGGAGAATAAATTCACTGTAAGCATCTAAGATGGTTGTAGGTAAATATGTAAGATAGTTGGATTTTATTCTTTGTGGTCTCCAGAGGGTGCAGACAATGCTCTGTGGATGTAATGTGCTTCGAGGGAGACATTGACATGTAAATTGAAGGACTATTTAGTAAGAAGCTATACAGGAAGTTTAAGTTTTTGTTGGATGGCATGATTATTATTAACCTGTAAGGGCCCTTCAAACAAGAGAGTTTATGTTTCTATGATTTGGGCAAAGATTCTAAAACTTCCTATTTTGGTTATCTGGATAAGAAGCAAACAATAGCTCAGATTTTGGGGGTTGGTCTAGTCCAAAGGTTGATTACTTCAGAATAAAGTTGGTGAGATCATCATGTGTGTTAGAACTGAACTTGTCTAGCCAAAACCTCCAAGCAAGATTATATTCCACTCTATTCAAGAAACAGCTACATGATAGAGTCAGTACCCCTGGTTTCTCATCACTTTAGAGTATCATTTGATATTGGGATTTGTGCTCTTTGGCGCATGGGAATCCTCTCTACCAGAGTTATGTTTAGGCCCTGATATACTAAGGAGACCAAAGGGCTGTATAAAAAAAAACCAAACAAACAAAAAACCTGAATGATTCTGATCTATCCCAAAAACTTCAGTTTCTAAAATTGAGGTGATACCCCTTCTTTCTACGTCACCACTTCTGGCTTACTTGTAATTATTACAGAACTAGGTCTACACCATCCTCTGATGAACAGTTTCTTGTTAATCTGGATTAGACCCATTCTTCTAGACTACGTTTCAGCCTTTCAATATCTTACAACTCCCAGGAAAGGGGCTGGAATTTCAGAAATGTATCCCCAGTGCCTTTTCTTAGCTACACGGAAATGAAATGAGAATGGGCTCATTGCCATCACTTTGGCCTTTGGAAATTCTTATTAACACTTATTTCTGGTGTTATGTGTCAAAGAATATATCCAACTTCTCATTTTAAAATATGCTGGCTATTTAAATATATTTGTGCTATTTTAAAAAAAAATTTTTAATGTTTATTCACTTTTGAAGGAGAGAAAGAGACAGAGTGTGAGTGGGGGAGAGGCAGAGAGACAGAATCTGAAGCAGGCTCCAAGCTCTGAGCTGTCAGCACAGAGCCTGATGCGAGGCTCGAACTCTTGAGCCATGCATGAGATCATGACTTGAGCTGAAGTTGGTCACTTAGCCGACTGAGCCATCCAGGTGCCCCACTTGTGCTAGTTTTAATCAAGGCCGAGACAATAAAAGCTGGTTAACTATTAACTTGCAATGCTCCGAAAGAACTCTCCTAGCTTGATGAATTCCTTTAGGCATCCAGATAGTTGGATGTGATTTTTCCATCATAATGGGCAGAGACCAAACTTTTGTGAAGTGAATCTTCACATGAGAGTGTAGTTAAGTATTCTAACAGTTACTAGTTATGCTCAGAAGTCTAGGTTTTTTTTTATATAAAACTGTAAATGAACAAATGAGCTACCATTTCATAGCACTTAAGAATTGTGACGGACCTTTAGCTCCCACATATCCAGAATGTCCGTCTTGGAAAATAACAACTGAACGTACTCAGGATGCTCTGCTTTCAAATGTTCTCCCCACCTTTTGATAATGTTCAGCATACACAAATAGCATTCACAACACGAAAAGTATTATGCTCTGTGCTATGGGAGCTGCAAACAGAAAGGCTCCTGGGAGAGAATACCAAGCAGGGTACATAGGGGCTAGCAGAAATTCCAACAAAGTTCTGTAGCTGATAATATTGAATGCTTGCTGTGTGCCAGGCACTGTTGTTCCCCCTTAAAGAAACAGAATGGGGAAGGAAGCAGGTAGACTCAGTCATGGTGATATAAAAGGTAATGAAGAGAGGAGTGGTATAAAAATTGAAGTTAAGAGTAATAAAAATAAGAAAATTTTATTGACAATAAATAATTTTATTTGTCAAACTACAGGAGGCTTAAATACAGAGAACAAACTGAGGGTTGCTGGAGGGGTTTTGTGGGGGGCGGGGGGTGGGAAAGGCCAAATGGGCAAAAGGGGCATTAAGGAGGCCACTTTTTGGGATCAGCACTGGGTGTTATATGTGAGTGATGAATCACTAAATTCTATTCCTGAAATCATTATTATAGTCTATGTTAACTAACTTGGAGCTAAGTGTAAAAATAATAATAATGATAATTTAAAAAAGAATAATAAGTATACTTAATAACCTATGTACATTAAAAACTTTTTTTAAATGTTTATTTATTTTTGAGAGAGACGGGCAAAGTGCGAGCTAGGGAGGAACAGAGAGACGGAGACACAGAATCTGAAGCAGGCTCCAGGCTCTGAGCTGTCGAACATGACCTGAGCCCAGGTGAGACACTAAACTGAGCCACCCAGGCGCCCCCTAACCTGTGTACGTTTTGAAACAAGTTATCTTATAAGGGTCGTGTCTTAGGGATTTTTTTTTAAAGCAAGAAATCATTAATAGCAAACATATTCATGCAAAATGTTAGGTATAACCATTTCTATTTAAATAGACCCTTTAATCCACCACTGAGCGTGTGATCAAACAGTATTTGAGTTTTCTATACTCAAAACTTATGCACTGCTAATTCATCCTCTCTACTTCACATATTTGAAATAACCCAAACCAGTTCACATTCTCCAGGTTTTTTTTTTTTTTTTTTTTTATATGCCTTCCACCAAGGAAATTACAAGATGTCTAGTTGGTTCTGTGTTTCCTCCTCTAACAGGAGAGCGCATTATAATGAAGCAAGTGGGACAGGGTGCTGGAAAAGGAACCAGCGTCTACGAGCAAACATATCCTGATCAGATATTCAAACACGCTTTCAAAGGAGTGGAATAGTGCGCGTCAAAAAGCTACTGGATGTAATTACTTCCTATTCCCCGGGGGCTCCGCCTTAGAATGAAGTCTGCTGACTCACCAGGCTGCTCCCAGTTAGTTTCTGCTGGGTTTCCCCACTGCCTGTGCACGTGAGTCATCACGGGGAATGAAAGTTTCTACCGGCTCCTTAACAACCATGCAGAAACCAGACACTGACAGTGAACTTCGATCTTTCCAATAGGAACCGGACCTAAGGCAAGAGGGGGTGAAAGATGATGTGGCAGGTGTCACCGCCAGCCAAGCCGCCCGGTGACAGTCCCCGCCCTAGGGCGTCTGTGGGCGGCACTCCAGTTCCAGCTTCTCCCCCGCCCCCACCCCAAGTAGTTAAACTGGCATCTTGTCTTGCAAGCGTTGCAGCTGCTGGCCACTGAACTCCTTTGCGTCAGTGTTGCTCAGACTTTGCTCCACAATGGGATTACCTGGCGATTAAAGATGAATAAAACAAATAACAAACCCGATGCTTGGCTCTCATCTCCAAACAGGCTGATTTAAATGGGTTGGGATGAGATATGGACATCAGGATTTTCCAAAGCTTCCCAGGTAATTCTAACAGACAGCAAAGTTTGGGAACCTTTGCATGGAGAAGGTCACTCTTCCCATGCAAGTGAAACTTACCAGTTAAGCATCACTAATGACCACCTGGTGGCCTCCCAAACCATCCTGGAGATCTAGTGACACACAGCCCCTGATAATTTAATTAGTTTGGCAGCCACAAAGAACGCTAGCAAAGCAAGGGGGCATTTTCAGAAGAGATACTGGCTAGTCAAGGACCATCTTCCCTCTTAGCTTACCAAAAACTTGGCTACATTTAGTGCTCAAGAGAAGCGTCTCAAATGTTGCTATTCTTTTTTGTTACCTTTTGATCTCTGCTCTGTTTCATCCCACAGAGTCTTGCTCCGCAAAGCTGTAAGCCTCGGGTCCTCTCAGATTAGAAGCAGGTGCTGCGTCAAAGCACAATCAAGACGGTACTGCACGCTTCACTTGGGCTGGGACCGAACCGCCGCCTCTCAGCGCGGCCCCAGGGTAGATACTATGCTAATCGAGAAAGTTCTTCCGTCTCCTCGCTGGCGGGCGGGTGCAGGTTTGAACACTTAACCCTTGATTTTACGTGACTGCATTATAGTGCGTTTAGTGACTTCCTCTTGCTTAGCGGGTCTGGACCACGTTCCATGTTTTTGGAAGAGAGGACGTGAGCAAGTGCTGGCGAAAACCCGCAGGGAGGGGACAGCAGTGTCGGCTGGTGCCAAAGTGAAGGGATGGCTAATGTTCGGAATATTAATTACTCCACGCGCTACTGACCCAGCGAAGACTAGCAGAAGGGGGCTGGGGGTTAAGACAAAGGCTCCTCCTGATCAAATGGCTGCAGCGCCCCTTCCTCCGAGGTTATAGCTCTGCCTTCTGCGCCAGGCGGCACTTGGCAAGGCACTGGCAAAGTGACTCAAGGGGTGGCCAGATCCACTATCTGAAAGTCTGCATTACCGAACGCTCCAGACTCAGAGGGGAAGGTCTTTCTGTGCCCACCCCTCCTTCCTGCCCTTTGTGGGATTTCTGGGCTTCCGCGCAACCCTTCTAAGGGTGGACTGAAGAATTTCCTACGGAAGCAGAGTGAGGAGTCGCCGAGTAGCCCTCGCCCTGCGCCCAGGGTGATCTCTGCAGAAGAACCCGTTGGGGTCAGAATAACAACCCGTTCTCATTTCCCCAGACCTGGCTCCCAGGTCCCGGGCGCCAGGAGCACCAGCGGGAGCCGGAGTTGGAATGGGGAGCTGTGGGGTTCGCTTCCGCCGGAGGGCAAGCACCCGCGGCGGCGGCAGGGCCGGGGGTCTAGCGTTTGATCCCCAGCAGGCCGGCGCCAGCGCGCTGCACTTCCTGGTCTGCCCGAAGTGCGCTGCCCCTGCCAGCTCCCTCGGTTCTCGGTCCCTGCGCCCCAACTCTGGCGCCTCCAGGTCTGCGCGCTGCGGGAGCGCACCCCCAAAACCCCCTCGGCACCAGCGCCAAGTGTCCGCGTCCTGGACAGTCCCGGCCCTCACCCCAGAGCTAGTCCACTTTGCTTCTGCCAGCGTGGCAGCCCGACTCCCTCCCCTCTTCCCGGGTGCGCAGCGCTGGGGCTACGAAGAAGGGGTGCCGCTCGCTGGCGGGTGCACATCCCCGGGCCGCGGGGCCGACCCCTGCACAACTTCTTGCAGGGCACCAGGGACCCCGGGGTCCCGCTGGCTCCGCGACCCGCAGACTGCAGCCCCCCGGCGGCGGGAGGAGGCGCGGCCAGCGCTTGGCCTGGGAGGGACTGCGCCCGGGCAGGAGGTGTCGGGGTGCGCCAGGGCGGTACCGCTTTAAATGCACTTGACTCACCTGCTCCGGCGCTGTCGCCTCCTTCCTCTACTGACAGCTGGGGGCTTTGTTTTCTCCACCCACCAGGCCGGGTGCGCTCCGCCCCCACTGCCGCACGTGACTCGCCTTCTGCCACCGCCGCCGCTCGGCTCGTCCACCCTGGAGAGCTGGCCGCGCCACCCTTTTCCAGGGGTGCGGAGTGAGAGTAGAGACCCCAGCCGAGCACAGGTCGCGGCAGGTCCGATGTGACCTGTCGGCGGGCTGGTTGGAAGGTTGCGCTCAGGTTGGGGCCCTTGGAAGCCAGAGCGGGTCACTTAGGATAAAGTGCCAGCCAAAAGAGCAGGACTGTTGGGCCCCACCAAGAAAGAGGAGGCCAGCACTGCTGAGAAGAGGGGTCTTGAAAAGTACCTGTAGTAGTATTAAGTACCTGAATTAAGTACCTGTAGCTGGGGGCGTGCTTCCGTTTTTTTATACCAAGTGTTTGTACTCCTACCTGGGGAACAATTAATACTAAGGGGCAAACTAATTTGTTATGAACATTATTAATCAAACCAGGCAATTCTAAACCGAATAATACGATAACTGCATTCATGGCACATTTTATTTAGGTTTCAAATCTTCTTTTTGGTGCTGTTGATATTTGGATTCTATTTGGAAAACGGAATCCAGGCTGGAGAAGCTAACTCCAGATTATTGATGTGGGCCCCGGTCCATTTGGAACAATACTTGTTTTTAATGAAATGAATTGAGAAAATGTTCTGGCTTCAAGACCCGGCTCAGTATCTGCTGCTTTTGGAAGTGTTCCTGACCTTCGCTGATCTCCAGTGTTTGAGACTCAAAGAACCTGTTGTCTGAATCCTTCCTTTTGCCCTTGGAGAACACATACATTACTTCCCCCCTCCCCACCCCCTCCTATTGGAACTCAGGGGAAAGTTTACCTCCAGCTCTGGAAACATCCTTTCAAGTGAAGTCTGTATAGTGGAGTGACTTAGCACAGTGAGTCCCAAACGTTAATGTGCAGGCAGATCACCCCAGGGCCTTGTTTAAACCACATTCTGATGGATTGGGTCTGGAATTGGGACTGATACTCTGAATGCCTGGCAAACTCCGAGGTAAAGTTAGTGCTGCTGGTTTGAGGATCACACGCTTGCTCTAGCAAGGCTTAGAACACTCACTTTGGCATTGGCCTGCCTAGTTTGAGTCCTGACGCATCACTTAATAGCTCTGTGACCTTAGGCAAGTTTTCTTAACAATTTGAGCTCCCCAAACTGTAAAATGGAAATACTCCTAATATTCACCTCCTAGGGTTTAAGATTAAATGAAAAAAAACCTGTAAAACAAAAAAGTACCTTGTGCCTGGCACACGCACCTAGGGTTCAGAAAATGTTAGCTAATTAACTCTTGGGGTCATCCTTGCAGGAGCAAAGCTGGCACAAAGCTGAACATACAGGGGGAACAGCAGGTACAGTGGGAGTGGAGGCAGCCAGCCTAGAATGACCTCAGCACCCCATAGTGTGGAGCCCCGGACAGATGTGTAGAAGAACAATCCTGTTGAATAAATGGAGGACTGTAATGCAGAGCAAGTCATACATGTTTAAAAGTTCTGTTTCTTCTGTAAAACTTTAAATCTTGATAAATTAGTTCTGGGACATTGAATTAAAAAATCATTTGCTTTTTATTACAGATAATGTCCAGCTGCCTGTCACATGGGTAATCTATTTTAATATCTGAGAGAGTAAATGGATTGTTAAGGAGTAGTACATTTTTTATCCTCATTAAAAACCTTGAAATTTAAATTTAAATGAATTTATTAATGAAGATACGGTATTCTTAGCTCTCGAAATGAATGGGTATTGTCATCAGAGTTCTCATGTCTCTCTTGCTTGCTGCTTCTCTCTCTAGCCCTAAATATGAATGTTTCCTAAGACTCGTTTGTGTGTGCGTGTGCGTGTGTGTGTGTGTGTGCGTTTGCTTTTTATTTTTCTCACTTTTTCTGTCATTTCCTTTGGAAATTTTATTCATGCTTAATGTTCAACTTTCAGGTGTATGTACCCACATTCTTAGCCTGTTTCCCAGCCCCGTTTCTGCATTACCAATCACCTGCGAGGCATTTCCAACTGACTATCCCACCAGCCTAGAAGTTTCAGTGTGTTCTAAATTAAACTCCTTCTTCTCATAAAATTGATACCTCCTAAGGAATAAATCAAGATAGTAATTTGCATTGAGAAGCCCTCAGTGTTAATTCAGGGACCTGGCAAGGGTGTAGGACACGCTGTGGGATCATTCCAGTACCTTCCTATTGCCCCCAGCTATTTCTCAGAGACTTGGCCTTCAGTAGTGACTGAGGCAGATTCATCCTATAAACACAGCTTACTGGTGTAACAGCCACATAAACAGCTATGGGTTGCTGCATAAATGGTGATCAACGTGACTTGAGCTGGTGAGAAAGTGCATCAGTCAGGGTAGGCTAAATTATGTTGCTGTAACAAACACCACCAAAATCTCCGTGGTTTAATACAATGGAAGTTAATTTCCTGCTCACGCAAAATCTCCAGGCAGCTCTCAGGGTGACTCATCGCTCTAGCCCGCTTCCTTCCTGTGACTTAGGGGTGTGTACTTAGAAATAGATGGAAATGTAGACATCTTGGTGAACAGCAGTAATATCTACCATAGGGATCCATTTAACACAGGGGGCTCGGGGATAAAATTAAATGGAAAATAGGGTAGTGACAATAGAGGATGAGCAGAGATTGCCAGTTTGAGGAAGGTACCAAGTTCTGTGAGGAGTCTTTGGAAAAGCATTATTGTTCTTGTTATCATACAATATAATTATGTAGGGAGACACTTAAAAGTAAAAACTTGTGTCTCTGCCTGTCAGGGTCACCTTATCACTTAACCAAGGTCAGTCTACTCCAGGCATTGATCATCCAAAGTCTTCTGTGACACAGGGGCTCGGAGATATCTTCCATGTTGATTATATCCTAGGCGGCACATGAACCATTAAATAAGTAAGGTTACATCAACACAAGCAAATTTGCTAATTTTGCTGACCTTGATGGTCACTCTCTGCTTGAGGGTTGAATACGTGTGTGTGAAGAATGGAATATTTCAGCAGGATCAAATTGTCCCATGTTTCTCCTACGATTGCCTGAATCATGCCTTTGACATATTCAAAGGAATGTTGAAATGTAGCCTAGTGAGTAAATATCAGTGTGAGAAAAATAAAATCATGGCTTTCAATAAGCTTTGGGGCTTCTTTCTCCAGAGAGCAGAGTTGACATCAGCTCAACTTGCTTCGTTCATCTCCCCACACTTCACACGCATAAAAGAGATAAAGCACTGATGAATGCTGTAAGCTCTAGAATGCTCTACACACACGGGTTATCATAACGTGTTGCTGGGCACTGAGCAGTGCTTTGGATCGCAACAATTGTGTGTTGTCTCTGCTCACATCTATCAGTGGCACTCCCTTTAAAACGTTTGCCTCTCATAAAACTGTTCCCAAATAAGTATTTTTACATAACGTCAGCATCTTCCTAAAGCTAATATTCTGAGAGCCTCAATCACACGTTTCCACAAATGTTGAAAATGAGGAATTAGAAAGGAGAAGCAGAGCTTATCAGTGAATATTTTAAACCGTTTGCTCAAATCCTTCTATCTGATTTATTTTTAGCTCGGAGCCCTTGCTGAACTGTAATACCTCTTTAAGTATAAATCTTAACCTCAAGAGATATGCTACAGTGAACCACTTATAAATGTATCAGTTAGACCATGTAAGACTGAGATGGAGGTGTTCATTACTGAGATGTGATGGCATTTATCAAGATGAGTAGTGAAGGTGGCACAAGATGACAGCTTGGCAGGGATCGCTGCCTTGTGAGGACCCTAGTGTTTAGTTACAGAGTAAATGTTGAAATAAGAAACAATGCCACCTTCGAGGCACTGCATGAGCTTTGAGTAAATATTGGTGAGTTGGCTAGAAAGTATTCTGTAGGTAAAGTTAAGGAAGGAGCTTAAATGACTCACCCAAGTCCCAATTTCTAGTTATGTCCACTAGCAAAAACTGTGTCTCCATAGCATAATACAAAATGCCAGAAGGACAAATACACTCATTATATAATATACATTGGTGTATACATCATAGGCTATGTTTAATGTAGATCAAAAGGAACAAAATGTTACCCCGACTCGTACAACACTGTGTGTTAGAGGTGTCCATGATTTTATAGCAGATTGAAAAAAATCCCTCATAGAAGGGGTGCCTGGGTGGCTCAGTCGGTTAAATGTTGGACTTTGGCTCAGGTCATGATCTCATGGTTTGTGGGTTTGAGGCCCGCGTCGGGCTCTGTGCTGAACTCTTGCTCAGAGCCTGGAGGCTGCTTTGGATTCTGTGTCTCCTTCTCTCTCTGCCCTTCCCCTGCTCGCGCTCTGTCTCACTCTGTGTCTCAAAAACAAAAAACAAAAAACAAAAAAACCAAAAAAAACAAACAAACAACAAACAAACGTAATTACAAAAATTTTTAAAAAAAAGAAAGAAAAAATCCCTCATATAAAATAAAATAAGTTGGACATGAATATTTTTATATGCTGTTTAGAACAGATGTAGACCAGTTGTAGAAGGATCAACTCTTTCTGGATTCAGTATTTTAAACAAAAGACAGCAGATAAAATTAATTTGTTGATTAGTAATTATCTCTTACGTGGTGGAGTTATCTTCAAACTTACCTGTTTGGTCTCTGAGACCAAGAGATGATATCTGTTTAAGTTTCCTGTTGTAGCTCCATGAAGCCCCAAATGCTTTGATCCCCTAAGAGACCAAGGGGATCACTGCCAACTCACTTTGGGACCCCCTGGGACACAGTATAGCCGTTTTTTAAATGAATTCCTTGGTTATTAAACATTAGCGTGACAATTTTATTTTCTTTGTCATTTCCCTATATCCTGTCCGTGAGTTGGTCAGCCAGTGTGACAATATCAGGAAATTGATTCCTTGCATTTCTTTAGAATCTTATTTCTAATGGTCTTTGATTCATCAGCAGAAATTTGCTCATCTTTGGCCTTTCTAATTTTAAAATTGCTTCAACCTTTTTAAGTTGTAATTTATTCAACAGTTTTGTGATGCCTTCCTCTGGGCAGTCACTCTGTTAGGTGCTATGTTTCCCCAAATGGTCTTTGGTCTTAAGGGCCTTAGAGTGTAGGGAACGATGGACGTGTGCATAGTGTGGCTTGAGGCATATTAAAAGTTATGAATATGGCACCTGGGTGGCTCAGTCAGTTAAGTGTCTGACTCTTGATTTCAGCTCAGGTCATGATCTCATGGTTCGTGGATTTGAGCCCTTCAGTGGGCTCTGTGCTGACGGCACTGAGCCTGCTTGGAATTCTCTCTCCCTTTCTCTGTACTCCTCCCCTACTCTCTTTAAAATAAATAAACTTAAAAAAAAATAAAAGGTATAAATAAAATGCTAAGAGAACACTGGACAGTCAGGAAGAAAGTCAGACAAGGGCTCTCATTTATGTTGGGTCTAGAAGGATGAAGAAGAGTGTACCAGGTGAGGATGGCTTGGGGTAAGGCAGAGTCTGTGGGCATATATTCCAGAGAAGGAATGTGAAAGCAAATGACGAGTTTAATGTGGCTGAAGAATAGGGTGTGTGGAATGGAAAGGTCAGTGGGGTAGACAAGAGAAGGCCTGGTGTGTCCAGCTGAGATGTTTAGATGTAAGATATTGGCCAGTGGCCTCCGTGTGGGGTGAGAACACTCTAGAGTTGTGTGAGGTGATATGCTGGGTGTGAGAAGGAAGGGCGAAAACTCGGATGTCTATCTATAATATGAGAAGGGACTTAGTGGCATATGGATTGACATTGGTGCTCTTGCTTGATCTGCAAGTCAGACAGACAGAGGGACTTACCAGGTGCAAGGAATTGTGAGGGAGGGGTTGGGATCCAGCACACTGAGGGGGTGTCCCTAACCTCCTTACTCATTCTCAAAGCAAACTGCAATTTGGTAGTAGTTTATGTGTGCTTGCGTAAGTGCATTTATGTGTATTGTCTCGTTTGACTAATCTAAGACTCAAAAGATGGATAAATGACTTAAAAGGATTAAAGATAACATGAATGATACAAACATTAGTGGGTTTTCACAAAAGCCCTTGCAAAATTGGTAGGTGATTTTGAAAAACGAGTATCGTAATTTCATAAGCTCATCCAATGATCTACTTCCTGTGTTTGTACATGTGGTTCTCTGTGAGATGTGCTGTGTGGCACAGCCAGCCATCAAAGCAAACATGGAAATAAAGTGCACTTGGGACCAGGTTTCAAGTTGCTTTATCACAAGGCAGTAAAACTGTCTAAAAATGATGAAGTGTTTTCAACCACATTATTCTCACTAAACAGCATTTTAGTGATAACAGAATATTTTGCCTATCATTAATACAGGGAATATAAAATAGTGTATATTTCATCTTTACCTCACCCTTTAAAATGTCAGTTTTATGTTTTCTAATGTGTATAATATATTAATGCAGCAGTTGTATATCTATGCTGTTTACAAATGAATATGCATGTGTGAAATAAGAAACGTACTTAGAGGAGTGCAGAGGCAGAAACAAGCCAGAAAAGGTGTCAGAGCAAAGGTGCCTATGATCAGGTTTGTTGGTACCACTGGGGCATGGAGGCTGTTCTGGAAGTTCACTCAGAAGGTTAGTATCCTGATCTGGAGGAAAGCTGGTGAAGACCTGGAGAGGAGAGATCACCAAAACCTTCCGTCTTCGGTAGGAAGGGATGTGTGTGGTGGGGGAGGGGAGGGAGGGAACAACGTTGGGGGCGGGGAAGGGTTTGCAAGTCTGCAGCTTGCCCGTCTGGGTAGAAGGAGAAACCATTGCTTGAGATGAAGAAATGGGATATTGAACAAGATACAGAGTTCAGTTTAGGACACATTAAGTCAGAGGTGCCCAAGGGATTCCACGGCGATGACTAGAGGGTGTTTTAAATATAATTCTGAAGCTCAGGAGAGCTGAGAGATACAGAGTTTATAATAGCTTTAATTTCTCCATCTGCAGCCCTTCCTACAAGTGCTGGTCTTAAAATACACCCCTTCATCTAAGACAAATTAACACAACAGCTTCACATTTATAATTATTTATAATAAAATGAAAAAAAATTAAGAATCAGCTTACCAATGCATAATGGGAAGGCATCCCTCAGCAGACGCTCTTAGGATTTTAATTGGGCATTTAGATGAATTTTGCATTCTGCTGGACCTCTCCAGAAGTGTCTTGTCCTTTGCTGGTTTTCTGTGCGTACTGTTTTGGTTCTTTCTCAAATGTTATCTAGACTATAGTTTGTTATAAGATAGTCACTCTTTTTCATACTACATTCTATCTTTTCACACTGGAAACCTTGTTGTTCAAGCCAGACATCTATTTTTTCTTATTGTATCAGAGCAATTGGGAACGTTTCTGATTCTGTTGTACACGTGTCCCTTCTTTGGGAATCACAAGCATTGTGAACCAGGGCCACCGTCCTCTCTGTGTTGTTCATTGACCGACCTGTCAAAGCATATTCTTGCTAAGTTATAAGGATGCTTTTCATACCATGCCATTTCCCCCAATTCCTTACCTTGCACTTACTAAGAATTACAGATAATTTACCTGTTTAATTTTCAGACTCCTTATAATTCTATTTGTTTTTAATTTTAGTTTTAGTTTTTTAGTTTTTGAAAGAGGGAGAACAGAAACGGGAAGAGAGGTAGAGGAGAGAGAGTCTCAAGCAAGCTCCACACTCAGCGCGGAGTCTGAGTCAGGTCTCGATCTCACAACCATGAGATCATGACCTGAGCTGAAATCAAGAGTCGGACGCTTAACTGGGTGAGCCACCCAGATGCACCCATACAATTCTATTTCTGACCATTTATCTCATGAATAAGATTTTGTAATTAATACCAAATAAGTATTTATTTAAAATTTGAAATTTCTTACAGCATGGTCTTGTGGCACCTCATTATTTAATATCTCAAGCACTTATACATTGTCTCCTTTATTAAAATGGAATTAATTTTAGTGCAAAGACATGTCTCTGCCCACTAGAATGCAAGCCCCATGAGGGCAAGAATTTTTGTCCATTTTGTTTCACTTTTCTATTTTTAGTGTGTAGAACTGTGTTTGGGACATGACAGATGATAAAGAAATATTTTTGAATAATCAAATGAATACATAAATAAGCAGAATGGAATCAGAAATGTCTCAATTGAATTATCTTTCCATTTTAAAAATCTATATAATTATATTATATTATATTATATTATATTATATTATTTCTCTGTAATTTAGCAACTCCATTAATTTTATTAAAAATTCAGCTTAATATACGTTTATTAGGAGACAGTTACTTTCATACACAACAAATTTTAATTTTTCAGCATCTAGGAGAAAAAAATCTTTTAATCTTCTTTCAGCTTATAGGTTTTCTTAAGACTGCAAATACATCTTACGGAGTCCCCCAGCAATATTTAGGTAGGAAGGTTTAAGTTTAGTCTTAAGATTAAAAGCTAGCATTCATAAGGAACAGTTATTTCCAGAATATGGCAAGAAGGAAATAAATAAAAGAGAAATCTATAAAATATATTGAAATAATAGAAAATGAGGCCAAGAAATCAATTTCTTAAAGATAATAGCTGCCTGTACCAGAGAAGCTCTCAGCATATGGTACATTTCAAGGCGTTGCTAAAATTGCATTTAACCACATCCACGAACTCATTCTTGCCATTACCATAACCATTTCGCAAAACGTTTTTTCTCCTCATCTAAAGTCTGAGAAGAGTAATTGGGAAAAAATGCCACTTAACTGTCTCCGAGAAATCCAGCTGCTGGGAGCTGTCATTGGCTCTGGGGACTCGGACAAGGCCCCCTGTCAGTGAGGATAATGATGAGGAGTGAGATCTGTGGTGGGAGGAAAGTCAGGCCCTGAAACTCCCCAGTCAATTGTGCTTTGAGAAACACTAATGTGTTTTGCCATGCTACCATGTGTCTCTTTGTTCTCCAAGAACGTCCATTCTGTTCACCACTCATGAGTGCACGTTTAGTTTTATCTCATAATTCGTAGTGTAAATGAGTAGACTCAGAGGGCAGAATATGCTCCCGTTGAGATTCCATAAGGCCCGTTCACAAGTCTTCTTCCTCCTCTTATTTTCTTTATTTTCATTCTTTTGAGGACCTTAGAGGATTAAACAAATTTTGGACAAGTCAAAGACATTGCTATGTTAATTGCAAACAGATGCATGCTCTTCATAGTGATGATGATACAGAAATGGGGACCAGGAGCCCACATCACTGCCACAAGGACCTTTATGGTGGGTATAGATTTTCGTGGTTATCTACAGAATTGTGGTATTTTTTGATGCCAGGTCAGACTCACTCTGGCTAAATTCTGAATTGGGAATAAGCTCTTTATTTGTAACAAACTCTAGCCAGCACCAAATGGAACCAAGTGCAACACTTTTTTTTGACATGCAAAAAACTGTACATATTTAATGTATACAATTTGATGAGTTTGGAAATACTCAGTGTACATCTGCCATTAAATGCAACACTTTTGATCCTGACTTCTAGAGACCTCAGATCCCAGAGACAGCACCTAGATGGCTTTACATGTGGGGAGAAAGTGCTGTGAATACAATGAAATCATCAAAAAGCCCAGATATAGTCAAATAGTTAACATATTATACAACATATTATAGTTCAGTTATTTGATGGATTATTTGGTAACTGCTAAAAAAATGTTCAAATATTTAAGAGCATGGAAAAAATCATACTTTAATATATTAAGGGACAAAAAACAAGATTCAAAAGTTTGATTCTTGTATATCCAGTATGATGTCATTTGAGTAAAGTGTTTCCATATGTTTCTATGCATAGGGAAGTAAATAAGAAAATAAAATTGGAGGAAATATTTTAAAGTGGCGGTATTTCTGGATTACAGGGAATTTCTATTTTTGTAGTTTTCAGTTTGATCTATATCCATATATAGATATAGAGACAGCCAGGGAGACAGAGAGGAGACAGAGAGAGAGATTTTATGGAATTGACTCCCACAATTGTAGGATGGTTGTGGAGGATGGCAAGTCAGAAATTTAGAGGGCTAGCCCGTAGGCTGAATATTCAAGTAAAAGTTGATGTTGCAGTCTTGAGAGGAATTCCTTCTCTGGGAAACCTCAGTCATTTCTCTTGAAGCCTTCAACTCATTGGAAGAAGACCACCCACATTATGGAGGGTTAATCCCATCTAAATCCCATCTGAAAAATACTGTCATGGGAACATCTAGACTAGTGTTTGGCCAAACAACTGAGCATCATAGCCTAGACAAGAGGACACATCAGATTACCCATCACAGCTTTCAAGCAATTCCCAGCCCTCTTTCTTTCTAGAAATAGGCAGATTTTCCAGGTGGGTGTTACGTCCTTTCCCAGGCTGGCCATGAGCTTTTCATGTACATTTTCATCTTCCCAACAACCACTGTTCAGGGGGGTGAGGTGGCCTCAGTGCCCCAGGAGTGCAGGTAAATTTTGGAATTCTTGCTCAGAATGCTAGGACAGCAGCTATAACTCCAGGGTGGAGTGGGGTACAGCTGGGAAACTGCAAGATGGACCCCATGGAAGGCAGAACAGAGAGATGGCCTTCAGTCCCTGAATTAAACCAACTCTAACTTCCATCCTTCCTCTGAATTTTCAGTTACACAAACTACTTATTTCATCTCAATCTTCTGTTATGTACAACCATGTTTCTGTGAATATGTTGTCTTTTCCAGTTTTTCAACAAATATGGATTACTTTTATAAGGAAGCAATTTACTATATTCATTGATTCTAAGGAAAACTTTTTTGCATTTTAAAACCTCTGAAATTGGGATGTGTCACGACATGTCATAACTTAATAGAGCTTTCTTTTGTAGCATATATAAAAAACAGTGATGTCTGGGGCACATGGGTGGCTCAGTTGATTAAGTGTTGGACTTCTGCTCAGGTCATGATCTCATGGTTCGTGGGTTTGAGCCCCACATCGGGTTCTATGCTGACAGCTCAGAGCCTGGAGCCTGCTTCGGATTCTGTGTCTCCTTCTCTCTCTCTGCCCCTTTCCTACTCTCTCTCTGTCTCTCAAAAATAAATAAAGCATTAAAAAAATAAAAAAACAAACAATGATGTGTCTTATGTTCAGTAATGTTTTAGACTTGATAAAAAAATATGATGGTTTCAACTGGATAAAAGTTATTTTTTAAGAGAGATGGAATGCAACTGACCAGGATACTTGGAGGGATGCGCCATATACCCCTGGGATCATATGGTGACCTGGGTGCCTCTACATTTCTGGAAGGGTCTAAGAAGAAATCAATAACCTAGAACCTGGCCCTGCTGTACTAAATATTTAAAGACTGATACAAACTTGACTGATAAAGAACACTTGGTTCTCAATATTGAAAATAGGAGCAAATCTTCTCCTTTCGAAGACTCCAATACATTTTCAATGTCTATTTAAAAAAAATTTTTTTTTAGCGTTTATCTATTTTTGAGAGAAAGAGACAATGTGACGCGGAGAGGGAGAGAGAAACAGGGAGACACAGAATTGGAAGCAGGCTCCAGGCTTTGAGCTGTCAGCATAGAGCCTGATGCGGGCTCAAACTCATGAACCGTGAGATCCATGACCTGAGCTGAAGTCGGACGCTCAACTGACTGAGCCACCTAAGTGCCCCAGCAATGTCTATTTTCTTTTTCTTGGACTCTACGGTTTGGTATTACTTTTGGTTTCAAATGGTTTCAAAATCAATTCCCTCAATCATGCTATTTCAGGCTCTTGTACATATGACTAATACATTAAAATTGTTTTAAATGTTTATTTATTTTTGAGAGAGAGGGCGAATGTGAGTGGGGGAGGGGCAGAGAGAGAAGATGACAGAGGATCTGAAGCAGGCCCAAGTGGACAGCAGCAAGCCTGATGTGGGGCTCGAACTCACAAACTGGAGATCATGATCTGAGCTGAAGTCGGGTGCTTAACCAATTGAGCCACACAGGCATCCCAACATACGACTAATACATTAATAACAATATCATATGTTGCTTATATATAGTATTTTTAAAACCTGAAAAAAAATTTAGATATATTATGTGATTTGATTCCAGTAATATTTCTGTGAGTTATGCAGGTTATTGTGATCTTTTTAATATTTAAGAGGCTTGCTTGGTGTCACAGAGTAGTTGGTAGAGGTGGGACTTCGAGTGGACTAGAAAGGAAAGGCTGATAAATGAAGTTTTATTGCCTGAAGTTATGATCTGTGTCATTAACAAAGATAGAATACAATTTTAGAGTTTTTTCAAACGCTGGTTCAAGGTTAAGGTCATCAATTCATGACTATCTTTCTGTTCTCATGTATATTCCTCACTAAAAATGATCATTGTTTAACTGAGGCCATTGTGATTCCCCTGTCTTGAAAAGATCCTATTTATTTTGTGCTAACTCACACTATATTGTAAATAATTGAGCAACGAACTATCCCAAGAACTAAGGTCTTAAGCACTATTATAATTTATTAGATTAATTTGAATTTTTAAGATGGTTTGGATTGTATATTGCATTTACATTTTCCTAAACTGGATCAGGCAGAAGTTATAGACAATGAACAGGGAAATAATGACAAATTAGAATACAGGAAGTAGAATGAATTCAGGGAAAACTTATCCTTCTACTCCCGTTTATAAAAATCTCTGCTTGTTGTGAATTATGGTCCCATCTTATCCAGCTACACTTACTATATTTTGTTTTAGTTATTTTTTTCCCACATCCTCCTCTTCACTATATGACGCATTTCTGGAAGGCAGGGACTACGTCTTACTTTTCTCTCGGGCATATTCTTTCTAGCATACCACCTGGCACATAGCAGATGCTCAAAACATGTTGGCTACATGGCTGTGCAGGGGGAGAGCAGGAGGAGAGCAGGGGTGGTCTTTAATTTCCTGGAGAAGTTGGTGGGCCCATGTGTTGAAAATTAAGGAGTAGGATCTGGTTTGGGGACCCGAAAGTGTGAAAGCGAAATTTCTGAGTTTAAGTCATAGGATTTCTGGGCATGGGAGATTGCAGGTGAGGTTGGCAGCCCCCCGATTTGGGCAGATGGGGGATTATCAACAGCTTGCTGCCTCCATTTTATATAAGAGAACGGCAGTGACTCAGGTAGATGGGATATTTGGGTCTTGTGATCTCAGTTTCCTCACTGATTCATGGCAGTAAACAGCAAAAATTTTTTTAAGTTTATTTACTTACTTTGAGACAGACAGTGAGAGAGCGGGAGCAGGGGAGGGGCGGAGAGAGAGGGTGAGAGAGAATCCCAAGCAGGCTCTGTGCTGTCAGCACAGAGCCTGATGCAGGGCCTGAACCCACAAACCGTGAGATCATGACCTGAGCTGAAATCAAGAGTTGAATGCTTAGCTGACTGAGCCACCCAGGTGCCCCCGTAACCAACATATTTTAAGCCTAAGCATTTTTCTTACTTTCTTCGAGATCATTTATGTAAACACAACCATGGCTATTTAGTACTACCTAGTAAGATAGGACAATGTAGTGACTTATTTTATTTAGCTGGAATATGCCCTGTAAATTTCTAGGAAATTCACCAAAGGAAAGATTCCATTTAATAAGGTAAGACGATGTTTTAGGTAAGTCAGTAAAGTAGAACAAAGAGAAAATCTTGACAAATACCTCAAATCCTGAACATAAAGTAGTCTTTATTTATTTAAAGAAATAGATACTTTTACCTCATATAATTGTGACTATTCAGTCACTCGTAATAATGGAAAGATAGACCAAGGACATGATTCTGATTATTTTAAAGGGGGTGGGAAAAGAAGCAATGGAGATCCAAAGTTCTCCATTCTCTTTACCTTGTGAATGGTTGAGGTATAAAGGTCATCAGCATGACTACTTACCGTGGCTGTACAGACAGTTGCGAAATCCAACTGAAGGTCATTTTACTATCTCTGAGAGTTCTGGCTCTGACAGGAAGAAGATGAAAATAATTTCAGAAAGCACCAGGCAGTACACAGATACAATTCAGATAAGAAGGTGAAAAGGTTGAAAACACAAATCATTGTGAAGATCTGGTAATCCAGAGGGCTTGTGGCCACCAGACTGCCCCCTTTTAAGATAAGAAGTAACATGGTGGTTTTAAACATAGGCTTACTGCATTCTAGCTTTTTAAAAGGTGAGTCTTTTGGTTGTCCTTGGAGGCAGCTTTTGTTTCTGGAAAAGACTATTTGTACTTGCTTTGATTTTTAGAAACTAATACTTAATTTATTCAAGTTGTGAATCCAAATCTAGTTTTTCCTTAAGATTTAAATTTAAACGTGGGACTCCTGGGTGTCTCAGTCGGTTAAGCATCCGACTCTTGATCTCGGCTCAGGTCATGGTCTCACGCTTTGTGGAATCAAGCCTCACATTAGACTCCGTGCTGACAGCATGGAGCCTTCTTGGGATTCTCTCTCTCCCTGTCTCTTTTCCCCTCCCCAGCTCGTGCTCACACTCGTGCATGCATTCTCTTTCTCAAAATAAAGAAATAAACTTAAAAAAATTTAAACTTGTAAGTCTAATTATTCTATTTACAGATCTCTATTTTGAAAATTAATTTCAAGGAATAGATATAAATTTAATATATTTGATTTTTAAAAAGCAGTTAAAGTATCAGAACAGATACCTTCCCAGGCATTCAAATTAATTTTTAAAATGTATTAAATCATATTTATAAACATGAATAATTTATATATATATTATTCTAAATATCTTAGTATTGCTTATAAGCCCATAATTCTTTTGTATTTCCCTTTGAAATTACAAGTCTAAGTGAATTACCTAATCATACATTTCAAACAGGAATCACAAGATTCATCAGACTTTTCCTTTTTTAAATTAATTTTTTAAATATTTTTTTAATTGACATATAATCAACATGTAACATTATATTAGTTTTAGTGTAAAATGTAATGGCTCAATATTGTACATTGTAAAATGATCACCACAATCAGTCTCGTTGTGACTCATCACCATAGGACAAAACTTTTTTTTTTCTTATGATGAGAACTTTTAAGATTTACTCTCTTAGCAACTTTCAAATATGCAATACAATATTATTGACTATAGTCATCATGCTATACATTACATCTCCATGACTTATGTATTTTATACATATTTTGTATCTCTTGACACCCTCTACCCATTTCACCCACCCCAGACGCCTTTCTGCTCTGGGAACCACCAATCTATTCTCTGTGTCTATGAGTTTTGTTGGTGTGTATGTGTGTGTTTCAGATTCCACATAAGCTACATTCATTTTTAAAAATTCCTTTCTTCTTTGGCTGCTCTGATTGGGTGAGTTTCACTGCCCTGTCCTCTAGATTGCTGATCCTTTCTTCTTAAAAAAAATTTTTTTTTTAATGTTTTATTTATTTCTGAGAGAGAGAGAGGGAGACAGAATGTCAGCTGGGGAGGAGCAGAGAGAGATAGTGAGAGAGAGAGGGAGAGAGAGAGGGGGGCACAGAATCTGAAGGAAGCTCCAGGCTCCAAGCTGTCAGCACAGAGCCTGTGCTCAGGGTTCATGTTTTCGTGAGATCATGACCTGAGCCAAAGTCAGATGCTTAACTGACTGAGCCACTCAGGCACCCCACTGATCCTTTCTTCTACTTCATCTAGTCTGCTGGTGAACACTTACAGTGTATTTTTCAATTCCATTATTGTATTCTTCAGCTCTGTGACTTCTGTTACTTTCTGATGATTTCTATCTCTGTTGAAATTCTCACTGTGTTCATCCATTCTCCTCCCAAGTTTGGTGGGCATCTTTATGACTATTAGTTTGAATTCTTTATCAGGTAAGGAACTTACCTCAGTTTCTTTCAAGTTTTATTGTTGTTGTTGAGTTTTTTATCTTTTTCTTTCATTTGGAGCATATTCATCTGTTTCTTCACTTTGCTGGACTCTGTTGTTCCTATATATTAGGTAAAACAGTTACCTCTCCCAGTCTTAAGGGAGTGGCCCTGGATAGGAGATGAAACTTATCATTCAACCTTGTTCTAGCTCTTGGTTGTCTCCTGAAACTTTGTGATTGTCTAAGCAGCCTGATTTATTCTTGATAGCTCCCTGTTGTTGAGGGTGTGTCAAGACCTTTTAGTGTTCCAAAGGGAAGGATTGGATCTCAGTCAGTACCTAGATTCAGGCTGATTGAAAGCCAGACCCTCAGGCAGCATCTTTTAAAGTCTGCATATATATAGTCCTGTGGGACCACCGCCCTAAACCCTGCTGGTCTCCAGACTAGGAAATGTGGGTGACAGTTGAAACCATTGGGTCTCCAGATGAGTGCAAAAGCTCCTTTCTGGGAGGTACCAGTAAGTTGTAGTGAGGCCAAGGGAGAGCACAAAGATGGCATCTCCTGGCCTATGTTTCCTGAGAGCACCTCTGTAGTCTCTAGATGTGTGAAAAATTTGAAGCCTATTCCTGAAGCTGCAGCTCCGGGACAAGTAAAGAGGCCTTTTTCATAGGAAGGATGGGGTGTGGTTCAGTCTGCTGTCTATTCCCGGGGGGAGGAAGGGGGTGGTAACCTGCCAAGAACTGTTTCTCTGATTCCTTCAGTTCTGTGAGGCCCAGAAACATAAGCCCTCCATGCCACCAGAGCCAGGCAATCAAGGTGCACCCCCTGTGTGTACTTCACATGCCTGCTAGCTTTAGAGAGTCAGTAGAAGAGTGCAAGACAGAGGCATGTTGGTTGGTTTTAGCAAGGAAATAGGAGTGCAGGGATGGGGCATGCCTGCTGGCTTTAGTGGATCAGTAGGAGAGTGCAATTCAGCACCAAGATAGAGGGAGAGCACAAAAATGGTGTCCACTATCTCCTCTGCCCCTGGACAGAGTCCTAATTGCCCCATTCCTCCAGCAGATTCTTTAAGATTAACAAGTGAATCTCCTTCACATATAGTCTAGGTGCTTTTGAAACTCCTGCTTTTGCACTGGGTCCTGGGGCAAGTAAATCTGTGTATGAGTCCTTGAAGAGCAGAATCTCAGTTCCCTATACCCCTTTAGTTCTTGTAGAGGTAAGCCTTGCTGGTTTTTGAAGACAGATATTTGGGGGACTTGTGTCTCTTGTTCAGGTCCCAAAAGTTGTGGGGCCTGTTGTGGGATACCAATCCCTTGTTCCTCAGGAAGAAGTTCTCTGTGTGTGAGATCCCTCCCAATTGTGTAGCCATGCCAAAGGGGAGGGAGTGGTTTGCTGAGACTGTATCTCTGCCTCTCCTACCAGTCTTGATGTGACCCTTTTAACCTTTGCTGTGGAGGAGTTGTCCAGCTAATTTTCATGTCTTTTTCAGAGGGAATTGCTCCATATGTAGCTATAGATTTACTGTGTCCGTGAGAGGAGGTGAGTTCAGGATCTTTCTACACTGCCATTTTGAACTCAATTGATCTTTTATTCTCTTAATGAGTATACTCTTAATGCCAATTATGCATATGCTTTTCTAACATTTAATATAAGAATATTATATATTTAATTTTCTTTTTCATCTCTCTCCTTTAATCTAAATTTTTCCTGAGGGGGGAGGGGGGAACAAAGGGGGAAATTTGTACCTAGTAAATTGAGGTTACTCTTTTAATACCTTCTCAGATGGATAGGTTGCATATCTGCTGGTAATTTTATTTGGATCAAAGGAGGTTTATTGTCCTAAGACACTGCCAAGGCCTTGGAGCAGCATGAGTTCTCTGTATAGTGGCTTTACTAGGTCCTGACAAAAAGTAGACTCTTAGCCCACTCAAGTCCCTAAGACTCAGTTTGTACAAAATCTGATTCTTCTTCCTTGCAATTGCTTTACCAGTTGACAGGATTCAACTAATCTCATCTCTTGATCCTGTTTTGAATTTATTTAATATTTTTCTAACCTGACAGGGCCTAAACTCTTATAAATATTTAAATGCTATCTGATTGGATTCTGCACATTCCTCATGGCTTTACCTGGTTCTTCAGCTACAACACTGAAGTCACCTTAACGATGGATAAAACCATTGATTTAGTTTGGGTGTCTCCCAAAGTAGACCTTGAGACAAGAACAAGAGTTTCAGTAGGACATAAAACAAACACTGGGAAGTGAGATGGGGATGGAAGCCAACCGATGAGAAGTATATTATCAAGCCAGTCATCACTGCGGGCTACTGGAGCTTAAGGTGAATGAGGAAGTGCTGGGAGCCAGCATGAAACATGTGTCTCAGAGTCATCTCATCCAAGAAGTAAGAGAGCTGGGGTATTTATATGCCAATTCCTGTTGCTCCTATGTTGCATGCCGTTTCTGGAGGTAACTAATTCCCAGCACTTTCTGCCCACTACTCAGAAGGGCAAAGTGGCTTCAGTGGTCAGAGAATGCCGTCAGGAAAAGGAATATAGGGGCTGATTGGTAGGAGAGTGAGTGTGCGGGTCATTTTCTTTCCTTAGAGCTTCAGTTACACTTACCACCAACATGCTGATTTCATCACACTTGATTACTGTTACCTTCAAGTCTCCCAAATGCTGGAGATACTGCATAATCCAAGACATCCTCTTTCACATGCACTGTGCTCCAGTTTATCACAGGTGAGCGTCTTAGTAATGGGGTTACCACAGCATGCCTGGGATTGTTACCACTCTACTTACTACCGGTAATGGAGCCTTTGGGGTCTTTTGGTTGGTCTCACTCAACTCTAGAGTCCCAGCCTGAGGATCTTCTTTTCAGGACTTCTTATCTCACTGAGTGTCTTAATTTGGGTTCTCACAGAGGTAGACTCTGAGAAACAGATTGGAGTGCAAAAAGTTTGTTTGGGAAGTTGAAGCAAATATAAATAGGAGAGTTGGGCAGTAAGACAGGGAGGGAAGCCAGTCCATAAAATGTATGTTTGGCCAGACACCAGTGTGGGCTGCTGGGCTTAATCCACTGGGGGATCTCTGGGAGCCTATGTAGAACACACCTTTCAGTATTATCTCACCCCCCTTGGCTAAGGAGTCTGGGATTTTACTTACTACCTCCCTTCTGCACTGGTGGACAGTTCCTACTGAAGCATGCTAATTCCCTGGCATTTTTGATCTGCTGCAAAGTGGCTAGAAAAAGCCCCCAAGGAAGGTAACGCAGGTGCTGGGTGGTGGGTGTTGAAGTCTGGCCTGCATGTACCAAGGTGGTAAGATCAAGGGGATATTTATGGGGCACTCTTGGTATCCCTTATACCATTGTTTCCCACTTCTTAAGACTTTTTTTTTTAAGTTGTATTTATTTAAGTATTCTCTACACTCAATGTGGGGCTCGAACTCATGACCCTGAGATCAAGAGTTGCATGCTTTTCCAACTGAGTCACCCAGGTACCCCTTAAGGTTTTTGTTCCAATTTGATGTTAGGTGTTTATATAAAATGAGAATATTTAAAGATTATTGAACAAATTAGAATGTCCAAAATTGCCAAAGCCTTTTAAACAACTATGAAGCATTTTCAGAGGGCTGGAGAGTAAGTGTGAATTTATAAGGGAAGACAGATTTGCTAAGCTGAGCTATTTGAGCTAAATTATTTATTTTTTACTTTTGCTAATAAGACTCCCAGATGTAGATGTGAAGGAACAGAATAAACATGTTTTTTGGATCACTAGAGGAAGGAAAGAATATGAGTCATGTGCATATAGCCAGACAGGGATTTGTTTAGAGAAGAATTAGCAGTGCTGGGCATTAATATACTTATTTTAGAATAAGTAAACAAGCTAGCTTTGAAGGTTGGGATCCTTCTGGTACGATGAGGTTGTAACAATGGAAATAGACAAGTTTTATTTTAATAATTAGTATGATTAAGTTTTCTTTTCTCCTTCTTTCATTTTTCCTCCCTCCTTCCCCTCTCCTCCCCCTCTCCTTTCCTTCCTTCTTTCCTTCCTTCCTTTTTAAAGAACACATTTGGTAGGGGCGCCTGGATGGCTCAGTTGGTTAAGCATCTGATTTCACTCAGGTCATGATCTCAAGGTTCCTGAGTTCTGCATCGGGCTCTCTGCTGACAACACAGAGCCCACTTTGGATCCCCTGTCTCCCTTTCTTTTTGCCCCTCCCCCTCCTGCGCATGAGCACACACTTTCCTGCACCATTCTCTCTCTCAAAAATTAAAAAACATTAAAATAAAGAACACATTTTGTAGAGATTCAAGGAAATTATTGCTGATAATACATGAACAAGGTCTTGTGTTAATGTGATAACCATGTTGAAACTTCTGGTTATCTGAAATTTTATAAACACCAAAGTCTAAAGTGAGGAGCATGACATCAATTGTCCAGAAAACTTTTTTTTTTTTAACGTTTATTTATTTTTGAGACGAGAGACAGAGCATGAACAGGGGAGGGTCAGAGAGAGGGAGACAGGATCCGAAACAGGCTCCAGGCTCCGAGCTGTCAGCACAGAGCCCGACGCGGGGCTCGAACCCACAGACCGCGAGATCACGACCTGAGCCGAAGTCGGCCGTCCAACCGACTGAGCCACCCAGGCGCCCCCAGAAAACTTCTTAAAACAAAATTTTTTTGTCTGAACCACTTTTGAATTACATACATCGTATTCTGATGATATAGTACAGGCACACAATTGTGGTAAGATATTCTGACTAAACAATAGCAATGACAATAGAAAATGTGTGTTATGTGCGTGCATGAGTGTGTGTGTGTGTGTGTGTGTGTGTGTGTGTGTAGGAAAAGGAGAATCCTTTCTTTTGATTTCTAAAATTGGCAGTTTTCACTACCACCCATCAAGCATTAGGTTTTCCATTGTTTGAAGTCTGTCTATTCATCAGTTATGTGGATCTATTATTGGTATCTTTTATGAGTGAAGCATTCGGCTGGGCACTGTGGATAATACGAAGTCAAGTTCCACAGTTTTTGCCTGCATGTTGCTTGTGAGAGTAGGAGAGAAGACCCCAAGTCAGTGAGTTATAATACAATGGGGATCCTTCAGATGTTTATAGAGAAGAAGGGTCATCTGACTTCAAAGGAGGGGCTAGTGACTCCACCATAAAATTAGATGCTGAACAAAACTTCACCAGCTGCTGAAAGAAATGGTTGGCTGTGCTTGGTTAGAAAAGTGAATGGGAACCCCTGAGAAGGGTTTTTGAGTAGCCCTTTAAAACATAAAGGCTGCTAGATAGATTCGTCCCAAATGTAAATTGCTTAGGCAGGCCATGCTTCTCATGTGGAAAGAAGCTAGCCTCCCCTTCACAGTGTCTCTAAGTGGCTACAGATGTGGGATGGAGATCCCTACAAATACTCAGGAGCACTGAGTATACTTTGGCAAATATAAACTCTATGAAATGAACTGAATCTCTTCTAGATCCTTGGTTAGCATGAAGCCAATTTATATGAGCCATTAGCTGTGGTTAAAGTTGACTGTCCTGGTCCGGTTGTATGGTGGTCAGTGAACAGATCTGCTTCATTATCCACTTTCTCAGATCAGAAAGATCACTGGGGAGTCAGTAGTCCTGCCAGCCCTCTGTGTCATCATAGCAAGCCTGGAGGAACTTCTCTGCACTGTCACGACAACTTCCCCCAAACTGTCTCCTGAACACAGTCCAGGTCTGAGGCTCATCCTCTCTGTTATCACCCATAGAACTGCTTAGAAAGCAGAGAACAAATGAGTCATGGTTAATATGCCTTCAAAAGAACAATAAACAAAGCTCAATCTAATTCGAAGGCAAAGCTAACATTTCTTTCAGTTACCTTTCTGGTATGATTTTTTGTTAAGAGGCAAAACAAAACCCAGACCATGATCTGTATTTGTGCCTTGACGAATGATCAGATGAAAGTGGGCCAATCAGCACATTCGGGGCAGGAGTGAGCCAAACTATTAATCTGAGGAATCTGTTATTCAGACTAGAGTACATTGGTTGGTGTGAAAAGCAGTACCACTGTATTTCAGTTTTCACTAGGAATCAAACTCTGGACCCTACTTACATCTTCAAATCAACTGATGTGGGTACATCACACCCCAGTTTGAGATAGGTGCTCTCCAAATACTCTTAAGCTTCATATTGCACTGACATTATTGATGTGCGTTTGCCACAAGCTGGTACATATCGGGCTAAACAGATGCCTTGTGCTCTATCACTGTTGACAAGTGCAAGGCTTTGGCTTCAGCAGGAGGTTAGGCTATCTGGGCCACCTTGATAGGTGTTGTGAGTCAAGGACCCCCAACTATGTACATAGGAAGTGAATCTAGCAACGACTCTGGGAACTGAGAACAAAGTTACCAACACTCAAAGGAAATGCCATGCCAACTAGGACCATAACGTGTTGTGGTCTGTTGTCCAGAATGGTGGAACATTTGATCAGAAAGAACATGGGGCTGAACACTCAGCTTTGGAAGTAAAGAGATGAAAGAGCGAGAGAGCTCAGGTCGAGATCTATGCCAAGGATCTTGCTTGAAGCAAGGTAGGGGTGAAGGAGAGCAGAGCTCAGCCCTTGTAAAATGGGGTGGGCTGGAGTCGGGTGGGAAGTAGCTCCCCTGTCAGTCACAGGGGAGACAGAGCAAGGTTGGAGGCAGTAGACACAGTAGCAAGTGTGGGTTTGATGGTCCAAACACTGCAATCCGATGTAGGAGGACGTTCTTCTAGGTTTGGGGGATGGGAGGGTAGGAGAAGATGTAGAGAGAAGGATGGTGGCAGATGGCCTGCTCACCTTACAAATACACTTGGGATGAGAATACACAGGGGGCTTTGCCTCTCATGCGAGATACTAGTAGCAATTTCTAAACCTGGCTGATAGGTAATTGATTCATTCCCTCATTCCACGCACATTTATTGAGTGACTGTTATACACATCCATTGTCACTGGTCCTGGGGTTACAAGCACATCCTTCTAAGTGGTAAATGAACAGTTAGTTATAGCAATGTGGCACTGCAGCCATAGGAATATATACATTGGGAGTGAGAAGAAGGTGATACCTGTTCAGCGTGGACCAGAGACTGGTGAGGAAAAGCTTCTTAGAGAAGTTGGTATCATACAAGCAGAGGAGACAGAGCGGAGGCACAGTGGACAGAGAGGTTTGGTTCACAGCGGAAAATACAATATAGCAGTTCAGCATTGTTGGCCAGATGGTGAGATCCAGAATACGAGATGTGGCTAAAGAGGGAAGCTGGCTGTTTTCAGGGCTTCAGGGAAGAGAGTAGATCCATACATGCCATTAACTTACCACTCATAAAGAACTGCTACAGTAATAATAATATTTAACTTTTACTGAATGCTTATGATATTCTGGGCACTATGCTAAGCATTTTATGAATCTTAATTTATTTCATTTTCACAATCATCTCAGTCCTAGTATTATCTTTATATCATGGATGGGAAAGTGGAAGCCTATAATGGGTAGGGGTGGGATGCCAACACAGGTCTGTTTGCCTAGAAAGTTCATGCCCTTTACAACTACCATGGCTGTCCAAAAGAAACACCTGGGAACAAAGAACTAGAAGACGTGGATCATGCAGATCAGAGTCTTCAGGCCTGGGTTTGAGTACAAGGACAATAGTGGACAGTCCGTCAGGACACCAAATCCTGAGTCCTACCTTATTTTCTGTCTTCCAGTCCTTGCCCGTCTATCCTGTGAGTTTTTCCAGGGCACAGATCTGCGCACATCAATGCCATCAGTTTAAAATCTCCATCTGTTCATGATTCTCCAAATGTGGTCTGCTGACCACTGTGGGTCCCCGAGACCCTTTCAGTCTGTGAGGTCAAAACCACTTTTTTAAATTGGGGTGTAACACTGTATTAGTTTCAAAGTGTACAACATAACACTTTGATAAAATCATTTCCCTAACAACACCAAGGCATTGTTTGCCTTTATCAATGTGTAGGCATTTGCTTCAATGGTGCAAAGGACACTCCCAGTAAAAGAATGGTCGATTTCACTCAATCAATAATGAAGTAAAATGATTCCTTTTATTAAATTGTGACCCTTGAGAACACATTTATGTGGTCAGCTGGGAAACACAAAAAATATTTCTGTTGCATATTGAAGAATTGTGTTTGTCCTGAGGAAAAGCACTCCTGTGACTGAGTTGTGAACTGAACTATACTTCTTCATTTTCGGTGGTATACCCTTTTACTTTAAACAATGACTATTGGACAAATATAGTTATTTAGATACGTGTTTCTCAAAAATGAATGAGTGCATCTGTCACCTTAAGAAAAATAGCGGACATTTGCCATTGTTGACAATGCAAAAACCCAGTCTTTCAAGTGCAAATTAGAATTTTGGGAAACTGGAATCTGCTACTAAGAGCACGACAACTTTCCAATACTTTTTTGACAAGATCAGTGGTGATATTAACAAATCTGATTTTCATAAATGTCACAAAATAAAATGTGTCAATATTTGGAAGATCTGCATAATTCAGCTAATATTTTTTTCCAAATGAGCAGTGCATATTACAAAATTATATTATATATTCAAAGGGCAAGATAGACCAACGGATTTTAATCTTAACAGCAGAAATGTTCACTGACATGGTTTCATATTCCACCTGGCAACTAGTGTTTAAGAAAGTAGCACTTGCTAAATTTGGGCATAATATCAGAGAAAAATATCCATAATTATCCGAAAAGATTTTGAAATTAATCCTTTAAAATGCGTATCTGTGAGATGCAGAATTTTCTTCCATACTTCGACTAAAACAACATATTGCAAAAGATAGAATGAAGAGCAGTTTTAAGAATCCAGATGTTTTCTATTACAAGTCAAATCTTAAGGAGATTTGCAAAGTGATGAAACAATGCTACTCTTCTCTCTAAATATTTTTTGTCTTGGAAAATATAGTTATTTTTCATAAAAACACATTATTTATGTTAACATGTAATGGATTTACTGTTATTTTAAATAAACACTTAAGAACATTTCTGTTTTAAATTCTAATACGGTAAATATGGATAGATATAACACATATAAATAAAGTATAAAGTGTCCCTGCTAACAAAATATTTGGACAATACTTTTCTTTTGAGATTCTCCTTGATAAAGTATCTTCCCCCTATGTATTGCATTCAATGTAAACTGTTTAGTACTTACATGTTGGTGTGTACTTTGAGAACTCAAAGTTCATCAAAATTTATTTCTTTATTTTTATTTTATTTTAGAGAGAGAGAGAGAGAGAGAGAGAGCGAGAGCATGTGAGCAGGGGAGAGGGGCAGAGGGAGAGAGAGAAAATAATCTTGAGCAGGCTCCATGCTGAGAAAGGAGCCTGACTCAGGGCTCGATCCCACGACCCTGGGATCATAACCTGAGCTGAAATCAAGAATCAGATACTCAACCGACTGAATCATCCAGAGGTGTCCCAAATGAGTTTTTCTTTAAGGAAAAGCTTTTACTTAAACACGAGTCTCTACCAGCTAGCCCTTTCTTGTTCAATACCACATTTTTAGATTGGAAAGGGATCTAATTTGCAAGATAACCTGATAGTTAGACATTCGTTAACATACTGTGCTTGCTTGCCAGACATAGGAGCAGTCCTTTGACTTATTCCTCCAACCCCCTCCCCCCACTCGAACCTTGAAATATGGTAGATTCATCTAAGGGGAAAAATAAAGACTTTGTCCAGATATCTTTTTTTTGTTTGTTTAAATTTTTTTGATGTTTATTTATTTTTGAGAGAGACAGAGATAGAATGCGAGTGGGTTGGGGCAGAGAGAGAGGGAGGCACAGAATCTGAAGCAGGTTCCAGGCTCCGAGCTGTCAGCACAGAGCCTGACGCGGGGCTCGAACACACGAGCTGTGAGATCATGACCTGAGCCGAAGTCGGACGCTCAACCGACTGAGCCACCCAGGCGCCCCTGTCCAGATATCTTTTAATATTCCCCGGAGTTGCTCTACTTGAACGGTTGCCCCCCATGTTTGGTCCTCAGTGGTAGCCTGCTTTAGGTCAGTTGAGATCATGGGCCATCTGCCTTGAAATGGTGAAAGATCACTTCACAAAACCAGCCCATGTTTTGGAACAGCTAGTTATTTTTACTTCAGCGAAGGTAGTAATGAAGAAATTCTACAAAGTGTGAGGAAAAGTACAACATTTCATATTCTATGCATACTTCAGTGTATCTGTCCTTCAGAATGTAGTTTTCCCTCGGTCAAAGATCAAAAAGTTTAAATACATGTGATCGAGCACCTTATGTACTTAGGTTTTTACTGTTGATTTAATAAACACTTAGCTGCAGCTTATACAATATAAGGCATATCTGTCAGATTTTCCCGTGTGTGGAGCATGATATTAATTAAAGGTCACAACCACATCATTCTGTTCTTCAGGAATTTAGATAATGAGTCTCCTCTCATTTCTTCTGTCTGCTACCAATTTTAATGTAGCCTAGTGATAAATGTTTAAGAATATGTGCTTTCAGTGTTCTAATAAAAATGACTGTCAAAATGTGAACACACTCCACATTTCCTACGTATTCCATTAGTCATTATTGGAGGAAAAAATATGAATAATTTATTGGTGAAAGTTTGAATTAATCTGCTGACAACTTAAATCATGCTTAACGGGTCCTGAGGGTTTGGGGCCTTGGAGGAAAAAAAGGAATGCTTTTTGTTAATAAGAAGAGTAACTCCTTGATGGACCAAGAAAATAATTTCACCTCTTACAGAAAAGGTCAGCACACAATCATATAATCTGTTTTCTCATAGTGTAATCATCTCAGGCAAACATTTTTTCTTTCATTATATTTATAACGTGTTTTTAATTCTACCAATTTGATGTGGATTCACCCACAGGTATATAATGATGTAATATAATTGGCTTAAAATGGATTTTAAAATCAAATATTTTTAAAAGGTCAGTTTTAGATCATTACATTTGAAAAAATCCAATGCATTTGAGTTTAGAATAAAAAATTTTAAAAACACTAGAAAGTATAAATCATATAGAATAGCAGCAGTGTATGTAGTAAAGGCAGGTAGGGATAGGGATTGCGATGTAATGAGAGAGGATTTGAAAATGGGGAGTAGAGAGGAAGAAACAAATGAATGAGGATCTTTGAGAGTTGCCAATCCTGGGCAAAATATAGGTGAATTAGAATAATCACAATTACAAAGGTAAACAAGGATGAGACATTTATAATGCTACGTGTGCAATGTTTTCTATTTAATCTTCAAAATGACACTCAAAATGGATTTTCCTGTTTTCAGATGAGGAACAAATGGAGGCACACATTTGTTTCTTAAGGTCAAACAATTTGTAAATGTTCTAGTCAGTATCACAATTGAGAAGTTGGCCCCAGAGTTCACGCCTTTTAGCACTGTGCTAAGCCCACACAGGCTGCTGTTTCCCTGCCTGGGGGTTTGCCTGCCCAGACAAATTCCACTGTTCAGGACCATGTTCTATGAAGACAATCAGTCAGATAATTTTCCAGAGTGATCGTCACTCATTTACTCCACTTTCTCCCCTCCCTTTCTCTGGTCAATTCTGCAATCAGGCTTCCTCTCTCACCACCTTTTATAAATTTTTTTTTTTTAAATTTTGAAATAGTTTAAGACTCACAAGAAGTAGCAAAAATAGTACAGAGTTGTCTGTATCCTCCCCAGCACTTGGTATTGTCATTAAAAAAAAAATTCAGCTGTCCTAATTAGGTATTAGATACCTAGTAGGTATCTCCTTATAGCTTTTGTTTGCATTTCCCTAATGGTTAAAAATATTGAAGATCTTTTCATGTGCTTTCTTGACATTTGTTATAGCATCTGATAAAATCTCTGCTCAAATCTTTGGTCTATTTTCCAGCTGGATTGTTTGCTTATTTTCTGCTGAGTTTAGACACTTCTTTACACATTTCAGATACAAGTCTTTTGGTAGGCATATGATTTGCAAATATATTCTCCCAGCCTGTGGCTTGTCTTTTCATTCTCCTCACAGGGTTTTCTCAGAACAAGCATTTTTAACTTTGATAAATCCAATTTATTGATTTTTTTTTTAAAGCTTATTCATTTATTTTGAGGGGGACATTCATTTATTTATTTATTTTAGCATGGGCAGGAGAGGGGCAGAGAGAGGGAGAAAGAGAAAATCCCAAGCAGGCTCTCACTGTCAGTGCAGAGCTTCACCTGGGGCTTGATCTTACAAACCGCAAGATCATGACCTGAGCTGAAATTAAGACACTCAACTGCCTGAGCCACCCATGCGCCCCTATTGATTTTGTAATCATAGGGACCACATGACCTAGGTGACATGTCAAAAAACTCTTCGCCTACCTTCAGGTCATGAAGTTTTTCTCCATGTTTTCATCTAAACATTTGAGGGTTTTACATTTTGTTTTTAGATCTATAGTTTATTTTGAGTGAAATTTTATAAGATGTGAAGTTTAGGTTAAGGTCTTTTTTTTTTTTTTTTCCTGTGATTGTCCAATTATTCCAGTACCATTTGTTGACAAGATTACTTTTCCTCCTCTCAGTTTTTTAAAGTGGTTCTCACCAAGGTTGCCAATGGCTTGTTTTCCTGATCAAAGGAACAATGGCCCATATGTGTTGGTGTGGAGTGCGTGCTTCCTACCAGCTTCATGCACCTGGCTGGTAAGAGGCTGGAGGAGGTTCCTGGGCCTCAGCCACCACCCACTGGAGGAGGGAAGCGTGTTCAGGGATGGCAGGAACAGCCCAGGGTCTGCACACTCCCTGTTCAGGTGGTGGGAACCAGGTCTGTCTGCCCAGACTTTTCCACACTGTGACGGAAAACAATTTTCTCAAGAATGTTTGCCATCTGTACTCCTTGAAATGAAAAGTAATATTGTAGTTTAAATTTTTTATTTTAAAAATGATTTTTTTTCCTATCACAAAAGTAGTGTAAGCTAATTATAATAAATCTGGAAAATACGAAAACATTCTCTCCTCCTCCTCCTCCTCCTCCTCCTCTCCCACCTTCTCCTCACTTTTGGGAACATGAACATTACTTTCTACTTCCGTGGAAGAAGAGGAAACATGAGAGGGGCTCAGGCAGATGGCTGGATATAGACGTTGAAACTAATATAGCAAAAAGTTAACATGTTTCACCTTGGTGGTAGGGACATGGGAGTCTATATTTTTCTACTTTCATCTGCAGGCTTGAAATGTTTCAGAAATAAAATGAATAAAAGCCCTCAAGGTGTTTACTTTCCGATGAAGGGACACCAAGCATTCATGATCTCTATTATTAAATTATACTGAGTTGTGAGGTTAGAGGCAGGGTTTCACCATCATCCCAGAGATGGTTGAATGATGCTCTTTACTATTTGAGATGCACCAGTGCTTTTATTAAATGACATGAAAAATTGGAGAGAGTATAATCTCTCCTGGATGTTTGGGTAGGTGATGGATGGGAGATGGACGAGGTATTTTCTGTCCGCCTTTTTATAGGCATGCTAGTCTTTGGTATAGGTGACAGAATGAATAAATGACCATATGGCAAATTTGGGAAATTTCCACATGTGTTAAGATAAAAAGGGCGGGCAAGGGAGTTGAGTGGCAGCTATTAACTCAGCAGGTCAGAACTGCCCTTCAGAGTCAACTCACAAATTTTAGAGAAGATTTTCTATGTTTGGTTTGCTGATGGGTCGGTTATATTTTAATATGTTCCTTTTTCAGACATGGCTTCCATCTGCCACCTAATTAGACTCTGGAGATTTAATATCGAAGCATAAATATTAATAGGTTCTAAAGAAGGACATGTCTGTCTAAAAGGCAGAGCATTTTAAATGTGTACTTTCTAGTGGTGTCCACGTGTTAAAGTGAAGCAGAGAATTGGGGCAATCGTCTAGATGATTCAAGAAAAAAAAAAATTACAAGGCTTTAATTACCTGGACAGTTCAGGCCAAATCTACTTTTGGTATAAAATATGAAGATACTGCTTCATCTTGTATAGACATGCACATGTATAGACATGTGCAAGCTGGACTTGTTTGCCTGTACCCCAATGCACAGTTTTACACATACACTTTTTCCCCTTTTGGGAAAATGAGAGCAAAGCTTGGAACATTTTCCCCACATTAGAGTCTTGTCTCATTTTGCACAAGCCCCTACTCTCCCTGGATCTCCCTCTGCTTGGCTATAGAATGTGGGGTTTGGACTTTATGAACCTTAAGCTACCTTTCATCTTCATGTTTTTAAATAAAAACCCCTATGAGTCCCCCTCCCTTCTTTAAAAAAAATAGATTTTTTAAAAGCAGTTTTAGGTTCACAGAAAAATTATGTAGAACGTACAGATTTTCCCTGCCCCCCACACATGCATAGCCTCCCCCTCTATCAACATCCCCTATCACAGTGTAGATTTATTGCAATTGATAAAACTACACTGACACATCATAGTCACCCAAAGTCCTTAGCTTACATTAGGGTTCACTCCTGGTGTTATACATTCTGTGGGTTTGGACAAATGTGTCCATTTGGACAAATGACATGTATGCATTATTATAGTACTATACAAAATATTTTCATTGCTCTAAAAATTCCCTGTGCTCTGTCTATTCATCTCTCTCCCCCCAGACCACTTAACCCCTGGCAACCACTGATCTTTTCACTGTCTCCAGAGGTTTACCTTTCTAGAATGTCATATAGTTGGAATCATACAAATATGCAGCCTTTTCAGATTGGCTTCTTTTGCTTAGTAATATGCATTTGAATTTCCTTCATGTCTGTTCATGGACTGATAGCTTCTTTTTTTAAAAAATTTTTCTTTACTATTTACTTAAACATTTTTTAAGTAGGCTCTGTGCCCGGTGTGGAGCCCATCATGGGGCTTGAACTCATGACTCTGAGATCAAGACCTGAGCTGATATCAAGAGTCAGATGCTTAATCGACCGAGCCACTCAGGCATCCCTAGTTTGTGATTATTTTCAACTAAGCCAACATGGGGGTTCATAAGCAGATTTTGTGGGAACTATTATGTAGCTTGTTTAAAAAGGCAGAATATTCTCAAAATAATGTTGTTTACTCGAAGCCCTTAGCCCAGCATCTAAATTGGATGTGTGGTGGCAGATGTATCATTTTTAGGTGAAAAGTACATGCTCTTGATACTAAAACACTGTTTATGTAATTTTCAAGTACCTCTCCCTATATTGTATTTTGGGGGTGATCCACTTAGCAGTAATTGACAATTATTTACCAAGCATCTCTTAGGTGATAGGAACATGAGACACATAGTAAATGAAACATGGCCATTGCCATCAAGAATCTTTCAGTCAGTGGAAATACATGAAGAAGAAATTACGTTTCAGTGTGATGAGTGGTCCGGTAGGATAAGCCTAGGGGGCCTGGGAGCCTTGAGGAAGCTTCACACCCAATCCTGGATGTTTCATAGAGAAAAGAGCTTGGCTGAGGCAACGTGGCTAGGAACAGCTGGCTGGGAGGGGAATTCTAGATGGTGCCAAGGGCCAGAGACACAAATCATATACAATTGCTCGCCAAAACCAGTATGAAAACAGCTACTCTATTCTATGTCGCCTTATGTTTTTAAGACCAGCAGTTGGGACGATTGCTCTTATATTTGTCCTGTGTAAAGTTTTATATCATAATTAGCATAATTGTCATTAAAATTGTAATATCAATATTTCTAGAAGTTGCATTTGTTATTCATTCATTTAAATTATTACACATCCTCGTACTTTTGATTATAATTAGAATCTATTTAAAGTTTGAATGGTCATAAAACATAATAAGTAAGTGGTTATAATTTATAAATGTGTTAGGTAGAAAAAAAAGAGATCTTTGCTATTATTAAAGTATTTTAGAAATCTCACAAGGATCATTTAAGAACACAATTTGTCAGAAGGAAAGAATTTGGGGTGAATTTTTAACATCCTTATTTATTAGCTTTTCTAAAGTATTTTTTTATAATCCTTGGGCATTTTTTTGTAAGCCAGTATTCTTCTCCTAAGCAAGGTTGTTAGAAAACTTTCATGTGATAGCCTTAAACTTATGGATTCTGGCAACACTTGACATTATAAACACATAGATTTTTTGAGGAATGGAGCTTTTCTATAAATATTCACTCTGGATGAATACTCTTCTTGGGAGTGTTCTTTATTTTAACTCAAATAAATTTCACATTGGTTTATCAGTGCTTCGTTTATGAAATAGGAGATATAAGTGGTTTCAGATGTGTTGGGAATTCTTTTTATTCTTCAACATTTATTTAAACACCATCTAGAGAATACTTATTTGTAACTAGAGACTTGTTTGCTTTAAGACAGTTTAAAACTGCCTAAATGTTTTTTGTTTGTTTGTTTTTGTTTGCTTGTTTAGTTTTTCCATACACATACTCATTGTTTGAAAGCAGTTGGGGGCTCTTTAGAGAACTGCATATGAATTACATGGTCATGTATTTCATATTAAATTAGCCATTTTCTCTGACTTGTGGACTGGAAGTGTGAACAAAATGGAGAACAGTATTTTAAATATATGGTCAAACTACATTTGCCAGTTACAGGAGCTTGCTAAGGGATATTGCACAATATTAGATGCCAGAGTTTATTATTGGTTTAAGAAATATCATCGTGAGTTTTGTTTGTTTGTTTGTTTTTAGGGGAACTCTGAATTCCTAGAACTTCTGCAGAAGAGTGCTGTAGTTCATAAGCAATGTGTTATTTATGTCACTGCCTTTTCACAATGCCCCTGTGGTTTCAGTTTGATGACATAATGGTCATAAATGAGCATTTGGGATAATATTTCTTGAAGTCATTCAATTGATACATTTGAATTAAAATTCTGTCTCTTTTTCTGTTTGCTATTTGAAGTGGATACAAATGTTTGAGTTGTTGGTAGAGGGCATTGAGTTGCTTTGCTTCAAGGGGGTGAATGGGATGTATATTAGTAAAAGAACTTGAATTATTTTTTAAAAAATGGTTTCAGTAAAGGTGACAGAAAAACTATCAACTTATTCTTCGTATCTTCGATATGAATTATTAAGTGGCTGAATATGGAAAGTTTATACCACAGAATTACAGCCAAGAGAAAATTTGTGTTTGCTTTAGAACAAATGTAGCAGAAAATGAGTTTCAGGAATATTCACCAAGGCTTGCCCAGAGCAATGATTCCAAACCCCTTCTCTCTTGTGATATCCATGACACTCACATGTGTGATAGATTCCCATGGAAATACCCAGATATTGAAGAAATTCTCAGTATTTTTTCACTTGACTAATTGCTACAACTATTAACATTTACTGGCATCGCGGTAAACTGGATTGCTATTCAGGATAAGCCGTGGTTATACACAGTTCTCACATATGCCAAGGAAATGAAGAAGAAAGACATAAGGACATGCTTGAATTTACTCTGTATCGTATCTAAAAAAAGAAAATAATTTAAAAACGTTGATACTTTACTGTTTGCAGCAAATACATTGCAGCGTGCCTCATGCTTGATTGTTGCACACCAATCTGCTCTGATAGCATGTTTGATGACTGTTGGCCTAGAGGACTTTGGCTAGGGAGAACATCATGAATTATCCTGATTTCACTATTATTGTTGAAAAGTGGAATTCAAGGCCTGAATTAATCGCAACATACTGTTTTTATTGGAGTGAGCTGTTCACCAACAGCACTATTGATTATGTTTCTAAGAAAAATGCTTTGATGGAATTTTGAAATCAATACATCTATTTCCATTAGGACTTGAAATCATTTGTCATTTTTATGGAGGTGATGGTGACCCATCTGGGCATATAATTTGATGAATTATGGATAAGAATAATGGAATGTACTTCATTTACATCAATCAGGATTTTTCAGAATCTCTGATTGGGTATCATTACTGGAGAGTCTGGAGAATTAGAACTTGGACATATTTGAATAAATACTATATGTCAGGAATCGTGCTATATATGTCTTTGTTAGAATTAAGAGAAGGGTTGTTTTTCTTTGTCAACAGAGACGCTGTATAAAGGTTATAAAGACATGATCACATGCAATGACATGATCACAATATCAGCCAAATGGAGACAGTGAAGACAAGGAGAAGAGCATTTCTCAAGTGTTTTTTTTTTTCAGCAGAGAAATAATCGAACAACAACAAAAATATTTGAAGATACTTTAAGAAAATATTTAAAGTGGAAGAGTGTTATTTTTGCCTTAAAAATAGCTGAATTAAGTATTTTCCTTTAAGATGAATTCAGCTTTTACAGAAGCAGGAATGATAAATCAAGGTAATAATATATAGAAGAAATAATGTAAGCTTTATTTCTTTTTTCCTTATTATAAAACATCTTTAGGGCAAAAGTAAGACTTTTAATGAGACAGAAATAAAGACAAAAGAAAATACGTGTGTAGATAAAATGGTAAGTGATGCGTTAGGTAGTTTAACGTACAGTGTAGAGACATACAGTACTGACTCGTTTTTGTAAAGAATGAAAGAATGAGTTTGATTGTTCCCTCAGGTAATTCCTCAAATAATGAAATGAATTTACCTACCTATCTAATAATGAAATCAGTTTCATCACCAGAAGAAAGTGCTGGTAGACTTCTGGGCTGTTTTGCAAAAACATGGATAATCTGTACTGGCTCTGTCTAATGGGTCTATCAATCCATTCATTTTTTTATTCAACACCTAAGTACTAAATTTTAAGATGCACAATTAAAAAAAATAAATGATTTTTCAGCTTACTGAGAAGAGTGAATCAAACAGAAAGCATTCATAAGGGAAAAAACAGCAATGTTCTCCCCCAATCTTCACCTCTGCAAAAAAAAATTAAAAATTAAAAAAATTAAAAAAATTATAATATAGCCAAGTCATTGTGGTTAATTGTGCAGAGTCTCTGTTCTCCAAACACCTATGTACTCCCACAAATTCCCTAATACCTCATACTAGTTAAATAAGGTCATATGACTAGTTATGGTCAATGAGTTGGGAGTAGAAGTAGAATTGATGTGGGGCACTTCTAAGTCAAAGCATTTATTAACAGGTGTGTGACTCTCCAGGTCTCTCTCCCCTATTGTGGTGACCCAGAAGCCATGTGTTCTGGATGGAATAGTTGTAACGGGGAATTAGACTGAGTCCCCAAATTGCCACTTTGAAGGGAGCTGCCCTGAGAGCCTGTAAACTCATGTCAGACTTGCTACGTGTTAACCCACGGAGAGCTCATTGCTGTTGGTTTTACAGCACAGCTAACTCTATGCTGACTACGAAACAGCCAAAATCTGACATTCCATTGCTATTGCCATCAGATTTCCTGGGACAAAACTCCCAAGCATGTTGACCTCCATTCTTCAATTCCTTTGCTTGTGCATTAAATATAGGTTTTCATCATAATCTCTTCTATCTAAACCCTTCCCATATTACAAAGACTTTACTTAGGGCCCAATATTTTATCTGGACAAAGAAAGTGTGCTAGACTGCAGTAGGTCATATTTATTAAATATGAACGCGTCGAGGGCAACGTGATGTCAGCCCAGGCAGTCACCAACTATCCCAGACTGGAGCTGATATGCACTCCAGTGACTCCTATTGTCTAGATGATGATGGTGACGATGGGAATACTAATACCAGTTAACATCACAATGGCACTTGCTGTGTACCAAGCAGTGGTCTAAATCCTTTCTAGATGTTAACTCATGTAATTATTCCACTTGTAACTCACTTGTAACTGATGACTTTCTCCCTAATTTCTACCTTTCTGACTTCTACTCATTGTGAATACCCACCTCATCTCCCTACTTTGTGATACCTTTCCCAGCTCCTAGAGAAACAAATGGTCATTCCTTCTTCTGAGCTTCCTTATCACTTGGTACATATCTTTAGCTAAAAACTTATAACACGATACTGTAAGTATTTGTTGTGTCTGGATCGTCACATATGTTACAAGGGCTGTGTCTTGTTCAGTTTTATATTCCCCAAGCTTGTACATTGTCTGTAACATCAATAAATGTATGATGAGGGGCGCCTGGGTGGCTCAGTCGGTTAAGCGGCCGACTTTGGCTCAGGTCATGATCTTGCGGTCCATGAGTTCGAGCCCCGCGTCGGGCTCTGTGCTGACAGCTCAGAGCCTGGAGCCTGTTTCAGATTCTGTGTCTCCCTCTCTCTGACCCTCCCCTGTTCATGCTCTGTCTCTCTCTGTCTCAAAAATAAATAAAGGTTAAAAAAAATTTTTTTTTTTAAAAATAAATGTATGATGAATGGTTGAATAATTGAATGAACAAATCAGTGAATAAATGACTAAAATTATATGAGGTTTTTTTGTTTCTTATGATTGAGAGAGAACTGCTAAATAAGAAATTAGAAAAAAAAATTTTTTTACAGTTAAAACGTAAAAGATTCTTAAGCTTGAGAATGACTCTGAAAATTTATTTAAAATTTCTAGGCTTCATCTTCAAAGCAAGTTTTAATCAGATGTTTCCTTTGGCCTGAATATTCAGATGTGACCCAAAGGGGAAAGCGATACAAGAGCATTAAAGGATTTTTTTTTTTTTCAAGGAAAATTCCCCTTGGAGCCTAGAAAACGCTATTTCAGACCACTGGGGACATGGACAGAAATGGCCTCGGGATCTTAGCAAGGGTCCAAGGATCTAATTTTTTCATGATAAGGAGACATTAGACCTCTTTATGTAACTTAAGGGCAATGCTGTAGAAGCTTAAAACCTAATAGCAAAACAAAAGAGCTCATTGGTGCTTCACTAGGATTAATAGTTTACATTAGGATTATATACTGTTTAATCAGATAGAAATAAATAATGCAACTGAAGGTTTTCTTTATAAGTTAGAGCCTTCAGATAATTGAATCCGTTGAAACTTTGACTTATTTTTATTGCAACAGGTTAAATTCAGGGTCACTGATGGATCCTTTCAGGCAAAAGGATTATCTCAGGAAATAACTTCTCAACATTTCTTATTGTAATGTCAACTTGAGTAGCATTAAAATTTTGTGACCCTAAGTTCTAAGAGGGAAATAAAAAAACACATCTTTATCCCTCCATTTGGTAATATTAGTGGAAATGGGCATTTATTGAGCCTCTGCTGTGTACCAGGAATGCTGTTAACTCTGTACAAATTTTACCTTATTAATTCATCTCAATGTCCTTTTGAGAGTTCTTCCACTATCTCCATTTTACAGACAAGGAAACTAAGGCACAGAGAGGTTAAGTCAATTGCGCATGTCACAATGCTGCATGGTTACTAGTTGACTCTAGAGCCCTATACTTAACCTGAATAGCACACAGTCTTCTCTTGAATGGAGATGTGGTCCTCTACTCTTTTCACAGTGTCCTAGGCTAGAGGACAAGCTGGGCTAGTGCAGGGCTCATTTCTCTGAGCACTTTTCTGTCAGAAAGTCTTTTACTCCTTGATCTACTATGATTGGTTGGGAGGCTGGAGGGAACACCTTTTTCTGAGGATCCTTTACTACCCACAACTTGAATTTTGGTTTTGGCTTAAGGTTGGGGAATGAGGACTTTACATAAGCTACCTACTGTCCCTACTATTCAGAGGGGGAGTGTGGGCTGCATTGTCCAGATATCTATCAATTTTTTCGTGAGTCTCTGTGCGATAACAGTTTAAAGAGACTGCATGTTTTCAGGCAAACGTTAAAAAACAAAAAAACAAAAAAACAGAGTCTGGATTTCTGGGTAGGTTTAGTGAATATCTGGAATTCTTTTCTGAAAGTGCTTTTAGCACAAGTGGTTGGATTGTGTATTTTTTTCAATAGCCCTTAAGTGTCTATAAAGAACTCTATAATTATGTCAATTTTATCTTTGTAGTGAATGTAAGTAATTAGGGAGCTCTGTAACAGAGTATGGGTTTGTATGAATAACAATAAAAATGACAAATAATCCAATTAAAAATGGGCAGAAGACATGAAGAGACATTTCTCCAAAGAAGACAGATGACCAACAGACACATGAAAAGATGCTCAGCATCACTAATCGTCAGAGAAATGCAAATAAAATCTAGGGGATATCATCCCACACCGGTCAGAGTGGTGAAAATCAAAAAAACAAGAAACAGCAGCATTGGCAAAGATGTGGAGAAAAAAGGAACGCTTGTGTGCTGTTGGTGGGAATGCATACTGGTGCAGCCACCGTGGAAAACAGTATGGGGGTTCCTCAAAAAGTTAAAAATAGAACTACTCTAGGATCCAGTAATCACACTACTGGGTATCTACCCCCCCAAATACAAAAACACTAATTCAAAGGGATACATGCCCTCCTATGTTTTTTGCAGCATTATTTACTATAGCCAAATTATGGAAGCAGCCTGAGTGTCCTTTGATAGATGAATGAATAAAGAAGATGTGGCACACCTATATGCAATATTATTTAGCCATTAAAATGGACGAAATCTTGCCATTTGCAACGACATGGCTGGAGCTAGAGGGTATAAGGCTAAGGGAAACAACTCAATCAGCGAAAGACAAATATCCTATGATTTCACTCATATGTGGAATTTAAGAAACAAAACAAATGAGCAAAGGAAAAAAAAGAGAGAGAGAAAGAAACCAAGAAACAGACTCTTAACTGCAGAGAACAAACCGATGATTATCAGAGGGGAGGTGGGTGGGGGATGGGTGAATTAGGTGATGGGGATTAAGCAGTGCACTTGTCTTGACGAGTACCAGGTGATGTATGGATGTGCTGAATCACTATACTCTCTACCTGAAACTAATATCACACAGCATGCTATTTGCAATTAAGATAAAAACTTCATAAAAGATAATAAAAATAACAGATTTTGTGTAGCAACTGAATTTTGATAATATTTGCACAATTTACAAAGCATAATAAAACCTTGGTTTGCGAGCATAATTTGTTCCAGAAACATGCTTGTAATCCAAAGCACTTAAATATCAAAGCAGATTTCCCCATAAAAAATAATGGACACTCAGATGATTCATTCCACAGACCCCAAAATATTCATATAAAAATGATTACAATACTGTAATATAATACAAAATAATAAAGAAAATACAAAACATAAAGACACAAACAAATTAATATGCACTTACCTTTGAAAATCTTCATGGCTGGTGTGAGGCAGATGGGAGAGGAGGGTTGTGTAGGATGACTTTCACTATCACTAACGGAATCACTGCTATCTATTGTCTCAGTGGAATCATTTTCTGCATGGAGGCCACTGTATATGCTCTCACGGATGTTGACCACAGTGCAGTATTAATAAACTCTTGTCATATACTGTGTTTAATGTAACTGGAAATAAGGCAGCAGAGGAATCACTGATTTCTGCCAAACACGGTGGCCTGAGACAGAGCATCCGGGTATGGGAGCCGATCACCCACAATCCCGCAGAGAGAGAGGGAGAGAGAGAGAGAATAACCATTGGCTCAGTTGTGATCATGTGACGTTCGGCATCACGTACTACTCGCATTGCCAGACCTCGCTCACTTACCAAGTTAAAATTTATTAGAAATGTTTGCTCGTCTTGCGGGACATTTGCAGAACAAGTTACTCGCAATGTACTTTCATTAGTATATTATAGAAACGGTTTGTGAGGCACAGAGAATGAATGTTGTTAATTCCTATATTATAGACGAGGAAACAGACGAGGAAACAGACGAGGTAATCTCGTGAGATTACATGACTTGACCAAGACAGCTGGACACTCACATTTTGTGTTCTGACTCAAATCTCATAGTCCCTGCGTTACAGCCCTTGACCCTCCTCCCCTGCTGAGACCCAGCTCTGTGGCCTCGTGGGGAGACAGAGGACAATCAGAAGAAGAGGAGAAGAGGTCTGGGTAACACTGTCATAAATTATTGGAAGTTTACTTTCGACACCTGGAAACTTTAAGTGTGGGACTCGTAACTGACTTCGCAGATTTTGATTCAGGTGCTGCGGGTTCTACTCATCTGGCTCACTGACGGAGGGTTTTAGATTTTCTGTCTCTATTTCTGGAATTTGTTTACTACAGCAACGTATGATTCACTCAATAAATATTTACAGTGCTCTCACCCACTTGCCTGGGATATTTCTTCCCCCTGTGCCAGCCCAGCCCCATTCATTCTCATAGTAAGTTGTGAAAGGAAGGATGACAGCTTTGGGTGTGTTACTTACTGTCAGTTCAGCACTGCCTGGCTTCTTTGCTGCTTTAATTGGCACTATAATTGGGAGCAAAAATTTACATTATCGTACACATGTTATAAGTAAGGCATTGTGCAAGATATTTGGGGTGCACAGAAAATGACAACACAGCAAAGCATTCCTTAAGGAGTTTTTAATCTAGTAAAGTCATTTCTAGGCCTAAAAGTCATATGCCAACTCCTCTTTTTTCCTCTCTTAAGCAGCATAGATTATTCACCATTCAAAGACATAGTGCGATTAGGAAAAGAGACATATTCATTTATTTAATAAATAGTGGGTGGGTGCTATGTGATCAGGCCATATCTCAGGCCCTGTGGGTGCAATGGAGCCAGAGACTACCTTATCCCTTGCTTCTCTCAAATGGGGGATAGGGTGCCCGGGTGGCTCAGTCGGTTAAGCGTCCTGCTCTAGATTTCAGCTCAGGTCATGATCTCATGGTTCATGAGTTCTAGCCCCGCATTAGGCTCCCAGCGTGGACCCTGCTTGGGACTCTCTCCTTCTGTCTCTCTCTCTCTTTCTCTGCCTCTCCCCAGCTTGCGCATGCTCTCTCTCAAAGTAAATAAATAAACTTAAAAAAAAAGAAGTAAACATGAAAAAAGTGAAATGGTACAAGTTATATTACGTGTGATGAGGCAGTAAAGATGCCTCGTACCCCCACCCCTAAAAAACCCCCACAAAAACCAACAATGGACTAAGAAATGGAAAAGCAGATTTTAAGAGAAGATCTTCAAGCAGGATGTTTGGGAAAGGTATCTAAGAGGAGGTGACATTTAAACTGAGACCTAGTGGGGACAGGACTTAATCTTGGGAAAAGAGAGGAGGGGGGCATCCCGGGCAGAGGAAAGAGCACATTCTAACTCTAACTCAAACTAGCAAAAACAGAGGGAGTTTGGGCTCTTCTGAGCAGCCAGTCCAGGGGCAGATCACGTTTCGGGCAAGGCCAGAGTCAAAGGCTCAACTGACTCAGTCAGCATTTGGTCCCGCTCTCCACCTCACACCTCTGCTTTCCTGTGTATGCATGTCCTAAAAAGATTACTCTTGCTGCTCTGGGGCAAATGGATTATAAGGTGCAAGTGTGGGATTACTTGAACAAGTTAAGAAATTTCTGTAGCAATCGGGGTGAGATACGATGGTGGCTGGTATTAGGGAGACAGCACATAGATAGAAGTGGACACAGAGAAGACCTTTCATTTTTGGGGAAGGTGTGGTAAGGCCAGTAAGATTTACCAACAGGAAGTGAGAGAAAGGAAGGAGTAAAACATAGTAAGGGCCAGGGCAGAATCTCGAGGTGTTTCGATGAGAAGCGTTTGGGTGAAGGTTGAGAACTCAGCAGGCTGGACTGGGAAGGGGCAGTGAAGAAGTGGGGAGACCAGGAGAATGCCAGGATATGGACGCCAAGAAAGCACATTGTCTCGTGGATTCAGGGATGGACTATGTCAGAAGCTGCCAGAGGGTGAGGGCGAGGGCAATGGACGCGGAGACAAAAGCGTGCACTTTTATAACTCTATCCGTTGAAGGTAGACTTGAATCTTGAAATACTGGAAAGCACAAATAAGTTCACAGATAGTAGGTAAAATAATCTTTTGTGGGGCTATGATTCTCTGGAACTATTTTCAAAGCTTGTTAACATTTTTTTTTAAGTTTTCATTTATTTATTTTGAGAGAGAGAGAGAGAGAGGGAGAGAGAGAGTGCAGGGGAGGGGAAGAGAGGGGGAGAGAAAGAATCCCAAGCAGGCTCCAAGCTGACAGCACAGAGCTCAACTTGTGGCCCCACAAGGGGCTGGATCCCACAAACTGCAAGATTATGATCTGAGCTGAAATCAAGAGTCTGACGCTTAACCAACTGAGCCACCCAGCCGCCCTGCATGCTAACATTTATTATTGTTTTTCCCACAGCGTCTCTGTCAGGTGCCGGGTTAGAAATTGTTATTACCATTTCACACACGAAAAAGGGGAGGTTTGGTATGGCAAAAATGTTTATAGCTATGCACCCCAAATTCATGCCCTCTGAGGCTGAATGGTATTTCTCAGTCCCTGGTTCCTGTCCTTAAGTCTGCATGGCTGTATGACCCATTCTTGAAGTTGGATAAGAGGGGAAGTGAGGATGTGTCCCTTTTGGGCCAGACTATCACGAAGTGGGTAGGACTTTCCCATATTCTCTTTCCCTTTCCATCAGCCAAGAAGCTGAGGACTTTGATGCTCTCGTGAGAGGAGTAGTTTTAAAGCAGGAAGAGACTGGATCCCTCAATCACCATGGGAAGGATTCCTAGTGATTATTACTAGCTTACTAGTAATATCTACATTGAACCATCATGAGCAAGTAACCATATTTTACTACCAATGACGTTTTGGTGTTTGTGACACAGGTAGTCTTATTTTAACTAATACATCTGGGAATATGAAGTGTCTTGCACAGTATCCCATAGTGAGATGAGTAGAACCCAGATAACCCCTTGCTAAGTGTACTGATGGTCCCCATTGCACAAGGCACCATGGGATCTAGGAGCAGAGGATGCATTTTATAGGAAACTCTAAAACTAAGTAAGCAGATAGTTGTACCAAATGCTCATTTAAAAAATAATGTTTCTGGGGCGCCTGGGTGGCTCAGTCGGTAAGCATCCGACTTCAGCTCAGGTCATGATTTTGTGGTTCGTGCATTTGAGCCCCACATCAGGCTCTTTGCTGACAGCTCAGAGCCTGGAGGCCGCTTCAGATTTTGTGTCTCCCTCTCTCTTTGCCCCTCCCTGCTCATGCTCTGTCTCTCTCTCTCTCAACAAAATAAACATTAAAAAAAAATTTTAAAGTAATGGTTCAGATTTTTGAAATAGGTAAAACTAATTTACTTATCCTGGGCTCCTTATCCATCTGTGATTTAATAAGAAATGGCCTCTATTAGCTGCATAATATCATGTTTTTTTTTGTGGTACAAGACTGAAATGCACTTCTAAGAGTGAGACACCAATAATGTGCATAACATTTTATCCCAGATGGCTCTCTCCTTTGCCAATTTTATGTGGAAGTCAACAGCTTGTCTGGGAGAATGCCTAAACACCCTTCCCAGGTCAAAGTTCTCCTCCTGTAACAACACACTCATGTGTTTTTCTCTAAGAAGACGGCTGCATTGTAAGGATAGACCCATTCTAAAGTCTAATTAGTCTTTTCTAAAAAAAAAAAAAAAAGAAAGAAAAAGAAAGAAAAAAGTCCCCATTCTAACAAAAGTGTTAGATTTCATTATCCAGGGGCTGATGACCCCATTCATGGGTAATGATTAAGAATTCATTGTTACCAGGTTTTTGGTTAGTACTATTTCTAATGTTTTTTTCCTTAAATAATTACCAGTCATTGGAGGAAATGATGCCAAAACTCCCACAAGTGGCTTGTCATTTTTAAAAATAGTTTCCCTGTTGGCCACTCGGTGTCCATATCAGCAGTTTGCAGCTCTCTCTTGCACACAGCAGAGAAGTGTGCTGTCTTCAACCAGATACCAGAAAACGAAGTTGGAGATTTTCCTTTTAACTTGAAATACTTGGCAGTGGGTTTTCCGTGGTAGATTTGGTGACTTGGGGACGTCTTAACAGCATAGAGGATGGATGGGTACGCAGAGTACAGCAGAGAAAGCAAATGTGGTGCCCTGGGGCAACTTCAAGAAATACCCTCTCCATTCCTATACAGAGACATGTTAGCAGTTACTCCTCGCCCCCTCATTCTTCTGCGGTTATAGGTTCTTTTATTTATTTATTTATTTAGAGAGTAAGCAGGGTAAGACAGAGAGAGAGGGGGACAGAGGATCTGAAGTGGGCTCTGTGCTGACAGCAGCGAGCCCGATGCGGGGCTCAAACTCATGAACTGTGAGATCACGACCTGAGCTGAAGCAAGATGCTCAACCAACTGAGCCACGCGGGCGCCCCTTATAGGTTCTTTTAAGTAAAAAGCCACATCTTCTCTTTGTTGTATGAGGCAAAGTTTTCCCTTTGCATCCAGAAGGGTCATGGGTGATGGGCATCCCCAAAAGGATGGGGAGACTGAGGCAGAGCCTGTTGGGCCCTGGTGTGTGGGGGTGTCTGTGAGGTTAGAAATGGAAGCACGGAGTGCAGGGAGTTTGTTGGGACAGAAGTGCAGGCCAAGTCAGAGAGGGTCTAGGCAAACTTAGGGCCAAAAACCTGAGAAGATTTAAAATGAAGCTAAGATCAAAGATGGGCACTGAAGTTAACTGTATGGAGGGGCGCCTGGGTGGCTCATTCGATTAAGCTTCGTCTTCGGCTCAGGTCATGATCTCATGGTTCGTGAGTTAGAGCCCTGCATTGGGCTCTGCTCTGATATCAGAGCCTGCTTTGGATCCTCCCTCTCTCTCTCTCTCTCTCTCTGACCCTCCCCAGCTCTCTCTTTCTCTCTCTCCCTCAAAAATAAACATTAAAAAACATGCCCATGAAGTTAACTGTGTGGAGTCAAGTGCTCATGAAAGAGGACTCTGCCTGCCTCCATTTTGACTTCAAACTTTCTAGTTGGGTCTTTCCAGCTTGTCTCTTGGCTGAGGTGGAAGACCCTGAGGGGAAAGCACCCCCTGCTGGGAACCAGCAATGCCCCCTCCTGGCATAAGGACTGCCAGGAGCCCAGCAAGACCCTGCCCATGATGGAGTCCAAAGACCATGATGGACTTGACCTTCACTGCCCACTCACCCTTGCCCCACATTTTCCTTATATAAACCTGTAAGTATTTTCGGCACTTTGGAGACGGTCTTTGAGACGCTAGTCTGCTGTCTTCCCCATGTTGGCCTCGCTGAAACAAGTTCCTTTCTTGGGTCACCACCACCCCTTTCTCTGCCTTTGGATTTTGTCAGAGAAGGCGAGTGGCAGAGCCTGGTCTGTTTGGGACTCCTGGAACCAAATGACCTTGCACCCCTGCACGCCAGCTCCACTCAGAAGGAGGATACAGTAAAAAGAGAGTAGGATCAAGATTTAAGTCACTCACTTAACCAAAGTTAGCTCTTGCTTATGCTTTTTTGGAATGATACTTCCTTAACATAATTCCTTAGAGTTCCTAATTCTCTTTAAACTATTCTAGTCTTAGTCATTTGTGTGTGTGTGTGTGTGTGTGCGCATGTGCACATGCGTGTGTGTAGATATATTTCCCTCTGGGGAGATCTTTCAGGGTTCCAGTGTGAGATGCCAGAAAGCACTCTCTCTGCTGCAAACAGAGCCAGGACTTGCTCTGACATCCTTGCTTCCTTCTTTGGGCAGTGGGGTCAGTTTGGGCTGTAAAGCAAAGCACTGGGGAGTTGGGAATGTGCATCCAGCTGGTAGTTGAACCCAAATTCTGATCAAAGGAATGCTTTCTGCCGTCGAAGAAGCCCCAGGAAACCGGTGGAAGAAGCTCTGTGACAGAAGGACTACAAAACCCTAGGAGAGGTAGCACAAGAGATTTTGAGATTAAGATTTGAGATTCTTTTGCTGGGAGTGGTATCCAGGAAAGGGAATACAATGAAAAGATCATAGTTTTCTTCCTTTTTTAAAAAATCAGTTTAATTCTCTTATTTCTATATGGCTACTGGGAGAAAAAGTTTTTTGTCTTATTGAGCTTAAAGGAAAACAACAACAAAACCTCTAACAGTTTCTCCCAGTATTTTGCTTAAAAAACTCATGAACCAATAGGACTTGACTGAGCAGCTCAGAGCACCAGCAGAGGCTGACAGGTTGGGCTCCCGAGCAAATGGGAGATGGCAGGGAGGGGAGGGAATCTGAAGGGATTTCTGAAGAGAATTTCCAAGAAAAGAAAGAAAGATAATAGGAAACTGCTGGAGGCACAGGTTCAAATACAAGTGCCCGGTAGGGAACATCGGGAAGTTTGCCTCATAGCTGACCACCGCCCCCCCCCACCTCCTTGTTTTTTCAAACTATTTACAGAAAAGTTTAATTCAATTTTACTAGGATTTAGGTTACTGTGGGGAAAAAAAGAAGTTAGTTACATGGGGGTCTATTTTTCCTTTTTGGAGTGAATATTATTAATACAAAAGACACAAAAAGCCTGGATTTACATATTAGATCCGTGAGAACAATTTTGGAAGAGACACATGTTGATTCTCTGGCGTTTTTTTTTTTTCTCCTCAAAATTATACTTAAGTGATATTCCTAGCATCTCCTAAATGAATGCTGTTCTCCTTAAGATTATCCTTTATTCTTTGGTTGCACTTTTATAATAAATTTTCTTTAATAAGTGCAAAATGGAGAGTCCTAGAAGTAAACAAAATTAGGCTTAGTCTGAAAGAATGCATTTAGGAAAAGAAGAATTTTAATACAAATGAAAGTAATGGCCTCATCAGTTCCTTCCTTCTTCAGATTATTGGTGTGATTGCTTGAATCCTAAATTGTCACCTCACCTTGTTAATTATAAGCCACAACTAAGGAAAATGTTGACTCACTGAAGTTGTCTAGGCCCAAAGATGTATTAAATCTATGCCATCGATGATGACAAGAAAAAAATTCAGATTTTTTTCTCTCATCCTCTCTTGGTATTTTGTTTTGAAAATTGGCGTTTTATCCAATGTGAAGTTTATCTACAGATGATTACTTGACCCTGCTCAGGCCTTTGAACAAATTAAATCTGAGGAATCCTAGCTCATGGCTGTGGTTTGGGGCCTGCTGTTCTCTTTTGTTCAGAAAACACTGTCTAGGGAACAATGAATAGAGTACTTTTTAAATGTACACGGAAGAAGAATTTGGCCTTCAATGAAGCTTCTGGTCCAGAGTTCATTGGACTCATGTAGAAACTTCAGCTTTCATTGAATTCCACCAGATTCAGAATTTAGTTTGTGTGCAAACAACAAAAGGAGAGACTGTGTCAGCAAAGAATAAATATCTTTTATTAATATCAGCTTCTGTTTTCTCTTGGTCTTTATGAACTTAATGTATGAATATTCAAAACTTCTTTTTTTTTAACTTTTTTTTAACGTTTATTTATTTTTGAGACAGAGAGAGACACAGCATGAACGGGTGAGGGGCAGAGAGAGAGGGAAACACAGAATCGGAAGCAGGCTCCAGGCTCTGAGCCATCAGCCCAGAGCCCGACGCGGGGCTCGAACTCGCGGACCGCGAGATCGTGACCTGAGCCGAAGTCGGACGCTTAACCGACTGAGCCACCCAGGAGCCCCTCAAAACTTCTGATACTAAATGATCTCCATCATGAAAGCCTTCATTTAAGGATGTAGTAAACTGACTTCTAGTTATATAGAAGTACCATTTTTAAAATTTCAATGTATTTTTGAATATGATTCTTTGCATTTGTGAAATGAATTATTTTGATTCTACCACAAATGTTGGAAGTAGGAGAATTATAAACGTCTTCTTTAGAGTGCGTTTAGCTTCTTTAGACGTATTGAAATTTGCGTTGGAAATGGGTTAATATGAAAGGGACAAACACGTTTCATTGAAACCAGCTATAGATGTCCGTAAAACTGCTTAGAACAATGTACTGCTAAGCATCACATTAATTTTCGTTAGTTATCCTTCACAACATGCTTGAGAAGTGGCCTGCAATTCTTGTTTCTTATTCTTTTTTTAGAAAAAATTTTTTTTAACGTTTTATTTATTTTTGAGACAGAGAGAGACAGAGCATGAACGGGGGAGGGGCAGAGAGAGAGGGAGACACAGAATCGGAAGCAGGCTCCAGGCTCCGAGCCATCAGCCCAGAGCCCGACGGGGGGCTCGAACTCAGGGACCGCGAGATCGTGACCTGAGCCGAAGTCGGACGCCCAACCGACTGAGCCACCCAGGCGCCCCTTGTTTCTTATTCTTTAAATGTTAGACGATTTTACCGAGTTTACCGAGGCCGATAGTGCAAGTAAAAGAGAAAGCAACATTTTCCCAATATAAATAAGTAGATGAAGAAATAAGCAAATGCATAGAAAAGTGAGTGAGCGAGTAAAAGCACGAATAAATAAATAGAAGGTACACTGAGCATGACCTCTTCAGATAATTCTCAGAGTGATTCAAGTCTCATACCGTGAACGGGTAAGAAGCTACGTTCGGCAGAATGTGGCTGTTTGAAGAAGAAATGCGTTCCTACCTGAGCCTCCATAAGCAATAATATGTCCAGCTCTACCAGGTGGTTTACAAACATTGTACTATTTCTTTTTCCTGTTACTCATATAGCGTTCGCCACCTAAGTGATCATTGACTTCATAATAAGGAGATGCAGGCTTGGATCACAATTCTGCCCCGTGTATAGATAGCATGGCTGTTGGTAAATCTCGTTTTTCTAAGACTCAGTGTTCTCCTGTATAAAATGGAGATGATGACAATCCCCTCATAAGGATGGCTCTGGTGACCAAGCCTGATAATGGTTATTGGAGGGTACTGTGAAAGGCAAAGAACTATGGAGATAGGAGGAACTGTCAGGGGCTGTAACCATCACTTTTTCACAAAGACAAAATGTGAAGGTGCCACATTTGGCGTGGAGTCCATTAAGTCATTTTTGTCACAGACTTGGAGGCGACAGAAAACTGGTAGTGAGTGCCACTGTATTTATGCTTAAATCATTCCTCTTCAGAACTTACTAAGCTTACTTATCGAAGCAAAGGATTAGAAGGAGAAATTACTTACGTTATGGAAATAATCATTAAAAATATCAGTGCACAATTTTGAATCCAATTCTTCTCCTGGGGGGTTAAAAAATCAGCAAAGAGCAAAGCAAAACAAAATATAAAAAACCCTTTGTGAGATTATGGGAAAGAGTAAAAAAATATGTATTCCAGTGCTGAAATGCTCGTACAGCAGAACTTGTGAAGCCTCAAAAAGGCAATGTCTGGGGAGGAATTGACATACACGACCAGATGGGGGCTTACTGGGGTGGGTCACAAGTCTGCACTTAGACACGTACCTGCGTAAACATCTGAGATATTTATTCAGCCACGTAAGAGAATTCTGGAACTGTTTTAACTGCTACGTGAGAAGGAGAGTAGAAAGCCCACCAGTTCTACCCGGTTAAGTCAATTATTGTTACCCCTCAGTGACATAAAGACAAATGATAAACACTAATTAGAAAACACTAAACCTAGGGGAGCCTAGGTGGCTCAGTCAGTGAAGTGTCCGACTTTGGCTCAGGTCGTGACCTCATGGCTCGTGAGTTCAAGCCCTGCGTCGGGCTCTGTGCTGACAGCTCAGAGCCTGGAGCCTGCTTTGGATTCTGTGTCTCCCTTTCTCTCTGCCCCTCCCCCACTCATTCTCTCTCCCTCTCTCTCTCTCCTTCAAAAATAAATAAACATTAAAAAAAAAAAGAAAAGAAAACACTAAACCTATAATGAATGAACCAAATGTGTGAATCCTCAACTCTCTCCAGCTACTCTGTCGGGGGACTCACATTGTACAGCTCCCAATTTAAGCTACTGTTTCCCAACCCAGTAGAAATCACCAGCACATCCCTCGTCAGACTACCCTGGGCTTGGCTGCAAATTCCCAGTTTCATATACCACTCCTCAGTAGTTTCAATAAACAAGTACTTTGAGAACAGCCAGCCAGGAGGGGAGAGATGGCTTGTTTTCAAACCCAAAGGGGACACGCGCCCTGCTTGTGGAGTGAACTGGGTTCGGGTGCGGCAAGGAAGGCTATGCTCGGAAGCCCAGGATCTGGCTCAGAAACACTGCGACCATTGTCTTTAGAGGCAACAAAAGGGGTTGTTGAAAAACCAAGCTTTAATATAAAGCCAAAAATCTGTGCTTGTCATTTTGTGTTTATTTGGCATTCACGTATGGCAGTCATTCTCGGCTCTCGCTGCTGTTTGTATTTAAAGGAAGGCCCATAGCCACGGAATGGGAGCCAGCTTCCAATATCTCACTCTTAAAAAAACAAACCCCAAAATCTGGCTATCATTTCTATTCATATGTCCTTGGAGTTCCTGTCTGAACCGTTGGGGCTGCTGAGTGACAAGTCAGCGGGCTCCTTAACACCAGAGCCTGCTAACCCTCCTGGACAGTTCTTTGATAACTAGATACACATTTGTATTTACTTGGAGGAGGGGGGACGACATTCCTTTGCCATTGGGTCAGATTTTCCTGTGCTCGTGCTTGCACTCTTTGTGGTTCTAGTTGGGCAGTTCCTGTCAAGTTGCAGGAGAAGGGGGAGTATAGTCATTGCATAGTTCGTTTCAGCTTCTTGGTTAAGAGTACCATCAGGCCTCTGGTCTAGGGGAAACAAAGTTAAGCTAATCTTGAACATCAGAGGAAACTGATGGCATCCTGTAACCTTTAACTGCTAGAGTGAATGAGAACTTGAAGGCAGGGTGACTGAGAGCTTCTGGTAACCTGGCAACAGGCAAGGGTCACTTCCCTGTTAATTGGTGTCTGTAGAGCAGACCCATTTTTCTACGGTGATCAATGTAAGAATATCCTCATTCGTTAAAATAATCCAGTGCTGCTGACTTCATAGAAGAGGTGAAGGGAATTGATGACAGGGAGTTCTCTGAATGTAAAAGTTAACTAAGATAAACTGCCAGAACTGATGTGTGGGATAATCATACTTTCTTTTCGAATGGTGAATTATGGTTTTTCACAATGCTCTTCATTCATATTACTTCAAATTACTACATAGCTACATTCATATTTTATTATATTACTTTATTTGATCATCACAATAAATCTGTAAAGAACTTAAAATAGGTATCTGCACTCTCAATGTTGAGAATGAGAAGTTAAGAGATTAGCCTGGGGTCTAATGAGCCAGTCTACTGACCCAATCTCCTGATTACTAAAGCCACATTATTTTTCATTGTATCAACTGACTTCATGAAATGTTGACAGAGAGCCCAAACATAATAATTCAACAGTTGAGGGGCACCTGGGTGGCTCAGTCGGTTAAGTGTCTGACTCCTGATTTTGTCTCAGATCACGATCTGAGTTCGTGAGTTTGAACCTTGCATTGGGCTCTGCACTGACACTGCGGAGGCTGCTTGGGATGTTCTCTCACTTTCTCTCTCTGCCCCTCTCTCTCTTTCTCTCTCTCTCAAAAATAAATATTAAAAAAATGATTCAATCATTAAAATACAATAAAATGATAATGCGCCATCTTTTGAACAATCTATAAGGCACATTCTGGGTCTTCAACTCAGTTCTGACCTGAACAAATGCTGGCAAGAGTCATTGCTGCTTCCTGTGCGCCCCACAGAGTACATTCCTCTCTACCTGCCTGCCCCCACCCCTACATCCCTCCCCCTCCCCCCTCCCCCGCCATCCCCACACCCAGCCACTTTATTTTGGCTGTTAAAATCTGATTGTCACTTGACTTCAGTGGATATTTTCACATAATCCTGTCTTGAATTAATTTAAGGTATCTTTCTTATCCATCAAAGCTTACATTCAAAGGAGTTGCCTTTCCTTTGTTTTGTAGATTACAACCAAACCCAAAAGTCATTTCCTTTCATCCCCATTAAAAATGTTCACAATAATGAATCATCTCAGCCAAAGTGGTGTTGGAGCTCCTGGCCTAGAGAAACTAGTCAAAATCCTTTTTTAACCACATTTCAGAAGACCCAGTGAAAGCTGCAGAAAGTAACTGTAGGATCCTATGAAATTCGGATCAGCCCACTAGATGGCTAAAGTATAGTTATTCTGTGAATAACAGCCTTGGTCTATAAAGAAAGGACCTGGTGACTCCTTAGATCTTGAAGAAGATAGTTATTCAATAAATACTCGTTGATGGTGAACAACAGGACTGGAAGTATTTCTCATTGGGATTTTATTTTCCCAAACATCTTTATAAAATGATATTTTGTGGAATGCTGAATATAAATATTTAAGAGACTCAGTAAAACTGAAATTCTAAGCACTTCCTGTTTCCAAGCTTTTGTTTGTTTTCCAGTGAGAATGTATAGTAATCCATTTTCAAACTCTGGTTTGCATGGATTTAAACAAGGCTCCCCTGGAGGTAGGAATGCCAGGGCAAGAATTAACCAGATTGTAATCTTTGTGCCTGGCATTCTGACATCACTTGTAAACTCTGCCAAAATTCCTTTGGAAGCAGATGTTCCTGGAAGGGGAATGGTAATCATTTATCCTCTTACATTTGTTCAGTAAAAGCTGATTCATGGGAAATACAAGGATTTAGGTTATGGTTATAAGCAACTCACTAGAGATGTACCTTTTCAGAGAGAATAAACATGATTACTCCAAAACATTTTTTGCTCTCTCCCGGCATTTCTCGTGTTTTAATTCATGCTTTCCTACCTCTGTATAGTCAGGGAGGAGTTGTCATATATTTGCCCCCTCCCCATTGCAATAGCTCCCATGTCCATATGTATGTAATTTACGGATCCTAGTAATTTTCCAATCACTAGTCTAGCATCCATATATAAACTTCAAACCCTCTTCCTTGCACTTGTATATTGTCTCTTTCAGGAAAAAAAAAAAAAAGTGGAATTAAAACACAAAACTCCAAAAGGGCCAAGTTTGTTGATAACTTATAAACAAAGAATACAGTGTGTTCCATGTCAACATTGATTACAATGGCCTTTGGTTGCTACAATGGGTGTGTACTGATAACATTAGGAGAATATTACGTCTAGTATAAAAATATTCAAGATTTTTGATTTTTTTTTTGCTTTCAAGGAATACATGCAATTTGGAACAACAAACTGAGTAAAACTAATGTATGACCAGTTTGTACTTGTCTAAATCTCTAGCAGTTACTACGTATTTTTTTGGCAGTTACTATTTCTTCATTGGCAGTTACTATTCAACTGAATGAGTAATCAACTACTGGTAGAGATGCAAGTTCATCCAGAGGTGAACTCTTTCGGCAACTGCTGAAGCATCTTACCCAGGAAATCTTGGGGACATTTTGTGTAATTTGTGGCGTGTTCTGTAGTTTTTCTGGGTTGTCAAATTTGCTTGTTACGTATTTTAAACCTCGAAATATTTAGAGCACAAAAAAGAAAATATGTCAGAACAAGCTTCCTCCAGAAATTGCAGGATAGGGGCAATTCTATCATGCCATATATAAATCCCACTAAATGTTAGTAACTATTCCAGAAATATCAAGCTGGCTTTTTTTTTCTTCATTGAGAACACAAACCTTTATAGCATGTATCTTATTTAATAAATGGAAAGGTCTGTACAGATGTTCCGTCTGTAGAGTCCAAGCTTATATGTTTGTTTCCAGACTGTTCCAACACCCCATTGACATATTGGAGAGAATGTGCACGGGGTGGAAGAACAAAATGGAGAAAATAGGGCTGAGTCTTAGCTACTCTCTCTGAGCTCAGGTCTAACAAATTTGATTTGCTCTTAGATGAACAAAATAATGTCCTCTCTTCAAAAAAAAACAGGAGTGGAAATTAATGACCTACTCAAAACCTCTGAGGTAGCCTCAAGAACAAATTGCTTAATATAGTCAGTCGCTTTTTTTAAAGCTCAATATTATGCCAAAATTCACGACGGCAGACTCTCTTTAGCATCTAGATGTGTAAACAATTCTTATCTATAGGCTATCTCAGATAACCCCACAGTGAACCCACAAGTCATTTTAGTTACCCCAAGGGAATTCTGCAGCTAATACGGTCTTGGCAGGACATCAGAATATAGTCCTGCAAAAAGTTAAACTTTTGACTGAAAAGACACGTTCATGGTAGATTAAGCATTTTCTGTTCTCCCAATGTCCCACTGTAGAGTGATATCTTGCTTTCTGATGCAGAATTCACCTGAGATCTGTTACCTGCCTGGGTGCTTGAGTGTCTCTTCACATGCTTTCTGGGGCAACCAGTTGCTTGACTTGATGGGGACTGAGGCATTCCTCCGGGCTCCGGACTTTCTGTGCTAAAACTGGGTCAGTCTCAGGCAAACTGCCTAATCCCCTTCTGAGAAAAGTCGTGGCTCTGCTCTCAGGGATTTTTGCAGTCTGGAGGTCAGGGCACAAATCAGCATCTCCACATCTGAGAATAAGCAACACCACTTCCTAGCTTTGCGGCACCCGGGGGCATCTCCTCAACCTCCTGCTTACCAGAGTCTATTCCAGATAGATTTTCATCTCTTCCAAAGCTTCCATGAAAAATCTTGGCCATGACTACATATTTAGAAGAGTAGCCTGAGGAATGGTGTGTTCTCCCTGCTTTCTTTATTTCTTTTATATTTATTGCTCAACCCCTTAGCACCAGGCATTGGGGTAAGTGATGTAAGTGAGGGTGGACCCTGCTCACCACAGGCATAGAGTCCGGTAAGGCAAATAAGTATACGAGCAATTATTTACAAAGCTTTGCTCCTTCATCAGGCCAGGCCAGGACAGAGCTATGGTCTTGGAATAAATCCTGTTAGCTTTATACTCCTCACCATCACAGACTTGCAATTTAGCATTATGCGAATTGGTCACGTGAAGAATGACTTTGTGCTTTTTCGGAAAAAAAGGGAAGACTGTCCCTGGAACCGCCCAGTGTTCATAATACAGAGACCTTTACAATGGCTGGAAAAACATGTCTCTGCCGTTGAACAAGTATGATGCTTGTGGTGGACAGTGGGAGCTAGGAAGCTAAGTTTTACAGGCAGTTTTCAGTATCTGTTCTAGCCTTGGTTTAGGTTTTCTGGTAAAATTATACTGTTCTTATTATCCTGGTAAAAATATTTGTATCTCTCTCCATCAAGGAGGCTTCCTGGCTCTCTTTACAATACAGGGGAAATACTGCTCTTTTCTCATATACTAACCCCTCTGAAGGCAGTATTTTTGAAAAGACTCGAAAGGATTTTGTGTTTCAGAGGACCATTGTTACCAAATTGGCTGTGAACCAGGGAAAAGATTCTTGCCCTAGGCTTCTTCAATATTCTACAACCAGACCTGCCCCATTACTGCTGACTTTGGCCGGTGAAGTCTTAGGGAAATGTTTCACGGGTGGGGAGTGGTTCTTGGTGTATTTTATAGCCTTACTTCAGTCTGAAGTCTTAGAAAAATTTGGTCCTAAAATCTCCTTTCACCTTTCCTACCCTCCCAGTTCTGCTTTACTACCTCAAATAATATTTTAAACAAAAAAACCTCCAGGCTTAATATGTGTTGCTAGGGTAACCAGAGAGAGCTGCAGGAATTAAACCAAAGCCAAGGAACTGAGCACAACTCCTCGGGTGATTCTTAGTCTTGGCTGGTGCCAGATCTAGCAGAGGTGAGTTGAAGTCTGCTTAGCCTTGGATCAAGGGAGAAGCCTGCTTTCTGAAACTCTTCTGAGAAGCATATCATCTTATCATAGTAGGAAATTTCTTGTGTGTCCCTTCTGTTTTTTGTTTGATGGAATGCCCAGTCTTCTCCCCCATATTGACCTTGGCTGCAGATGTTTTCACAACAAAGACAACTCTCTAGGTTATACTTCTGGATGACTAAGCACTCCTGAAATGGGTATTGTGGGGATTAAATGTAGAGGACACAGGCTTTTTGAAAGGTGTAAAGGATTATACAAATGTTAGTTATTTTTCCCCAATATATGGAATTTGGGAGGAAAAAAGGGTAAGAGGAAGGGAAGGAGAGAAAGTATATAGATTTTTGACCTTGAGATTCTTATAAAATTGTGGCAAAGAGGGGCATCTGGGTGGCTCAGTCAGTTAGGCGTCAGACCCTTGATTTTGGCTCAGGTCTTGATATCATGGTTGGTGGGATTGAGCCTTGCCTGGGATTCTTTCTCTCCCTCTCTCTACCCCTCCCCCGCTTGTGCATGCACTCTTGTTCTCTCTCTCTGTGTATTCTTACTACTGGTCAAATTTGCCTTGAAATGGTCCTAAAAATTGCAACCCTTCCTAGAAAGACATTTATTTTGTTGTTAAGAAAAAGAAAACAACAAGGTAGTTAAGAAAGTAAGTGGAAGAGGGTCATATCTGGTATGTTTACAAAAGGGTCAAATGTATGCAAGTTTTCCATCAATTAGAAGAGCAAATTAATGCCATGAAAACTCCTTTTCAGATAGAAAAACACATTACTTTTAAACTTTATCTAATATTTCAACCATAAAAGTAGCCCATGTTTATTTTAGATTATGCAGGAAATACAGATGGAAGAAAAATATTTTAAAAGTTTGTCCAAAAATCCATCATCCAAGGACAATCACTGTTAACACCTTAAATTATTGCTTACCATTTTTTCTTTTAAGAAATCAAAATTATGCTCACTTGGTCTAAAAGTTTGTCACTTTCTAAATTCCTTTTCTTGGAAACAACTAATTTCATATTTTTTTATTCTTTTGGTATTTACCTCTAAATAATATGTTTGTATATATTCTTGTTATGTTTTAGGGATCATCTATGACTTCCCCACTATGGAAAATGAGAAGTTAGCTCTCCCCCTCCACAACGCACATGTACACGTCTTCCCAAAATGATTATGTGTGATTTTAGCTGATTGTTATTTTGTGCTTACGTTATTATTGTATGTATGCTATTTAAAGGTGAGATTGAAAGTTGAACTATGTGGTATACTATGATTGCTTTTCCTTTTTTTGAACAACTTGGTAATAATAATCTTCCTGATTTTCTCATTTATTTTCTAGGTATAAATGAATAGATCCAGGTTTTGTCAGCATGGACATTACATGGTATTGGAAACCCACTACAAAATAGAATACAAATGACAAATTTTCAAAAGGTTGGAAGGAGCCAGGATCCCTAAATCAGTATTTGGAGGAAAGCCACCCACGTATCAGGAATTTCCTTTTTGGGCATTTTGCTATACATAATCATCATTCTATATGGGTTTGATTGTTTTAGCAGTTAGCATGACATTATTTAATTTCCTTATGATAGTCCATTCTTCCTCTAAGGTGCTATTTTTTCCTGTTTTGGTCTCTATCACTCATGGTAAAGGCTTTTTCTCAAGTGCCTGGTTATACTTGGTTATCTGCTCATAAGGAGCTAATTGGTAGTCTTAGCATATGACCTTTTCTGTAGGGTACTCTGGTTGGCCCCATGTCAGTATTGTTAGGGCTTTTTTGGGGGCAGGAGTGGGGTTAGTCAGATTTCCCAGAGAGGGCTCTTTCATCTTTTATCTGAAGAGTAAATTCCTGGCTGCCAGTGTTCTGTGTGTAGAGTGGGGAAAGCCAGCTGGAGGGCCTCAGAATTTAGTGTTTATAGGATCACTAAATCCCTCTAGTATAACAATATTTTAATTTCTAGTCTTAGATTTCCTTATATTTGTTTTTAAGCTAAATTTATTTTTGCGTGAGTGTTCTGAAAACTAAAACTACCACCCCCATTTACAACGAGAATTGTAAACTTCACAAGGGACAAAGGGAAAGGAACTGATATAAGCTGACCTTCCAGCATGCTCAGGAATCGGGCTCGGTGTTTTACATGTATTGTTTCCTTAAATTTGGCGCTCAAAGCTACCAACAGATAGTGTCAAATAGATACATAGTGCCATAAAATGGGAGAGCCATTTTTTAAACTTTATTTTTACACATCCAGAGACCAGGAGAAGAGTTTTATAATTTAGCCTTTCTTTCTCAGAAATATAACTGAGGCAAAGTCCTAAAATCAATAAAATGGTCCTTTTCCAAAAATAACAATTAAAAAAAAAGCCATTTTGAAGGGTCAATAAGGAAATGCTTTCTATCTTAACTTGGTTGTTATCGAGTGCCTAACATAGTCTCTAAGTTTTCAGTGTTGTCTTTGTGGATTGATCTCCCCAAGTGAGAGAAGGTAGGGAGCTGACCATAAGGGAGTGTGGAGATGGAAATCAGAGTCAAACTGTCCATTTATTATGCCACACAACTAATCCCCTAAGGCCCTGAGAGGAAAAACAAACACGAGTTTCCACTCAGTGTTTCTCAAGATTTCACTGAGAACACAGGAGTCGAGAACCAGCAAAGAGATTCTTTGAATATGATTAATTCAATTCGACACACATGCAATGAGCCACTTGATTGAGCCACCTCAAGCTGGAGAGCTGGTCTAATTGGCCCTTCCCAGATATTTTCAGAGAGTATCTGTTCTCAAGAAAGAGCAGCTACAAAGAAACTTCCAGAAAAATGGAATGCCAGAGAAACCATTTACCTACTGCCATCTGTGTTCCAACAGATGTTCTTGCCCAAGATTTATCCTTAGCAGCCCTCCTCCTCAGGAGCACAATTAGGAGACTGGAAAGCAAAGGAGACAACCACCAGTGTGATTTAGCCCCATTTTACACATGAGACAGGAGAACCAGACATGGGGAACATTACTGGTTCACTTGCTTTGTTTCTACCTGTTACTGAACCAATTAGCACTGGGAAGAGGATGAACTGTCATTATTTAACTTGACTCATAAGCCTCTGATATTTTTATTAGGTTTTCTTTAAAGCAAGCATACACCTATTTTCCAATGCTCTGTGGCATACTAATGTTATTGAGCATCTCTTCAGGCAAAAAGAGAATCCTCTGTTTACTGAAGGCATAGAAAAATTCTCATTGTTAGACATGCCCTTCAAAGATGTTGGCTAACTCAAGTAGCCTTGTTACTGAATTGAAGAAACTGTCCAACCCTGGTGTTTCTTATCCATCCAGCCATTCTCCCATTTACTCTATTTATGGCATGAAACCTGGAAAAGATAGAATAGCCTGATGAAGGAAATAAAAATATCACCCACAATCCCATGATTTAGATCATCAGCATTTTGATGTATATTTTTCCATGCACCAGCACTCAAATATTTATCAAACCAGGATCATTCTTACACTATTTTATAACCTGGCTTTTGGCCGGACTTATGTAAACATCTTCCTTGGTGATAAATATGTATCTTCATCATCAGTTTTTATGGCTTCTTAGTATTCCAGCCTACTATATTTTGCCATAAGTAGTTTAAGTGTTCCTCTGTTAGTGTCTATTATCTTCTAATATTATAGATAAGGCTGCATGAACATACTTGTTTATGTATCTTTGGGTTCTCAAAAGCAGAGGTGGCTCCATCACAACATAGTGCCCCAGCATAGGCCATGGCATCAGAGTCCCAGTCTAGGTTTCCAAGGTGCCCAGAGAACCTCTTCCTGGGTGTTGCGTGTCTCAGTAGCTGATGTGCTCTGATGGAATAATGAATCTGAAACTTTGCCAGCTTCTTCTCACCACACGTGGCCCTATCCCAACTTTGCAAATCCGCCCTTCTGGGACCACTAGGACCATGGAGTCCTACTCCCTGGTGATTTTTTGTATCATGGAGACAAAGGCCTCAATTCTTGGAGCAAAAGATTCTTCTTTGATAGAATACTTAAATGCAGCTGCTTCCAGTACTCACTGTATAGTTTAACTGCTGCGGTGTTACCCATGGGGATCCAACCAACTGAGCTTCCATTATGTTCATGTCCTTAGACTTGAGTATCTTTCCTGCTATGTATAGAAATGCACAAATCTGACTTACCAGTAACAAGGTCCCTAGAATTTACCTTAAAAGAAACCCATATGCACCAAAACCCATAAAGTACCTAGGAATAAATCTAACCAAAGAGGTAAAAAATCTATACACTGAAAACTCTACAAAGCTTATGAAAGAAATTGAAGAAGACACAAAAAAAATGGAAAAAGATTCCATGCTCCTGGATAGGAAGAAAAAATATTGTTAAAATGTCGATTCTACCCAAAGCAATCTACATATCCAATGCAATCCCTATCAAAATAACATCAGCATGCTTCACAGAGCTAGAACAAACAATCCTAAAATTTGTATGGAACCAGAAAAGACCCCGAATAGCCAAAGCAACCTTGAAAAAGAAAACCAAAGCAGGAGGCATCACAATCCCAGACTTCAAGCTATTCTACAGAGCTGTAATCATCAAGACAGGATGGTACTGGCACAAGAACAGACATTCAGATCAATGGAACAGAATAGAGAACCCAGAAATGGACCCACAAACCTATGGCCAACTAATCTTTGACAAAGCAGGAAAGAATATCCACAGAATAAACACAGTCTCTGCAGCAAGTGGTGCTGGGAAAACTGGACAGCGACATGCAGAAGAATGAACCTGGATCACTTTCTTGCACCATACACAAAAATAAACTCAAAATGGATGAAAGACCTCAATGTAAGACAGGAACCCATCAAAATCCTCAAGGAGAAAGCAGGCAAAAACCTCTTTGATCTTGGCCGCAGCAACTTCTTAGTCAACACTTCTCCTGAGGCAAGGGAAACAAAAGCAAACACGAACTACTGGGACCTCATCAAAATAAAAAGCTTCTCCACAGCGAAGGAAACAATCAGCAAAACTAAAAGGCAACCGACAGGATGGGAGAAGATATTTGCAAATGACATATCAGATAAAGGATTAGTATCCAAAATCTATAAAGAACTTACCAAACTCAACATCCAAAAAGGAATCCAGTGAAGAAATGGGCAAAAGACATGAACAGACACTTCTCCAAGGAAGACATCCAGATGGCCAACCGACACATGAAAAACTGCTCAACATCACTCATCATCAGGAAAATAGAAATCAAAACCACAGTGAGATACGACCTCACACCTATCAGAATGGCTAAAATTAACAACTCCGGCAACAACAGATGTTGGCAAGGATGTGGAAAAAGAGGATCTCTTTTGCATTGTTGGTGGGAATGCAAGCTGGTGCAGTCACTCTGGAAAACAGTATGGAGGTTCCTCAAAAAATGAAAAGTAGAACTACCCTATGACCCAGCAATTGCACTACTAGGCATTTATCCAAGGGATACAGGTGTGCTGTTTCAAAGGGACACATGCACCCCCATGTTTATAGAAGCACTATCAACAATAGCCAAAGTATGGAAAAAGCCCAAACGTCCATTGATGGATGAATGGATAAAGAAGATGTGGTATATATACATATATATACAATGGAGTATTACTCGGCAATCAAAAAGAATGAAATCTTGCCATTTGCAACTACCTGGATGGAACTGGAGGGTATTATGCTAAGTGAAATTAGTCAGTCAGAGAAAGACAAAAATCATATGACTTCACTCATATGAGGACTTTAAGAGACAAAATAGATGAACATAAGGGAAGGGAAACAAAAATAATATAAAAACAGGGAGGTGGACAAAACATAAGAGACTCACAAATACAGAGAACAAACTGAGGGTTACTGGAGGGGTTGTGGGAGGGGGGATGGACTAAATGGGTATGGGGCACTAAGGAATCTACTCCTGAAATCATTGTTGCACTATATGCTAACTAATTTGGATGTAAATTAAAAAAAAAACAACAAATAAATTAAAAAAAAAAAAAAAGAAACCCATAGCCTTGCACCTCAAAGTGTGGCCCTCAGACCTGTATCAGCATCACCTGAGAAATTATTTGAAATGCAGATCTCAGTCCCCATCCCAGACTTACTAAATCAAAACACTGTACGTTCAAGAAGCATGACAGTTTAAGGAGGACTCCTGGCTTGTCATTCTATGCCCCAAGGACCCAACTGAACCTAATCCTAGAAGGCTAGGATTAAAGCTGATCTCCAGGTCAAGTGCCTCCTAAATTTTAAAGTGCACACAGATTCCCTGGGGCTCTTGAGGAGATGCTGACTCTAATTCAGTAGGTCCGGTTTAGAGCCCTGGCTTCTGCATTTGAAACTAGCTCTCAGGTGATGCCAATGCTGTTGGTCGTTGGACCACATTTTGAGTAGCAAGAGGAGAGTAGTTCTTAAAATCTGTCAGACTATATTACCAGAGGCACTTGTTAAAAAATACAGATTCCCTGGCCCCAGGCTAGACCTGCTAAGTCTGGTAAATGGATTCTTCAAGTGACTTTGGCAATTAGATAAATTTAGGAAATGCTGAGGTAGGGATCAGAGCTACATGTGGCTCCTAGGAGATGAGAGGATGAGACATTAAGATGCAGCTGAAAGAGACTTGGAAAGACACCCATGGACATGCCTTGGTCTCTCACCTCCAAATGGGATGGGGTGTCTGAGCTCCCACTAGTGGTCGTATCAGGTCAGGGTTTGCCCCGGCACTTGATGTAGAGCAGAGCCTCTTGGTTTCTTTCTCTAGTGCCTCTGGAGTGTTTATAGCATTTTCATGAACTGTAAATCAACCCCAGACTCTGTGAGCACAGACTTTCAGCAACATTCCAGCTCAGAGTTCCCAAAAATGCCATTCATGAAGTGTTGGAGCCAGACTCACAGATTCTGCTATTGGCTCTACAAAGGAATCGGCTCCTTGAGCAAACAAAACACACAACCCAACATTGCATGGGAATCCAGAGGTTCCCCGGAGAGAGGCGAGAATGTAGGGGGTGATTACCTCTGCGGACCCTGAGTTTCTGTCTGCTCTTTGGAACTCTTCATTTGATTCCTGTTGCTCTCAGCACATTGACCTCCAGGAGGTGCTGATTCTCCTTCCTCACCAGCTCTAGCACACACCAAACAAAAGCCACGAATTCACTTATTCATTCATTCAACAAATAATTGTGGAGCTTATAACTGCCAAGTACCTGGCTAGATGCTGTGATTCAAAGGATCGGGTCAAGTAACATAAACTGCTTGTAACCGTGTCAGATAGAAAGCAAGCTGTATGTTAGCTATTCCTGTTCTCACACTCATCCCCTATGGAGTACAACAAGGCTTTCCCTCGTCAAAAAAAAATTGTGTCTCCAAAGGCAGGGAAAGGTGAGAAATTTTGCTCTAGTTTCTTAATACTCAACTGACAGGTCCCGCTTCCTGCTGCAAGTGCTGACTTGTCTTTCTTCTGTCCACAGACAGACTCCAGAAAGTTTTCATTGAAACAAAGGTATAAAATACACAGATATAGTGTTTTTAAAAACATTTTTTAATGAAGAAATAATTCCATTCCAAAATATAGACACACAATTAAATAGTTTAATCACTTCAAAATATAACATGTCCCCAGGGGAGGTTCCAACACACACACGCACACACACAAAACAATACTTAACAGCAATACAAAAAAACCCATACAGTAGTAGTTTTGTTACAATACCAATGAATAGTGTGAAAGCTTTAGTGTCTCTGAATTGGTTATTTCAAATGGTGTCAAATTACAGTAGTCATAATTAAAAATGTCTTGCAGTTAATTAGCCTCCAGATGTAACGTTTCTGATTTTTTCCCCCTCTTTTTGGTTCAAAAGTAAAAATGCCCTTTCTTCTGAGGACACAGTGGAGTTCTTGTTTGTGGCTCCTTGGGCGGAATCAAACCAAGGTGACTGCAGCAACCAAAGGTTGCCGTATTTACAAGGTCTATCTACAGTTAACAGCCCAGAACTAATAAGGGTGGACAAGGATGACCAAAATAAAAGCAGACATCAGTGCTAAATTATGATGCAACAGTTTGGCTCATGCATATAAGAAAATACGTAGTATATCACAACAAAGGCCACACTCTTATGCAATTCAGTTCACATTACTACTTACAAATGAACCTTCCCTGCCTTATAGAGATCATTCGAGAATCCATTTTTCCCAATCTCCAGCACATCTCCCTCTGACCAACCGAACTTACCCCGACTTGCGTCCTGACCAACCACAACTGATTCCTGAAATCTCATACAGTAGATTCTGCCCTCCATCCTCCCTCCCTCCATTCACATGGTGCAGTGGAGGAGGGAGGTTGGCTGTGTTAGACCAGTGCTCATTAATAGGCCATCATCCCCGATGGAGATGGATGTGCAATTTGTTGTGGAACAAGAAAGAAACAACCCCTGCGAGATATAATTGTAGCTAATGGACAGGACAGGCGAAACCTGCTGGGTTTGCACTTAGAACAGGTCCCAAAGGTAAATTTGGAGAGCCAGGGAAAGAAACCCGCCAAGAAACACAAAAACCCAAAACAATACACGCCATTTTGTCTCGGTTACAGGACAGGGGTGCTTGAGTCTGGTCTCAGTGCTGACGTGGTGCTAAGAGAAAGAAAAGGTGGCTGGTTAGTCAGGAACTGGTCATTGGTGGCAGTTTGCAGAGTCCTTGCAATGGCTTTGTACGACGCTATCGACAACCGTGTGATGGAGTTGGCAATGAAAGCTATGACAAGGGGGAAGGCTATCAGCCCAATAGTTCATACCTTAGACAGATATTTTGATGGAGAAACACAAAGTGACAACAGAGGTCAGCTCGGTCCAGTCGGTGGCTGAGTGCCACTTGCAGGATCAGAGTTCCGAGTTCAAGAACTACCTGGCTATGATTGAGAGCTGACAGCAATGTAGGTAGCTGGGATGTAGTGGTTTTAAGTACCGAGTATGAGGCACGAGGGGCCACCTGCTCCATCTAGAGAGGTACGGTTTCACAGACGATGGGCAGTGGAAAGGAGATGAACGTTACGATAAACCAACGAAACCCAGAACAAAACCCATCTGTGCAAAGAAATCTGACAACCGTGCAGTTGCACCACTTTGGTGTCAGCCTGTTTTCAGGGACATTTGTCAGGCTGGTTCTCTGGGGAAAGTATGATGGAGTACATCAACGGACAGAACGGGCTTCTTAGTAATGCCGGCGGAGAGCTTTACTGTCCCCAAGGCAAGCGATTTTGTTCCAAAGGGCAGCCAAGGAGATGGTTTGTGACCAAATGCAGGGACGGGAACAGCTGAGAGCCCTCTGGAGAGGGACCTGGAAGGTATCCTGATGTCTCTTCTCAGCTGGGCACAGACCAACTATCGACTACCTGGGGTGGGGGAGAAGGTTTTTGCCAGCCCCGGAAGCAAAATCGAATTGCTGAAGCTTTGAGGTTGACTCAGAGCCTTTCTCGCTTATTCTGAATAAGGCCTTGTTAGAGATTTTGTTATGCAACTTTACCCTAAAGCAGTGGTTCTCAAACTTTAGCGTGCATCAGGGATCACCTGGACGGCTTATTAGAGCACATCTTGTTGGGCCCAATATGCAGAGTTTATGATTCAGCAGGCCTGGGTTGGGGCTTAAGAATTTGCATTTCTAAATAAATTCCCAAGTGATGCTGATGCTGCTGGTCCAGGGAACACACTTTGAGAGCCACTGCTCTAAACGGATGTTCTCTTCCTTCTTTTAAAGGAGACAGGAATGTCAGAGAAGTTGCCAACTTAAGTATAACCTATTCAATATGTAGCAGGATTTTCGTCTCATCAAACCTTGAAACAAGTGGATTATTTTTTCATTTCCCCAGAATCCCTAAGGGAGGTCGTTAAGCGCTCCCCAACCAGGGCCCTCATAAAGGACCGTCAACAGAGGCTTTCATTCTTCCTTCTTCGACAGTTCTTTTGCACACTGGCTTTTCACTGAGTGCAAAATCCCAACTCAGCTTAGAAGAGCCTGTTTCCTCGCACATGACCACAGAAGGCTGCATGCAGAACACCAGGTAAGCCAGCTAAGGCAATAAACATTCAGAAATAAAAGGAGAGTGAGCATTTGGAAGCGCACTTTAAGCCTGTACATTTAAAGCTGAAGGGCTCCAAACGGCCTGATAGGGGAACCTGTGGATGAGCGGTGCGGTTAGACATGCTCCCTAAAGCTAAAACAAGAGGAACGAGCCCGTGGAAGAGTTGAGAGAACTTTAGTCCGTTTGGGGATCTTATGGCACCTGTGGTTTATAAACAGCTTTAGTAACGAGTATTTCAAAACATAGTTCACAGTTTTTAAGAAGATCTGTGCTGATTTTAAAAACTAGATTCTATATAATTTGAATGTTGCCTTTTTTTTTTTTTGAGTATGATAACTATTTGGAAAAAAAATATTTACACTAAATTCTATGGCTGATTTGTTAGAGTATCTTGAAAGAAAACAACCCCAAGCTGGAAAGAAGCCCCGAAGACTGGATTATCCTGGTGTGATTGGTTCAAGTCACTGCTCACAGAGACTTAGAGACAAATGCGGATCGTGCGGGCCAAGGACCCTTGTTGGCTTCCGGGCTCTGAGTCTGGACACTCAGGTACCAAATCCTTCGGGGTTAGTGAATAATTGCAAGTGGTTGTTTTTTTCCCAACCGTGGTGGAAAAAAAAAATGTACAGTGTATAATAAACTGTTTCGCTAAAATCTCAAAGAATTCAGAAATCAAACTTCCAGCTGTACACAGTATTAATATTGTCATTGTAAACGGAACAGGTTCAATATCATGTGCAAAGGTTGAAAATGCTTGTTAACACTGCCATCGTGAGTAACAGCAGCGTGGGTTTTCAGCCTGTGGGATACATCTGTGCGCGTGTGTGGCTGTAGTTCTGTTTTTTTGTTGTCCTTGCGGTGGTTGGTTTGTTTTGTTTGTTGTTAACCAGGGGTGAGCCATGTTACAGAAGATGTGGTTGAAAAGTTAGCTTCGAACAGACGTCAGAAGTCTTTTTTTTTTTTTTTTCCCTTCTCAAAACACACACCTAAGAACTAGGAATCTTAGAACGAAAAGTTCGCTGCGCTCCGGTTGGCAGAACGCGTCTCTAGGGGTGGGGGGGTCTGTCAGGAGCTGCTGTGCGGGCGGCTCCTCTCTCTCCAATGAGGCTGCTGCCAGGCCGCGTCTTCTCCTCTGTGTGGGTGGGTGCGGGGCTCTCCTTCACCACCAGCTTTCCTGTTACCTTCATCATCTGTCTGACTATAGCTTGCCTGGGAATAAGGAACGTGTGATTTTTTTCTTTTTTTAAGACGAAAACTGTCCTCTAAATCAGGGTTATGAAGCTTAGGATTCCCCCCACCCGCCTCCCCCAACACACATGTATTCACACACTCTCTCTCTGTCCTCCCTTCCTCTGACAATCCGAAACCAACGTCCGGGGACACTATGGGCTACTGCTATTGCTGCAGCGAGGACAGGAATCCTCTGTGTTGAGTCTCTTGCTTCACGGGCGCTGGAGGCATCTAGAGGGTTGAACCCACACAAACAGGAATATTTGTGTTGTCCTCAGCCGACCAGCAGATGCGACCCCTAACCTACCATCAGAATGACATCATAATTAGAAAAAAATACCCACTTTCGATTGTCCAAGCCCCCGGTTTCTGAAGTTAGGATGTGGCTGGCCAAGGAGAGCGGGGTATCATGTGGCCAGAGGGAGGCAAAAGGGCCCAATCCAAGATCTGAGTCTGCCCAAATGATGTTTTGGTGGATTCTTAAATTTAGTGTTAGACATTACATACACTGTTTCTCCCAAAGAGGCTCGTTGGAAAGCAAGGTTCGCTCTATTCACCCCTGTTAGTATTGATGAGTGCATTCTTATCCTCAAACAGGACTGAAGCTCTTTTTGAGCAGAGGATGGGTCGTTTATTTCTTTGGCGTCCCACCCTCTGCCCCATACCCATGTAGGGCTGTGCCTTGGTGGACCCCTAATGAACTTTCAGCAATGAAGCTGGCTTCAGGACTCTTGGGTAAGAAAGGCACGGGTTTGGGATAATTTCTGGTCTTGCAGCACAATCAGAAAGCCCAGACAAATCGATTTCAATAGCATAAACGGTTCCAAGATTTCAGCTGTATTTCTTGGCTGCCTCAAGAAAAATTATACTAGGCTAGAACTAGCCACAAAGATGAAAAGTCACTGGCTTCTGGACTGATCCAGAAGATTTTAAGTAAATTTGGCCTAAGGAGCTGATTTAGTGACAGGCTGGTTCATGTTTAGAGTCCTGTGGAATGCCCGCTGGGGAGGCAGGAAATGGCAGAGGCCACGACTGTTTCAATTTTTCACCGCCAGATTGACAACAAAAGATGAAAAAAAAATGGCCTGAGAACTTTTAGCGAACTGAGATCTTTGGCTTTTAGGTAGAAGACCCAAATGCCACTTCTTATCTGAGTTTATGTCAAGACATTTCACTAGTTTTTAAGAAAAATATTTTTCTAAGAACTAGTTACTGATGTTTAAATAATGTGCGGAATAAAAACGATCCAATCGCTGGCACTAAGAGACAGAAAATGCTGCTAAAGGAGAGGCTTGCTCCTTTGGGACTAGATTTGTTATAACCGGAATAGATATTTTCAGAAACAGCTCCTGGGAATTTTTTCACCGTGGTCATAATGAATCAGGAGAGCATGTGGTGTGGCGTTCTCAAATCCAAGGGAGGTAGACTGGAATGCAGACAGTCAGATCTTTCTTTTCACACCAAAAAGGCCTCAAAGCTCCTAAAGTATATTCCCTAACAGCAGCTATGTCACGATTTCTACTTGCTTAATCCTAACCTGAGGACTGAGACGGGTCAGTCAGTAATGCGTGAGTTAGGATGTATTCTTTTCAAGTTGATTTGTCATTTAAGAGCTATATATTCCTTTTTAAATTTAGCAGCCAGAGTGGACTTTACTACCATCTGTCGGATAGACTTATGAAATCTATGGGTGGGAAAGACTATATCACTCGGGTAGATACAAGTCCCCGGGGCCCCGCCAGCCAGAGACTGTGAGAGGTGCATTTACTCTGAACCGTATGGGGTACAGCTAAAGGGCCACTGGCTGGAGCCAGAGAAAGCAGCTAGACTTATGAGACAGTGTGGCCAAAGGTGTATAAAATTATGTGCACATAGCTGAGTCCTAGCTTTGTTTATAAAAATACAGAGAGCAAGCTGGTTCTGAGTCCTGGAGGTTCCCACAAAATAGCAGCTCCCCAGGATGAAACTGCTTGTAAAGCACTAAGCATAGTTCCAGGCACGTATGTGTGTGCTCATAATAAATTATGGTGTGTCTGGCACCATGTTAAACTCTTTAAAAGCTACACCCCGGTGAAGACAACTCCACTGTGAGGTGAGTAGCGTGATATATGTTGTGCAGAGGGAACAGAGGTTCATAGAGGTTTAATAATCTGTCAAGGTTATGCTGCTGTTTAATAATCTGTCAAGGTTATGCTGCTGTGATTTGGCGGAATCCGTATTTGAAATCAGGTCTATTAGGGTCCAGAGTCTAAGCTTCAGATGGCTACACTCAAGTGGTCCTGCCAATCCAGTGCTATTCTCTCTACATTAAACACATTGCTGAGGATTTCCCATGTATGTAGGTAGGTCCTCGGGGGTGGGGAACCACATGCCATGTAAATGATATTTTAAATTAAGCTGTATCTTGCTGAATTCCACAGTGAATCTGAATCAACTATTCCAAAAATATAAGGCTGCAGAATTTCTCCTCTCTGTTTTGCTTTTTTTTTGTTTTTTTTAAATAATACATGGTTTTGCCTTTACTTGTTAAAATACACACATTTGATCTTTGGGTCTTGAATACAGCATGATAAGAAGCTGACCCATCATCTCTGGACGTGATGAGCAAGCCTGGACTTTTCCTTCTCAAGGGACAGAGAGGCTGCAAACTCAGATGCTGTTAGTGGATTGGTGATGAGGCTTCATAGCCATAGAAGATTTCGGGGGCATCTCTGGTGTTACAGAAGTCTCTGTGCCAATTTTCCTAATTAATAGAGTAAAAAGTCAATTCCCAAGATTGTCTGCCAAATCTCCACTGGATTATAATGTAATGCTCCACAGGCCGGGATGATTCTTTGACATCAGCAGGGAAGGAGGATATTTTATCACACAGAACACAGAAACACCTAAGAGAGAGTGATTGTGCATTTAGGTTACAAGTCATTGGAGTTCAGTATACAGTGGCCACGTTTCCTCCTAAATAAGACGGTACTTACTTGAGAGGAGAGTGATAAAAGGATATTGTATTCAACCTTGCAAGCTGACCTGTGGGTGACAAAGGACACAAACAAGAAAGGTGACATGTCAAGTCTGTGACGCGGTCAAGCTGGTGAATTATTTGGTTGGAAGCCATGCAGAAAGACAGAGAGAGTCCAATGAACAAAAACAGCATTCCGACCCATCAAGCAAGCATGTGCTCACAGAGTAGTCAAGGAAAACCACTTCAACGTTCTCTAGGGCATGCGTCTTGAGTGGGAACCCACGGGCCTACTATGTCCTCCTACAACTTTTCTTTGACTTTCCCTGGAAGCCACTGGGCATGGAAAGGAAAGGAGAGAAAGAGCTTAAGATTAACCGGCGAAAACTCCAGTTGGATCTTAAGCCATTAATAGAATTTCCCTTCATTTTACTCCTACAAGGTTAAGTTCCTAATTCATTAATGTAAATAAAAATCTAATATTTTATATGAAACGACTGTCTCCCTTTTAAAAAAATCTAGAATTTCAGTTACCGTTGTCACCCAAATCCAGAAACTGATATGGGCTCAAAGAGGGAGGCCTAACAGGCACCTTGAACAGCATGAACCAGAACATTGATTATTTAACCACATCCCTCTCTCCCTCTGTGCAGCAGAGCCAAATGAAATACGTGTAGGAATGCCATCCTTCAGAGTTCCCAGAGACACCCTGGCAGCTTCTTCATCCAGGCTAATTTCCCTCCGTGGACGGGTCATAGAAGTGGCAAAGTGAGAGCATTCTCCCTGGGTCTCCCCTTCAGGCAAATTTGACCGTTTCTGTTTCTGTAACATTGACTCATGGCTTTACATACACAATCATTGATTTTTTTTTCTTTTTTTTCTTTTTTTTTTTTTTTTATGACTAAGCCTACATTTTAGTTGCTTCTAAAACGTTGTTAAACTGAAAAGGCTAATGGAACATTTCAAAGGCACCAAACTTTATTTGATACTATTGGGGTGGGGTTGGTAGGCTCCAGTTTTTCTCTTGCTACATTCTTCTTGGGAAAATATTTCAAAACAATCCATAAACATACGAGAAGTAGAGGTAATCTGTTCTTTCTGCCTCTCTCTTTTTAAAAAAATTTTAATGTTTATTTTGATTTTTGAGACAGAAAGAGACAGAGCATGAGTAGGGGTAGGGCAGAGAGAGAGAGGGAGACACAGAATCTGAAGCAGGCTCCAGGCTCCAAGCTGTCAGCATAGAGCCTGACATGGGGCTCGAACCCACAGACCGTGAGATCATGACCTGAGCCAATGCTGGACGCCCAACCGACTGAGTCACCTAGGCGCCCCCTCTCTGCTTCTCTTTCCTTCACTAACAGACTAAGAGGGGGACGCTGCTCATCTAAGAGTGTGGAAGAGGCTCGTCTGCTTAATGGACAGAAAGCCTGACATGAAGAACTATCCCAAGGGGACCTGGGGGTGAGGCAGTAGGTCTCAACCACGCAAACATCCCTGAACTCCCACAGCCTCAAGGAAACACCTGTGAATTACAGGGAGGAGAAATATTCAAGCAAGACAAACACTGCAGTAGAACTACTCCATGGGGAAAACGCATCCCTTTTAGGATGACTTACTAATCAACACTTATTCCCAATTGCATGTGTTATGTCCAGTAAATTCTCAGGTGGATTAATAGTATACCCCAGTATATATGAAAATCTGTCCATCCACACCCTGCTGAACATGGAGCCTACAGTTCTCCCCCCCACCACATTTCTCCATGAGATTTGATACTCTCCCACATATTTATTTTGACATGAGGTGGGCAGTGGGGGAAGCTGAGGGCAAACGATTCAAGGGAGGAAATATATTTATGCTTATTCAGTTTCCGGGTGCCCTGTGCCCTGTTTTTTTTTTTTTTAATCCATGAGAAAAAACATCTTTCCCAGCGATCTTGGAGGAAGATGGATTGTTTCCATCCATCCCCATGCATTTCCACTAAGGCAATGAGGTCTTTTTCAGTTTTCGGGTCAGAATTTCTAAGAATTAATGGTGAGCTGTAGCTCTCAGCATTTACAGTTCTTACTGTTTAGAATATGTGGAGTAAGAAATGCACGCAGAATATTCTGGAGAGGGAAGGTGGAAGAAAGGAGTGGGTGGGGATTTTCTGAGTCATGTCAAAGACCCAGCCACCGAGGGGTGAGGGCCCGGGGGTTGGGGGCTGGGCCTGGCTCCCCATACCTGGTAGGTTTCATCCTGCAGCTTCTGCTTCAGGTACTCTTCCATTTTGAGCTCATTCTCCAGCTGCCGGACAGAGTCATTTTCATAGTCCTCATCCTCTGGCTGCACGTAGGGGTCCCCATCTTCTGTGACCCTGGGAATACACCACAAGGGGTGTTTGGGAGCAAATCTTTTTTTTTTTTCTTTTACAGTTTATTTAATTGTTTATTTTGAGAGAGAGAGAGAGAGAGAGAACGAGTCAGGAAGGGCAGAGAGAAAGGGAGACAGAGGATCCATAGTGGGCTCTGGGCCAACATCAGAGCCTGATGAAGGGCTTTAACTCACGAACCATAAGATCATGACCTGAGGTGAAGTCAGACACTTAGCTGAGCCCCCCAGGTGCCCCTGGGAGCAAATCTTCAAAGTACGAGTGGAACTCCAGTGTTAGGTATAGTTTGGGGCCCATTTATTTAGACCCCCAGTTCACTTCTTTGTTTCAATTAATTTCAATTCAGTGTCCTCTGTTACCTAACAGAAAAAATTTTTATAAACTTTGGAGATTTGGAGATAGACATGATCAAAGTATTCTCATATGCAGTTTTTCTATGGCACTCTGATGATCACTGGCCATCTGTGTTTTCCTCTGACTTAGGAATGGGTTGCCCTTAAAGTGTTTGTCAATCTTAAAAAAGGCAGCCTTATCTTTTGGGAGGATATAGTCTTCTTAATCTGAGGACCTTTTTTCTTTTCTTTTCTTTTCTTTTCTTTTCTTTTCTTTTCTTTTCTTTTCTTTTCTTATGGAAACCAAGATCACTTTCTACAAGGAAAGTGAGCCCTCTAGTGAAATAACGATTAAGGACATTTGTTCATAATTGAACCCTCTTTGTGTTATGTACATATGTAGGCACATGCACCCATGTGCTTTATTTTTATAGTAGAATAAGTCTTAGAATATCAGCTCCTCGGTGTCTGGAAGGTAATACTTGAACTCATAGCTCTGGATCTTAAAAATTTATACTAGCTCTGAATCTAAGAAATCTACTTAAATTATTCAGTTCTACCATGAAATAAATAGCTAGCAATGATCTCATTCACTAATGTGTGACTCTATTTCCATGTATCCACCCAGTTTATAAAAACCCTTCCTGAGACTGAACATAAATTCACGACCTAAATCATAGGACTAAAATATTCTCAGGTAAAACACAGTACATGTTTAGGTAGTGCAGATATTAAAACATCCCCTAAAGTGAAAAGAGTGGTCAAGTAGAAGTTCCTGGGTTGGAACTTAAATACCATTGTTTACATTTATTAATGTCTGTATGACATGTTCTCATTATATTTAGAGGTTTGGGGCCAGGCTAAATAGGTCTGTGAGGCCTCTATGAACTGTCTCTCCCCAATTCCCGCAGCCGTGTTGGTGGCTGGTTCTGGCACCAGCCTACCAGGGACAGTGGACTGGGGTAGACTTAGCTACAGGCTTGGATCTTGGGAGCAGGACGAGAAGACTTTAGGTGACCACATGTAAATGCTTCATTATAAAAAGTCAAACAGATATGTTATTTACCAGACTAACCTGATGACCATTAATTCACCATTCTGAATAACAAATCAAATAATTCTAAATTACAGAGGAAAGGACAAGAAAACAAACTAAAATTAAAAGCAGCAGCCTATCGCTATTTGAAATCATGTTATAACTGTTTTGTTTTGATCTTAAGGCCTGCCTTTTCACAACCAGCTTTCAAACCACATTTATAATTCCCCATTATTACTGGTCTACTTGCTACTTGGATTGAGATCCAAAATGCCAGAAAGGCTTCTGGTTAGTTTCTTCTTTGGGTCCTGAAACTGGCCAGTTTATTTTTGAAGACTAGTGGGCAGAACTTTTCACATTAAACACCATCACCCTTCTGCAGTATGTTTTTAGTTAAAGTTTTAACTTTATTTTTTATTTTTTAGAGAGAGAGAGTGCAAGTGGGGGAGAGGAGAGGGGCAGAGGGATAGAGAGGGTCTTAAGCAGGCTGCATGCTCACTGTAGAGCTTGGGGCTTGATCCCATGACTCTGGGATCATGACCTGAGCCGAAATCAAGAGTCAGACGTTCAGTGGACCGAGGCACTCAGCAGCCCTGCTTCCGTAATTTAAATGCTCAGTGATGCCTTTTGCCCTTCTGGTGAGCGCCTGCCCATGTCTCTCACAGCTGCATGAGCCTCTCTTCAAGGTTCCCTTGCTTCCCTGCCTTCCTTACCTCCCAAATGGGCTCTGTACATCTGTCCTAGCTCCCCCTTTGTTTCTCAGCTTTGCTTTCCTGTCTACTTTGAGTTTGAACTGATCCAGGGGCACAGAAAGTCTAGAGGGGACGTCACTGATTCTGCTGGTTTCTGTCAAGCTACAGAAGCCTAATTGGAAGAAAATCTTTGTAAAATGTCTTTCAAAGGTCAGATTTATACACACTCAACAAGTCGACCAGATTGGATTTCTTTATAATGAGATTTTATATATTTACTTATTTCAATTCCAAGTGCTTTCATGGTGTTTACATTCATTCTGAATAGAGGCTTCTCCAGCATCGCCTGGTCCTCTAAGGGTGAATACAGTAAATTTAGAAGATAGAATGATTTATCCCCTGAAGTAGTCTGTGAGTCCTAGAATGCTGGGAGGGAGTTTTAAATACTATTTTGCATACAACGAGCACTGTGCCTTGGGTGAGGGAGGCTCTCAATGAGCACTGCTTGCTTTTAGTTATCGCTATTCTCACTAAATAGTGAGAGGGCAAAGTTCCAATACCAAATTTAATGTAGCACCCTTCTACCTCTTCTGCGTCATACCTTTCCAAAATAAAGGACTAAGCAGCCATGTTTTTATTTTCTTATGTTCCCTACTGAGTATTCTGTTACTGAGGAATGTTCTGGAGCAGAAGATACTCACACGTCACTACGCATGGTGCTGGGGGTAGCGCCACCGTGGAGGTACCCAGGTTTTCGGGCGTGGATTTGTGCTAGAAAAGCCTTTTCAGTGGTTGGCGATGGAACCAGATCCTCAAACTGAGTCCGTGCAAATTCAGAATCCACATTACTCTCAGTTTCACTCCCCACCTCTATTAGGGACGATGGAAGAAATGAAGAATGGCTTAGGTTATTTTATGATTGGCCAATAAAGGGCCAGATTTAACTTAAGTCAACCTTACGTTTATACAACCTGTGCTGTATAAAACATCAACCAGTTATTGTACATAAGTCGGTGGAGTTTATTATTTTTTTTTTCAAAATGACATTTGATACATGAATTTCTAGAAAATTATTTGGTATATGGTATTGTCTTTTTTTTAATCTCAATATTATGAGGAATTTTTGTGTTTTAACTGGCTTAGTTTCTTAATACTTCTCTTTTACCCTTCCTACAAAAGTCTTCATTAAAACTGTTCTTAATTTTGCTTAATATTATTTTAATTTAGGAAATACAAACCTTAAAATACTACATTCACTTAATATTTCAATGTATTATAAATATAAACTAATAGTATATGAAGTGTCCACATAAGAGTAACATTTTTAGTCATCATTTGCTAGGGCAGTGGGTACATGCCATTAATCATGGTGTATTAACTGCTGCCATTTTTATCCTAGTTGCTAATCTTAATCCAGACTAGCAGAAACAATTTTCATTACTTCAGTTCTTATTATAGCAGCTTTAAGAAATTTAAATCCGGAATTTTTTTAATATTGAAGTTTTATTTCTTATAATTTTTGTAATCTCAAACTATGGGACCAGAGTCATGCCAGACAAATATCTTGCCAAGTGGGCTTATGGAACAGATGAGATGTATTAGTAACTGGTAAGATATTTATTTGCATATTCATGCTGTTAAAGTTTTAAAAACTCCATGTAGTATTATTAGCATAAAGAGTCTCACTCAATGTTATGCTCTTTATTTTCTGGGGAGATCTCTCTTTAGACATATCGCAAAGGTAAATTTCAATTTAGCCTCATTCAAATAGCCACGCGTTTCAAATTAACAGAGTTTAAATTAGTAAATAAAACATTTGACCTTCTAAAATAACTTTAGCTTCATGTCACATTGGATCATGATATTACAAGTTACAAATAATAGGTATTACAAACACTAGAATTACAAGTCAATTTTAGTATTTTTCTTTATTCCTATTGGCATGTTTCAAACTCTCTGCATTAAGCATGTAATTAACCGTCTTGTCAGCAAAATAGCAACAGTGCTGAAATATCTGAATATACCAAAAATATCATACAGATCTTAAAAAAAATCCTTTTTATATTTGACAATGAGGAGATCTCTAACACAGGCCCCTGGCACTTATGGGTCCCTCTGCAAAGAGCAGACACACGAGAGGGGACCGGGGACTCACCGGAATTCAGCTCTTTCACAAGAGAGGACATGGTGTTAGTGATGGAATCTGCTGCTACCAGTAAGTCATTTCTTAAGTTTCTTCTTGAACCTTGAGTGAAGAAAAAAATGATCGTTAAAAAAAAAAAATCACACAGCTTTTCCTTTCTTCCCCCCCACTTTTTGTGCGGTTTATCATCTACATCGATATCCCGAAGCAAGAAAAACTTCCAAGACTTCTCCTTCTCAAAGGTGTTTTGGTTCATTTTCTGAAAAAATACATTGTCCTTAGGGTAATGGCTTCGATGTTAAGAAGACATGGCCACGGATGAGGGAGGGGCTCATTTAATTGATTGTACAAATTGGGAGAGTTTTGCAAGTGAAAGGGGGTGGTATGATAAGACTGTGATGTGGCACAACCTGGGATGGTCCCAGGTAAACCAGTATCTATTGTCGCCTTTCTTAGGAAAACTCACACAGATGCAAAGTCTGGTTTTGCCCGGAGACTTGCACCTTGCCAGCTGCTGCTACCGTTTCAGCCATGACCTGGTGGCTCAGCACATGGGATTGCGATCTCCATCACCACAGTCTCTATCTCTCATTAGGGCTCCCAGAGTTCTCCCTATCATGATAGGTATCTCTGGGGAATGGGAACCCCTGAAGGCCCCAGAGCATACAAGACGGGTGAGATTCTTCTCCCGCACTAAGACCTGGGCAGAAGGTATATGTCTAATACCCTGAATTGCAACTTAGACTAGGTTTCTCCATGGTAGACAAAGATTACGATGATGTTTCAGGCACACGAAGGGTTAAATGGGTATTTGTCGGCTGGCTTGGGTGTGAGGTAGAGATGGAACATAATATCTTTGGAAAAAAAGGCTCAAGATTCCAAACAGCTGACCTGCAGATGAACTTAGGCAGCAAGAGCTCTTTATGAGCTAGGAGCTGCCTATAGGCCACATTTCATCCTGTACTTTCTCAGAAAGTCAAACTCAGTAAAATAATAAATACATGTAAATTAAAAAATCAAGGGAATCAGAGAAAACAATTAGAAAGCTCTTAGGGGCGCCTGGGTGGCTCAGTCAGTTAAGTGGCGGACTTCAGCTCAGGTCATGATCTCATGGTTTGTGAGTTCAAGCCCTATGTCGGGCTCTGTGCTGAAAGCTTGGAGCCTAGAGCCTGTTTCGGATTCTGTGTCTCCCTCTCCTTCTCTCTCTGCCTCTCCCCTGCTAGAACTCTCTCTCTGTCTCTCTCTCAAAAATAAACATTAAAAAAATATAGAAAGCTCATAGATTTAAAATACTGTAAATTTCCTTAAGATCAGATTTAGAGAAAGGACATTTTTTCTTCTAAAGGTGAAAAAAAAGAAAGTTATTTTCAATAACTTAAAATTTTTTGTATAACTTATTTTCTTTTTCAGAAAAAAAAGCCATATTATGGATCTTTCCTTTTCCCTCCTAGCAGAGAGTACGCCATTCTCTTCCTTTAAAATGTAAGATTTTATCCCCTATACAAAATGGATGAGAATGTCTCTTTCCTCACACTCTTGCTATTTGTGGATATTACTAATGTTAATTTTTTTAAAAATCTGCTAGGCAAGAGGTGATACTTGTATTTCTACAATAGTTTGTGAGATTAGACACCTCTTTATATCTTTATTGGCAATTTATAGTTCTTTCCATATCCCTCACTTATTTTTGTTTCGGGAATGTCTTTTTTCTTACTGATTTCTATATGCTTTATGAGTAGCTGAAATTATACAACTTGATTGCCACTTAATGCTGGAAACGTTTTCCTCAAGCCTATTTTTTGTCTTTTGACTTCATTTATGTTCCTTTTTGCCTTAAAACTAGTAGTCAACTATCTCTCTTTTCCTTAGATCTATATGTGAGGATCTGGAAGGACGTTCATGATATATTGCTAATTTAAAGAAAATGCAACTTGCCGACCAAAATGCAATGCATGGTCTTGTTTGTGTGAAAAAGAAGGGTAGATGTTTATAAAAACACACTGAAACATACGTAATTATATGTATATGAAGAATTGAGAAGGGCCAAACTGCTTAATAGTGTTTACTTCTGGGAATGAGATTCGCAGAGTGAGGGTCTGCAGAAGCATTTTTTCCCCTGAACTTTCTGTAAATGTAAAAAGTGATGGCAAGAAAAAGTCTTAAAAGTCTTAAAATATTTCCAAATGAATACAATCACTTGTCTTGAAAGACCTTACCCCTACCCCCGGTGTGTGAATGGAAAAGGCAGCAGGTGAGAGAATACTGTTATATTTATCAGTCTTTGTGCTCCTGTTAACTATGGAGGCTGAACCTCCAACCCTTTGGCCCTGTATTACAGAGGCAATGGTCAACTCTTTAGGGCAGCTGTAAAATGATTAAATTATCTGCTTGTTCATTGCAGGGCTGCATCCCACCTCAGCTGGGACTGTTTAACCTCAATTTGAGTTTGCTTTAACATAAAGGAAATAAGATCTTTCAGAACTTTAAAATGGGTTACATTTATAAAGTTTCCTGGGATATTGGTGAAAGGTTTTCCCTTCCCTTAATGAGCAAAGACTCATAAAAAATGGAGCAGGGCGATAGAAGCTGAAAGAAGGTAAGATGGTGAAGTGAGTAACAGGCTAGCCTAAGGAGTTTCTGAAACAGCTCTGGGGCCAGGTGGGCACAAGGAATACCCTGGCATTTCCACACTGTGGCTCCAAAGATTCTAAACGCTCAACAGACCGTGGTGACTTATGCGCCACGTGAAAAAGCAGAACACAACAACAAAACGTGACCCCACTTACTTTGTGCAAACGCCTCCTGAACATCACCCCCTACCCCCGTGAGGGAGTCCTGAGGCGTGTGGGACGGGCTGGAGCAGGCAGACGCGGACCGCACAGGCATGGGGATGGGCCTGCTGATGGTGTGGCTGGGGGAGGAGCGAGGAGAGCCTGCCCCCTGGGTCTGGAGAGACAATGCGAGTCGTTAATTTGTTTTCCCAAAGCCTCCTTCAAAGGTTAAAAACAGTCACGGTGAGGTTCCCAAGCAGGAGGGCATCCTAGGTAGTTGAGATGGTAATCCTTAACCTGAGTTGCAGGTGCAGATAATTTAGGACCTTATTCTGTATAACCTGGAGTTTTGGTTACTTGTTGAAAGTTAAGAATATTAGTACAGCATCGTTCTATAATACACGATATGTGCGCCCAGGTAATGAGGCTACCGTTAAGCGGTGAAATTTACAAGGTGTGTCTGTTTCCTCCTTGAAGGAAGTTCCACGTAGAATAAAAAGACGTTTATTAAGGACAAAGTTTGCAATATAAACGAAGAGACTATTTGGGATGGATGTGGTTTTACCTTCCTAAATATTCAGTGTCTGTCCTGGCATCATCTTTGAGGATAATTTATAGGCCAGATCCTGTCAAGCAATACTGGCGTCCCGCAGGAAATGTCCTTCTCTTCATCGATGAAAAAGCAGTTAATTTCAGCAATCAGAACAGTGGGGTTTAAGAGGGAGTAAAGAAAAAAAAGGAGAAAGCAACTAAAAGCCATTTCCCTCTATACCACAGTCCTCGGCATGAAACTGTTCACACCTTGAATTTCACAGCTTTGTCTCCACACAATGAGGTTTCTTGGAAACACTTTCTGTGTTATAATAATTAGTTTACAAAGGAAGCCAGTCATGAATAAGAGGATGCAATGAGACCCTCTGGTGCATACTCAGAGGTGAGGTGTTCAGGTGCTCACATAGACTCCAGTCCAGATTGCTGGGTCCTGCCAGGGAGAGTGAGGACTCTTCCATAGCAAGGCCCAGAGATGCAGCACCAACCCATTCACACCCAGGGACGTGCACCCTGGGAGCACTGCTCTGGAGTGTTTGATTTAGACTTTGCTGAGGGTTGGGCTGCTTGCAGTTAAAACACACAACATCAATCCTGTCAAATGCCATGCTGTTAGCTTTCCAGGGCTTGGCATCACACGTACAAGTCACATCTATAAATTGAGAAAAATCTAGAATTAAACACAAAGCAAAACAGAGCAGAGCACAGGAAATAACTCATGTGATCCAGTGGGCTGGGGATTCCACTCTTTTCATTCTCAACAGTACCTTGAATGGTCTGTCCAGGCCCAGGGAACGGAAGCTTGCCCCCTCGCGATGCTTTGCAGCCTGTGGCCCCAGCCCGCTCAAGGACAGGTCTGGTTTTCCCCAGCAAACCTTGCCAGTTCATCTCAATAGCCACGAAACCTCTGCTTCTGAGCTACCGTGGCACCCCCCCCTTCCCACGCCAATAATACATGACCACATTTGAGTCATGCGTTGCCCTGTAGAAGGGTCTTCATGTGCATTTCTCTCCATGACCCCCTGAAGTAGAGCATCATTACTCTCAAGATGAGATTGTGGACCCCAGTGCTCAGAGAGGTAAAAAGGTTTGCCCAGGAGGCAGAGCGGGAGAGCTTGGGCTGGCCTCTGAGCATGGATGCTCTGTCTGCCCTTGGCTGCAGGGACCTGGCTGGGTTTTGCCTGCTGAGGGCCCATCAAAGGCATTTCGCTGCCTTGAGGGCTGCCTCCCCCTGGCAAGCCCTCTTGTGTGCCATTCTCCAGGCAGGGCCCTCAGCAGGGCTCCCCGCCCTTTCTTACCTGTCCTCTTTACCCAGGACCAGTCACGGCACCGGACGGAGGAAGGACTGGGATGGGAAGGTGGACAGAGGGGCTGAAGGGAGGAGGTTAACGGCAGGGATACCTCAGCTCTGGGGAGCCAGACCCTCTTCTGGGGTAGCGGGTTCACGATAATAACAATACAACTCCACTTGTGTATGTGTTACAGTGGATAAAGCACTTTTCCGTACATTGTTTGGTTTCATTCTCCTCATTATTGGTGCTAGGAATGATAGTAGCTTATATTTGAATAGCAATTCGCAGTCTATGAAGCACTTTAACCCCAACGATTTCACTTAATCCTGCTAGCCACCATGTGAAGTATTCTATTCCCATTTTCCAGGTTAGCACACTGAGGCTCAGAGGTGCTAATTGGGTTACCCAGTGAGAGAGTGGCAGAAATAAACGAGATCCCCAGCCTTTCGCCTTCAAGCCCAGGGCTTTCCCACCGCACCACAGCCGCTTCTGAGGATCGGGGGCCCTGTGACCAATCACCACACACTTCACTCATGGAGAAAGGTTTAGCAGCCTGAAGGCTGAGAAAACACAGTATCTGGACCCACCGGGGAGGGGTGTTGGAGTAGGGGCCCCAGGCTTCTGGCTGGGCTGTGCAATAGCTTTCAATTGCCGGATGGCGGGGTGCAGTGTGAGGGCCCTGGTGGTGGAAGAGACTGTGGGCCAATTATCAATCAGTACAGATACACAGGTGCAAATCTCTTATCTGCAAATTTGAAATCCAAGAAGCAACATTTGTCGTTTCATTACTGACATGAGGCTATTTCTATGGCATCTGCACTGTACTGCCTTTCTAAAACCCAGAAAGATTCTGAATCCTGGGACACACCCGGACCCGGTGATTTCAGACGTGGGGCTGTGAGTTTGCATTTCAGTATCTTAATGGCTGTACTGGGGCTGCACGCACACCAGCACCACTGGCACCTGTTCCATCAGGGTCTCCAGTGCAGGGTGCCCATGGCGCCGTCCTCTCCCTTTGGGCCTTCACCTGGCCGTTCTAACCTTCCAGTCGGTGAGTCTCTTACCTCTGGCAACACTCTCCCCTTCTCCTTGTGCCCTGGGCTCTCTCCTGCTGCGTTTGAGGCATTCCCAGCCCTAACTCTCCCTGCTTAATAATGCCTGGTCTCCAAAGTCAACTTTCCCCACTGCTTTCCGCCTGCTTCTTTCCTTCAAAACCCCTCTTCATGGTCTGTGTGGAGAGAAAAATAATTGACTATGGTGATGTGTTAAGGGAAAAACAATGGCCTGAATGTAAATGACACCAATGTGTAAATGACTGATAGGCACCATCTCCTAAATGAGTATCTAATTGGTGCAATTTCAAGCAGTCTGATTACGTGAAGAATTCAGGTAGAGATTCTGTGCTGGAGACAAGATCCAGTGGCATCTTCCCTGCAACTCCCAACCCCCAAGGAATGTCCAGTCTCCGGCGGGGAGGCCCCTGGCTCCCTGGGTGACGATGGCCCTGTCTCTTTGTCCGGACACTGTCCAGTTTGATGCACGGTAGCTTCCTGGGACCTACTGCTGGAAATGCCATCTCTGGCCTTCCTTTCTGTTCTTTCTGTAGACTCACTAGGAAAGGACAGTTGCCTCTTGGTATTGGGGTTGATCAGTGGAGTTTCATTTTCGGGTAGTGACCACTGCGGAATGGTGGCCTCTGGCCTGTTCACGAAGTATATATAGTTGTCTGCTAACAATTTTAGAAGAGTTAGAGTGAGTCATCTCTGCAAACATCCCTTCCTGGAAATTACTTGATGATTAATGGAGTGAATACTTAAGGGACAACGGTCCATGCAGATCAATATATAGATCTAAAATTCCTGAGAGGAGAGTTGATTTATGGAGGAAGGAAAACATACATCATACTTGGCAAATTTAAAATAGCTTGCTTCCTAGTGAATAGATGAAAAATTCATTCTGCACTCCATCCTCTGAGCCCACTCAACCTGCTGTTGTATCAATTTTTAAGAAGCCTGACAAGATCCATACATTTTCTGATTTTTTCCAGGAAGTATTTTGGTTTCCACTCGGCACCAGAAAGGAGGGAGGCTTCAGGGAAGGGACCAAATGTGTAATTGCTGAACCAGCACTGCCTGGAGACACGGCTGAGCAGATGACCAGGGGACACGAGTGCACAATCCTCCCCCTGACTGAAAAGCCTACCTCTCAGGTTTGGCTGGGAATGCAGCCCTGTCAGCCAGGTTTGACTCAGCAGCCGGAGAAGGTACAGCAGAGTAGCGTTTAGCTATGTCCAACCCTCTTTTCACCCTCTCTTCCAGTTTGAGTTCACTGACTATCATCATAGGGATTGCTGTGTACAAAGGGCTGTGGGGGTAGGGATGAGGTGACTAATCCTAACTGGTCAGGCAGGAGGCATCACTTAACTTGAGTCTTAATAGTGGAGATTTCCGGGCAGAAGAAAGGTCGTATTGCCAGGAGAGAAGAATATTCCAGGTCTTAGAGTGTCATGAGCGAGGGAAGAGAAGAGGAGGGGTATTGCAGAGAGCGCGAGGATGCTCCAGGTTTGCTGTGGGGAGTGAAGAGGGCTGAGGCTGGTCAGGGGGTGGTTTAATCTGAACCAGAAGGTCATCTCCTAAGGTTTTCAAGTAAAAAAAAAATAATTTTTACTTTCCTAGAATGAATTGACTAAATCCCTAATTTTAAAAAAGTTTGTGTGAGAGAGAGCCTGAGAGGGTATGTTTTGAACACTGGATGCCAGTCCTAATATTGTAGTTGATTATTTATGATGTGAATTGTCCCCCCACCCCCCACCCTGCCAACACCATCCCATTTCTGATTGCTTCACCACTCCACAGAATACCCACCAGAGAAGATGGGTGAGGGAGATAAAGGAAGGTGAACTGATGCTGATAAAACTCGTTACTTCTGGCCCGCTCATATTCCCAATGTGTTTGGGAGAAGCAGAAACCTGAGAGACCATGATTTCCCAAGTTAACTGGGCCTCCAGTTATTAATAGAGAAGAGAATGGGGGCAGGAGATGGAATTTGAAATGATGTTTCACTTTTCTCCTCTGACTGAGACACTCTTAGTTAACTGGAAGGAAGAGAAGTGAGTGTGTGTGTACATGCACGTGTGTGTGTAAAATAGGGGTCAAATCACAAAAGTTTACATATTGTTGGATGTATGTGTATAAACATATACACACTTTTATACTAATATCTGACATGCATATAGTATTTTACAAAGTTCTTTCACATCCATTAGCTTTCAAAATCTCCCCCCAAATCCTGTGGGCCATGTATTAGCAGTCTGTTTGAGATAAATTACCAGGAAGTTAACTGGCTAACTCAAGATCTTACAGGTATGAGAGAAGAACAGGGACCCTACCGTCCGGTCTAACACCAGTCACCTTTCTGCAAAAATTTTTTGAGACCTTACATCCTGAACTCAAAGTCAGGATATCTGGTTTTAGATTGGGACATGATATTGGAAACTGGAAGTCTATCAGAAACTCTGAAACATACTGTCATTGCAATTATACCCCAGCTGCCTTCATTATTACACTTTTTATGAGTGTTCTTTTTATGGTTCCTCCAATAAATCTTAAAAATACACAAAGAAGAAAGAGGGTAGGATAATTTTGATGCAAGTTTTGTAAAAAAAAATTTATTGCTTATGATACCATAATCATCATATTATATTACAGGCACTATTTTTTTTTAAATTCATGTTCTCTCCTCAAGGGGGATAAATTCATGCATTATCTCTAACAAGAAACAGAAGTAGGAATTATATATACCAGTATCATAAAATACATTGAACCACAGAGACTTATGATAAAGCAAGTAGAGGTTATTAAATCAAGCACAATTTGTTGTGTGCAGTGTCTTAAATCTGATTTTACAAAGAGAATGTCCCCAAAGGGGTAAGGCTCATAAATAAAAATAGAATTTAGAAGCAGACGGCAGACTAAAACCTCTAAATTCTCTCCTTAGATCATGTTATACCAAGTCTATATATTTGAATGGCATATGTTTCTTTCCTTGTAGATCTGCCTGCTCAGGATTGGGACATACAGGGTTCTGTCTTTAATTTTAACTGAAGGTCAGTATAATAATCAGCCACTTAACATCTGCTGCTGCATTTGTCCCGTTTATTATTCAGCACAAATTCTCTAAAGCTCCGAGTAAAGACTTCTTTTTCATATTTTATGCCAACAGAAATTTTGGTCCCCTGAGAACTGGTATTTCTGTCCCGATAAAACCACCAATTATGTTTTCCTTTTTTTTTTTTTTTTTTGCCTCATTGCCAAAAAGCTCAGAGGAACACCCTTGTCTCTTATGATTAGCATATTTGCATTTTCTCTTCGTTAGTTTCTGATCTTTCTATATTTATTTTATGAAGTCATTGCTGATGTCTTTTGTTGGGAGCTGCCTTGGATCCTTTTGGAAAAGAGGCTTGACTATACAAGCACATCAATAAATGAGTAAGACAAGCAAATTCTCTCCCCACCCAGACATTGCATTGCTGACATCTGAGCGTTCCCGATGATGGCCCTTTAGAACCTAGGCAGCGGTACCCAGCTGAGGGCTGACTTTCAGAGATGCAGCCACTGTTGAGGGCTCCGTGGGAGGAGCTGGAAGGAAAGGAGGCGGTAATGCTCTATGGGTGCTGCCATGGTTTGGCTGTTTGCAGCCATGGGTTTATGAACTTCCTGGTCCACACAGCCTTTCAAGAATGTGTGGCCTGGGGAATGGTGGGAAATGGGCCCCTGAGGGAGATGGCTCAGCAAGGCTGATGGACTATAGGATGATTGCCCTCTCTCCACTAGGTGTGAGGTTATATTTGAGCTTTTTTCCCCTTTTTTCTGTGCACATGCTAAGTAAGAGACAGGAAAGGAAAGAGGCTGTTTGCACAGAGAAGCAGCACAGCAAGGCATTTTTCTCTACCATGATCTAAGTGCGCTGGAACTACAAGAGCAATGCCCCATGTACGCCTTTATGGGCAATTAGACAGGCTATAAATGTGCGTCCTTCACCAAGGGGGACTGTCTCTCATTAAAATTTGACTTTAGTAAAGCAACTTTTTTCACAAAATACAAAATAGTGTAATACATTGTCTTTATTGTCTGACATTACAGATTAGTTTTACACTTTCCTTTTTTACAGACCGTGGGAAGGAAGGGTAAAACTGTGTCCAGCATTTTGCAAACGTTCGTTGTTACACACAAACACACACAATGAATAACAGGAAAGAGAATACAGAAGAATAAAAGGTACGTTGAAATTGGACAGGCTGTGGTTCTAATCGATCCATGGAAATGATGTGAAACTTCCTGGTGAAACCAGCAAATGGGATATAGCGTCATACACGGTTTGGTACGTGCACCTGAAATTAAAGTTGCTGTTCTTTTGCTTCTGTTTTGTTATTATTATGTTTCGAGTAGGCTACTCCCTCTCATGGCTCTGAACCGGACCACAGGGTCAGACACAGGGTTCCAGTTGAGTGACTACAGTTAGAGAATCACAGTGTTCCTGCTTCCAGAGAAGATGTATGCAAGGGCCTTGTGAACTCCCGGAGCGGAGAGGTTCTTGGTGATAAGAGTAGGGCTGAAAGTTACCCATTCTTTTGAGATTATTACGAACCAGTGGTAGGGATTCCGTTCTCAAGAACTAAACAATGGGAAATGAGCAGATACTGAGGACAGTGTTTCTCCTGGACTGAACCCATTTTGGTGACCAGGGGGGAACAGGGCTTAGTAATTATGCAATGAAAAGAGATGTAACTGGCTGATTTTGTACAAAGAGGTCACACACCTTTCCAGTAAAATGGAAACTGAACTAAATGAGAGGATGCAGAGAGGTTAGCTTGAGTGCTGTATATAGCTTTAGTGGCCAGAGTGGGTGTCTCTGTTCAGAGAAGGGTCTGATCAATAACCCAGAAAAGCATGAGACTGGTTGGAAACTTAGACCCCTGGAGCTGTAAAAAGTCTCCAACACATTATGATTTTTTCCCCCTCTTCTAAAAGGTGTAATGGCTCTTCTTTTGATGCCCACAGTAGTAACAGTTATTAAAAAAAAAAAAAGCTAAATTTTATATGTCTCAATTCAAGCACTACATTGAAAAGGAAGCAAATTAGTATGATTTTTGTTCTCTTTCCAAACTGAAGCGTGAACAGACATTAGAGGCAAAAGCAATGGGAAAAACGGCAGGATGGCAGGCCCCTCCATAGTTAGTTAAGACCTGCAGTAGGGAACATAACTTACTCCCTGCTTCAGTTCTTCTTCCTACAGAAAGATTGAATCAATAACAGTTAGGTTACCCAGGGTTCCAGGCAGAACGCGTACACAGTGTGAGGGAATGCAAGATGGGGGAAACATCAACACGGCTTCGGTGGCGGCCTCTCCTACCTCAGTGACTTTAGTCCCAGGTCTATTTAGGTATGTGAGACTACAGACCATCTCATTCCTTCCTATGTCCATCCTCCTTTCCACACGATCTATCCCTCTAGCCTGCTGTTTATACATCCTGATAGAACAGACTGTGCTGGGTTAGGCCAGGTCGATGCCAAGATGGCTGACAGTAAATAGAACCCCCCCACCCCCACCCCCACCCCCACCCCATTGCTGTGGTGACAGAAGCTATAGGAATATAAGCAGTGGGCTATTTTCAAGGTTTCCTGTCATTCAGTGAAGGGAAAGATGAGATCGACCCTCTTCATTTGGTATATTTGAAAAGGAAAACTGAAAGAGCTTTTCTGGATCATCAAATGAGACAACAGGGCAGAAACAGTGAGAGGCTATCCATTATCCAGTCCTGTCTCAATATATATAGTACAACAAAAACTGAGTTCTACACTTTACATGGCTAATATACTGAAAAGTAAATTTTGTTTAGTGAAGATAAAGCATTCCCAACACTGATGGCAGGAAAAGTTGTCTAAGGGGGGGAAAAAAAAAAAAAAGACCAAAGGAAACCAAAGAAGGAAGTGTTGCACTTATATGTAAGTGTGTGCCCAGTGCTAGGACACAGTAGGTTTCAACAAATATTTGTTAAATACATAAAAGAAAGATAGGAAGGAGGAAGGAAGAGAGAAAGAAAGCAATGAAAAAAGAAAAGAAAAAAAAGGAAAGACAGAAAAAGAGGAAGGGCGAAACAGTAAATGATGGTGTGTCGGGGATGCAAGGGATCCGGGGACTGAAAGGATGGACGTCTGTCTCACAGACGAGCTGCCCCAGGGACCGGGCAAGTTTCAGTATCAGTTCCCGCCTTTGGCATATCACAGTTCCAATCCGCAGTGGTTTCTGCTTGTCTACCTCAGGCGGGATGACCACCTAGCACTGACACCTCTCCTGGGCCGACTGTGGCCATGTGACCATAATTAGCCTACTTGTGACTTGACACGTGGTTTAGTATATACTGAAGAAGGGGATAGGGGTTTATGAAATGGAGAAGGCCACTTCCCAGTGAAACTAACAGATTACAGCGCTCTGCAGAGGACTTCCCTGGATCATCTTATTAAACACTCTACCCGCAGAGAGCTAAGGGGGTATTCCTGTTTACAGTTCGTACTTGAGAGTCATGGAAGTTACGTGACTTGCTGCTAAAGCCTCACAGATGAGAGAAAATACTTCACTGAAATGATCAGTTAGTTACTCCTCTTAATAAAACTATAATCTCCAAAATTATGGCTATATCTTCATCTTGCAGAAGCATTAGCTTCTCACTTTATTCAGAACTTCCGAAGCTATTAAATGTACAATATTCCTGAATAAATCCAGTTTTAGTACTTTCAAGGACATAGGAACTGGAAATAAGCCAAGAAGTTGTCCTATGAGGGTCCTCAGTAGTCTGGTTCCAAGAAATGGATAAGAATGAGCCTGATAACTGACTGCTATCATTGGACATATCTAAGAAAAGATCCTACATCTGGGACTGAAGCCGTATCTTGGGGAAAATCACATATAGTAATTGGAGAAATCATTGCACATTATGTGTGAACGATTTTTACAAATGCCATAGTCACAGGTCTAGGAAATATTTATTTGAAATGTCTTACCTTTAGTAGCTTCATGAGACCTTCTAACTGGACCATTAGCTCTCTCCGGCTCTCCTGGAGAGCAGACATTCTCTGTTCCAGCTCGTCCTTGCGCTGTCTAAGAAAGAAGTAGTCATCATCAGAACAGCATTCAACCCACTGAGCTGATCACACTTCCAAGTCTTGTGACACTAGTAGACCGCCAGAAAAAGGGCATCTCTGATCTCTGATGTGGTTTCCAGGCAGGGAAATGTCAAATGAACGAACAGTTACAGCTTGAGGTGTACATTTGTTTGTTAGAAGTCATACCAAAACACAGATGAATTAAAATCCTCTTGGATATACTTCCCCTTCTACCCTGAATTAACCAGTCAATGAAATCTTTTCTGAATGCTTAGTATGTTAGGGCCTTGTGCGATGCCATTGGGCTCCCTTAAGACAACAAACAGAAACCAAACTGTCACCGAAAAAGGTCAATCCCACAGATCTTCCGAAACCAAGGACGCTTCTGTAAATCTCAAAGGGCATACCGATTACCCTAGTATTTGGAAATTGGAGTTTGAAAGTTTATTTTTCATTTCTTCCATTCTTAGTATGCAATATGGTACCTTTGAGAGGTGAAATATTCATAGTACAGAGTTTTTATAGTCAATTGAAGTTTTCTGATTTGGGTTTGACTTTATAGGAGTTCCTACACAATTGTTCCAACTGAAAATAACCTGTAAGATGTGTGTTTGTTTAATTTTGTTTGTTTTGCAGAACTTCTATTAAACTGTCAGCAAGAATGGAAACCACAAAGGACAATCTATACTCCATCATTTATATTGACACTGAGAGGTACCAAGAATATCTTTATTTATTTTTTTTTTTTTAATTTATTTTTTTTTTTAAAATTTTTTTTCAACGTTTTTTATTTATTTTTGGGACAGAGAGAGACAGAGCATGAACGGGGGAGGGGCAGAGAGAGAGGGAGACACAGAATCGGAAACAGGCTCCAGGCTCCGAGCCATCAGCCCAGAGCCTGACGCGGGGCTCGAACTCACGGACCGCGAGATCGTGACCTGGCTGAAGTCGGACGCTTAACCGACTGCGCCACCCAGGCGCCCCAAGAATATCTTTAAAAGAGGGAAAAGAAATGAAACAGTATGGAGAAGAATATTAATGGTTCGTATTTCTGATGTATATGTGTACTTTTCAAGTCAATTTCAAATCTATCATTTCATGATCATTAGTGAATAATATACACAATTTCCCCCCCCGTGCTCCAAAGGCTTCTGTCTGAGTTTTAGATATTGGAACTTATATTTTAAAAATGTGTGACTGCTTTAACCATGTGTTAATGTATGAATGGATGTGCCTAGTCTCAATGGCACAGGCATAAGATTAAGGGTCACTGTAGCAGAGACTCTGAAATGAAAAACTGACAGTATGAAAATGTCACACTGACTTAGGTCAATGACTCATCCAATTGAAAGATATTTTGGGGGGAGCACAGGTTATGGATATAAATGAAACATTCCTAATTTGCTTTGATTCAGGTTTCTCTAATGAATTATGAATTTAAAATTTATAAACATCCCTCAACGCTTTTTGAATATATTTATATTTTTGGCTTTTATTGCCATTCAAGGCTTACTTACTCCCAGAACATTCCTTTTTCTTTTACAATTGCCTCTTTTCTGAATCCTGAAGGACAAGGGACATCATGATTTTATAGATTTTAATGGTATCTTATTTTAGTCTTTGTCTTCCTGGGCTGCAACATTCTAATTTTGAAAGTCTTACTCCATTCAAAAATATTCGTCAATGACAAATCCACTAGCTGTTTTATCTTTGACCTTGTCTGCACATGGTGTACCAAATATATCCATGGTAGGGGTTGGTAGAAGGATAGATAATGTTTCTGACGTATTTCCAGTTTTCTTCTAGATACTGTTTTGTAATTTTTGGACTTTTGGTCATAGGAGCACTTTGCGAAGAGGGTTGCAGTAAATTCTAATATTGTAGGTAAAAAATACTAAGATAGGCATCTAAAAAACTATGCGGAAAAGTTAACTGGTATTAATTTAGAATTAATCAACAATTAAAAAAAAACTTGTTTGTACAGTTTTCTTATAAGTAGTAATCTTTCAAAACATGACATCTACTCTTTCATGCATTGATTAAATTCAATTAAAAGAATTTCACGGGGCGTCTGGGTGGCCTAGTTGGTTGAGTGTCCGACTTGGGCTCAGGTCATGATCTCGCGGTTTGTGAGTTTGGGTCCCGCATCAGGCTCTGTGCTGACAGCTCAGAGCCTGGAGCCTGCTCCGGATTCTGTGTCTCCCTCTCTCTCTGCCCCTCCCCTGCTCGTACTCTGTCTCTGTCTCTCTCAGGAATGAATAAACATTAAAAAAAAATTAAAAAAAAAAAGAATTTCATGTAATAATGTCTTTATTTAATCTTCTCTATAAGTGGCTACCAAATGTGGGTCTGATTAACATATTTGTGGTGTAGCTTCCATGGTTCCAAGTGGGAACAAGAAAACAAGGACTAAGTAGTGATTTTATTTTCATAGAGCTAAATGTATACCTCTGTAAAAGGAATGTCTTTTATTTTGAGATTCTGCCTGATAATTTCTAATTTTGCGTGTGTTTTTTAAATAATATATATGATATATATATATTTTTTAATGTTTATTTTTGAGAGAGATAGATGGAGTGTGAGTGGGGGAGTGGCAGAGAGAGAGGGAGACACAGAATCTGAAGCAGGTTCCAGGCTCCGAGCTGTCGGCACAGAGACTGATGTGGGGCTTAAACTCACCAGCCGTGAGATCATGACCTGAGCTGAAGCTGAATGCTTGACCGACTGACGGAACCTCCCAGGTGCCCCTTGAATGTACTTTAAAACCTATTTTCTCTTAGGACAATGTTGGGACAACAGGCAAAATTTTAATATAGATCATATATGAGATAATAATATCAACTTTTCTGAATTTGATGATGGTGCCATGGTTATGTAAGACAATACATTTTTACATAGGAAATATACACAGAAATACTTAGTGGTAAAGGGTTATGATGTCTGCAACTTACTCTCAAAATGACTCATCAAAAATATGTATGCTATACATATACATATATACATATATATACATATATATATATATATATATATATACATATATATAAGCTTATATAGGGAGATAGAGAAGGGTGTAGTAATATGTTTGTTATCTCTAGGTGAAGTATATAAGGACATCCATTGTGATTTTCTTACAACTCTTAAATTTTTTCAAAATAAAAAGTTAAAAAAATATACTGTCATTCATGAAACTGTTGTGATAAGAGATGATGGTAATTTTAATAATATATCCCTATAGGGGTGACTTAGTCAATTGAGCATCCAGCTGTTGGTTTTGGCTCAGGTCATGATCTCACAGTTCATGACTTGGAGCCCTGCGTCGGGCTCCATGCTGACAGTGCAGAGCCTGCTTGGGATTCTCTCTCTCCCTCTCTTTCTGCTCCCTCTCTCTTTGCTCCACCCCTGCTCTCTCTCTCAAAATAAATAAATAAATACACTTAAAAAAATGTATCATCATATGGTAAAACAAAAAGTATTCAGCTTTATGTTATTTCCCAAAAATAATTTAAAAATTAAGCTGGTCTATTAAATTCAACTCTGGAAACCAGACTTACACCGGAGGTTACACTTTCATTTTTAATTAATAGAACACGAAGTTACCTTAATTAGCAAGTTGTTGTTGTTTTTTTTACATTTTATTTATTTTTGATAGAGAGAGACAGAGCACAAGTTGGGGAGGGGCAGAGAGAGACGGAGACACAGAATCCGAAGCAGGCTCCAGGCTCTGAGCTGTCAGCACAGAGCCCAATGCAGGGCCCGAACTTACAAACTGCGAGATCATGACCTGAGCCAAAGTCGGACGCTTAACCGACTGAGCCACCCAGGCGCCCCGCAAGTTTTCTTGAAAAATAATTTTATACACATTGAAAAGAATGTAATTTCGGGGGTATAAAATAAAGTGCTTATTTTTTTTGCAAGGTATAGATATGGAAATTATATGTTTTTCCTCTTTGAGATTTGTAGTGTGAAGTTAGTTCCTTCACAGTTTTAATAAATGTTTTATCCTAGAAGATGGTATTGTCTTTGCAAACACAGTTCTTTAGCTATCTCTTAATCGTTTTGCAGCTTATCCATTCATGCCACAAACATCCATTTGGCACTTTTAAGACACTGTAAATAAAATAATGAGTAGGATACAGTTTTTGTTCTTGAGCGAAAGAGGAGGAGAAAGAAGTTCAAGACGACGATGGTGAGCGTACAATAAAAATATGAACAAATTGCTGCACGCGGTAACACTGAAGAAGACGTCCAGTTCCATATGGTGGTAAAAATTTAAGGAAGGCTTGCTAGATAACCTTGCAAAACTCCCTCCAAAACTCCACCCAATGTAGAAAAGGAAAGACCTCAGGAACTATGTGGAATGTTCCAGACCTTTCTCTGCTTTATCGGTGCCTCTTGGTTGCCTGTATTCTTTTTTTCAATGTTTTTTTTTTTTTTTTTTTTTTTTTTTTTAATTTATTTTTGGGACAGAGAGAGACAGAGCATGAACGGGGGAGGGGCAGAGAGAGAGGGAGACACAGAATCGGAAACAGGCTCCAGGCTCCGAGCCATCAGCCCAGAGCCTGACGCGGGGCTCGAACTCACGGACCGCGAGATCGTGACCTGGCTGAAGTCGGACGCTTAACCGACTGCGCCACCCAGGCGCCCCTTTTTTAAATTTTTTTTTTCAACGTTTTTTTTTTTTTTTTTTTTTTTTTTTTTTATTTTTGGGACAGAGAGAGACAGAGCATGAACGGGGGAGGGGCAGAGAGAGAGGGAGACACGGTTGCCTGTATTCTTGAAGTTACTAGTAAATCTCCATGCTGGAGTAAGATCTCTGATTCATGTGAACCTGCCTTTACATTGTAATCTGCTGTGTGGACTGGACATGCAGTTCTTCCCCCTTCTATGGCTTCTATTGTCGGATTAACAGCAATATCCTTGAGAAGGTCTGTAAGGCCACACAGTGTCACCGTCTACCCCCACCTTCATCGTCAGCTCTGTCTCTTTCTGTACACCCTTTCATTCACTGCATTCTAGGTCTATAGACCTTTCATTTCCTAAAAAAGTGCCACATTCGCTCCTGCCATTTGGTTTTTGGACCTATGGCCTCTATCTTCCAGGAGACCCTTTCTCTGCTGTTTTAGCCCCTCTGCCACCCTTAATCCCTGTTCCCATTCATCCTTCATCCTTCAACTCAAACAATCCCTCTTCGTGGTAACCTTCTTTGACCACAGTGAAGGGCAGGTTGGATTATAATGTCTCTCTTTATTTTTTCAAAAAACCAACTCTTGGTTTCACTGATCTGCTCTACAGTTTTTTTAGATTCTATATTGTTTATTTCTGCTCTGATCTTTATTATTATAATGTCTCTATTTAAAAGCAAGACTCCTAATAGTCTTTATCTCAGTTTGTAATTATATTCTCATTTGTGTGCTTATTTGATTTATGTCATTTTCCTACTGGACCACACATTCTGTGGGACCAGGACAGTATCTTTTTCAATTCAACTGTGGGCATCCTGCGTTTTAGAAATATTTGCTGAATGAACTAAATGAATAATAAAATGAGGGATGATAAATCTGATAGTGGTGTAGATGGATCAGGGGCCAGGAATCAATTAAGTGAGTAATAACAGTCCAGCAGGAGATGACTAAGACCCAAGAAAAGGAGATGGAATCCACATGTGCTACTCATTGTGTGGGATCTTGGGCAAATTATTTAACTTCTGTGAATCTCAGTTTCCATATCTATAAAAAGAGTACAATAATAGTGTCTATCTCCTGGGTTTGTTACAGCAATTACCCGGGACAGTGTATTATAGAGTTTAGTGCCTAGGGAGCGTCAGATTAGCACACAGAAATGCCTATCATATAACCCCACTTGGTTGTCAGATCTGGGTTGCAAACTTGGCTTTCAGCTTTCTTGTGGCTGATGTAAAAAGGAAAATGTGATTATTTAGAAAGGTCATAGTGCTCGTACGATAAAAATGAACTGCATTAATGAAAAGCTGAGCTCTGCTCCTGTCTCCCCTCATCCATTCCCCAGCTGAAAGAAATTTCCCTGTTGGTTTCTCAATAAGAGACACCAGAAGGTTGTAATGGACGGAGAAGATCTCTGTCCAAGGAGTTCCTGTGGCTGCTGCATGTGGCCACTCCTCAGTGTGAACAAAGGCCAAAGTAACTGCGCAAGAAGCCATTGTTTTGGAGTCTGAAACGACTAAAGGATAAAAGTTAGAATACCCAAAGCAGGTTTCTTGACCTAGGATGTCAGGGTATCTGTGAAATCTCCAAGTCATGAAAATGCTTACCAGAGAATTAATGGCTTATAAGGATCTAGAGAAATAGCCTTTAAGGGAGGGCATTCCTTCTTCTTCCAGGTAGAAGAAACGTGTAGAATATGGAGGCAGTTGGGATTTAGGTGTCTCGGGCCTCAGGCCTTTAGCTTCAGGCGTGGGCCACCAGCTGACAGGGAGCACCCAAAACACTGAAGTTTTTCACAGAGACAGACTCCTTAGCATGGGTTTGGGCTCAGCTGGGAATATGGGAATGCCCACAAGTCAGGGCCAGGAGGGTGGTTAGAACTATCAGTCTATTCCAAGATAGCAATGCCAAGGAGGGAAGACGTATCAGTTGGAAAACTATCATCAGTGACCCAGGTACATCAAGAAGCCTTCCTGGACGGCATCACCCAAATGGAACCAAATACTTTCGAAAGCAAATGCTAACAGGTGATCTGATGAAAATGTTTATGAAAAATTCCTAGTCATCATCCCTCCAACAGAGAATGGGACACTCAACAGAAGAGGCATAAAGAACATTTCAGGAGACAAGGTACCTAGATGTGGAGATGAATGATCACTCCATTTCCAAATTGGTTTATTCAGTTTTGTTTCTGTGTAAGTTCGACTCACAGCTTGTGAGCTGGGAGGGCCTACATAGTCCTCGTAGGCAAATTTTCTTTCGAGCAGACACTTACTTTTATATGCCTTTGAGGATAATGATATAGAATGTCACCTTTTCCTTCTTTCCACTTTCATCCCACCTGGGTGACATGTAGTAGAACATGCAAGGACTTCTAATACATCTCCCTGAAGGAAGGACCAGAGATTATATAGTTTAAAAAGGAAGTGTTTCTGTTTCTTCCACTAAATTCTTTAGTTATTCGAAAGCATGACATGATCCTTTCACATCAAGCAGCGCCCACAAGTTGCCGGTTCCATAGATCACCTTTCCATAACTCATGCCTTTGGTGGCTCTGCCGTCTAGGCAGGTGCACGGGCCTGGAAAGAGGGAGAATGGGGCCTCCCTGAGAGCAGGCAGGGCCTGCAGCCTGGGCCAGATGTGCTGTGGTGCCTTATCATGCATGTGTCTGAAGAGCAGGGCTGGGATGGAACCCCCGGAAACATCCATGACTACAATCAATAGGAACTTGGTAAAATCCAAACATAACCATCCAGAAGCTGCTTAATTTAGTCATTTTGTCTGGAAGAAGTTAATGGCGCTCTAATGATGACAAGGGTTTCTGAGAAGAGGCATCTGTACTTGCTATAAAAAGTATCCCTCAGAGTAAGATATACCTGGAATCTGGCACTGAAACTGGAAGATGGAAAGAATGTTATATCTGCTAACAACTAAAAGTGCCTTGTGAAATAGGACATTCCTATGAAGCAATGCCTTTGAATTTATGTTTGTGCTGTTTGCTACACACATAGGTTTGAGTATGTGTCATATTTCAAGGCATGGTGCTAAGCCGGTCTGAGGTGAAGCCCACAGCCACCCCCCATCCTTTTGCACATGAGCACAGCAGGAGTCATTAGCTATTCTCTACCTTCCTGACTCTGAAAAGTGCACTGAAATTCAAGGGTGGAACCTTCTAAGGGCCTTTCAAACTCAAATGTTTTATGGTGCCGGACTAGACAACAGCAGGTGTTTTAATTCATTAGCAGAACAAGAAGGTATGAGGTCTATTTTTTAAGGTCTGCATGTGAAGCTTTTACGGACCAAGACTGAGAGAAAATCAGACTCCTTTTTTGTGGGTTACAGGTAAATTTTTAAATGTAAAAGCCTGTGATGTTTATTTAGCTGTTTCTGTGTTTGTTGCATTGATCACTTGTATCATAAACACATTGTCGATAGTGCAAATAACTAGAAAGAGTTGAGTTCAAATTTTTTTCAGTGAGAGATTTTGTTTGTAAATAATGCTGTTTCCCCTTCACTGTGTCACATGAAAGAATAAAATATACACAGCAGCTCCTTAAAACCCCCAAATCTCAGTGAATAGGCCTGTGCTATTAAAAAAGAAACAGGGGTGTCTGGGGGCTCGGTCAGTTAAGTGTCTGACTTCAGCTCAGGTCATGATCTCATGGTTTGTGAGTTTGAGCCCCACGGCGGGCTCTGTGCTCACAGCTCAGAGCCTGGAGCCTGCTTTGGATTCTGTGTCTCCCCCTCTCTCTCTGCACCACCCCCCCCCACTCTCTCTCCCTCAAAAATAAATAAACATTAAAAAAAATTTTTTTAAAAGAAAAAGCAAGCATGTCAGCAGCTATGGTGGCTAAGGACTGTTTTCTGGCTGGACGCCGTTAGACTTTTGGAAGATCCCAGTCACTTACATTTCCCAAGAGGCCTTGGGCTCCTCTCTTACCTGAGGAGCCGGAGTTCTGCCAGCAGAGTGGGGTTTTGCTGTGCCTTCTCTGGAGTGGGCTGAGAAGCTTGTTCATGCTCTAGCCGCAGCCTCTGGATCTCCTGTAAGATTTCTCTTGGGAGAGAGGAAGAAGGTAAGAAACTAGGGTCAGTTAACTTCCAGGATACCCAGGATGCTAACATCCGAGGGGGGCAGTCACCCTATGTTTGGGAGCAGAAGAAAGTCTCACTACCCAACGGTGTTTATGAGGGACTGGCTGTAGCTAGATGGGTGCTACGGACAATGGAAGGCTGACCTCAGCCCCAGCACGTTCAAACTCTGCAGTATGTTGTTGGAGACTTCAAGCTGAGTGTTCTCACCAGGACCTGATAATCGCTCTACTAAGTAACATAATGCTGCGGTAACGTGTTCAACTTTGAAAAGTGTGCTGGTTAGGAGCAAAAATATATCTTCCGATTATTTCTGATCACAGCCTGACACCATCAAGTCATTGCAGCTACCGGCTAAGAGGTGCTTGGAGGGAAAACAGGATAAATGGTGCTCATTTCACAAAACTAAATAACCCCATCCTCTCACCGGGAATGACATTCCCCTCACTGAATTTATCGGAGAAGCCCCCGGTTAGGCCAAAATTTTTTTTCTTATTCTTACCATTTTCAGCCTCAACAATGGATCTCAATGAGGGTAGCCTTGGAAGGAAAGTGCTTTTAAAAGGATTCACTGTAATTGAGTGTGTGACATAAGAGTGCGATTGGCGTGACCCCTGTCAGGGGTGAGATGTGTCAGTCTATTATTGATGTCGGAGCCTGGGCTGCCCTGCACTGAGGTGAACATTAGGCCGCCATAAAGCATAGGTGACCTATGCAAGGCAAATTATCCCTAAGTGAGTTTGAAGCCATTAAGCAAGGTTACAAGACACATATTCTTGGGGGAGGGGTCAGTCTTCCATCCAGCAAAATGCACAAAAGACAGACAATAAGAACAAAGCACTAAGGAATAAGGAATGGAAGGTGAACTTGGTGAGCAAGGGCGATGGCTTTCCATCCGAAAGGCTGATTTACAACTGTCTGCTTCATAAACACACCAGCATTAAGAAGCTCATTATCAGTTACTACCTCTCTCACGGGTATAGTGAGGAGAATGAACTATAATTCAGGGGTTTTCCACCTTTTTCTGTCCCCCTTTGGCATTCCCTGGTGGAAAACTTTAAGACAAATTTTCTATGGAAACTCAATACGTCAAATGGTTAAAAGGGAGCCTGTTCTGGTGAAAGAAAGCCCTGCCGCAAGCCCTTCTTCCCCTTCTTCAGACCTCTATAGAGATCCCAGGTCCCACAGGGCCTAAAAATCAGTAAAGCTGAGATTTCGAAGTTCTCCGCCAGGACTAACATCCTGACATTCTATGACTCCCACTTGTTCTCCTTGTCAGTTCCAAGGACAGAACCATGATGCAGCATTTAGCTTAAGGAAGGAAAAGAGAGAAGCAGCTCTGATAAGAAAAATTATGGTAAGATCTGTAAAGAGTACTGAGTTCTTAGCCTCTCCCCAGGAACTATGCTCTCCTCTTTAATCTTCTTTTATTGAATCCTCATAAAAATTGTATATAGGTCCTGCTATTATCTGTTTTATGAATAAGGAAATCAAAGCACAGGCCAGTTAAAAGACTTGCCCAAGTTCAATAACAAGTAGGTGGTAGAGGTGATTTGAACCCAGGCGGTTAGCTCCAGAGGCCATGGATATCTGACTCCCTCTGTCTTTGGTGTTTGCTCTGATAGGTTTAGCTTATGCAGGCTGTGATTTATGTCATATAATGTAAAGAGTACTGCTACTCCTAATACCAATCCCAATTAGTTCTTCCAAGTGTGCTATGAGGAAGCATTATCTTCTAACAATCATGGCTGAAAAGTCCATGAATCACCCAGAGTAGTCATGGAGTGAAGTGAGGAACTCTAACCTCCCCTGAAGCTCAGAGATCTGATTAGTGGGTTCATTGTCACCTTGGAGACCACAGGATTCCTAGGGCGAATTCCTACAGTGCAGAAGTTGACCTGGATAAGCTTCTGGGACGTGGTTCTGGGGTCCTTGGAGGGCATGAAGCAACCGGTTTAGACAAATGAGTTCAGGACGGACTAGATGCTCTTCAGGCATGGTGTGGGGAACTCTGTGGGCCATGAAAGGACTAAGAGACAGGACAAACTTCTCTTTCTGCCATCTCTTCTCATTCCCATTTCTTTATTCTCTCTCTGGTCCTACAAACACGCATTCAGAGTACAACATCCAGAAACGTCTTGGAAACAAGCAGTAAGACTGGTAGCACAGCATAGCTGGGGCCATTGGAACATCCATGGTGCTCCTAGCTGATTCTGGAATTCCGCGTGGGGGCCGATGTCACTGGGGTATTTCCTTAAAGGAGGTCCTGATTTCACCTCATGCTGAGTGGAAGCAGAGGATTTGAAGGGAAAATAAAGTGCTTTGGAGAGGTAGGAGAGCAGGTAAACACTGCAACCAAGATAAGATATTTGTGGGCTTGGGAGTTTTCACGGTAGTCTTTTTCTCATTCTAAGAACAGGAAAATATGCCAACCAAGTCTGCACCTTCTTTTTAATTTTTATCATAGAATGTGAAAAAACACTTTGACCATTTATCCCTAAATTCTCACGTCAAACTCTATAGGCATGAAACAAGGATCAGGACCTCCTCCTTTATTCAGTTTGATCTCAGAAGTGACATCAGTGTTTATGAATGGGATTCAGTGGGGGCGCCTGGGTGCCTCGGTTGGTTAAGCATCCGACTTCCGCTTGGGTCATGATCTCATGGCTCATGAGTTCAAGCCCCACGTCGGGCTCCGTGCTGACAGCTCAGAGCCTGGAGCCTGCTTTGGATTCTATGTCTCCCTCTTTCTCTCTGCCCCTCCCCTACTCATGCTCTGTTTCTCTGTCTCTCTCAAACATAAACATTAAAAAAAATTTAAAAAAAAGATTGGGATTCAGTGTTAAGACAGTTTGGTGCTCTTCTAAGAGATCTAGAATGTACACATTGCTCCCATGTTGGACCTACTCAGTATTGAGTTTGAGATCTAACTCTGTAATTAATTATTTTTCTCACTCAATATATATTTACTGAGCTTCTGCAACATCCTAACCATGGGCTTAGAACCCAGAGGCCCTTTGGCATGGTCTCTGTTCTCAAAGAACTTCCATTTCAGTCAGGGAAGAAGGAAACAGACACATAGATGCAATTATTTCAGATAATGATGTCTCACACGCATACCAGGAGCTGTGATAGAGAGCGGTTCCTGGCGCAGGAGGTAGTGGGAACGATTCGACAGGAGGACTTGTGAGGCAAGACCTGAATGATGAGAAGGGCCTGCCCATGCAGCGACCCTAAGGAAGAGCGCCCTAAACTGAGAGAAGAGTTTAGACTGTTTAGAACTTCAGAGAACAGTTTAGAACTTTAGAGAACACAGGCTGCAAGGAAAGAGGTGAGCAGGAGCACACTGAGCAGGATTTGCTGAGGCTGGCAAGGTAGGCAGGCATCAGCCCAGGTTAGACCTTGCAGACCACGGTAAGAAGGGTAGGTTTCAGTCGAAGTGTGACAGAAACCCATCAGAGGGTTTTGAACATAAAATAACATGATATGACTTGTGTTTTACACAGTGACAGGTTGGGCTGCTGCTAATGGTGGAAACGGAGTGGACAGTCTGGGATATGTTGTGGGGGTCGGCTGAGAATCAGTCTGTGTCGAATAGACAGAGTCCTGCTGATGGACTTGGGCATGGAGGTGTTTGGCTCCAACAACTGGGGGACAGTGGTGTCAGCCCAAATGCCTGATTTGCTTATTTAAAAGTTTATTTATCTTGAGAGAGAGGAAGAGAGAGCACAAGCAGGGTAGGGGCAGAGAGAGAGAGGGAGAGGGGATCCTAAGCAGGCTCTACTCTGCCAGCGCGGAGCCTGACGTGGGGCTAGAACTCACAAACCGTGAGATGATAGCTGAGCCAAAACCACGGGTCGGATGCTAACCGACTGAGTCACCCGGGCGACTTCCAAATGCCTCTTTTAGAAGAGCCTTCTGTTTGTCTCTGGGTGGCACTCAGGAGGGCCCTTCTGAATGAGACAGCTCCTTAACAAAAACAGGTGTGTTGGGGCACCAGGGTGGCTCAGTGAGTTAAGCATCCTACTCTTAATTTTGGCTCAGGTCATGATCTCACAGTTGGTGAGGTAGAGCCCCAAGTTGGGGCTGCTTGGTTTTCTCTCTCCCCTCTCCCTCTGCCCTACCCTCTGCTCCCACTCTCTCTCTTTCTCTCACAATAAATAAACTTTCAACAAAAACAAGCACGTCAGTAAAAGGGAAATGATACTGTCTAGAGAGGAAACATTAATTGCACTGATATCTCAGAACTGTATGTATGTTTTCTCATGAAGCTTTTGAAGATCTAAAATCTAAAGACGAGCTTCTCAGACGCCAATATCACTGACTAAAGACATCGTCCTTTAAATATGCATACAGCTGAAAAACCTGGATATTTTAAAGCATAACTATAAGTTTTCAGTGAACACACACTCTGATCAAAAAAGCCAGCATGTCTAAAAAGCCTTACCTGTTCTTGTTTTCTAGCTCTGCGATCAGCTGCCTCTGTTGCTTATTCGCATCAATGGTGAAGGAGATGTCAGGAGCACTTCTCTGCTGCGTTGGCTGCTGTAAAACATGTGGTTTATGCTGTTTAACATTGGGAATGGAAACCCACATGTGTGTGAGGAGACAGGAATCATGAGATATGCAGACAGGAAAGAAAAAAAACTATTTCTATCAAAACAGGAAAAGCAAATACATGAAATTGCCATTCATCTCCTAAGGACCGACTTCTCTGTGAATCTGGGGGGATGCCTCTGCGAGCAGAAGCAGAACAGAATTCTCTGGCAGGCAAACACACAAAACGTAGAAGACACAGTCTTGTAGCTTTCTGACTTGAAGTCTTTGGGAGCGATTTCATTCTTGCTGTGCTGTCCCCACTGTGACAGTTCTCTCAGTGTAGGTGGGTGTAAAAAATACTTCCCTGTTGAGATACCTCTCTAGAATTATTGTTCAATCACTGTAACGCACAATAAAAAAATGTCATGGTTTGAAAATCACAGTTAATAGGATTTTCTTTTCTTCTTTTGGTCAACATACTTATTAGCATTTCTTTATTCATGTATGTAATTTTACATTAATGGATATATACATCCTTCCTCCACATTCATGGCATAACACTCATCACTCCTGGTCATGTTTTAACAACTAGTGTATATGCAGTCACAGCTTTCTCCATTCTCTCTCTCTCTCTCTCTATATATATATATATACATATATATATATATATATATATATATATATATACACATACACAGAAATTAATCTTAACAAATTATATATATATGCAAATTTCCCTGACTAAATACACATACATATATACATGTATATATGTATATATAAATATATATATGTATATATATATATATGTATATACATATATATAAATACGGCCTATGATTATATGTAAATACATATATACATATGTATATTTATAGACGTATTTTTTGTTGTAAAATCAAAGTATTATTGTATCAAATGAGTTCTTTTATACAATACATTGATTATAATTACAAGAGGATTTAAAAAAAAAATTTTTAACATTTATTTATTTTTTGACAGACAGAGAGAGACATAGTGTGAGTAGGAGACGGGCAGAGAAAGAGGGAGTCACAGATTCCAAAGCCTGACTCGGGACTCAAACTCATGAACTGTGAGATCATGACTTGAGCTGAAGTTGGACATTTAACCGACTGAACCACCCAGGTACCCCAAGAAGATTTTTTACAACAAGGATAGATTGATTTTCATATTTCCAAATAAAGGTCAACTTTTACATATGTATGTACATTTACATATGTATATACATGTAATCACATACTGTATTTATATATGTACATGTATGTGTGCATTTAATGAAGGTTTAATTTGTCATTTTTTATAAAAACAGAGTCAGATTATGTATAGTTCCCTGCGCTTTGCTTTCTTTGCTCTACAGTACATTTTAGAAGTTCCTCAACTGGTTTTTAAACAAATTAAAAAAAAAATCACAATTAATCTTTCCACTAAAGAATGCCAAGCTTTTAAAAATGGCATCAATTGCCTACGCCCCCAGAAATGAAAAAACTCAGCCTGCTTTTTAATGTCCAGACACCTGACTGTAGAAAGATTAAGCTTGGTAAATGTCTGGCTCTCATAAAGCTTTTCTATGATTTTTTAATTGGCATTTCTTTTAACAAAGAAGTGATTTGTGTTGCTAACAAAGGATTCGGGGTCCTATGTTTTATATCCTAAATGACTTCCCGTAGCTAAGCCTAGCGAATGGCAGCTTCGAGCTGTGATCCAGGTTTTTCCTCTGATTTCAGTACATAGTTTTCTGTTTCTTGTATATACTACATATCGATAAAAGTGGAAACTTATCTGAGCCAGTTGTGGATTTGAGTCATTCCTCTTTCTCTTAACTGATCAGGAATTATCCAGACACACCGGTGTTGGGCTGGTTCAGCAGTGTTGTAACAGAATACCTAAAGCTATGATTTATGCCACACCAGACCCATAGCCGGACAGTGAAAAATAGAAGTAGAAGGCTCGTGTTTAGGTCCTGCAGGTCACACAGTAACAAGTTCTCAGCTTTGCTGTCGTCGCACCAACTGTAAGGATAACAGTGAACATGACAGACTCTCACTCAAACTACTTACAGACGAAGTGGACTCTGCTGCCAGTCTTGCCGCGTACCTGGCGATCAGTCTGTGTTCTTCATCGAGCCGGTTCGAACTCTCAAGCATGCTATTGAGAACAGAGCAAGAAGAAGACCGTGAGGCAGTGAGAAAGACGGATGGATGTATATTACCACCAGAGGCGCTTGCTATTTCAATTTTTCGGTGTAAAAATTTGAAAGCTATATGAAATCCCGTTAGGTTCACAATCTCAGACGTGGATTCATGGCACGATCTAACACGTGGCCAGGAAGTTGCGTTAATAAATCCTGTCTTCAGTCAATTAAATGTCTTACTAAGAAAACTCCAAACAAGTTACTTTTCTCATCAACATTTCTGATAAAAGAATATTTTCTCTTTTTCTGTGCTGACAGCAAGGAGCCTGCTTGGGATTCTCTCTCTCTCTCTCTCTCTCTCTCTCTCTCTTTCTCTCTTTCTCTGTTCCTCCTGTATGCTCTCGCTCTCAAATAAATAAATAAATAAATAAAACTTTAAAAAGTAATATTTTCTCTTCAGTTTTATTGCCTTTAACATTTTTACTTCCTTATTACATAAGAAATACATGTCCACAATGGGCATGTCAGAAAATATGGAAGCACCAAAAAAAACCAAAAAAACAAAAACCAAACCCAGTTGTGGTCAGCCTGCAGTGATACCTACCTCCTGGTATTCACCCTTGTGTGTGTAATCCTCCTCCTTTAGTATGGGCTGGACTTACTGGCTTGCTCTTAATGAATAGAAACAGTCAGTTTCTATTCAGTTTCATGGACAGAAGTAATGGAATGTCACTTTCAAGATTAAGACCATGGTTTCCATCCTGAGTATGATTTCTCTCTCTTGAGCTCATTGGATGGCTTGCTCTGTAGGAAGCTAGCTGCCATGTCATAAAGCAGCCCATGGAAAGGCCCATGTGATAAAGAACCAAAGCTAGGCAATAATAACCTTGTGAATGAAATCCCACACATAGACCCTTTAGATAAGATAGCAGCCCCAGCTAACAGCTTGATTGCAACCACATGACAAGCCTTGAGTCACAGGCACCATGCCGGATTCCTGACCCACTGTGGGATAGTAAATGTTTGTTCCATTAAGCTGCTAAGTTTTTGGACAATTAGTTACGAGGCAATAGATAACTAATACAAACTGTTAACTATAATATTACTACCCAGGTAACTTGCCATTTTCTATTTACTTCTAGAGCAGTGGAATTATTATTAGAGGAGTGGCTTCTAATGACATTAATGGGAATTGTTTATTGTCTCTTATAATTGTAGATTGTTAATACTAGAATAAGGATGATCCGAGTCCCTAAAAAAACTAAAGCAAATAGACGCATTATCAACTCCCCCGTATTTGAGAAGGCCCTTCACTTAAGAGTAAGTTTTGCATGCCATTAAAAAGTTTCTATGAAACATACCAGTAATGCCAATGCTGTTAACCGGCTAGATGGTTACAGTTTGGCTTATCGGTTATCATGGTGAGTACCGGGTCAGAATCAAGAATAGAAACTAGTTTCTCTCATCCTTAAATATATTCTCCTCCATTTATATTCCCCGCCCATGATTCTTAAAGAAAAAAGGTCATTACTCATGAGTATACACTGAAAGTAACACACTTCTATGCCAGTGGTAAGGTTGTAAGAATCATCCACTGCAAAGACTTGAATCCACAAGAAGCAACATGCACGTATATTATTTACATGTATGTTCACACATAAAGTAAATATGCAACCCAGTCTTTTAATTTTTGTTCAAAAGTGAGAAGGTGAGTGAACATCATTATGTGCTTCCAGAATATTAGCTGTGTCACTTCCAAATCGCTCTTCCCTGGCTGGCTGAATCCATTCCTGTAACATTGTCTCTTATCATTCAGAAAACATTCCTGTATCCATCATCTCTGTACCAGTCTATACTCCTCACACGTGTAAACTATACCTGTTGTTATCCTGAATACTTCCACTTTAGATTTAGCCCTTTTCTCTGGGCTACAATAACCACGTAGAATATTCCTGAATATCTACATTTACTAAGTCACTTCTCTACCCTCAATAAAAACTCTTCTCTTTTCCTTTTGTCCATAGGAGATAATGCATGTAAAACACATCAAGCTAATACGATGCCTAGAACACATTATTCTGCTTCTTAAGCAACCTGTTCAGATTCATTCATGATTCATGTCTCCTTCAAAATACTCCCATCCAACAACCATGTAGAGTAGGGCTTTTCAAGTATTAGCGTACATACGTATGACTCGGAGATCTTGTAAAAAATGTACTTTCTCGTTCTGTAGCTGGGGGTGATAGGGTAGGTTGCATGGGGTAGAACCTGAGAACCTGCATTCCTATGGAAGCTTCCAAGATACACTGATACTGCTGGTCTAAGGACAAAACTTTCAGTGGCAAGGATCTAGAAGATCTTGAGAATAAAATGGAAAATCTAAACACATGAAAAAAACCCCAAATGTAAACCATATAAAAGAAATAATTTTTTATGAGTATTTGATATCCATACAGCATCTACGATATTTTATAAACATTCCTTAACACAGAAAATTCTAGGTTCCAGGCTCACATATGTGTGGTACCAATCCCCAGAGATTGAGATTTCAATCAGCATAACAAAGACTTGGAGTAAGAAATAATTCTAACAGCAAAAGGTGTTAGCTCTGGAGAACTGATGCCATAAAGCAGATGTTTGTCTCTATAACACAATGTCTGTACTCTGTAGTGGTTAAAAATAATAACTGAATTTCTTGTCATCGCTTTAATAAAAAAGTCACAGTGTGTTCACTTTAAACATAAAACTACCCCACAAAGAAAACAATTTAATTTGATTTTAACATGTTTATCATTTCTGGCTGGTATTAGAAATAATATGCCTAATTTCAGCACAGTCTGTGTAGACAACAGGGCCGCTGCTCTTAGCCCAGAGCAATGATCTGTTTGCCTGAAAGTGACTTTGTCAAAAACATTTGCGTGTGTTTTGATAAATAAATAATAAAAAAAACTGATAAAAAACCTCATGATAAAAGTGCCTTTTATCATGAATGACCAGCAAGTATAAATAATATAAAGGCTACATTAAAAAAGCCTCTTGGAGATGTAAGACGTGAAGTTATGGGATCCTGTCTAGTAAGCTATAACTCATACTTCCATGCCTTCCCTCCCCCAGCCCTGAGTGAATGAGGGGTGGAGTGATATATTACCCCTTTGTGCACACAAACGATTTATGAGTCCACATGTGCCATTTTAGTATGTTCAAATTATACAAGGGTGAATGAGGCATTCCTCTGATAAATTCCATTATTTCAAGACTCCAATTACAAATAGTTGAAAATGAATGGCCAATAATCCCCAAATCGTTAGAGAAATACCGATTCCAACACTTTCTCCATCCCTGGCTATTCATTTCAAGACTTTATAATCAGTAGTCTTGCTACAAGACCATGATGAATTGAAAAGTGGCTGCTGTGTAGACTGTATTTCAGAGCAGAAAAATCTATTATTTTGAAAGCTCTCCACTTTCTACCTTAAATGCATGGCCATTGTGTGTTGCTAGTGATTCAAAATGGCATCCTAAGAAACTTAAGTGGCCTCAGCTGAGGTAGGGCCTACTAAACTGTGATTTAGCAAAGGTTTCTGGGAACCCAGGGTTTGTTCACATTTCTTTGGTTTCTCTACAAGCCTGTACTGACTTCCCAGGCAGGACAGTCAACCAAATACTAATGTGGTCTAAAGGGCAGCGGAAATACTTCTAAGTTTTCTCTTAATATTTTTCCATCTTCCTGAACAGGTGAAAGGAATTTTATCACCAGAGATTAATTTTTTAAGGCCACTGGGCCTCAGGCACTACTCTTCTATTAAAATGCAAACAGCTGAGAGGAGGATTACCGCTTGAGAAGGCATTCCTAGTCGCCCTGAAGTGGAGGTTTACTTGATCAGGTTGTTTCGCAGTTGGTTGAGAGCAACATGCTATGGGAATAGAGCCCGTTCAGGCCTTTGGGAGCACAGTGAGCAGAAGAGAGGTGGGGCGGAAAGGAGCAAAGTGATTCTGGGGCCCAAGAAGTGGTTTTAGGGGACTAACGAACGTGGAGGGAAATGAACTAACTCTCAAAGCTTCAACTGGTGTCTCTTTAACGACTGGCTTAAAAGGAAAAGATAGGAAATCATGAAATGGCAATCTTCCTGGATAAAAATGATAAAACTTACCAGGATAATGGCATCCTTATAGGGATGCCTTCAAACTCCTTTATCGACACCCTGACTTTATCAGCTCACTGTTGTAACACCAAGGCCATGCATTCTACCCTCTTCAAACTCTCCATTTCCTTCCGTTCCAATGGTCACGGGTGTGTTCCAGGCCACTGTCATCCAGAATTGTCATGAAGCCCTCTCAATAGGTTCTTCCCATTTTAGACTTAGTCTTCCCTCCAATTCATTTTGCATCCTGTGGTCGGTGATCTTTTAAAAATGAATTTGGCTGTAACATTCCTATGCATAAAATCTTTCAATGGGTTCTCAGTTTTCAAACTCCTCCATAAGACTCAGAAGGTCCTGCATAATCTAGCTTCATCCTTTACCCCTGGTACTCTAGCAGCCTTACCGGGTCAAGTTCCTCAAGAAGTTCCACATTTTCTCTGCTCTGAACGATCTCTCTGCCTCCTCCACCCGCTTCCACTTGGCCGATTCCTCATCATCCTGCTGTTGGCTTCAGCTGCCATTTCCTACCCTCACTTCCAACCTCTAAATTTGGGATTTTGCTCCTCACATATCCCACGGCATCTCACTGCCCTTATTGTACCTGTTACCCTTTGCGTTTTCATTGCTTTTTCACTTGTCTTTATCCTTTACTAAACTGTAGCTTTTTTGAGGAAAGAATGGTTCCATTTTGTCACCATTAGATCTTGAATGTTTAGCACAGCACTTGGAACACAGCAGGAAGTGCCTAAGCGTTAGTTGGACAAAAGAACAAACACAGGTTAGCTCTCTGGCTTGCAGCGTCATGGACTTTGGTCCACGTTTCTATATCCTTCTTGGCTCTGCGTGCATTCTCAACACTGGGAAAATCAGAAGGGTAAAGATAAAACACAGTACTTTAACACTAACCATGCCATCTAAAATTGAACTGTGAAGTCTTCACATTTGGCGGAATTGGAATCAAGATACACTCAGTTGCCAGATGCAGATTCCTTATCTGCTCTTTTTAGGTGTTAAGGTTCACAGAAATGTCATTACACTCTTCCATATTTATCAACATCAGATCTTCCCCACCTGCAGTCATGGCAAATTCTCTTTGGTTCAAATTCTGTTGTTGTTTTAAAGATTAGGAGAGCAGATGATGGTATCTGAAAAAGGTAAGCTCCCACTCAGAAGAAATGCTTACTCTTAGGGGTGAATACAGATAGGAATGATATATAAGAGTGGGTGTGAGGTGGGACTGGATCATTTCTGAATTCAAACCTCAGCCCTCTTAGTTACAAGCTGTGTGACCTTGGGCAAATCACTTAACCTTTCTGTGCTTCAGTTCTTTCACCTATAATACAGGGATATAGTGATAATATACCTCCTGGTGTGCTGGGAGGATTATTATGTACCGTTTAGAGCAGTGCCAGGGCACACGGTGAGACTCTATGGGAGTATTCCTTTTACTTTTACCTCTACAAAGCAGGTAACACTGTCTCACTATAATCATTTTTGCATGATCATCTCCTTACCTATAACTTAGCTTTTTGCTCTCGAACGTTTGGTTGGTTACTGGCCAGTATTCTAGGGTATACCAAAAAAGAAGTAAGACCATTTAGTTGAATCAATGAAAGATTTTACGGAAGCACTAGGGGGACTTTACATTTCTGATTTCCTAAACAGAGGGACGAGTTAGCTGAACAGTGACAGCTTTCTCTTGTTTCCCCAAAGTGGCAACACTGCCATTTATTTTTAATCAAATGTCCCTTTTATTTATTTATTTATTTATTTATTTTTTAACGTTTTTATTTATTTTTGAGACAGAGAGAGACAGAGCATGAACAGGGGAGGGGCAGAGAGAGAGGGAGACACAGAATCTGAAACAGGCTCCAGGCTCTGAGCTGTCAGCACAGAGCCCGACGCGGGGCTCGAACTCACAGCCCGTGAGATCATGACCTGAGCCGAAGTCGGACGCTTAACCGACCAAGCCACCCAGGCGCCCCGCAAATGTCCCTTTTATACAATTTATCAAGCAACATATGAGACCAGGTCCCATGCCAAGTTCTTTATTTGAGCGCATTTGGAGAAAACATACTCTGAAGGTCATCCAGTTAACAATATTGATGAATACCCATGAGCTATCATTTTTTTCTACCATATTATAATGGACAGGTTTTACAATAGGAGATTTTAAATCTACTTTATTGTATGCCTTTAATCCTATTCAAAATTAAATAAGGAATCACTATTGAGTCATTCCCCCATGTGCCTAGTTCTACACTAGCTAATTTGCATCAATGACCTCATCGGATTGGTAGTGTCTCTCTTGTTTTCCATGGAAACTGAAAATGTATTAGAATCAGAGGAATGAACTCATCTTTTTTTTTATAAAGTTAAAAAAATGTTTATTTATTTTTGACAGAGAGAGACAGAGTGCGAGTAGGGTAGGGGCAAAGAGAGAGGGAGACACAGAATCTGAAGCAGGCTCCAGGCTGTCAGCACAGGGCCCAACACGGGGCTTGAACTCACAAGCTGTGAGACCATGACCTGAGCTGAAGTCAAACACTCAACTGACTGAGCCACCCAGGGGCCCCGAGAAATGAGCTCATCTTAAAATCAATTTCCCATCTGAGTATTCTGAGAAAACTTCTGTGTACAATGTAGTCAATGCAGATATGCACGCTGGTGGTATGATATTCTTCAGATTGATATTTCTAGAATTCTAAGGGAATACCTTTCTCAGGAGTCTTGTTTTATACCTGAAACTCCTAAACATCTTATGGAAGAAAAAAAATAGTATTAATACGGAAATGAAAACTCATATAAAAGAGATACTTTCAGTGAGTGCTGATAATAATTTTTTTCTTTCAACAGACTGCAACACATTTACATTTTTCAAAATCAACCTTTACTGAAAAGGGTCAAATTTTAGCTTACATATTAAAAATATTAAAGGCATACACTTCAGCGGATTTAGTGTTGATGTTGTCATGGATTGAATTGTGTCTTCCCCAAAATTCATGTGTTGAAGCCCCAACCCCCAGTGCCTCAGAATGTGACCGTATTTGGAGTAGGTCTTTTAAAGAGGTTAACTAAGGTAAAATGAGGTCATAGGGGTGGGGCCCTAAGCCAATATGATTGGTGTCCTTATAAGAAGAGGAAGAGAGCTAGAGATGTTTCTGCACAGAAAAAAGGCCATGTAAGAACACGGCAAGATGGCAGCCATCTGAGGCCAAGGAGAGGGACCTCAGGAGAAACCAGCCCTGCCGGCACTTTGGTCTTGGACCTCCAGCCTCCAGAACTGTGAGAAAATAAATTTCTGTTGTCAAAGATACAAAGTCTGTGGTATTTTGTTATAGTAGCTCTAGAAAACGAATACAAAGTGGAAGAAATCAGAGAACGTTAAAGTGACAAATAGATTCTTTCTCAATATCACTTTTAGTTTTTCTTTTTTCTTTGCCCCCCATCAGTCATTTTCCCCATGTCAGTGAATTGTTGATACTTAGGTTACCCAGGTTTACCACTGCTCCATAGGCAAAGCTGAATACTTTGCTTTTTCACCTACTTTATACTCTTACACAAAATGTTCAACTAAAGGGCTAATTTATAATAGGTGATTTATTTTAAAAGTAGAAATCTTTATTTTACTAGTAAAAAAGATTTGCCAAGAACTTCTAATAATTTTGTTTAGGGTGAGAGGGAATTTTATACCGATAGCACTATCAATATCCCATGACATTAACAGATATTTATTGTGCACCTACTGTGCGCCAGGCTCTGTGTTAGGTGTCAGAGATATGGCAATGAACAAGTCAGAGAAACTCCCTGCTTCACAGCGAAGATAGCTGGTAAACTAATCAACCAACCAACTTATCAACCAATGATTGCAGTTCTGGAAAGAATGAAATAAATGGTAGGCCATGATAGAGACTAGTATGGGAGACCTACTTAAGGAGATGCCTTTAATCTGAGTTTAAAGCCAGAGAAGCAGCCTTTACATACATGTAAGGGAGGTCAGAGCATGGGTGTATGGCAGGCGATGTCAAGGGTCAAATGGGAAGAATGTTCTTGGTATAGGGTAGAACTAGTAACATGGTCTTGAGGCAGTTTTAGGAACTGTTTGTAGGACTGATCAAAGTGGATGCTGCTAAGTATTGTGACTGAGTTGGGAGAAGCCCATGACACTGAGGCTGGTATGGGGCTAGGCAAGGGTTGGGTCATGCACAGGCCTGTAGGCCATGGTCAGGGCTGGGGTGCAAACCAAGTGCAGTAGAAATCTATTAAAAGGTTTTAAGCAGGCAAGTCGATAATAATTTAGACCCCATCTATGAAATCCAGAAATGGAATCAAATATATAATTTATTGGTATGGATATTTATACAATATAAAAATTATTTAAATAAATTTTCTTAAGAGAAAAACATAAGCAGAAAAAATTTTAACCTATTTATGTGCAATCAGGGGTCTAATTAAGTGACAGTAATTGATCATGACATCAAAGGATAGACTGTAGCCTTTAACTGCACTCTCTCCCTTACAGAGGGGGGTCTTTTCAGAGCTGAGAATACTATGTCAGAAGCTTATGCATACGGTATCAAGGATATAATTAGAGTTGGGTAGAGTTGGGTAGAGTTGGAAGTTCTGGGCTGGTTTCCCATCTTCTTAGTCTGCCCATCAGTTGGTCCCAATAAACCACTAGCAAGGCCAGCACTTGATAAGCTTTAGGGAAGGGCAGAAAAAGCCCTCAACTCATTACATTTTGATATCCCTTCTCCCCCATTGGAAAAGGTGGCTGAAAACCGTTAAAGCTTTTAAGACTTCACTGAATTAGGAAGACAGCAGGAATTCTCCCTTGAGCCACAGTTAATTTATTTGGCTTATCTGACATCAGAACCAGCAGGAACACAAGGGTTTCTCTAATTTAGCAGCAGACTATTTACAAATGAGTCAGTTTCCCATTGTATTAAGTCCTTAGTATGGGGAAAAGTCCCCCAGAGTTAAGCAGGAGCATACATGAATAATGACAAAACAAATATTTTAATCAAGAACAGCAGTTAGGTTCCTATCTGTAGACCATCTCATGAAGGATGTGCAGATAGGGAGCCTGAAGAATGGGGTGGAAAATAGATGGGACCCAGTGTCAGAAGACCTCTGTGCAAGCCCTTGCTAGCATGTGACGTTGGATAAGTCTCTTAATGTGTCAGAGCTAGCATTTACTTCTCAGTGAAAGAGAATTGATAATATCCAAACTTATAGAGCTTTGATGAGCAAATAATGTGTAAGAAAGGGTTCTGTAATTTTCAAAGTACTCCAGTAATGTAAAATGTATTATTCATATCCAGGTTGCCATGATGAGATACAAGAGACTGAAGACAAAATTCCTACTCTTTTGAAGATTGTAATTACAATGGGAAACAACAATGCATAGACTAAATACAAAAATGGTAACACAATCACCATTCCTATTACTAGTATGTGCTCAAAATATCTGTCAAAATGAAATAAAAATAACGTAGTAGGATTTGCAACTTCAGGAAATAGATATAGGGTAGATGCAGTGGGGAGCAGTGTCACGAAAAGCTTTCTGGAGGGCTTTCTGTTTATGTAGGTTATATAAGAGGCAATGTAGCATAGTAGTTAGGTGTTTGGGATGAGGTAGGTTAAATCCTGGATCCACTGTTTTGTAGCTGTATGACTGTGGGAGAGTCATGTGAACTCTGTAAACTGATACCTTTCCTGATCTACAAAATGGGGATGAATGTATTTACTCTACAGGCTTACATTAAGGGCTAGGAGAAATTATGTAAATAAGGTTTTGACACAGTGCTTAGCAGGAAGCATGTGTTTTAAAAAACGGTAGCTGTTAGGATTATAACCCTGACATATCTCACCAGAGTTGAATGATGGTGAAGCATTATAACTATTATGACAGAGAAGGTGAGACATCACCCCATCACTTATATAATCACGGCAAGTGTGGGGAATGGTGAGGATGTAATTCAACAAAAAGGAAATACAGGAAAAATGAGAAATTCAAAAAAGAGTTGGGAATTTTTAAGAACAGGAGAAAGCATTGAGAAATACGGAGGGCAACAGATATTCACAAGGAGTCGGCTTCGTTGGTCAGTCTTAAATTCTGCTTTGTTTTCCAAATAGATATGGCCTCCTGCGTTCATCAAGCAGATGTGAGGTGTCTCTGCTGAGACAGTTTTACTGTCTTAAGTGACCATCAAGTCATTGTGATCAATCACTTGAGTAGGGAAAAGGGCTGGTGGTGACAAACTGTGAGATTTCCTCTTTGGAGATTTCTTTCTCACAAATTTAATTAAGAAAAGGTCAAAGAAGAGTGCTGGAAGTAGCTGGAGTGTGCTCAGAATTATGGGGGAGAGGACACAGTGTGAGACCACAGCTTCGCCTTCAGACACGATTGAATCTGTATTGACTTCTTCTTTGAGGACTGTCAATACATTTTTTTTTTTTTTGGTAATTCCATATTGAGTTCTATTGTTTCAGATACCATATAACATTGGGGAACCAAATTCACTGGGAGTAAGATTAAAGCTGTCACTCTTCTCGCTCATACTTTTGAGAGGCTGAGATATAATAAAGAAGAGGAACTGTGTGATCTACAAGCTCGGCAACTTTGAACAAAAGGTGGGGTTAACCGAAGAGTGCTATTTAATTTTATCTTCGTGAAACTAGGACATGGTATAAAATGAAACTAGGGTGCTGCTTATATATTTTTAAGATACAAATTAAGGTAAATATGTAACTTCTAATAGATGTACATCATTATCTCCTAAAACACCTCATGTACTAATTTTGTAAGAACAGTTACAGGCATCGGGAACAGGAAACAGTCCAGGAAGGAGAGTTCTAGAAACAAAGAAGTGGCTAACAATACCAAGTGGCGAAGGTGATGAGGACTGAGTAATGGCCATCATGTGTTTCAGGGATGCTTTTTGTGAAATTGTAATGGAAAGGAGGCCAGCTATTTTAAAGGCAATTTAATCCCTTGGTTCACTTCATAGTTAATAATTACAAAAAAAAAGAAGTCCATTGGCTTTTAGTTCAGAGAAAGTTAGAGTTACTAAGCAAAATTCACATATTTCTAAGAAACGGGTAAACACATTTGTAAATCAGGAGTCTAAACTAGGCTGAAACATATGATAAATACATAGTCTGTCCACTTATCTTCATTTTTACCCCATGTATATTATCACAACCAAGTAACTTTAACCAATGAGAGGAATCTCCTACGTCGCAATTAAAATAGGAAGAGAAAATCTTTAAGAATGCCTTTATCTGAATACACAGGTGCTATCTGAATTCGTACATTTTAACACATTTGGAAGAAAGCTTTGCATATTCTGGGACTTGAAAGCAGACTTTATCAGGATGGCTACCCAGAAACATTTGTAAGCCAGAGAAGAGTTGAAAGACAATTTCTCCCACTGTTATGATTAGGGAAATGATTTCCATGGTATGATCCCATCCTGTCACTTTTCCTCTCTTTTACTTCAATCTTAAATTAATGGAGCATTGTCTTCCAAATCAGTGGAGGTATCCATGTCCTTGGAATAAGAAAATTCTTGCATCACTATTTTGCGGGCATTTGACGTGGCACATATAATGCAATTGACTGGGGAGACCCAGAGTCCGGCATCCACTGAAGGCTAATATTTAGCATGGCATCCATTTACACAAATTTTGCCTTTCGCTATGTTGAAACAAGGATATGAATTCCATGGTATATGAGTGGGAAGTGTTCAAACTAACGTCATGAAGGACGTCTAATTTGAATCAATTCAAAGATGACCTAGTGAGCCTTAGGTCGCTAAGGGCATCCACTTGCCCCTTGCTGAGACTTCTTGTCAAGGGAGCAGACTGTTACCCTCTCTAAGGACAGTCAAGCAGCCAAACCTGCACTAACCATGGTGGGTTGTTCCGGAGCCTGTTGACGTACAACCCGATGAGAACATGTTCATCAGCCAGCCTGTCTGCCACATTCAGGCTGTACTGTATCCTGAAACAGGGCAGGAGGAAAGAAAGGGTGTTGGGAGGAGAGGCAGACAGAAATAGGCAGAGCAGGTGGGAGTGGGTTCGTGATAGAAAAGGCATTTGGAAAAGCAAGCAGGTAGAGGAAAAATAAGTGATGTCCTATGAAAAATCCAAGCAAAATCCAAGCAATGAAATACACAATTTCATTTCACTAAGTTTAAAAATAAAGATTTCCAATTAGGTAAAGTAACTTTTAAGAAAACAGAATTGCATTCTTCAAGCCAGTAAAGCCAAGAAATTCATCTGTACGGTAAACACATTGATTGGGTTGCAAGCAAAGAGTAAGTATCCTTTGGAAAATCAAATCTGAAGTTTAGTCATTTTAAAAAAAAGGAAATCAGGGAAAGTGAATTACACAGATGTGTCTACTCAAAAGAACTACTTGGTGCCGTTAGTTGGGTTATAATAGAGCTGCTTTTGCTAAATCGAAGACGGTCTTTCAAACACAAAGCATTTTTGACACAAGGAATCTCCACTTTTAGTTGAGTTAATTCAGGGTTTCAGGACACTCTGGCTTTAACTTACCCTTTGCCCTTCAGAAAAGCTGGAGCAGCCCTAGCCAGCAGTTTGTTCTGCTCTACTTCACTGTCCTTGGGAGGAGAGCTAGTTAATAAGATGGGAAAGCCAAGAAGAGGGTAAACACAGCAATGCATTCAAGAATAGAACTGGCTACAGACACTCCCAAGTCTAGATCCAAGCTCCATTTGGACAGCTCTCTTGGTATTTTGAAATGTTCAAGATGTTTGCAGATTTCCACAGAGTTGAACTAGGAGTAGAAACCTGGCCCGAGAACCATAATTGCAATTACACAACCATCCATGATCCACGGGTTGACCTCTGCAATTTGTTTAACAAATAGATTGCATTGCCTGGACATCATGAAAATCCATTCAACATTCATTACAGACTATCATGTCAACAGTCGAATAGTTCACGAAATCCTGCCAGCCTTTAGATCCCACTTAAAAAGTATACTTCTCCAGCCTTCCTTATTTTGTCCAACTTTCTGAATTGAATACACACTTGAAAATTACCTAGTTAGAAGATTGCTGTCATATTAGAAGTGCTTTACCACTCCAGGCACAAGTCACCTGACCCTTGCTGAGAAGCTGCAAAGAAAACTTTCAGAGAAACAGAGAAATAGACCTTTGCTCCTTATAAATATATATTCATCTTCCCTGTGTCTGTAACTGGTGACTAGAATCCCATCATTATAGCAAATTCTTAACATTTTAGGTTCATTATGAGGAATACTCATTTTATTTAGTAATTTAAATGCCAGTTTGAAAATTTTAAAGTGTAGTTTTATTAAGGGATAAATAGAAATAGAAATAATAATTCATAAAGTGTGGCCATGCCAAAGTGACCCAAGATCTACTGGTCATGTTTCACTGGGAAAATAGTATTGATTGTTGGTATTACAATTGTACTTGTAATGTGCTTAAAGGGAACTTGCTCCTTTGCAGGTTAAGAATTTTTTCTCTGTAACACTGGTGGACCTAAAACTATCCACCCACCCCTTTCATGGTGAATACAAAAATTAACTGTCTGATTTGTTTGGTGGCAAGTTGTTAATTTCTTGGATTGAAATTATGAGGTCTTATCAAAAACTTGCCCAACTTTTCAACAAGTTCTAAAATGTATGTACGTATTAAGATGGCTTGTAAAGTAGTTAAAATCTTAAAAACTTTATGAGTTTTAAGGATTTATTACAAAGTATCACTCTTTCAGACCATGAAGCACACACACACAAAAATACAAATGTGCAAGTAAATATCACATTAGGATTATGCATATTGTGATTAGAATTCTTGTTTTAGTATTGTATGTACTATAAGGTCGCTGGAAAACTTAAAAATAAAATTTGATTTATAAAGCAAATGTCTAGGAGAGAGTAGGCACTCATGTTTGTTGAATGTGTGATCTCACTTAGCTTTTCAGGAATGCACCTATTACTTAAAACTGCACACAAATGGAATTGACTTTAAGAATGAAATGATTAATGTTCTAGGAGAATTTAATTTCTTGATGAACATAATGATTTTTTTTCCAGCATTTTGATCTTCCCCTTCTAAGGTGATGAAACTGTCCATTAGGACAAAATAGCCACCTTATGCCACCATCATTTCCCATCATCCCACCAAAACAGCATTCCAAACCTTGTCTCCTGAAGCATATCCCTCTGTATTCGTTATCCAGTAACTACAGTCTCTCTGCTGCCCAATTACCACCCTCCCCAACTTTTTGTTTTAGAACTCAAGATAGATGTACCTGTTATATAATTGGTTTCCAATCCCTGCAAGACCACTAAAAACATGGCGTGAAATATCAAAAATTCTTCCTTCCAAATGTAACTACTTCTGCCCTGTTATGCTTTTTGTCCCAGAAATTGTGATGGTATTTCCTTAAATCAAAAGCCTAATAATTACACAGGTACAACTTCTGGTGCTGAATGCACAAGAAGAAAGAAAGGACCACTGAAGAAAAGAAACACAAGAGGATCAACCGTGAGGATGCGTTTGCCACCAATTACTCCAGTGAAGTCTCACAGAAAGAAGGTGATGTGTGCACAGAGCCCCAGGAGTGCATCCTGCCACTTGGTCATTGCCAGGCACTAGCACAGGAGGAAGTATGCTAATTTCAGGAAACGAGCAGTGGCCCAGATTTTCCTTTGGTGGCCTTATTCTTTTCCTCCTAATTCTTTGAGCCCCTCTCTCCTTCCCCTACTCCATTTGCCTGTCTCCCCTCTTCTCTTCCTTTTCTTCCTTTCTTCTTCTTCCCAAATCCTTTCCTCCTTCAAAGGGAGGAGGAGCAGACATTCTATCTGCATACATCTCTTTTCATTTTGTTGTCATTTTCTTTGCACTGGCCCTTGGCAGTGTGGGTTTGAAGAAATCATTAAAATTCTTTTATGTTTTTTCTGCCTCCCACATGACTTCTTGGGAAAACCAGTTCTTGGAAAATATGGAAATTACACTCTCTGCATTTATGAGTTTGTGGAAATATACCATTTACTTCACTTTGCTACAGCTCTTAGTATCTAGGGCCAAGAGCATTTCTGACTTTTGGTACTCATTGTCCACATAGTTTCTGTACTTCCTAGAACTAGTCTCAAATTCTCAAATTCTGGGAAGCCAAAAATATAACCATGTATAGAGGAAGCCAAGTTCATGATGAAGACAAGAAAAAAAAAAGCCACTCTTTCTAAATGAAATGGATCAAGAACTTACAGAGTCGACAGGAGAGGCAGATTTCACCTAAGGCTTGGGTCTATAAAGACTTTTCATGTGAAGTATCTTCACCAGAATTTCTTTTGTGGCTCCCAAAGAGCCCGAGGAAGGAAAGCAGAGTGAAAAACTTTTCTCCTGAGTTGTGAGGAGACTAACAGTATATAGTTTATTATCATTTCTTCAAAGCAATATACACTCACCATGTTTTACAGACTATACTAGATTTTTAAACTTTCATTTTGTAGCTTGGCTGTTTGTGTGGAGAAGTTAGGTCGTATTTCCAATTCATTGTGGGCTTTGGGATCAGGCACATTAAAACCTACATTCTTCCCCTGAAATAATGCTTTCGGCATGTCAGTGTGCAAAAATGCAACAATGGCTTGCACACGACTCTATCTGTAAAAGCCTCTCCTTCTTCTACATGCCTTGTTCTCAAATCAAAATGTGTCCTTCCTTTTAATTTCTGAAGGTGGGAACTAGTTGGAGCTCCTCTTGACCATGTACGATAAATCTTTTCTAATCTGAGTCCCGAGGAAAAGCAGGGTCACCATCTCTAAAGCTCTGTACACATATCTCTTTTTCTCACTGTTTCTTTTTTTCCCCCCACCAGGTCCTTGGCATTGTATAAGTTCATTCCTCTGTGCACACACTAACATTAATGGCTGTGGTGACCATCGTACCCTGGAGGGTATGACAAGGTAAATCTGAAGTTTATGTGCTCTGCTGGAAGAAAAAAAGGCAGGAAATACTCCTTTAGGTTTTTTTGTTTCTAAAAAATTTTGTATGTTCTTACTAATTCCTTTTCAGACTTCTGGAAAACAGCAACTATAAAGATAAATGGCCTTTTCCCAAATTTTTTCATATGCACACATACAATGATGAGTTCTGGAACAATAGAGCAAGTTCAAAATGTCTCATATTTATTTATTTAAAATTCACCTTCGGTTTTGAAGGGTGACAACAGGTGTCAGTATTTTTGCTGAAGCGCAAACATTTTTGGGGTGGTCTAAGGTAACATGATCACACAGAAATGTTCCCTGGAGTCTTGCTTACACCTGAAATATGGTTTTAAAAGCCACTTTTGTTTATGCTGTGCTACTATATTAGCCCTGGTCAAATATTTTTTTTCTTTTATTAAACATGAAAATAAAAGAATTTAAATAAAAGTCCTGGATGTAGTCTCACAGAGCAGCAGTATTACATAAACAAATTATGTAAGGTAAAATAATTCTTATCACGATGGTTAAATGGAAAATGATACGTGAATAATGGCAAATTAAAAACAGATATATTCATTTTTATTGATTTTAAATAACTGATAACCTTGCGTGGTGTTCAGACAGGTGAAGCATGGAAGTTGGTCCCTTCTGAAGTAACTGTTAATCGTGAACAAAATTTTGCTTCTCATGTATGTATGTAAACACATGCACACATATAGTGTATAGCCATACTTCTACGTGTGTACACGCACACTTATAAACATATATGTTCATAACATATATGAACATTTAATGTGTATGTTCACATACGTGTATATGCACATACGGCATTGTTTATATATGTCAAAACTTAGTGAATTGTGCACTTATTTTAAATATATTCATTGAATTGTAGGTCAATTATATCTCAAAAAGCTGTTTTTTATTTAATTTCTCTCACTATAATTAACCCAGACTAGCAACAAGGGCATTAAACTAATTTAAAAACCATAAAAAAGTGTCCACAAGTCAGTTTTGTCGAGATAATTTCTGGACAAATTCTGTTTTCCTTTCCTTCTCTAGCTTTCCATATCTGAGATCTGAGACAAACCATCTGCCCCCTACAAATCAGCAAACAAGCATAAAAAATAGCTCAGTGTTTCGGCGGGAAAATTAGTTGTCATCAACTCAGGCTGGCATGAAAGCCAGACCATCTTTTAAGCAGGTACTGTGGAGGAAATAATAAGAATTCTTAGGCCATATGTGATTCACTACATTTACTATGTCGTCCCCCCAGATATCATCAAGCTGTGTCAATTGCATTTTAGCCAAAAGAGCATCTAGAAAAGTTTGCTGGGTGCAAGGCACGCACAGAGAAGAACTAAAGCAGCCGCAGGAAGAGAATAAAGCTTATGGAAGGGAGGAAGGGAGGTGGCTGCAGGTGTAATCACGCACTAATAGTTTTGTACGGAAACAGAGTGGAGTGTAAAGACCAGTGTACTTCCAATTTGAAAATAAAACTAGCACATTAGTGGAGCTCTGGGGCTACATGGAATAAAGAATTAACTTCAAAGAGTAATTATTTCAAATTTCATGAAATTTCAGACAACATAAAGAGTGAAAAAGAGTGAAGAAACCTTCAGGGTGGTCGGCTTATAAATTTGTCTATTTTACGATGCTGATTTATAAATGTATCTATTTTCCTGACTGGAAAGGATGGGCTTTAATCTTAGAAAAAAATGAACCATGGAGAAAATGTTGATTTTCAGAAGCCAATTCAATGCCTTGATTTTATTTCAATTCACTTCTGATTACCAAAGCACAAATGCTTAGAATTTAGTGTGACTGTTTTAAGTCTGATGAACAAATCTGGGTTGTGAGGCAAAGAATCTTAGGATAAGCAAAGTGTTTGAAAAAAACTGAAAAAGACACAGTGGATTAACCTTTCTGTGGTTGAAAACCCAAACCAATCCACCAACTGACCAATCAGTCGACCAACACAAATCTCACAAATGCTGCTCCACTGGGAAGAATCCAGATTGGCGGAGTGGTTGGGGTGGATGGTGTGCCTTCCCCATGCACGTAACTGAGTCTAATATGGTATCAGTTGTTAACCAAATGTCATTGTGACAAACCAGAAACCAGCATATTAGATTGTGTTTGACACACTCTATGAATCACAAGCAATTTTCTGGTATTTGGGAGAGCGACAAGATCTGGCTATATATATAACGGACGAAGTGATTTGTGAGCAGTTATTAATTTAGAGGTTGCATTTGTGAAAATATACGTGAGACCTTTAAGAAATGGTTCTAAAATTGGAGGTAAAAGAACGTAGCCATTCAAACTTTTACTATGTTGTTGTGGCTAATGAAAAAGATGGCCGTAAGTAAAGAAACTTATTTTACAGAGGAAAGGCCTGGTTAACTTTCTCCCATAAACGAGGCAAGGATTTTGACAAGGTGATTGGGACTTTACAAAGGGGGCATGATGCCAGCAAAGATAGTAGATGCAGGGGCTGAAGGTGGTGAAGGGGAGAAGGGACCCTTTGGGCCTGGCAATACTACTTACAATAATGACAGTCTATGTTTCATAAGCTTAGAAAATGTTGCTGCCACACCATACATGGCTACTGGAGCCTTTTCCTAGTGGTGATGATAGACTTCCACTGATCCAACATTTTTTCCCTTAAATTGACGCATTTATGAGAAAATAATCTAGGTTTAGGGATATAGTTATGATCACAAAAATGCATGAGGTGAATTAGCCCATGAATTGGGTCCTTTGGCCCACATTGTACCTAACTGCGCGCGCGCACACACACACACACACACACACACACACACACACACACACACGAAGACATCAAACATTTAAGAGAGAGCGCCTTTGAGAATTTCCTCTTTTCTTTTACGTAAGGGAAAAGTGAATCAAGTGCACAGCTAGGAAGGGAAATAAGAACCGGGGGCTGTGGCAGATGGTGGTGGTAACCAGAGCTATACACACTCATAAATCTGTGTGAGGTGTATTGCTAGGGTGTCAAAAGACTTCAAAGATATACCCTACTGCCTTCTGAAGATCAAAGTGGTATGCTTGTAAAGGACTCTAGGTGAGTAATGCCAGGGGTTTGTAGAGAGGATTCTGCAGTGGTGATTTCAATTCATCCTTGTCCTGCTTTATCTTTCCCCAATCTGTCACAATACGAAAGGCCAAAAGCTCAGGCTAAATAAAATACCTGTGTGCTAAAGCTCCCTAATTTCTTAATGCTGCCTTAACACTGACCAGTGCCATCCTTGCTTGCTTAAGTTTTAGGTTTTATTAGATTTTAAAAAGCGCGGTTGGGTTTGGGCAGGAGTGAGGGCAGAGCTCTAGGTCATATCTGTTTGGTTCAGTTCCAGTTGTGGGAAGAACAGGACCTATAATTTATGCCTACATTTGGCATGATGGGTTTCCATCGACCTTCGTGTATGAACGTGGTTAAGAAATAAACAGTGGGTCACCAACCAGCATTATCAAGTGATAGAAATTAAGCACTGAGAGCATGAAGTTCGTTTTTAAATTGCTACTTTAATAGGAATCAGGGGCACCTGGGTAGCTCAGTCGGTTGAGCAGCTGACTTCGGCTCAGGTCATGATCCTGTGGTTTACGGGTTTGAGCCCTGCATCGGGCTCTATGCTGACAGCTCGGAACCTGGAGCCTGCTTCAGATTCTGTGCCTCCCTCTCTCGCTGTCCCTCCACTGCTTGTGCTCTCTCTCTCAAAAATGAATAAACATTAAAAATATATATATAAAAAATAGGAATCAGACTGCCTGACCTGGGGGAAGAGTGGTCCAGACTTAGTAGGATAGTGGATACAAATTCTCAAGTTTTTTACTACAATATGGTCCAGCCATGTGGCATTGTCCTAGTCTTAGGCCATTAGTGCTAAAGATCATTCCAAGAGGCTCTTTGATTCAAGAATCTAAGAAATCACCAACTGGGGTCTTGCAAACTATACAAAAGCAGAGTTTCATCCAAAGAAGAAGATCGGCTTGGTACTCTTCATATATATGCATCTCATGTATACGGGTATGAGGCTGTGAAATCAATTAACATAAGCAGAAAAGAGAGGAAAGAGCTGAGAAGCCCAGTTCGAGTTGAAAATTCTCCACGGAATCTCATGAAATCCCGGAAGACTTCTATATCTCTACTAAGACATACGAGAAGAGGATTTTAGTGATGGAGGAGAATGACTAACAGTCTAGCTATGGAACTACTAACTACGATTAGTGATTGAGCGCTGGGATACTGACCGTGAGCCGTGGTCAAGCTGATTTACATACAGCTTTATGAGCGAATGCTCTTCAGCCACAGGGCTGGATGCACTTATCCCCTCAGGTGACCTGAGGGGTGCAAACAATGAGACCTCATTAAAACCTTCCATGGACAGAGCAAGGCCCACTCAGAGAGGAAAGGCATTCAGTGTACACAGCTTTATTGAACAGCACCCTCAAAACAGAAACCAGAGGCTAACCTCCGTGGTGACAGAAAGAACTGCAATCTTTAAACAACGTTATCTGTGGTTCACAGAGAACATTCCAACAGGACTGAAAATGGGAAAAAGGGGAAATGATCATAGTTTGGGTTAATGGGTACCATGCACCCTGGAGGAACCAGAACAGCTCAAAGTATATTATAGGGATATTTTAGAGGAGAGGAAGCCATGTTATCCATCTAGACGCATCCACCATAAGCACCGTCCGAGCTGAAATGATATAAAACGACCTTCAGTAAGGATGGGGTCTACCTCTGCTTGACATTTGCAGAATGCAGGGTTTCCTAATAAAAGCACATCTTTCTTAACATCATGGCAGATCTTCCCTAGATAGATGTACAGGTCCGTGTCTCTTACAGATTTTACAGTTTATGATTTTGTTTTGGAAAAGATGGTTGAATATGCTTGTGGCTTTGAAAAGGAGTGCTTAAAGGAACACACAGCGCCTAAACCATGTTATTTCACTGTGGGTGTTCTGCAGTTCAAGTGCATCCTCATTTCCCCTTGTTACAGACCTGCTTAATTTAGGGGGGGGGCAATACCGCCAACTACAACATTCTATTTATTACTCTAATTACAATTATGGGGAACATCTTCATCTCCCGTTCCTGCTGATGGGCAAATACAGGAACTCAGGGAAAAAAATCAGCAGTGTTCTGAGTCTCATTGTCTGCAAACCCTCACTTGAATGTACCAGGATATTACAGTGAAACTGGTACTTCAGAAACCTCGCCAGGGGAAAAGGCTGATTATGTTCGCTTTATGAAACATGAGGTTGCTTTTTTCTTTTTTTTTTTTTTTTCCTGCTGAAAGGCACTTGAAATCTTAGGTTCATTACTCACTCCACTTTTCCTTACCTTTGTTTCTGCTTTCCTGTGAGCCTTCTCCATGTATTGATAAAATAAGTTCCTGGTACTTTACTGGTGAGATTTGATCAAATGATTTGGAGTATCTCTTGACCCTGCGTATTTATCAAGCTAGCTCTAAGAGAAGTATTTGCTTCACCTGTTCTTTGCTCACATGGGAGTGAATCTTTGTATAAAAAACAGGAGACCCTTTTAAAAAAGTTCTTGTTATAATCCCTGAAATCACTTATGTGGAAACTATACTTCCAAGTTTGATCTCCAGCTTTTAGCCCCAGGAACTCCAGAGTTCACCAAATTTTGAGATGAGATTATACCATGTTTCAGAACGTACGTAATAAATTTCCCATTGCATCTTGAAATTCCAATTCCCCGGCTTAAATGGGCCATTCCAAGTGATACAAAGGTGACTTTCTCAACGAGATGGAATACATGTGTGTTGATCATAAAACTTAAACATATCCCACATTCCTACTGTGGGTGAATCGTAAATGCAAGTTTCCAGAAGTGACATTAATCCCAAAAGCCATCCCAGCCATCTTCGAAAGCATCCAAATGAGCGAAAGCGAAAACTGTGAAAGATATTTACAAACTAGTTTCAAACAGTCATCTTCCACACTTGGCTTACATTAGAAAATTTTTCTTAACCCAGAATTAGGGGTCATTACCAAAGAGAGGGCTTATTTCATAATAAGATGGGAACTTACCTCCTGGTAATGAAAGGACTTCCTGAGGAGGGGACAGAGTGGGAGAAGAGGGTGTCATTCATGCTGGTTACAGGTCTGGGTGGCCTAAAACGAAGTACAGTGTGGGTGGAAAGTTAAAACAAGTAAAAGTCACAAGTTAAAAACTATCCACCATCTCTCCAGGAAAAGGGCTGCAAAGATCAGAGATCTATCATCCCCAGGATCAACACAAAATTTTGCATTTTGCACTGAAATTATTTAAGTGTTCTGGGAAGTTACATTTCCTTGAAAACGTGGAATGTCCATTAACAATTAGGAGGAAGACCTCTGGATGCCATAGGAATATTTATCCGTGAGCTTTGAGTCTTGCTGTTTCACTGAGTCACATGCTTGAATGGAGCAAGGACTCTGGGGCAGCTTCAGATCCACTGTCTTCTAAAAGGAGAAGCTCTGAAAAATTAATGATAAGCAGAATCTACATCCTCTTGGAAAGCAGAGGATTCCTGGGGCTTCAGAAGCTTTTCCTGTGCTCCGCGTGACAATGGCCCTTTCTCAATATACCTGGTCTGGAGCGACTCAGTTGCAAAAGCATACCATGCCCTATTTGTTCTATGTGAAGATGCTGTCAAACACCACAGGGTTTAGTGAGTTTCTATTATCTGGATGTTCCGTATAATAGGGCACATAGTGCAAGGCATCCCATAAACTTCAGTTCTTCTCATATGATGAGAGAAAGAAAATAGGGTTCAGTATTTCTCAGAATTGTACACGGCCTCAAGCTCCGACTACACGGGGTCTGCCATTCCAACGGTATTTTCCATTATCGCCTGGCATTCTGTCCCTATCACTAAGGTCTTGGTTCAGGCAAAATGGTAGAGCTGAGATGCCTATCTCATCTCCAAGTGGTTTTTAGTCTTATGTTAGGTTCGCTGGAATATGCTCTATGAGATGGAATTGAGAGTTCAGAATATGGATAATGAGGCAAGGCATCATTTTGAGTCAGAGGACATTTGATCTCAGGGTAGTTCCATATTCGAGTTTGACGGTGCAGAATTCTTGAACACTAGATATTAATCACAGTAGCCTACAGAATCTAGTTGTGTTGGCTTGATCAAGAGACACATTTGCAATGGTTTAGTTTCTACCTTAGGGAACCAGCTGGTGTTGGATTCCACAATGCAGAGATCCTGGGGAAAAGGTAGACTTGTTTGTCTCAGTGCGTTTATGGGAGTGGACGCGATGCTATAATTTTGACAGCACTATTTGCAAAAATTCACTGAAATTTTGGTTCCCGGTACGTGGTGCTGAACAGTATTCTAAGATTTTTAAAGACGTTATCTGTTGGATGAGGTCAAAATAGCGCTTAACTATTTTATCTACTGTAAATATATTAGCTGGAGTTTTGAAGACTATCTTAGCGTTTTGCATTATTTATCTAGGATGTGTCTTGGCCCACATGAGGCTAGTTTAAAACTAATTCTACCTTGATCACAACACTTTCATTTCGTAAGAAGGATGTTAATTTTATGCAAATGTCCTATGTGATTTTTGAAAAGTTAGGTAAATCAGATTTTAAAACAGTAAGAAGAATGAAATACCTGCATTGTTAACTTTGCAAGAAGTTTGAAACTATCAACTTGACCCACGTTTCTGGTTTTCTTTTGTCTTTTTTAATTTTCCCTTTGTGCTCTAGCTCCAGGAAATGAGAAAACAAGTAGAGTTGGAATGCTTTTTACCGAGCCTAGTAAATTTACTCTATGGAACCTGGCCACCGCAAAGCTGAAACTGCAGTTTCTTAGCGAATGGCTTCATGTTTCAGGTTCATCATGGAAATGTTGAACTTGGGACACAACTATAACTAACCTTGGCACCAAATGGTGGCTGTCAAAGGAACTGAGGTTCCTATTTCCTCCATAATCAAATGAGAAGTTACTTTACCTAATAAGTAGGTCACGCTGGGAATTTTAAACGTATTTATTCTTATGAACAAGAAATAGCTCCACAAGATAAAGTCACAGGGATCTAGTGCAAACTTTTCCCTGTGGACGAGACCTTCACAGAGGACGTTTTTATAAAATTGGCATTTGTCTTGTGAATGGAAAGTGTTCAGCTGAAGGCAGAATTACCTTTAAAGTGGCCTCACGTTACTCACTTGTTTTGTGTCTCATAACCACTTATGATTATAAGTCTTTATAAGCACACAGGGGACTATTGAACTACTTACCAAGTATCACTTTTGGCAGCAAGGAATTGAATAGAATAGAGACTGTTAATCATGGTAAAATTGACAAGAAATACAATAGCTAAGAACAAATGCCAAAATACCAAAATGTCACCACTTGAGCAGCCTTATGTATCTATGATAATTTAGAATAGCTAAATGAACAGCATATTTTAAAATTAGAAGTCTTAGATACCCCTATCCAAAAAACAAAAAGAAAAAGACATGGGTATCTATTTAGGAAAAAGACATTTGAATAGTAAATGAGAGAAAAACGTCTAAAGTTAAAAACAGAAAAGAAATTCTGGTCTAATATAGATTGGGCATTCTGCGTGCAGAATTTCTTGTATGTTATTTCAATAATGAAATATTTTCTACAATTTGCATTTTAAAGTTGAGACATTCACCCTGGAAAAATATATTATCAGTGAGTATAGATCACTACTTTGATTCGAGGACTATTTGGAGAATCTGGTTAAATATATGGAACTTTTTCCAGAAAAAAGCATATTAGTGGAGAATTTTAAGAGAATCCTGAAACTCTTCAAGGAACTCAAATTGTGCAGAGATTGCCCTCAGTTAGTTCATTGAATAACACATCAGAAATTAAGGTTAAAAGTTTGTTTACTCATTAGCCAATTAAATAACACACACACACACACACACACACACACACACACACACACACACACACACACCAGGCCGGAGCACAGGCTTTGTGCTAGGTAATACTGCAGTGTGACTGACCATGAAATTTATTTCACTCTGCCTCACTTCCTAATTTTGTCTCCAAGTGGGAGGAAGCATCCTAATTCTGTTCCACTTCAAAGCTCTTGGAGTCAGGCTGTCACATCCACTCTCTATTTTCCTTACACCCATCAGCTCTGATTGAACGTTGTTCTCTGGGGTGAAACTCCTAGCCAGGCTGGTAGGAAATGACTCCATGGCAGAGGTCAGACAGCATAGACTTGCTCTCAGTTTTATTCTTTTATTAAAAACTTAGTGATTGTCTCTGGCTATGGGAAGAACAGTTGAGATCTTAATAAGAACAGCTCGTATGAGGTCGTTTTCTGCAAGTGATTGGCCCTTTGGGATACTCCCCAGATTTATTTACCCCTGGCTTATTTTCAGGATAAAAATTTCCAAAAATAAGTTAACCACATTCTACCTAATTGGCTTACATTAGTTTTTTGGATGCTTAGCCCATGCCCGCAACAAAAGCCTCCAGGCTGTGTGTATTGCTGAAGGCAGTGAACCCTCAAAACACACTTGGGAGCAAACCAGACAGAGCCTTGTAGTATTTACATAAAGCCATAGACATGTCACAGCACAAATCATTTGATGGTATTTGCTTAGGTCCATCAGAGGAAAGAGTTACTACTTTCATAAAGGTCGCATCCATCACGGCATCTTTAATGGGTCATATTCTGAACTGCCTGAAGCATGGACTTTGCCCTGGTGGATTCCTAATCTTGATAGGTCTGATCAGCTCAGCTCTGGATGTCAACAGGCAAACATAGGCCCTGCGGTGCAGGAGGTCCTGCTGAACGGTGCAAAACAAAAAGGAGTGTGTATAGAGGGGAGACCACCTTTTCTAGAGCCTTTCTGACATACCTTTGACTACATAATTCCTAACTGGGCACGGATGCAGACGATATGCTTGTTTCTTCTTTTCAGCCCAAGATAACACCAAGGAAGAAATATTTTCTTCTACTTCAGCCTCCCCTGTAATCTGGCCATGCAGGCCTGAGAGAGGCTCCCAGGCATGAGGCTTCTGGGGGGTGGAAAGAATGGGTGGTAGCACTCTTTCCTAGCCCACTCTCTACCCACCAAACTCACAAATACTTTGGAGAAAGAATTTTTTAGTCTATTTTTGGATGTTCTGATGAATTTTACCACCCAACTCTCCCTCTTCAACCTTCCCACGCACAGGTCATGATTCTTCTAAAGTTGTGTAGTTTAGGATAAGACAATGACAATTTCTAGATTTGTTGACATCTTTAAGATGACTGGCTCTGCAGATAAATGCAGCAAAGAGTTTTTATTTTGGGGACCCAAAGCACACATGATATTAAGGCTTAGTGCGCCTTAAAATTTTCTTAAAATTAATTCCATTGATTGTTAATGTTCAATTATAAAAACTCTCTCACATCTATATTTTATAATGATGCTTTTTGAATATTTTCCACCTACAGGTGATTTACATTAGTGTTGCATACTTTACTTGCACATCAAGACAGAAGTACTGTATACCCCTAGAGTAAAAATTATAATCATGTTATTTTCACTTTCTTTTTTTTTAAATTAAAATGTAAAATGTGGTCCCTGACAACAAACATGAATTTGCCTTGTATGTATGTGGACGTGTGTCAATGACGAAAGACATCTTTTCATCTGGAGGGCAGAGATACTCACACGATGTGCGCCAAGTTGAGTGGCTTCTCAGGCTGGTCAGGGAACATGGGGTGCAAGGGTTCACGGCTGGAAGCACAGCTCAGAGACTTGCTTAATGCATTAGTTAGCTTCTTAGCAGGTGATTTCTGGAAAGGAGAAGAAAGGTAGAAGTGACAATAACTAATATTTACGTAGTATTTTATGAGATGATTTGCTCTAACAATAGATACTCGTTCACTCACTCATTCATTCACTGGTTTATGCATGAAGTCTTCTGTGCGTGTCTACTCTAAGTCAGAGAGTTGGCTCAGTGCTGGGACTAAAGTGCCGGGACAAGCCACCAGAGTACCTGCTTCCTGCTGCTTAGTGTTAGCAAATGCTGTGATAAATGGAAGCAGTCATTGTGCATAGGACATCTGAGCTGGGACTCAAGGGACCAGCAGGAGTCCTTCTGATCAAAACTCAAGGGATTGAGAAGGTAATTCCAGATGGAGGAAGAAGAGACCCCACTCTGGAGACGAAAGCAGAAGGCAGATCATTGAAGTCCTTCTATGCCACATCAAGGACTGTGGTCTTTATCTCAGATGCAGAGGGAGACAATGAAAGAACTTAAATCATAGAGGTGACAGGGTCAGAGGTGATTCTAGAAGGATTGCTCCTGCTTAAGAACAGAAAATGATTTGGGAGGAGATAGGAGTGGACGTAAGAAGATGAGCAGAAGCTTTCACAGGCATCCAGGTGCAAAATGTCTCAGGTGTGGCTGGATACATCCAGTTAAAAGGAAAAGTGGAGCTTCAATTTGAGGCTTTAGGGTTTAAAATTCATGTTCTTTCCAGAGCATCATGATCGCTCTTTTTCATTTAGACCAGTAGGATGTTTATCTTAAAATCTTCCAGCCAAATCTATCAAAAAGAATCTATCACACTTAATAAATCTTTATGCCAACTTTTCCATGAGAAGCCACTAACAACTTTGTCGCTTTCTTTTACACACAGAGCCCAGAAGTGGCAATACAATGAAGTGACTTTTGTCTTCATTATTTAAAAGCTAAGTGATGGGGGCATTTAAGAAGTCCCTCTTCTTCTGCTAGGAGATATAATTCTTAGAACATTTAAAACGCAGCCACAGCAACAGCCCTTCACCCCCATAAACACTGGAGCCTCTTTATCCTCTTGAGGAGACTGATTCTACTTTGGAAAGACATTGCCCTGCCATATAATTTTAAGAGCCCACGATCCCTAAGAAAGAGACTCCCAAACTGACTTTAGTATTTATATAAAACAACAATGAAAAAATGCTTAGTCTTTGAACACTAGCCCTCCAGGATCTGAGATAGAGCAAGTTTGAAAATTGGTAGGCTGCTGACCATAAGAAAATAGAAAGTGTTTTTTCCTATCTTCTGCACTAAATTGTATTTCATGATCTGTGTTAGTATATCCATCCTCAGCGTGTGACATAACCAACGGTGGGAGGTGGCATCTGAACTGGCATAAAGCCCTCAGTAGACGATGCCTTAGTGAATCACTGTGATGCCTTGAATTCACAACCTGACAGATGCTAGAAAAAAAGTAATATATTTACACTGAATCTTGGTTCCCAATAATAATTCCTAGAGAGAACATTCTGATTTAAAATGCATTTTCTGAAGACCTCCTTTATAAAAAAAGAACAGTAAGTTCCTCTTTAATAAAGACTATAGGTTAATTGAAATACAGAAAATATAGAAAAAAACTCAAAAGAAGTTTGCATTTTCTTTTAACGCAGAACTGTTCCAAGAGGGGTTGACAGGTCTGATGGTTCATGCAACAAAAACCAACCCATATATACAGCAATACTTTCACAGAAGTACAAAGAACAACATCGGGGAACTGATCTTGGAGTGTAACTGAGACACAGGTCAGCCAACTAAACTGCGTGAACAGCAAGCTCATGGGTCAAATTCCTCCCACACATCCATCACATGGACAGACACTGACAAGTCATTTTTGGCAAGTTGGTCACTCACACTATTTACAAAAAGATGATTTGCTCATATAGACACAATCTCCCCTCCTCCAAAAAAGTAAAAAAAAAAAAAAAAAAAAAAAAAAAAAAAAGACGCGTGGCTCACACGTCTTTCCTTTATGCTCTAGTCGCGCGCTTAACAGAACTTCGGAAACCAAGAAAAAAAGAAACAAACAATAATTTTTAAGCGATTCCCACAAACAAAATAAAACAAAACTTGGAAAGAGCCTTAACCTACTGTGAAAAAGAAATTATGTTCCAGAAGGTGCTTGGTCAGTTGTTATCTAACCCAGTACTGAGTTGTCTGTATTCCAAGAAGTAACATAGTTTGAGTCTTCCTATAGTTTAAGTCTTATGAAGCGACCCTGGATTCAGATACAACAATTAAGACATCCCAGTGAGGTGGGGGGTGGGACGGAAAGGAAAGGAAGGACTGTTAGAGAAGGTAGGTTTGCTCTTTAATTCTCTCCCCATCCTTGATGTTCCCTTGCATTCTAAGCGACACTCATGCAGCCAAGTGTGTGTTGACTGGACCTGGCCTTACCCATGATGTGTACTCTTTCATTTGGTGTTGGTTGCTATGGGAACCACCGGCATGTCCCCTCCAGAAGCAGTCCTGACAGAGCTGGTAATTGTGACACTGTTGGCATCGGTAGCGGAATCCCATCATACTCTCGCTGTGGCAGTAAGAACATTCCACCGGATGGAAGACTAAGGGGGGTAGTAAATGGAGAAAAAAATGAGCAAATCAGAGCATGAGCCAGAATAAGGAAAAGTACAGCCGAATGGGAATTGCATTGTTTTGCTGTGTGCCATGATTTCAGATGATAGTCAATTTTGCCTGAGAGAAGCATCATGTTTATCCCTGGACTCTCGCTGTCCTTTTCAAGCATGTGTGTGGAAGGTGGAGGAAATGAAATGGGATAGAGGATAGGTCTTCTTTTAATACCAGATTTATGCAATGCCATTTGCTCTTTTACTCCCATCTCTTACACTACAAGAATATAAATTCCCCAAACTGACCCATCTTTCCCCCAAACTGCTCTCTGTCTCTAGGAGACTAGCACAGCTCGCTGGAAGACTCAGAAGTACAATGACGAACACAACGGACTGTCGCATGGGTAGAGAGCAAATGTTAGAGAAATGGAAAATGAGAGGGAGAAAAAAGAAAGGGATATGAGGGAGAGTAGAAACACTGGATGAGAATGAAATTTTTTTTTTTAATAATGGAGTGGCTAATGGGCTTATTTCATGAGTGACATTGCCTCCATTTAACATTTTTTTTTCTTTCCTGAGAGGCAGATGGACAGGCAGATGCCCAAAGAGATGTGTAAATTATCTGAATACAGTTCTAATTCAGGTAGTTCGAGAGACGCTTCACTCTCATTGGCAGACAATTTGAATTATAAAGCAGGTGAGGTAAAATACTTGAGACTTGAAGCTAACAAATAATCAGATCCAAGTAACTGTCTACATGCTACCAAGCAATGGCCTTTGGTCAAGTTATTTATGTAACCACAATCACCAAAAGCTTCCATTTGAAGCGTATAACTACAGAGGAGCAAGGTACCATAACCTAATTTCTTTCCATCTCCTCCACCTATTCTTGGCCAAGTGCCCAGGAACAGTCAATGCCATGAATACCAGTATTGGAAGTTCATGCCTAAACATAACGCTATCATACTAAAAAATGTTATATTCATTATTGAAATTCTTCTGCGGCTAGAGCCAGTCTACAGCCACACTCCACTTGTAAGTGAGAGGCACACAGCGAGATTTAATGAGTTTATGGAATTGACTCTCCTAATTTTGCAGTGAGCCTCTAATGCCTTACGGATCAGGGAGAAAGGGTCTTTCGAAACTCAAAACGACTAAGCGACCTTGGCTTAATAACTGTAGACTTGAGAGAACAATTTCAATAATTTTAAAAACTGCCGTAGCTCAGTAGTAACTACTCACCATTTTCTACATTTGCCAGCCGATGCAGAAGGGGCAGCCAGACCAGACACTGCGGGGGAGGGTCGGACATGAGTGTGTCCAAGAAACCGTTTAAGGTGACCTTTTTCTGCATCAAAAAAACCCCACAAAAATTTAGAACAGAGAATAATGTGAATTTACCTGCTGTGTACATGCCCTTTGCGACTAAAGAAAGAGGACATTCCATTAACCTCTAATACATGAAGAACGAGAATATAGTCTAATACCTAAAGAGCTAGTTCTGAATTTAAACCATTGGTTGCTTTAACACTTAAACACACATAGGACTGGATTATCTCCATTGAGGCTGAGTCAATATTGTCATAGGGAGAGCGACAATTCTGAGAGGGTAGCTTTTGTGTATGAGGGGCAGTATGAAAATGGTAAGGAAAGACAAAGAGTAGACTTGCTCTCTACAACTTTACCCAGTCATGGTAAAGCCACAATTCCCATAGCAGTCGCTCGGTATTCTACATTTGTAGGACAACTTCCCTTCTAAACTTTCTCCACTTCTGTAAGTACTAAATACTTCATGGTTAATGTGAATGGTTCTTGCCATACAAGATTAGGAGGAAATCCTGTGAGGAGGGAGCGACCCTTCACTGTTAGAACAGTCTATAGTTCCAAAAATTCTTTTTCCCTTCTTGATATATCTTTCCTCTTAACTCAGTTTGCATCTGTCTGCATTATCCTGGTCCTTTCTGATATGGAAAAGGAATGGATTTTAAATTTCCTTCAAAATGACAAAAATAAGAAGTTATATGCATACATGATATTATAGCAGGATGAATAACAAAAAAATAACAGGTTTATATGCAAAAATCACTATTTTATTTGAAATTTTGAATTGTATTATCAGATGGATGGGGTAGTTTTTGGTTTGCTTGCTTGTTTTTTTTTTTTAATTTTATTTTAATTCCAGTATAGTTAACACACAGTGTTACATTAGTTGCAGGTGTACAATATAATGATTCAACAATTCTATATGTTACTCAGTGCTCATCAAGATGAATGGTACTCTTGGGGCGCCTGGGTAGCTCAGTTGGTTGGGCGAAGGTCATGATCTCACAGTTTGTGAGTTCGAGCCCCGCGTCAGGCTCTGTGCTGATAGCTCACAGCCTGGAGCCTACTTCAGATTCTAGGTCTCCCCCTCTCTCTACCCCTCCCCTGCTCATGCTCTGTGTCTCTCTGTCTCTCAATAATAAATAAACATTAAAAAGCAACATGAATGGTACTCTTAATCCCCATCACCTATTTCACTCATCCCCCCACCCATCTCCCCTCTGGTCACCATCTGTTTGTTCTCTACAAAAGACCTCCCCCCCCCCCCCCCCGGCAAAAAGAAAGCAATCTTGGAAAATCTTGAAAAAGAAAAACAAAGCTGGAGGTGTCACAATTCTAGATTTCAAGATATACTACAAAGCCATAGTAATCAAAACGGTATTGCTGGCACAAAAATAGATACTTAGATCAATGGAACAGAACAGACAGCCCAGGGATAGATTTATATCTTTAGATAAGAAATCAGTTGTGAAGAGCTATCATACCTTTTCAAGGCACCTATCTGATACTAGTCCTTGTAATTTCACACACAAAATATTTTGGTACTCTTTAATTAATCTTTTTTACCAGCAGATAGTTACAATGGTAGCTTTCCCTCAAAATACTAGATAGCTTAAGTATTATAAGGTGGTAACATTATTATTAAAAGATATTTATGTAGGGGCACCTGGGTGGCTCAGTAGGTTGTATCTGACTTCGGCTCAGGTCATGATCTCATGGTCTGTGAGTCTGAGCCCTGCACTGGGCTCTGTGCTGACAGCTCTGAGCCTGGAACTGCTTTGGATTCTGTGTCTCCCTCTCTCTCTGCCCCTCCTCCCCCTCTCAAAAATGAATAAACATTAAAAAAAGCTATTTATGTAAAGTATAAGTAATGAGACAACATTTTTTAAGAAGTTACCACAATTTGTAGTATCTGAAATAATCCTGTCTTTCAAAATAATTACTTGGAATGGCTTGTACTTTCTCCAATGAAGCAATGCAAACAATTTTAGAATTTCATCATTCAAACTGCTGTTATAGCCAGTTTATGAAGCACAAATATAAACTGGTCTTATTATTTATTTATATTTGTGTTGCCTCTTCTTATACTTAAAAAAATCTTATCCATTTTGATCATGAAACTGGCTGAAAATCACTCCTGGAAGTCTCCAAAAATGCTATTATGATTTCAACACATATAAATTTTTCATCATTGAAGATATATAAGAAAATTATGGAATAAGACAGTCTATAAGATATTTCAAAAGGAACTTTGTGCTGTGGTAACATCATATATAAATCTTATTGAACAGGTAGGTTGTATTAAAATAAAAGACAGTCATCAAGGGGTGCCTGGGTGGCTTAGTCAGTTGAACATCCAACTCTTGATTTTGGCTCAGGTCAATATCAATGGTTGGTGAGTTTGAGCCTCACATAGGGCTCTGCACTGACAGTGTGGAACCTGCTTGGGATTATCTCTCTCTCCCTCCCCGCCCCCCCTTCTCCCTCTCGTTCTACTCCTCCCCCACATGTGCATGCTTGAGTTTTCTTTCTCTCTCTCTCTCTCTCACAAAATAGATAAACTTAAAAAAAGTCATCTAGAGAAACAAGAAACAAAATGAACTATTGGAACTACACCAAAATAAAAAAACTTCTGCAGAGCAAAGGAAACCATCAACAAAACAAATAGACAACCTACAGAATGGGTGAAGATATTTGCAAATCATACATCTGATAAGGCGTTAACACCCAGAATATATAGACAATTACACAACTCAACACCAAAAAACCAAATAATCCAATTAAAAATGGGCAGAGGACCTGAATAGATATTTTTTCCAAAGAAGATATACATATGGCCAAGAGACACATGAAAAGATGCGCAACATCACTAATCATGAGAGAAACGCAAATCAAAACCACGGTGAAATTTCACCCCACACCTATCAAAATGGTTAGAATCAAAAAGACAAGAAATAACAAATGTTGGCGAGGATGTGGGGAAAATGGAACCTCAGGCACTGTTGATGGGAATTAAGTTGGTGCAGCCACTGTGAAAAACAGTATGGATTAAAAGTTCTATTAAAAATAGAACTACCATATGACTCAGTAATCCCACTAGTGGGATTCACCCAAAGAAAATGACAATACGAATTCAAAAAGATATATGTACCATTGTGTTTACTGCAGCATTATTTACAATAGCCAAGATATGGAAGCAGTCCAAGGGTCCATCCATAGAGGAATGGGTAAAGAAGCTGAAAAAAATTAGGCTAATAAACTTGTGTTTTGAATTAATTCACAGTATTTTAACAGTTAATTTCAGTTAAAAGGGAAGACTCACTCTTTTTTAAAATTTGTTTATTTTGAGAGAGAGAGAGTGAGAGAGAGCAAGTATGAGCAAGAGAGGGCCCGTCAGAGAGACAGAGAGAGAGAATCCCAAGAAGGCTCCTTGCTGTAAGCACAGAGCCCGACATGGGGCTCGATGTGGGGCTCGATCTCACAAACTGTGAGATCATGACCTGAGCAGAAATCAAGAGGTAGTCAGTTAACTGACTGAACCACCCACGTGCCCCAAGACTCACTAACTCTTAAATCAGTAAAATTCAGTATGGTAAGCATTTGTCATGTGCCTTTTATGAGATAGGGAAACAACCTGTTTAAGATATGAAGATGGTTAAGGTAGGAGGCTTTATGTCTTTTGTGAAAGGCTTCTTGGGGAAAGCAATGTTTGGGCAAGAAAAAGGAGTTGGAGGCAAGAAATGGGAGGACATTGGAGACAGAGAAGCACAGACTCAGAAAACGGAGTGGTTGGAGCAGGAACAGAGATAGAAGGCTGCATCTGGAGGCAGAGGGGTGAGCTGGAGAAGGATGGAAGGGCTCTCAGAGTCTGGAAGAAAGGGAGATTCATCCTGCAGGCGATTAGGCTGCTCAGCAGGTGAGTGGCATGGTTAGATGGGGTGTTGTGAGGGATAGATGAGAAGAAACGAAGCCTCCTTCATGTTCTCTCTGTGCAGTTTTACCCTGTTGTACTACTGTATGCATTTTGAGAACCTCTGAAGATGCCTCTTGAGAATGGCTTTCGGAAATAGTTTGGAATGCAATGGGGCGTGCACCAAATAAACAAATCCAGGGGCCGGGGGCCAGGGTGGAGAATAATACAATAGGGCAGGCAACAGGTGCTGATGAGGAAAGTGACTGGAGACACGTTTAGAAGGTGAAATGAGCAGGACTTGTGGACTGATGAGAGCTGCTGGGTGAGGAAGTGGTGTAGAAGGAGGCTTAGGCGATGGAACCGTTCTGATGTTACCAACTCAAAGGGAGATCTAAAGGGGAGCATGCTTCATCTGGAGGCAGAGATGAGGGACCTAAGCTGGCCTGGGGGTGGGGGAGTGGGAGAGGTCAGAAAGGCTGTCTGGATGACTCAACACGGGAGCAGAGTTAGCACTTAGTGTATCAAACCATCCCATCTCTCATTGGTTGTTGTGTACAGTTGTGATTCTACATAAATCCATGACCTGCAGGGATCTGAGGCACTTTCGACCTCCTAGGTCACAAGTAAACAGATGCACGAAGTTTACTAGCCAGGCAGTTAAATGCAGCTTCTCACTAGCTGCTCTGCACCGATTTCTTATTTAAGGGATCCTTTTAGAGGACATTCTTGGTTAGTTTGGATTTTTTAAAAATTTTAAACAAACCTTCAGTTTATGGATTCGTAAACTACCATTGCATCACTCCAGAGAATGGTGCCAGACATGAAGACTTTCTACGTGACTGGACAGGTATAAACACAGAAACCCTCAAGCACTAAATAGCTTCTCTGGGCTAATTTGTACCACCCTCAGTTAAAACATGTAACTCTGAACCCCTAATGCATCACGTTGTGGGGGATGCGGGCATCCGTGTCTGTCATATTTTGGGCCTCCCTGATGGTGTGTTACACGTGGTATGTGATTCCTTTCTTGTTTCCTCTGCTAGACATTGGAGAAGCTTGGCGCTGGCCCAGACTTACGTTTCATACGAGGCTGAGTGACAATTCGGCCCTTTTGATCCTACAGTGATAATCGCAGGCATGACGCCGAGGGTATAGGGTTGTCGTAAGGATTGCATTGGACAATTCGAGTAAAGAACTTAGCATGGTGCCTGGCTCACGGTCAGGAGCCACCAATTATTATTTTCCAGGTATGCTGAGTTCAGTTCCTGGTTCAGAGGTCAGTTGTCAGAGACTGGAAGATGCACTACAGTTTATCATGAAGAATTTGTCTAAGTAGTGACTTGGAGGAACATACAGAAGAAAAACTACTGTTTGAGAGATATTTCCTTTAACATGTCCTTCCCCCTGACCCCTTCCCCCCACCCCCCACCTACCTGTTGAGAGAAACAGGATCTAGCTGACTGTTCTGTGTAACCAAATGAAGGACCTTCAAAAACCGCCGTGGGTAGTTTGAGAACTTCCCGCAGGAACTGATCATATCGTCCATAAACCATCACCCCACTGGAGTCAGAAATCATTGAGAAAATATCTGACGGAAGGGAAAAGGAAAGATATTTATTCATCACTTAAATATTCCCCGCTGTTTCAGTGCACCATATCTGCTGCAAATAACCGAAAATGTAGCAGAATAAGTAATTTTTTTATGAAAGAGTAACATAAAGGTTAATTGTTATGCTGAAGTATTCCTGGCATTGTGTTTCCTTTGGTGTCTTTTAGGTAGCTGATTCTGGAACACAGCATTGTGTTGGATAAAATTAGCATATTTTGATAAGACAGAGAATATCCCATTTTTATTTTAAGGTCAATTATCAACTCATACATCACTCAATGGAAGGAATTTTTGTATATGTGAGGAATCTGCTGACCTCATTGAAACACACAATGAACATTTTCTACAACAATGGGGTATGTATGTATGTATCTAGCTAGCTATTTGCCCATCTATATTATCACAAAAACCTTTGAGTTTTGGTTTAGGGTACTGAAAAATGAAAGATGCAATGGGGATAAGAACATAATGAAAACACTTGATTAACTTCCCACAGAAGCAGAAAACTTTCTATAAATCACAGTGTGCTAGGTGGAAGGTACGTACTTGATTTACAGGGAAGGGTCTTTTGACTCACGCAGTGGAGGGGAAGCCTGGCCTTGGGGAAGATCAATGAGGTAAAGTCAGAGTCCCAGACAGAGCCCGTGTCTTCATTGAACCTCTGTTCTTCCGCTTCTGCCACTACGGGCACTTAGTGATATTAATGGCATAATTTCTCAAGGTACTTTATAATTCCTCTGTGGAAGTCACTATGGTCATGAAAGCGTCTGCTATCGTAGTTTGTCACTGTGCGAGACTGTGACTAGGAGGGTACAGCTGTTGGGACAAACTGTTGTAAATTCAACATGCTGCCTCTGTTCAGTTTGGGCTTAATGTCTCAAGGTCAAAATGCAGTGTGGGGACATGGTTTTTACACTGCAGTCAGATGTTAAGCACATTACAGGCTTTAGCTGGATTATGTTTTGAGGCTGTGAATTGGCGCTCATTTCCTTCAAATACTCCAGTTCTAAAGGATTTCTACTGTTTCAAATAGTTTATCAATTATGAGGCTAAAGAAAATTCACCCAAGCAACAAAATTAATGTTGTTTTCATTCGCCTTCACAACTGTTAACTTGGTGAATTTTCTCTTATGTTTCATTTTAACGGATTAAAAAAAAAAAAAAAAGCAAAAGAAAGAAAGAAAAGAAAAAAAGTTGCCCAAAGCAAAATACTCTTATGTAATCCCATATATAGAAACTCAAGAATTCCAATAAAAAGAGGGAAAAGGAAACCCAGGAAAAGTAAGTGGACTTTCTTATAGGAGCGTAGGAGCTGACACCTTGTGTGTTTTTAGACAGGTTGGTTAACTACAATTGGGACATCCTGACCATCTTCTGGGCTTTATTTCTAGGGCAGGACACAGTTTTGAAAAGTAGCCTAGGCCTTTCAAATCTCCCACTGAAAAAATTTAGACAACATTTCTAACTAGAGCAAAGGCAGAAGGAGTACCAACACTGACCTTTCACAAACTTGAAGCTCATATGAAACTCCTTTGTGTTGATGAAGTTTTGCTAAGCAATAGCCGAACTAGGGCTAGGTCACTGGGATTAATGGGACGTGGCTGTTAATGGCCACTCTGGTTTTTAAAAATAAACGAGGGAACTCTGAGGAAGCTATCAAAATATGTGTGTACCTGAGTCCTGGGCTTTCTGTTTTATATATATATTGTTATATGACTATATATATATATATATATATATATATATATATACACACACACACACACATATGTATATAGCCATATATATTATGCAATATGCTGATAATATGTAATATATGTGTACGTAATAAAATATAAGGCTACTTCAAAGATTAAATTAGTTAATGGATGACAAGCATGCAGATGTAAAAGACACAGAATAGTGCTTGGCCCCTAGTACGCAGTACAGAAATGTTAGTTACTTTTACTATTGATTTCTTTTCACGTTTTTTCTGTCATTTACTTCATATGCTTAGACACTGCCTCCCCAATGGGATTGCTCTGTAATGTTCCCAATCATACTCTAAATCACCACTGTGATTTAGACACATACAATAATAGATTAGAAGAATTTACATTCATTGATTCATTCAACTAAAATTCACTTAGCACATACTAAATGTGTAAAATTGTGCTAAGCAATGAAGGTACAGAAAAATCAGGACATAGTTCTTTTTTTGTATTTATTTTTTTAGTGAATTAAAACAAAATTTTATTTTTAAATGGTATCAAACTTAACAAAAAATTGCAAGAATAAGAGTACTCCAAAGGACACTCACATGCCCTTTATCCAGATTCATCTATTAACACTTTATTCCATTTATTTTATCATTCTATCATCTATCTATCCATCTATCATCTGTCTACATCTACTTGTCCGTGTGTACATATGTATGTACAAACACGTTTTCTGAATTGAGACTAATTTGCATATATCATGGCCTTTACCTCTGAACACGGCCGTGGGTCCTCCCTAAGAATAAGGGTATGTCCTTTTATGAGACTACAGCAAGGGTTAGCAAACTTTTTTGGTAAAGGGCCAGATAGTAATATTTTAGGTTTTGTGGACCACACATGGTCTCTGTCACACGTTCCTCTTTGTACTTTATACAACCCTTTAAAAATGGGAAAACTATTCTTAGCTGATGGGCCATAGCGTGTTGACCCTGGATTACAGTGTAGTTATCCACTTCAGTATATGTAACATTGATACGCTAATCTTATCTAATATTATCTAGCCTACTGGCCATATTCCAATTTTGTGAATTGGTCAGTGACAGGGCATAGATTTTGACCTCTGGGAGGTCCCAGTCCCCTGGGGATACAGAGACATGCTTACATAGTGCATCATATGACATCATAAATTGTAACACGGTGGCGTGAATACCAGAACAGTAGGGTGTACAGGAGGCAGCAAGGGTTCAAAGAGGGTTTCCAGAGTGAGGAGTGGGTCAGGGAAGACTTCCTTTCACAGGTGACTTTTAGGTCTTCTTAGGTGATAGAGGTGGCTTCTAGGCCAAGTATAAAGGACAATCAGGGGCCAGTGAAGCTTTAGGAAATAGCACCAGGATGTGCACAGGCATGCTCAAGCATGATGCACTCAAGCTCTGCAAGTAGTTCGTTGTCAAGGGGCCTTGGGTGCACATAAGGGCTCGGTGGGAGATGAGGCAGAGATATGAAGAGCTTCTAGCCTCTTCTAAGGAATTTAGGTGGTGTCCAGGAGATGTTGGGGAGATACTAAAGACTTAAGGCAGGCCAGTGAGTCAGAAATATTACCGCGGAGATAGGTGTGGAGGCAAAACAACCAGTTCCGTTATAGAAACTCAACAAATCCACGGTGTTTGCTATAATGCTGGTCTTTTAAACAAAACCAAACAAGCCCTCCTCAGAAGCTTTAGAACAGCACCTGATTTTCTAGGTTAATGGCATTAAATTCAGAATTCCTTATGGTTCTTAGGACTATCTGGGAGCCCAGAGAAAGAAGCATAAACAGGTGCTCCAACTCATGACAACAATAGCTTATAACTGGACCAAGAACAATTTGACAGAAACAGGTATTTTATTCCGTCAAGTTTACGTTTAGGTCCGTGTGTGCTATGGCTGCAGGGGGCGCCCTCACACTCTAAGCAGCTCGGAGGCATGCAGTGGACACCCTGCACAATTGGTTCCTGGTGGCCCTGAGCACTGGAAATGGTGATGCAACATGGAGTTGTTGTCCTTTCTAATGCATTTTAAAGCACTTTGAAAAATTCAGTTGAAAATTTTCTGTTTTCTGCTTTTTGCTTTCTCAAATTCCTAATTTGTTTTCAGCAATTACTCTTGCCCCACACTCACCGGCAGGGGCTAGTTGGAACAAACTAAATATCCTTCATCCCTATGCACAAAAACAGAAAAATTGCCAGACAAGCACAGCTGGCCTATTGGCTGAAGCAAATTAGAACTTAAAGAAGGGAAAACAAAAACCCTCAAATCCTGAGAAATTCCATATCCTTTCATTTGATTTTTTCTTTTTGACAAAAGCAATGCAGAAAATCATTACTTCGCCTGTTTTATCATTAAGTGCAGCCGAAGCCGGCAAAAGAAGACCAGAGAAAACAGAATCCTGCTCGGCAAGAGTCAGCCACTGTGGTCTATGGGCAGATTTGCCTATATTTGCATATTTAGTTAATAGTTACCACTGAAATTAAAAATATCGGTGACTCAAGATATGCATTTTTGACTATTAACATTTTGGAGAGATTCTTCCAACCAAACTGCTTTCAGTTAAATTGTTTTTATCAAAGTGCTCTCAATCGACTAACCAGAATACCACTAAAACCTTCCTGGGATTAAGTACACAAAGAGTCACTCCTGAGCCCCAGAGCTGGGGGCATATTAGGCTGTGATTCAGGTCCACTGCTCTGGGAGAGGGCAATGTGATATATCTCAAGATCGCACTCTCTGTTTTTGTGGTTCTACAGAAGTTGTGACACCGAAACTTATTTCCGCAGACTGGAGAACATAGTTTACTCCCAGTGAGACTCATGTGTTTAACTTCTTTCACTGTGCTGAAAAGGATTTACTTTGGCCACAGATAGCATGCATGCTTTGCTCACTGATGGTGGGGTGAGGAGAAAGCACCCTAGCAATTACATTGTTTGCTTTGAATTCCTGGATGTGCCGGGTTTTGACATTTGGTGAAGATCTGCTCAGAAACTTAGTTACCTTGAGCTTAACTCTGCAGACACAGGTTGCTTGTTTACCTAACGACCATTCCCTTTGTCTTTATTGGCCCCAAGTTTCTTCCCAGGCTAAGAAGGGAAAGCAGAGGTCTTTCCCAGCCCAGGGGGCAGAGGTGGGCTCCTCCCTCACCATCATGGGCACCCCTTTCTTGTTACCAGTAACTGGTGTAGCAACTGGTTTCTGATGCCACACTGGGGGCTGGGGGCCTCTGGAGTGAGATGGGACTCTTGAGATTGCAGTATCCTTTTTCCCCCAGCAGAGGGACAAAATCTGACACTGAGGAAGCCTGAATGGAGAGATGGACAGCACTGTGAACCTTGCTGGCACAGCATTAATTAGCCTGGTTCATGCAAGGCCCCAAGGACCCCAAGGAAGGTCAGAAAACTGGTTCTCTTAGTTAAGTTCCTCAAACGTGTTTTAATATGGAATCTTTTTGTCTATGTGCCTATTAATATAACATTGAGTAAGTATTTGGAAATGTTTCTCAAGACTTAAAAAAAAAGTATCTGATGTCCTCAGCATAAGTGGCCAATCATGACATGAGATCATCAGGCAAGGCCTTCAAGATTTTTTCCTCTGCCCTGGTTCATTTCGCTAAACTTTCTCCTCTCAGCCGAACCCCGAAGGAAATGCTTCCTGGATTACTCTGGAGCTATGCTTCAAAAAAGGACATTGGGGGGAGCCTGGGTGGCTCAGTTGGTTAAGCGTCCCACTTCGGCTCAGGTCACGATCTCACAGTTCATGAGTTCGAGCCCTGCGTCGGGCTCTGTGCTGACAGCTCAGAGCCTGGAGCCTGCTTCACATTCTGTGTCTCCCTCTCTCTCTCTGCGCCTTCCCTGCTCATGCTGTGTCTCTCTCTGTCTCAAAAATAAATAAACATTAACAAATTTTTTTTTTTTTTAAAAAGGACATTGGTCCCATCACCTTCTCATTTCACTACTATCCTCAATTAAGCACTGAGGCAGATAGTTTTTAATTTTCAAAATCTCTTTCGGGATAACTAAAGAGAAACTAAACTCTCCCTTGTCAGGTCTGCTTGGGCTTCTCTGAATCCTTACTTCACTTGGCTCGTCCATGAAAGGAGGTTCCCAGGGTGAGGGGAGATGTGTGGTTGTGGGGTTTCCATGTGCCTTCCACCACTTATCTACTGGCCCAATGACAGAACTCTGCTGTGCAGCATGTCTGGGGAAATTCCAGAGGATTTTTTTTTTTCTTTCTGTATCTTCCTTCATTTTTCAGTCTTGGTGCCTCAAGAAGCAAGAGATCACACTCAAAAGCTGACAGGCAGCAGGTGAGAAAAGAGCCTGGAGGCGGCGAATCACAGATGATTAGAGCCGGGAGGGAACCTCCAGGTGTCTAACAAAATCCCCAAGTTTGGGACAGAGATGGAAGCTGAGGACTAAAGAAGTGAGGTAATGTCCACAGAATAACTCAGCCAATTAGTCACATGGCTGGGCTTGCAAGCTGGGGTTCCCGGTTCCATGACAGTGCTCCTTTCCCACACAGCATTACAGCCCAAACTCATAATATTTCAGGTAAGGGAAAGGGGTTAAGTGGAAATTTTTCTTTTAAACACTGCATCACTTAAAAATAGTTAGAAATGAAAATTCTTGCCCCCTCGTCCCACCTTCGGTCTTCTGAATCAAAAACTCTGGGAGTGGTACCCAGAAATCTGTAGTTTAAAAAGCTCTCCAGATGATTCTATAGATCCACAAATTTCAGAACCACTAGAGAAAAAAAAAAGTCACGTTCAAATCCTGGTGCCATCTCAACTATAATGACTTCATTCTACCCGAGTCTCAGCTTCTTTACCTAAAGCAAACAAAATGCCTGTGTTTTCTTGGTTAAAAAACTACCACATTTAGCGACAAAATGTACATAAAAGGCCCACAATCACTTGATGCACCCTAGCTATCACGTTTTTATTGGAATCCAGTTAATTCTCAGTCTATAGCGTCTCTGTGTGATTCTTATGCCTGTAACCCTGGCAATGTCTATTTTGGAACCTTCGGAATTCCCAGTGACTTGAACAGCACCGGCTGAGAATAATGAGGAAATGTGCCAGGAGTCTTGGCTTTGGATTACCTAAAAAAAGAAGGCTTCCGACATGGCCTTCATGTCCCTGTGACGATAGACTTATACCTGTGAGGCAGCACAGTACAATCAACTTGAAAGAATATATATCTTACTTTAATATTACAAAAAGCCTAGTGGGTGATAGTCAACAGGTTGTAACATACTAATCCATAAGTAGAAGGAAAATATTAATATCATTAACATTTACCTAATATGAAAATATTTCTTTGACACAATGCAAAGATCCATGAAGATTGTATCTCAAGTAGCTCTCGTAGAATGAGGAAAGTCAAAGTGGGTGGCAGGACACAGAGGAAATGGGGAAAGGAGAATGGTATACGGGAGGGATCGGCGAAGAGAGACACAAAGAATAACTTACATCTTAATTTGTCCATGATCTTCCCTCCACACAACGTGGCTAAAGCCATTTTGACAGCAAATACTGAAATTTTACCATGGCCTTCCCTGTTTAATAACAGAAAAAAAAAAAAAAAAAAAAAGATGTCATTTGGAGAACTTCCAGTAATGCGATTTGACATTTTCTGTTCTGTAGAAATCATAGGACACCGTAGCTGCATACATTATGTGAACATAACCATTTTAGAAAAGACCATGAATACAATTGAACACAAGTTTCTGAAAAGCTGACTATTCAATGTTTCATTTTTTCAAGAGAGAGCAGAATCTTCAAGTTATTCTTTGTCTATGTCACTTGTTCAAAGCATGAGCTGGCAGCTAGAGGGATATGTACTATTTAGCCATGGATTACAATTACAGAACATGATTTTCACTTGGGGTTTCATAAAATAATTTTATGCATGATGATTCCACAGTCTCCACAATTTAATTAAACATGGTTTCAGGAAAAAAAAAATTTGGTAGGAGAATTCCTGAATTTTATTAGAGTAACTATGGGGATTTTTCCATCACACCTTTTTTTTCTTCACCCATCATTTCCTACCCACAAGCTGTGTTTGTGTGATACATTTACTTTCCAAAGAGAGTTGATATTTTAAAGGGGCCAAAGTAAGAGCTCTGTTTGAGCTCCTTCTACCAAATTGACATTAGAGCTGCCAAATCTTCATCGATTCAGGAAGTGTAACTGACTTGTCCTTCACAAACTGTGATATAAAGGGCACACTGTAAGAAGTATAATATTTCAGCTAAATGATTTTGCAGCTGGGATAAACCGTTCGTTCTTGTATCCTTGGAATCAGAAAGTGTATCACATTAGTAACTCATTTCTTTGATAGTTGCTCCTCTTAAGAATGATCAACAGAGTTATTTTAAATAATAATGTGGCTTAAACGTAAGTAAAGTCAGTACTGACAAGGGTTTAATGTATAGAATAAATCATTTATATGACTAAGATCCGTATATATGACATTTTAGAGGAATAAGGTGCAATAAACAATTGTGTCTTTGTTCCTTATTAGACTCCAGAGATAGATGATGTTATTCATCCTTGCTGCTGTCATTCTTAGCATAGTAAGTACCTCAAATACAGCCAGCCAGAATGTGAAAGTGACTGAGCCCTATGCTGTTTGCTCTCCCGTTTATATTTCTAAGCCTAAGCACCAGATCTGTGTAATTAGTTATTGGATACCTCATGTCAAACTAAGTATGTTCAAAGTAGAGCTCGTTATCCTTACAAAGCCCTCCCATAATACTCAGACCAACCCACTACTATCTGCTTCTGGTTGTTAGTCCCTCTTCTGGTTGTCAGACTCACCATGCACCTAGTTACCCAAAAATGAACTCTGGAGAAGGGGTTAACCTTGACTTTGTTCTCTTCCTTAATTCACCACCACCTGAAATGTGTGAGTGACTCAAATATACGTCTGAACTGTACATTAAGGCCATTCCCTGCTTTCCGTTCCAACCGCCATTGCTTTATCAGCTCTTGCTGGAACACTGTAATAATTTCTTAAATGATCTCTCTGCTTGCACACTCACATCACAAAATCGACCATATTATTTTTTTTTTTATGTTTACTTTTGAGAGAGAAAAGAGAGAGAGACAGTATGCGAGCGGGGGGAGGGGGGGCGGTGCTGAGAGAGAGGGAATCATGGAATCCGAAGCAGGCTCCAGGCTCTGAGCTGGCAGCACAGAGTTCAACGTGGGGCTCGAAGCCACAACGGAGAGATCGTGACCTGAGCCGAAGTCGGATGCTCAATCAACTGAGCCACCCAGGCACCCTGATGATATTATTTCATTATTTAAAACTCTAATTGCTTCCGTTTGCCTACAGGCTACGATTACAAGTTTATCTGTGTTCTCCAGTCTTCCCTGCTACCATTTCTGTTGAACCTCACTCCATAGTCCCGTGTTTAATGCCCCTGCCCTTCCTACCACCTTTTGCCCAGGACTCTGTCACCTGTTCATCAAAGACTCAGCTCCATATATCATCACTCCATTTGCTCTGAAAACAGCTTTTCCCCTGGATGTGCAGGCAAATGCTCTTCCCTCCACTTCTACTTACTATTTGGCACCTATCACACTGAGTGACCTTTGTTTATTTACATATCTACATGTAATTTGACCCCACACTGTGAGATTCCTGGGGGCAGAGACCATATATGTCTTCTCAATTAGTTGAATTCCTACAGCCTTGTACTTCATCTCCCCCATAATTAGTGAACAATATATTTCTTATATTAATTAATGACTATTAATCTTTATGACAGGTGCCCCTAGAATTTCAAATGGCCACTCATTTAGTTGTTTGCTAATTTGGGAGCAGGTAGCTGTAATAAAAACGCGATGCTTTTGTCAAAAAAAAAAACCTCATTCAGAATTATTCCATGTGTATTGTATTCCCAACTGCATGGATAACTTGAAGTATCAAAAATTTATTCTAGGAAATCATTAGTTCCCTTTCCTAAGCTGAAACATGGTTCAAATTATGAGAACAGGGAAATCTACAAAATGTGGAAGAACAGGAGAAATGCCAATGATAAGGTTTTCTCCAAAATGCAGAGAAATTGAGGAGCATTATATGTGAGATTTCAAGAGCAATACAAGTTTCTTTCAATGAATCAGAGAGAACAATTTAACTCAAGAAAGAGGATAGACCACAGATAATGATGGAACAGAGAGTTCTCCACAGGATGAAATGATGATAGCTCACAGATGAATTCTTAAGCCTTAGCTTTTAATGAAGAAGATCCTAGGGAGATCGCCAGTTCTGTATTGTTCTTGGAAATGCAAGATTAATGCTATTACATCCAGGAGTGGTTGTATCAGAGCTGTTCTGCCAAATTGACACAATAAATCTAGATAAATCACCAAGTGGAGGGCAGCTCAATGAGAGTTTTGCAGGAACTCAAGGGTGAAATTAGGCCACTGGAATGTATTGTTATGCAAGCCACTGTGCCATATTGCAAAGGTGACCCTGGTCACAAAGAAGGATTCAGGGGGCATGCAGGAATGTAGATCTCCATAAGCACACCAATATTGGGTGAATTTAGACCTTGCTCAGCCCTAGCAGTGGATAAATCTTGAAGGAATTTAAGGAGTGAGTGGAGACGAATGATGTCACAATGGAAAAGGGGGACACACCAAGGACTTAAATACAAATGGATCTTTTTAAAGATCATTTTCAGTAGATAAAACAGGATGAAGAAAAGGGTTGGGGAGAGAGATTTTCTAAAGACGTTTGACAAGATTCCACACCGAGGGCCATTACTTAAACTCATCTTGGGATCAGGGTCCTGTGTGTGTGTGTGTGTGTGTGTGTGAGAGAGAGAGAGAGAGAGAGAGAGAGAGAGAGAGAGAGAGAAAGTGGCGTTAACAATGCAAGTAAGGAGTAGGGAAACATCGGTGCACCCCGAGGGGAGAAGTACAAGAGTTGTGCTCATCAGGAATCATCCCCAACGGGGCCGTGTGATTCACAAACAGATCGGGAAATCCCTTAAGTATCTAGGAAGTGGAAAGTCAAGCTCAGGAGGATGGATAACAGGAAACTCCCAGGAGTCTAGTGCAAACCAGCAGGAAAGCAGCATATTGTTCCAAAGTGAGTCTGCACATGCAATGCCTCTAGGAGTAAAGCAGTAAAACTGCCCATATGGAATGTTGGCCGTCGGCCACAATTCCGGAAGAAGACCTGCCAAAGTGTACTGAGGATGAAAAACGTAGATTGTCCCTAATGCTGCAGGCCAAACAGCCTTGGAACGGCAACACTAGGAAGAGTGCTAGAAAAAGTCTATGCTTTTGTTTGTACTAAGAGCTATGGCAGCACATCTCCAACTTCATGTGTGCCTTTTAAAAAAAAAAAAAAATTATGTTTACTTATTTTTGAAAGAAAGAGCATGAGCCGGGGAGGGGCAGAGAGAGAGGGAGATACAAAATCCAAAGCAGGCTCTAGGCTCTGAGCTGTCAGCACAGAACTCAAGGACCTTGAGATCATGACTTGAGCTGAAGTCAGACGCTTAACTGACTGAGCCACCCACGTTTCCCCACGTGCAGTTCTAATTGCCATCTAAAGAAAGAGCAGAGCCAGGTATGTTTGCGAATACTGCATGCAGTATACAGTGTATCTATCAGAACCGTCCACTTGATGGGTGGGCTGGGCCTTCGAATCAATGACAAGACTGACAATGAGCCATTCTTGGTGGAGAAAAGTTGCTAGTGCAGTTAACTGATTGGTAGTGTAGAAGGTACAGCAAAAACTTTAAAGTGAAATGCACTATTGGCCTATCATTTTTTGTTTAAAAAATTGTACTTTTAAAGTAAAAATTTTATTTTCATATTTTCCCTTTTAATGTAGAGCAGGAACACAATGCATAATACACGCTTTCCTCTTTTTTTCCCACTATTTGGTTTTTAGCAGAATGGAATATATTCTATTTTTTTAGGCCAATCAGCCGGAAGCTTTTGCCAATACAAACTTTACTTTCCTATTTAGCTTGAGGTAAAAAACTACCCAATTAAATTGCTATGCTGGTGCGTAATTAACACCTTGAAAGGTATTTAAGACAATCAGAAAATTAGCAAAAGTGCAAACTGAAATTGCTTTATAAATCAAGGTTTCCTTAAATCTTTTATTTCCCTTATACTTTGTTTTTTCACTCTGAAAACTTCCAAATTTTCCTAAGAGGTAACCAATTAAAATGGAAACAAGAGGGGCGCCTGGGTGGCTCAGTTATTTAAGCATCTGACTCTTGTTTTCAGCTCAGGTCATGATCTCATGGTTCATGAGATTGAGCTCCATGTTGGGGTCTGTGCTGGCAGGATGGAGCCTGCTTGGGATTCTCTCTCTCTCTCACCCTCCTACCCTCCCCCCTTCAAAATAAATAAATAAACATCTTAAAAATATTAAAAAATGGAAATAACAAAACACCCTTTAGTTAAAATATATACAGAGATTTGTAGAGTGTCTGTCTTAAAAACATACATTACTTTAAGGTTTGACTCATTCATCATAATAAAAAGTGACTAACCATTACACTGGGCTTTTTTCATGACCTCAAAAAGAGAGAAACTGATTTCTTTTAACTAAGAAGGTATTAGTTTTAGGGAAAAGTTGTCTGGGAGGGAAAATCTGCTTTTGACAAGAAGGAAAAACAACAAATAGATATTGATAGGTCTGAGATGCTAGGCTGAATTCAGAACAGAATGTAAATTTTCTCCAAGTTGCCAAGTGAGTTTCCTGTTTGAAATTAGAGAATCTCATGATAAATTTTAAGTCCTTGAAAGTGAGATTTGGATTCTGACTCTATTTGGAACAGGCTGATGGAATTATTTTTCTATTTGAGAGCACAGAAACCAGAAGCTCTTCTTTTACCAACATATTTCACAAAAACATTTGGTAAGCATTTTGATGAGCACAGAACTCAACTTTCTCTTTCTCGCACATTTTGGTAGCTTAATTAACGGAGAAAATTGTTTCCTCCTCTTTCTTCCAAAACACGCCTCTATCGTAACTCATTTCTTTATCTGGGCGTCATTTTGTTCATATGGATCACTCATTTCATAACTCAACAATTATTTATTGACCATGTCTCACAGGTTGGGGATCTAATGATGAATAAGGTATGGCTCCCACCCTCAGTTTGCTCATAGTTTATTGGAGAAAAAGAATCAAAACTCACTAATATTTTTTTTAGAGTTTATTTATTTTGAAAGAGAGAGAGACAGTGGGAGAGGGGCAAATAGAGAGGAAGAGAGAGAGAAGCCCAAGCAGGCTCCGTACTGTCAGTACAAAGCCCAGTGAGGGGCTTGAACTCACGAACTGTGAGACTGTGACCTGAGCTGAAGTCAGACACCTAACGACAGAGCTCTCAGGCACCCCGACACCGGTTAGTTTTAATACAGCATGTTTTTCAGAGGGTAGGGACCTCACCCCACTCATCTTTCATCCCCAGCCTATCATGGCACCCAGTGCAAAGCAAGCTCTTAATATACGTTAGTTAAGTTAATGGATGCACACGTGAAAAGAATTTTTTTTTTCGATTTACCACTTAAGTTTTATATTGAGAAATACTAAAATGCTTGAGAAAAATCATGAAGATTGGCCTTACAGTCCCTAATATTAGGTTGTGCGGTCATGTGACACCTTGAATTTGGAAGTAAGCACATACATAATTACTCTTATTTGGGGGATGATGAAGTTAACATGTGCACAGATAGAAATCCCTTAATTGGCTGTGGCATCTCTTTGGCCTTCCCATCATGTTAGCAAAACATTTGGGGAAAGAATTCGTCATAACACCTGGCGACGCGAGTTTGCCAGGAGTTTCTCCAGCATGGAAGGAGGCAATACTGTGGACATATCTCCTTTACCCCTATGAAACTCTTTTTGCCACTCACGCAAAGTATAAGTCTGACATAAAGGCAAGTGACATTAAGAATGTTCATTTTATCTACAATTGTAGAAATTCTTTAGAGAGAGTCTATTTTCGTGACAAGCAGGAACCTTGAAACAAAGTATTTTCTACTAGAACAAAATTTTAGCGATTAGAGGAGAATGTTCTGTGGAAGTCTTGAGTTTAAGATGTGGTACAAAAGAAAATCACCAAGCAAACACTATGTTAAATATCTAGTTCTAGCCGTATAGACAATAAAAAGAAAAAAGAACGTTTGGTTTTATAGACCTCGTCTCTTTTTCCTTTGCTCTCACACAACCACACAGCCTCAAATGTGAACCATCCATTTCACTGGTGCGCAGAGAAAGGGCTGTGTACTTTGTACCACATCTTGCATTAAACATCAAAATTATTTTTTAAACTCAAAAGGCAGACGGATTTGGGCAGAGTTCCAGAATATTTTATATCGACGAGTCTGAAATAGTGCTGTGGTACCTTTCATAGCATTGGAGGGGGTGTGTGGGGAAGCTCAGGAGTGGGAATGGATGTTCAAATGGCTCAGCAAGGTGCAATACGTCAAACAGAGGATTCTGTATTCTCTGTGAAAGACTATTATATGATAGATTTGGAATTCTGGATGGCTGTCATAAAACTGACTCTAAATCTACAATGTAATATGTGTTAAGTCCAAATATTTCCTTCACATACACTCTGTCAGACATGTCTGAGTACCACAAACTGGAAAGGTTAGGAATGTGGGCATCATAAAACTATCCTGTAAAAGCTGGGTAAGTTTGGGGGGAAAAGTACCTTAATTTCTCATTTAAAAATGTAATAGAAAGCATGAATACAGCTGAACTTACACTGATGCCTGAAACAAATGATTCTTTTTCCCCACTGACCTCACCTAGTGTGACACTGTATTACTTACACGCTGTGTAACCTCCACATGTCCCAGCCGTATCGCTTACTCAACCTGAAAAGTTATAATCCCTTAGTGCCCAACCAGTAGGACTGTGGGCAAACAAATGGTATTAGCTATTACTACAATGAGTAATATGATTACTAATTACATTAGTACATAATCACTATTAGTATATATAATTACTGATTACATTAGCATATTATTACTATCATTGGAGAACTGGCTTTAAGAATATAGCGTGACACCTGAGAAGAGGAACACCACCATTCTTTTTAATCTTTATCCTTGTCCTCCTATGAGATTCGCATGGCTGAATATATGTGAAAATAACATTTGCTAAAAACAAGGCCACTGTCACCTAATCTACCTTAGGAAGAATTTCCCTAAGAAAGAAGATTCTAGTGAATTGAAATGAGATTAAGTCAACAGACTAAAGTTGTTGTTCATGTTTCCCAAGAAATGAAGAAGGGAGTACGAGAACTACAGGGAAGTCTTTTGTGAAAATAGGATACTCCCACACTAGTAGTCACAGCCATCTGTTTTCTTCTCTTGTGGAACAGAAGTAAAAATAGAGGGTATGAATCTAGGTGACAGAGCAAACCTGGACTCCCTAGTCTTGGTAATATATTAGAGATTAAGGAGGACTTAGTTTCAGAAAAAGAATGAAAAGAAATTAGTGTGTTGAGCTAAGAAAAGTCAATCTTTGATCTTTATTCATTCATTCATTCATTTGTAAATTCATTATGAGCTGGACATTGTCTCAGGTGCTGTGTATACAAAGAGTAAGCCATGGTCCCACTGTATAGTAGCTTGTGGGAGGCAGTCATATAAATAGGAAGACATGCACCATAAAAGAATAACAAAATCATTTGAAAGGAACAGTAGGACCTGGGGAAGAGGGGGGTCAACTCAGCCATGAGAGGTGAAGGGCTTCACAGAGGATCAGTTTGTGACCCCATCTCTTTGAAAGGTCAATATAGACTTTTAAGAATTAGTGTCAAGGTCACAATTATACCTCAATAAAGCTGTTGAAAAAAATTATTGTCATCTTGTAACTTTCTGCGATGTTGTTTTTCTTTTGTTACTCTCAGTTTTCCTAAAAAATAATAGTTAACAGTGGGAAGAAAAGCTGCCTCCAGGTTGTTAGCAAATAAGGGAAAGAGGCAGGCTAATTCCTGGGGTGTGCAGAAGAAAAGAGATGAGATACAGAGACTGGCTCTGGCTGTTTTCTAATTCTTCTTCACTCTCAGTCCCTCATCCCCGATTTTGACACCTTTCCCACCCTTCCCAGGTACACCTGTCATTTTCCTAGGGACTCTGGAGGAGACAGTGTCTGGGATGGAAAGGTCTGCTTAGAAGTTGATTGGTCATCGACCACTGGTTGACTCTTGCTAGGATGCAGCCATTTTTAGGAGGAAAGTCAGGAAAAACAAACATCTTCTAGACTCAAGGGACTGATATTCAGAGACAGAATGGCAAACAAAAGCATAGTCTCTGGGCATGAATCCTAGCTCCTAACATTCTAGAAATCATCCTACATCTGTAGCAATGCACTCTATCTTCTAAGAGGCTGAGTTGGTGGAGAAACCTTGCAACCAGGAAGCTAGCTGTGGTCTGCAGTGAGCATGTCTGGGGGAGGACTGAGACGCAGGTGTTTCTCTGGGGAGAGGAGGGAAAGAGTGATATTTTGGGGGAGGTATGGTTGCGAGAAGGCAAGTCTGGTTCTCAAGGATACAGGCAAGTGCAGTGGGCTTTGAACCTCATTTCAGGTTACCATATTCATGGAAGACTCCACCAGCTGGGTCTGGTGAATCTGAAGGCATTGCCAAAATAATGACCAAGTTTCTCTGAATGCAAGTTCTTATTTTCAGTCTTCGTGAATTTAAATTGCTATACTGTCCTTCCTTCAAAAAAAATATACACACATATATAATCTCTTTAGAATGAAAGTTTAAATTTTTATTTTAGACTTTTTTTTGGTTTTTTTTAAATGTTCATTCAAATTACAGCAAATGAGAAAATCTCCCAAATGTTTCAGTGATTCTATAAGAGCAACAGCATATCCTTGATGTACTAGGCTCATTCACGTCTACCAAAATGCAGAAGGCTCCCTTAAATGCTTGGGTTCTGTCGTGGGATAGGTGGTAGGAAGCAACATCAGATTTCCATACTGGATCTCATTTGGAGAAACAGGAGTTTACTATTATAAGAAATTGAATTGAACATTCATTTTATTCTTAAGTTTCGCTTCTTACATTCACTTTTAAGTGAATATTTCCGGTTATAGTCTCTTTCCAGCTACCGATACTTCCTTATGGCTCACATCCCACATCGTCTAGATTTTCAAAAGCCATCAGATGGAAGTTTGAGAATCAGCAGAACTGCCTATACTCATTTGCAATGCCAAAACAGAGAAGGCAGAAGCATCTGTAGACTGGGGTCTCTATACGGATGTGTCTGTAAATCTGTAAAATGAGATTTCTCTATGTGGATGTTTTAAAAAATCTACTATAATGAGATTACTGAAAGTATACATCAGGGCCCTTTTTATCTGTAAGGAGAGTAAGAACCAAACAGATATTCCATGTGAACGTTCACGTTGATGGCTCCTGACCTTGGGATAGTCCTTAAGCTTAGCATTCATCAACCTTGAAATGATTATCAGTAGCTACTTAGAGAACATCTACAGCCCTATTTTTTAAAAGTGATCTTCCCAATATGTCTAAACAGAAGGGAAAAATCTAACTCTATTGTATATTTCTCATGTTATGAGAAATACTGAGATATGATATGTCATATAAAATATGAGACATGTATATAACTCTAACATATTTCACAAGGTCCTCCTTCCTTAATATTAATCTGGCCCAGTTTCTATATTTATGGAGTGGATACAAATTATTTTTTTATCTTTGATTCCTTATGAATCCTCCAGCAATACTCTAAGATCTGGCAAGAATTCTATTTCTCTTTTTACATTCTCCGTTGTTCCACTTATAACAAATAAGCCCCCTGCAGACTAGTGGCAAGTCTGAAAGCTTCTGTGCTCTTGTCAAGGGGGGAGGATGGAAATGCCATTACAGAAATTCCATAGCCTGGCTCCATTCTGTCACCTGTCATGTGGAACCATAGCCTTCTCTACCTGCCTGCCACTTGGTTACCATAGTGATTAGGCCAAAGCAGTACATCATTTCTGAAGTCTGCACAGGCTAAGCATGGGATCTATCAAGCCAGACTGCTTGTTTCAGAACTGTTTATTTCAAGTCGAGAATTACTCAAAATTTAAACATCATGAGACAATACTCTACACAGGTCAAACCAAGCACGGATAATTCTGTTACCACTCTAGGTTGTAAAGTGACAGCTGGTAGCTTTCGTGAGCGGCATAATAACGTTAGCCTGGCTGGAACATCTCCAGTGCCAGGCTTAGATATTCCCAAGCATTGGCCAGACAATGAGACTAAGCAAAATCTTTTGAGAGTCTTAAAATGTGATTGCTGAAAGGTCAAGTTAGCAATTTTCCGTTTTAATATTCAAAACCAGTAGTGAAAGTGGGGATGCTGATACCATATCTAGACTAAAGGCAATCAGCCAAAGACCTTTTGAAATCTTAGGCTGATAAAGTAATTCAGGGGAGTTTTTATACTTCACAAGGCTGCCACATATGCCTTGGAAAAGAAATCTTAGCTGAATACCTAAATCCCTACTCTGCCACTAACATGCTGAGAGACACTGGTCAAGGGACAGCCTCTTGGTGCTTCAGGTCCTTCATCTGTAAAATGAGAGATTTGGAAGAACAGTCTTTAATATTTCAACCAGCTCTGAAATTCTCTCATTCTATGAGACAAAATTATAAGATAACGAGGCTGAGATTTAATTATCATGTGCGGAAGGCATTACATTGCTTTATGTGGCACATTATTGACTGATCCATTTAACGCAAGCCATGGCTCCTTTCACTAGGCTGATCAAGAAACCCTCTTCAATCTCTCTGTTTGCTCTAGGATCTTGTTATGACACCTCAGAAACACTGTCTTAGGCAATCTGCAAAGAAGAGAGTTGAAAACATCCTTCCACTGCACGCTTCATTAAACTGCTCCACAGGCATGCCATCGCGAGACACTTTCAAGCATCTGTAGCTTTTAGGAAGCATGGGATGAGTTAAACAAAGGTCAGCATACAAAATAACAATTGTCCTCAATTTTCTATGGCACTTTTTTACTGTTTTTTTCCCTCATGGCATTTAAAATTTATGTTAAACACAGACAGATTTAATTGAGATAAGTTTCTGATCAAGAAAAAGAGGCAGCCAGCTACTCTAGAAAATCATTTGGAAGAGACCAAGAAGGACAAGAGGAGGGAGAGACCAAACATGCAGAGAGGAACGGCTATTCAGAGGGAGCTTACGGATCAAAGGCTGCCAGCAGGAAGTTAAGCAGGAGGCTGATGGACTGTTCCACCTGGATTTGGTGAGTGGTTGGCATCCGTTTGTTGAGCTGGTAGAAAATGGTGGAAAGCACAGCCTCCAAGCGGGCCACACTGAGTTCTATGTTAGGGTCCAGGTTGTTCAGAGCATTTTCCCGCAACGCTTCTATGACGTTCCAAATGTCCACCAGGTGCACTACATACAATTAAAGCAGAGTGAACACATCAGCCCAAAATGCAGGGAAAGGTAAACTCATTATTTTACACGTACCATCTGTCCTATTTTGTCAAGGCACCTCAAAGTCCTCAATATGAGTTCAACTCTTGTAGGGGTTGACATAAGTAAATGTACATAGACAGTGCATGATCTCAAAGACTTGATGTACCGTGTATAATACAAGAAAATTATTTCCTGAAAACCACAGTAGATAGTTACTTCTAATCTTCAGCGTGACCCTTGAAATGCAGCTACTATCTTTACGTTACATATGAGAAACTGAGGACCAGGGAAGTTAACTGACAAATGCAAAGGTCCAAGGCCAGTCAGTGGCAAAACTGGTATTCAAATCCACGTCTATCCACGTCATTTTCAAAAAACGCTGAAATAAAAACTGTTGACATACAACATCGTGTATGTGTAACTTCAAGGTATACAACATATTGATTTGATAGATTTATATATTGCAATGTGATTACCACCCTAGCATTAGCTAACACATCATGTCCCAGAATTATAATTTCTTTTTTTGTGGTGAGAACATTTAAGATCTAGTTTCTTAGCAACTTTGAAGTATATGGCACTTGTGATTAAAATTAACAAGTCTTTCTGGCTTTAAAGCATTTTCCCACTGTACACACCGACCCCTTGAAAGAAAGAGACACAAAACCAGCACTTAAATTCTAGCATTCGAACAGATATCAAACCTGCGTTTATTTAAAATATTTTAATTTATTTATATATTTTTCATAGTATAAGGTTTGAAATAAAAAAAGAAAAAGTTAAGGAAGGTGGGAAGACAGGCAGGGGAAAAAGGAAAAGTTATCAGCAGAATTAAGTCACGGATCACTTATTTAACCTGGTCAAGAACAGCTTCTTGGCTACACTATTGACTAACTCATAGAACTTAAGTCATGGTTACTTTCACTAGTGTCAAGAATTCCATTTCTATTTCTTCCCTGGTCATGCTCAAGCCTTGTCATAACACCCCAGAAAGCATTGCCACAATCAGGACAGTGATTGTCTCCATCCCAAAGGTTTCCTCTGGTTCCTTTTAATCCAGCCCACTCCTCACCCCAGGCAACCACAGATATACTTTCCAAAATGGTTTTCTAGGATTCTAGATAGCTGGAATCATGCGGTATGTACTTTTATTTTGTCTGGATCCTTCTACTTGGTATAATTACTTTGAGAGTCATCCGCATTGTTGCATGTATTAATAGTTTGTTCCTTAATATTGTTGAATAGCATTCTGTTTGTGGATAGATCACAATTTGGTTTTCAACTCACCTGTTGATAGACACTTGAGTTGTTTCAGTTTGGGGTTATTATGAATGAAGTTGCTATGAATAGCCACATACAAATGTTTGTATAGACATAAGCTCCATTTCTCTTGGTAAATACTTGGAAATGAAATGGGCTAGGTTGTATGGTTGGTATATGTTGAATGTTTGAGAAACTCCCCAGGTGTGTTCCAATATAGTTGTGGTATTTCAAATTTACATCAACAACGTATGAGAATTCCAGTGTCCCCACAACTTCGCCATATTTAAGGTTCACTTTTCATCATGCTTTTGCTCTTGAAACTAAATATGTTGTCTTTCTCAATGAAATACACACTTAGGTTTCAGTTCCTGAAAAATGTGCACTCCACGTATGCGTTTCTACATACTTGTAAGTTTTAGTTTCCTGCTTCTTTACTCATTTCTGACACTATATTAAAAAAACACTAACATGTATTGAACTTCTGGACTTGGGAGTCCAAATGAGCACTGGACTTGAAGTCCAAAGACCGAGGTCTAAATATGGCCCTTCTACTTCAAGTGCATGCCCTCATAGCCTTGAAGACATAGAGCTTCATTGTCCCCATCTACAGAGTGAGGACAGTGTTCCTTACATGGGAAAAATCATGAAGTCAAAAGTGGTAATGCCTGACACACAGGACAATATGTTGCACTTGAACAAAGGTACAATGTGAATCATGTAAAACTAAAAAAAAAACCAGAATAAAACAACTTTCCAGCATATCTCTTATTTGGGACAGAAGAATACAGATCACTTTCTAACTGAAATACTTACATATCTATTAGATTTGGATAAATTCAGACTATGGGATTCCAAATTTATAACCTTCTCTGTATGTCCTACAAGGAAATTATTTGTATTTCTTAATGCTATTTATCCAATTTTTCAAGTCAGTATCCAAGGTACTTCCAGGTAGACGGCATCTATAAGTTTTTGTTTGTTTGTTTGTTTGTTTGTTTAATTAACTTCTTGAGGAATTAAATTAATTTCTGCAGGAACTGGGTTCCTATAATTATTCCCTTTATGTTTGATGTACAGATCCTCTGGATCTAGTCCTTGGGGATACGTCTGGGTGCAGGATGCAAAGATGTTATTCCTGCCTCAAGGAACTAACGGGTGGGGATTTGGACATGACTCACAATTACACAGATAATCAGAAATGATGACCTATTGTGGTGGACAGGGTGCTACATACAAAATGGGATTATGAGATGGTCGTGAAGGGCCCAGAGGAATAAGATAAGGCTGGAGGAGTACTGTGGCTACGGCAAGTCTTTTGGCCTTTACACTAAAAGTATGAAGACACAGGTGTTAAATAGAGTGACACACTCAGAAATACAGCTGAAAACTATCATTTCGGACAGTAAGGGCAAAAAGCAGTGGAGGTGGACAGGCATGCACGGGGGAAGCGGCTGGAGCCTGTTACCGTCATCACAGCAGAGATGATGGTCTTTTTGCGTAGGGATGGCGGTACACAGAAAACTGTAATCATGCACACTATAATACTTATTTTCCAAGAGTGGCAAAAGACACAGATTTTGCAGTCACAAAGATTGAAGTTTCACCCCTGGCTCTACTAATAATTATAAAACTGTGGGCAAGTTACTCCTCCTCTATATACTTTACTGTTTCCTTTCTAGAAATGAGGAGAATACCATCCAGAGACAGTTATAGCGAGGAGAAAAGAGAAAATGTATACATGGGTGCTGGTCACAGAGCTTGGCACATAGATGATAACTACTAGTGTTAAGATAATTAAACACCTTCTGATCTATAGCCATGCTACACCATTATCAACTTACAAGGTCTGTGAATCCAAACCCAACTTTCAGCCCAGTGCCGCCAAATTCGATAAGTTAATTAACATGTAATTTTGAGCATATATCGTGTTGGCCATACAAAAGAAGGCCAAACTACATCTCAGCCCCAAAGACAGATAATATTTAGTTTAACTGTCGTTACGTTCTCAGTTAGTGGAGTTTGAATCGGTTTTACCGTGTTTGATAATTAGAGACCTGGTGAGGAAGGCCCTCTTTCATAAAGACTTATCAGAAATTTTATTCCATTGGTAACTGCTTTGGGAGGTGCAGATTACAGTGCAGAATAGTGCAGGTTCCTGGACGGTAGGTTGGGTTTCGACTGGCTTCTCCTATCGACTATCCATGTGACCTTGAGCAAATCACTTAATGTCCTTAAGTTTCAGTTTCCACATCTGTAAGATGGGGACAACAAGAGTTGCTCCACTGCAGCGTTATTGGGGGGATCAAATGAGACAATCCATAGAAAGCACTTAACTCAGTGCTCAGTGCATAGAAGTATTTAATATCTATTAATTATTATTAAAAGGTATCACAAGCCTTCTGCTTAATGGAGTGGGAGCACTAAGAAATGTGCTAAGTTTAGAGTCATAAGGAAGCTATTAGGAAGTCTGTTTTAAAAGTCTGACAGTTGTATAAAGATGTTTACTCTTGAGCCATCAAAATCACTTTGGAAAATGGACATTTAGGTTTTGCAGTGATGAGTGAATACCACTAGATGGCACTGTGCACACTTTGCTAAATAGCCATCAAGCTTTAACTGTCCTTCACAGAGCACCTGCTATTAAGCACAGATGAGACGAAGTGGGGTTTCCTCATCTATAAAACTGTATCCATTTTATACTAATATACTAGATAAGGCAACAGTTTGTATAATAAAATTATTTGGTTAACATTAACCATATCAAAAATAAACGTGTTCTTAACGGTAGTATTTAGTACTTCATAGAATCTTAAAAATAATATTGTTAATTTTGGACATTATTAATACCTAAAAGTTTGTATTCATAAATAAATGGAAATACACAAAGCTTCAGCAGTTTGTTTTAAATTCAGGCAATCTTAAGTAGAAAAGGGCTTGGTCCGAGGCAGGGGTGTGGGGGGAAGTGTTTGTATGTGGCTAGAGAGGAGTTTGCTATTCTCAAGTGATGTTTCTTATCTGTTTGCTGATGTTACACTATTTTTTTTTTTTAGGAAATGAACTTTTTTTTAAACACTTATTTATTTTTTGAGAGACAGAGAGCATAAGCAGGGGAGGGGCAGAGAGAGAGAGGGAGTCACAGAATCTGAAGCAGGCTCCAGGCTCTGAGTGGTCAGCACACAGCCCAATGCAGGGCTCGAACTCACTAGCCATGAGATCATAACCTGAGCTGAAGTTGGAGGCCTAACTGACCGAGCCACCCAGGCACCCCAGAAAAGAACTCTTTAGCTCACTGCTAGCAATGACTTAAATCCAAGTATCTCTGGGAAAAGTGCAAAAATACCAAACTCATTTATATCTAGGTAGAAATGACTGATGTCATAAACTTTATTAGAAGTAGGAGAATCATATAAATAGGGGAAAAGATGGAAGAGAGTGTACAGAAAGTGTAGGAATATAAAAAAAAAACGAACTTTAGGATGTAGTCTGTTTCATTATTTAGTCCAGGGCTGGCCTTACCTGGACCACATCACAGAGATTGGGTCCAGGTCAGTGAATCTAAGCACGGCACCTTTTTTTTTTTTTTTTTTTTTTTTTTTTTTTTTTTTTAAAGCATGTAGCGATCTCAAAATTCCCAAGCCCACATTATACCACTTACTGATTTCAAAATTTAGGAAGGTGGGAAAAGCGTTCCCTAAAGCTCTCCAGGTGATTCTGATAATCACAGATTTAGAAACCTTTAGGCGGCTTTCAGAGGGCTTCCAGCTGGGGAAGGTCAACAAACAATCATAGCGACTTAACTCCGGTCCTTTTGGTGTAGTGGCTTTTTTTTTTTTTTCAACGTTTTTTATTTATTTTTGGGACAGAGAGAGACAGAGCATGAACGGGGGAGGGGCAGAGAGAGAGGGAGACACAGAATCGGAAACAGGCTCCAGGCTCCGAGCCATCAGCCCAGAGCCTGACGCGGGGCTCGAACTCACGGACCACGAGATCGTGACCTGGCTGAAGTCGGACGCTTAACCGACTGCGCCACCCAGGCGCCCCTGTAGTGGCTTTTAACAATGGCTGCACACTGGAATCACCTACAAGGTTGTAAAATAGCTCCCTGGTGCTGCCTCAGCTGGTCCAGGACCATACTTGGAGTCACAAGGCATTAGGCTTATTAGAAATGCAGAATCTTAGGCCCCCACCCCAGAACCAGAAACTGCATTTTAACATCCCCAGGCAGTTTAAGTATGACAGGCATGCTGACAGTCAGTGGTTCTCTGTCCTTTGGCATTAAGACAGCCTGCTACGTTCTCATAGGTTGTGAAGTGTGTTACAAGGAGCTGATAACTATAAGTTAACTTATGCAGTTTAAGAATGATTCATGGGGTGCCTGGGTGGCTCAGTCACTTGAATGTCTGGGTCTTGATTTTGGCTCAGGTCATGATCCCAGGGTCGTGGGATAGAGCCCCGTGTTGGGCACTGCGCTGAGCATGGAGCCTGCTTGGGATTCTCTCTCTCCGTCCACCCCTCTCCCTGGTTCACACACACACACACACACACACACACACACACACACACAAACACACACACACACACAATCTCTCTCTCTCTCTCTCTCTCTCTCTCTCTCTCAAAAAAGAATGATTTATATAATCATGTATATATACATTGTTTTAGAGGGGGTGTGATTCACTTCTATAAGAAGGTCACTCATTGCATCATGATGTGCTTTCTTGCCTGGGAGAAAAGTAAATTGCAGTTATGCTGGGAATTGATATAACCTGTTGATATACCACTGGGGATATATATATATATATATATATATATATATACACACACACACACACACACACACACACACACACACTCTAGTGTGTAGACAGGGGTGTGTATGTGTGTATGTGTACGCTCATGCACATACCCTCTCAACCCCCACCCACCTTACTTAAAGTGACGGTAACTGTTGTCTGAGGCTTTGTTAGGATTCGGTTTCCAATCTCTGAGACAAGCAGGTGCAAGCAGGGAGAATTCTGATGTTGACTTACTCATCAAACGCCATCGCAAAGGGGATAGGTTCTTTCTCCTGAAACCAATTCTTCCCTCCCCAGATCTAAGTTTCCTGACTTTCAGGAAAATTCCCCAGCAGGAATTTCCCATTGTGACCACTCTGTAGATTAGGAGAACCGAGTTCAGGTGCTTTTTCCGATTAGGTTATACTGCAGGTTTGAAGTGTCGAACTGTGTTCATTCACATAGTGGATTATTAAAATATGTTTGTAGGCTTATAGGAGAATTCATTATGGAGATCCATTCACTTAGTTTTCCAATAAAATTCTGATGCCCTTAGCACTAAGAGGAGCACACACGGAAGCATTGAGTTTTTCCTAGGACAGCTCTCACATGCCAAGTCTCAGTATTCGAAATGCCAACTAGATTTAAGTAAGAATGCTTTCAAGGAGCCTCCCATGTGGGTCAGACTGCCACATGGGCAGGGTGTGAGGAGGTGGAGAGAAGAACATGTCCCCTTGTGAGTGTCAGGAACAACTTCAGGTTCCTCTTCAAACTCATTGTCTCAGCCAGGCGAAAACCAGCCTTCTATCTTAGCCTTCCATTAGAGAGACTAACAACTTCATTCGTAAGTATTTATTCAGCCCTTATTATGTTTCAGTATTCTTCTGCGTTCTAGAATTAGAGTCAAGAAGACAGGCAGGTCCCTGAGCACACAGAACTTACAGGTGGTGGAGAACAGAGGGACCCAGCAAGGAGCATGGCGTAGGCAACAACAATCTAGTTTCTCTTACAGAGAAAAATGGGCTTAGAGATCGTGGACTTGGATTCAAGTGTTTCTTCATGCACAACAGGAATAATAATATCAAACTTTCTTATAGGTGTTCTGGGGCACAACAGAAATTACATGGAAAAGAGTAAACTCTGAAGCACCATCTACAGTTTAGACATTATTCTTATTTTTGAGAGAAAACAGGCATTAACATTTACTTTCATAATCCGATAAAACTATAACCTCCCAAGTCTTTCAATTCTTTGCTCCACTTTGTCAGTGATAAAGATGTTTGTCCCTTAATATAAGATTTCTTCTATAATTTCAGGCTTGTTTTTCTCTTTTTTAAAATGTTTTCTTTATTTTTGAGAGAGAGAGAGAGTGTGCTAGTGGGGGAAAGGCAGAGAAAGAGGGAGACACAGAACCTGAAGCAGGCTCCAGGCTCTGAACTGTCAGTGCAGAGCCCAATGTGGGGCTCAAACTCCTGAGCCGTGAGATCATGACTTGAGCGGAAGTTGAACACTTAACTGAGCCACCCAGGTGCCCCTCAGGTTTGTTTTCCTCTTAACGGGTGTGATGATAGAAATCTGTAAGAGACTGTACCAGAGTGATGACTAGTTTAGTTGACTTCCAGATCAACTACTCATCTTGAAATTCAGAAAGCCTCAGCTCATAAGAAGAAAAGAATATGTCAACGTGTCACTAACTTATCATACATCTATTGCACATACAGGCATTAACATACAGAGGGAGACGGCCATATGCTTATACATCCAGAGCTGGGAAAGGAAGCAAGAAATGAGATTCCATCACATTTTGAAAAGAAATGAAATCCAACCAGTAATTTTAAAGATTCTACGATACATTATGCTTGATGTTAGAGGGGACTAAACAAAATACGAGAGCCTGGGATTGTAGTTCCCACGGGCAGAGACATGTTCAGATGGCCTAACCGAACATCAGGATGAGACACTCTGTCATCAAAGGGCCACATCCATAGAACAGATTAAAAAACAAAACAAAACAAAACACTACTGGAGTTCAAAATACAGTGATGCTATGCAGGCTGGAAACTTTGGAAAGGTGTAGAGGAGGAAGAGGTAGGGCTCGAGTTGGTTTCTGAATCACAGCAGGATCTGACACATAAAGATGAGTTGGGGAGGATACTCCGGGAAGAAGATGATCTAGTGACTGAGAGCAGAGAACAATGAAGGAAGAAGGCGCAACCAGGTCTTGCACTGACCTGACTGGGCCAGTAGAGTTTACATGCTGAGTGTACTAGGAAGCAGGGTCTGTCACTTTGTAACCTTTCCTATTGTTCATTATTTGACACTTGTCTAATTTTTCAGTGAGCAAACAGATCGAGAATTTGCATCCCGTGAAGTTTCATACTAAGTTTCATTTTCAAAATACCTAATGTGAGCTAATTCCCATCCCTGTCTACAGCCAACCAGTCCAGTGGTGAAAATCAGAAGTGCTCTTTGGAGCAGCGAGTGCGTCTCGAACTGTGGCCCCCGATTCCACAAGTCTGGAATTTGGCCAGGGTATCCCCAGGTTTTGGCTGTTCCTTAGGTGATTTTGAAGAGCAAGGATGTTTGGACCACTGCAAGGGAGCATGACTTAACGAGACAAGAGACAGGAAGAAGAGGAAATGGATGTCTTGAGCCAGGGGAATTCATATAAAAGGTATCACAAGAATCCCGGGAAAATTGTGGTCAAGAAAGCCTTGTGCAAATTAGCCGGTCATTAAGATTTTCTCAAATAAATAATTTATTTTTATGTCCTACCAGGTCTTTGATCATGACAAAATAGTGTTTAAAAAGCTAGTAGGGAAGAGAAATTCAATTCAGTTGCATGCTTTACCAGGGTCAACAAATGCATTTTCATGTGATTACACTGAAGATATTAGCCACCTTGACCAAACATGGAGTTGGGAAAGAAAATGTTAATAAAAGACAAGTTTTGTATTTGATTTCCATTCATGAGCCATGAGCTGCATCTTTCTAAAATACGAATCTGAACAGCATTTGAGTAGCTCACCAAATTATTTTATGCTTCCAAAGTCAACATCTTCCTTGCTCCCACAGTATACCTTTATCACCAAGATGGTTCTCTTTGTTAAGGATCCTTGGAGAGAATCATCATAGCTTACAAAGATCACATTTTAGTTTTACTTTTAGTTTCCTGGGGAAGGTGCATGACAGAATAGAAAGGGCTTCAAGAAAAGGCCTACAACACATTTTTGGTGTAAAATCAGATAGGATATCATGCCAATCCTCAAAGGCCCTGGGAGTACATCTACTGCCTATTAGGAAAAAGTATTCAGTTTTTCCTTAAATTGTGTTTGTAGACCAGCATCATTATTCAAAATGAGGTATAATAATTGTTGGCTCAATAGCTGTCATACTGTAAATTAAATTTAACTAAATTCAATTGAGCAAGCATTTATTAAGCCTATTATTTTCCAAAGTATTGTACCAATGATTGTAAAAATAATAAGAGAAAGTAAATGAAAAGAAAGATCTGAACAATAACTAATTTCTCACTGCCAGCGTTTAACTTTGTTCGGAATATATTTAATAACTTTAGAAGCAGGAAGATTTAGTATCTTATCTCCTTTCTGGGTAGTCATTTTAGCCTTCACTACACGGTTTGTTTCTTCGATGTCCCTTTAGCATTCCCTACATTGTAGTGCCCTAGTTTGGGCTTTTACTGCCTTCTACTTAGATTTTTACAGTAAGACTTAGTCATCGCCAGTGTATGCCCTTTTCCATCTGCCCTACGAAATGGTATAAGTCCCAGCTCTGGCTATGCCAGTCTCCATTGCTTATCGAGTAAAATCCAAGCTTCTAAGCTTGAAAACCAATGTTTGAACTCCAGTCTCCCAATCTTTAACCTCATTTCCTACTCATTTCCAGCTTTTTCCAAGAGTCTTATGACCCAGACATGTTGGGCTTCTTATAATTCCAGAATGTGCCATTGGCTTTCTTGCACTGGCTTTATACTCTTCATCAGGTGCACTCTTCATTTGGCTGTCTTTCAAAGCATTACATACATGTGTGCCCGAGGAGGCCCCAATACCTTTATGTGGAACTATGCTCTCCCATTTGTTGCTCCTGGATAACGTCATATATCAGATCATTCATGACACTAAATTTCCCACAGTTATTAATGGACAGGCTGTTCCCTCCACTTTTTAAAAATATTTATTTATTTATTTTAAAAGAGAGAGAGAGGGAGAGCAAGAATTCCAAGCAGGCTCCACGCTGTCAGACACAAGCCCTGATGCAGGGTTTGAACCTACGAACTGGGAGATCATGACCTGAGCTGAAATCAAGAGTTGGACGCTCAATTGACTGAGCCGCCCAGGTGTCCGTCTCCACCTTTTTTTGATAAGCCTTTGACTGAACTTTGGAAGAGAGGAGGGTCTCTGAAATGATGAACTAAATTTTATGGTTAGGGTCATGTATGCTTTTGGGGGAAAGGATCTGTGGCTTTCATCAATTCTCCCAAAGATACATGAGGAGAAAAGTTTAAGAACCACAGCACTAAATTATACTAACTTGAAGACATGTACTCTGTCTTGTTCATCTTTGTATTCCTCAGAGCTACTTGCATAATGCCTTGTTCAAACTGGGTGCTCACTAATGTTTAGTGAATGGAATGGGGTAGAGTGTCTACTCCGTTTGCCAGACCCTACATATAACCTCTAGAAGCTTTCCCTTTACCGCAGCGTGTCAGGAAAGCTCAATGAGACCCATTGAGCATGACTTTGCACAGGACTTTCATTATTCCTTACACACTATGACTTGAACAGATGGCCAGAATCTCAGATGCCAGAGGCCACGTTTCAAGAGAAAGAGCATCCACAAGGCTGGCAACCATGAAGAACAGTCTTCTTCTTTATAGCTCTCAGTTGCTCTCAGTGACCCTGCATCATGTGCCAATGCGGCCATGATGAACACTAACAAAGTGCACAGGGACACAGAAGAGCAGGTAAGGGGCAATCGGCAGGGAAGTGTCACTTTTTTCTGCACTCACTCTGTACCATTTAAGTATATAATTAATTGTCTTTGTGCAATAGGAGTAAAAAATGGGACAGAAATTGAAAATGCATTCGATTGACCCATTCAGAAAATAGTTATGATTCAGTTTCCTAGTGCTTGGAAAATTGTTTGGGAGATACGTTAGCATTTGGGGTGAAGAGATCTCTAGATGGCTAATCAGCAGTACAGATTGTCTGCAGGTATCTTGAATGAAATTAACATGAGAAATGTATCCTTTTAAATTTTTTATTTAATTTTATTTTTTAAAAATATTTTAATGTTTATTTATTTATTTATTTTTAAAGGTTTTTTTTTTTTTAATGTTTATTTGTTTTTGAGAGAGAGACAGAGACAGAGTGCAAGCAGGGGAGGAGCAGAGAGAGAGAGAGAGAGAGAGACACAGAATCCAAAGCAGGCTCCAGGCTCCAAGCTGTGAGCACAAAGCCCAATGCGGGGCTTGAACTCATGAACCACGAGATCACAATCTGAGCCAAGGTCAGATGCTTAACCGACTGAGCCACGCAGGCACCCCTAATGTTTATTTACTTTTGAGAGAGAGAGAGAGAGAAAGAGATTGGGAGGGGCAGAGAGAGAGGGAGACAGGATCTGAAGCAGGCTCTAGGCTCTGAACTGTCAGCACAGAGACTGACGTGGGGCTTGAAATGATGGACTGCGAGATCATGACTTGAGCCGAAGGCGGACGCTTAACCGACTGAGCCACCCAAGTGCCCTGAGAAATGTATCTTTTGAAAAAAAATCTTTAAAAGGCAGAAAACACTAATGAGGAAATGTCCAACACAGAAAACCAAGATACACAGGAGGCAATGTTTCAGACCCCTCTCTTGTATCTTTTCAAAACCTTGGCTCACCTCTTCTCCAGCCCCTGCAGAAGGAACCATCATGGCACAGACTTTGATCAGCTCAGGGCAGCTGCAACCAGACAGCACCTGGCCTCAGGCCCTTGCTCCATACCTTCAATGGAACACCTGGAACCTGCCTAGCACTCACACAAGTGTAACCCAGAAGCACGGGGGTATTAACACTTGTAGGCCCCCCTTGACCAATGCAGGACAGAGCAGCTAGATTAGTACTTCCTCCTTGTGTCCCCTGGCTGGAGAGTTCTGCGGCCTTTCAAAAGGTTCCTTAGAAATTCCTGCATTGTCTGTTGGCTTTCTTCCCTCGTTCCACTTCTGCTCTGGAATGGCAAATGAGCAGGCTTCCACAGAAGCCTTGTTGTGGAGTCTGCTTTCCGGAAAACACGGGCTAATGCGCTGATTCTAGCCAAGTCCCTATAACTGGTTGAACCCTTTCAGAAAATAAATGAGAAGAAAATGGTGATTCTGACCATGTTCAAAAACAGATTCTGATTCTGTGTGGTCAACATAACTTTTTGTCCACTTACCCTTTCCCACAATATGACATCACTTTCTTATTCAGCAGTGTTGGATTTGGGAATTAAAATGCATTATACTTGATCTTACAGTGAGGTTTATTATTCTTGAGAAACTAAGCTGCTCAGGGCTGATGCATTATTAGCTTTGTAGCAGGTTCAGTGGTCCATATGCTTGACCAACATTGCAGGACAGGCTCTCTGTTTACCATGGCATTTGGCTAATACTTGGAAGTTAGAAGCTGAGTTCTCAGATGATTTTACCTGGTGTTTATTCAGGGGAATCCACCTAACATCTCTTATGCTATGCTCTCCTCATCCGGAATGAACAGAACCTTACCGTTCCTGATTAAAAAGGAGGTCAAGTGGAATTCGTAGCCCAACACCATGAATGATCAAAAATAGCTAGACAATTTATTTCAAGAGCTACAGATATACTTGATTTCTTTAACCACCACACTTATAAGTAATTTTTTTTCCCTCAGAAAATGACAGTTTGCTCAGGGGGCTGACAGGCTACATATAAGCTTACATAGCGAAGTTTTACAGCATATCTACTATTTGATACTCACAAAATCTGAAGATTTCTAAAAAATAGACCATATCATTAGATTCTAAACTTGAGGTTCTTCTAATACTCTTCTAATACTAATTTATACACTAAGGAATATTATCATACTTCCCCCCCCCATGGTCTAGAATAATGCTTGGCATGCAGCACACCTCAGTCCACATTTGTTGGGTGAGTAAATAAATGAGTGACTGCTGGTAACACCAACAAAATGTGAACACAACTCCTTGGTTTAGTTGTCATGGATCACAGGTGCGGTTATGTGGGAGTGGCCACTATTCTATCCTTGTCCTCCTGACTGTCTTTGGTTTCATCTTAGTGTTTACCAGAGCCCCCAAGGTCCTGGGAGCCAGGCTGTGGGACAGCACCCTCTGGGGGGCCCTTCATTGCTCACTGGCTCTGGGCTGATCCAGTAGGTGCCCATGAACACAGCTTGGCAGACCATAAGGGAAGGCCATTACTTGCTGGATGGGCCTGGGAAGCTTGAAAGGCATTCCTGTGCGCGCATCACTCTTTCCCAATGGGCTGGGGCATTTAAAGATAAGGTTCTTTCCTAAACTGCTAGTGCAAAAGTGTTCGGTTGTCCTGATTTCCTGGTATAATGCAGAAGCAGCAGAAAGGGAAGAAGCTGCTTTAATTAGACCCATATCACATGCACCAGAACCTTAAAGGCATAGCTTTGTGTCTACCAGAAGTGTGCTCTAGTTAAGAGGAAATGACTTTGCCATAGGTCCAGGGTGCCGGGAAAGAAGCTGGGTCTTCATCCAGGGTGCCTGGAAAGGGGCAGGTTCCTCCGTGCAGGGTGCCTGGAGAGGGGCTGGTTCTCCACTGCCATATCACACAGGCATCTTGAATGGTCTTATGTTCTGCTGTCCCCACCAGCTTCGCCCCAGGGAACTTTTAGGAATGTAGTATTCTAGCGCAATGTCCTTCTCTTTATTCTAAACAAGTGTCTAGAAAGAATTTCATCAAGAATGAAAATATGTATCAAAATCACTTGGAACACAGATCATTATGCTCCAAGGTTTTGCCATCTGCCACTTGTTTCCCTAATTGAACATTCCTGCTCTTCCTTGTGACTCTTTGACAGGAAAGAGTCCTATCTCTCGCCTTCAGACATACCTCTTTTGGGATCTGTTCCTATTGCTTGAGATTTTACTTTGGACTTTGGTTTTTCACCCAAGGCTGTCTATGTCATTACCTGGAAAGCAGAAAAGTCCATGATCTTGGGCAGTGTGGTAGGCAGAACCCTAAGATGCCCCCTTCCTCTTCATACCTCCCTGGACAAGATTCCTGGTCCTCAGTGTTGATATACCTTCTCCATTGTTTAAGCAAATGCTAATTCAGGTACTGCTGTGAAGGGATTTTGCAGATGTAATTAAGGTCTCAAATCAGTTGACCTTAAGATAGGGAGATCTTCTGGGTGAGCCTGACCTAATCACTTGAGTCTTTTATTTTTTTATTATTATTTTTAATGTTTATTTTTGAGAGAGAGAGAGAGAGAGAGAGAGAGAGAGAGAGAGAAAGAGATGAGATCGTGTGATCTGGGCATAGAGAGAGAGAGAGACAGGATCTGAAAGAGGCTCTGTGTTGTCAGTGCAGAGCCCGAAGCGGGGCTCAAACTCATGAACCAGGAGATCAACACCTGAACTGAAATCAAGAGTCGGACGCTTAATGGACTGAGCCACTCAGGCGCACCCATAAGTCTTGTAAAAGAGGAGCGTTTTCTCTGGCTGATCCCAGAGGAGGAAGTCAGAGAGACCCACTCTACCTAGCATTGAAGTAGAAGCAAACATCTATGGAGCCACGTGGCAGGGAAGGCAGGCGGCTTGTAGCCTGCTGGGAATGGTCCCCAGCTGACTGTCCACAGGAGTGGAGACCTCAATTCTTCAACCATAAGGAAATGAATTCTGCCAATAGCCAGTTCACTCAGAAGAGAGCCACAGACCCTGTGAGACCCTAGGCTGTGTTTGATTTCTGACCTACGGAAAGTGGAAAGAGTAAGATAATAAATGTGTGTTGTATTAAGTTGCTAAGTATGGGGTAATTTGTTATGTAATGATAGAAAACTGGTACAGGCCACCAAAATCCCACATACTTAAGAATATGGCAGGGAGGAAGAATATGCTAGCACACCCAATCAAAGAAAAACAAATGGGGTATTAGTATTTATTTCTAAAAACATATGTAAAGCCTACTCCTGAAGCATAAGACTAGTCAGTTGGCTGGTGAAAAGTGAATCTAGTGAAGCATACTCATTCACTCATAGAAGAATATTTATTCAGGACACACCACATATATAGCACTCACATGGGTTAATTTCACAAATGCAAACCGGTGTCTGCATTTTTTTGTTGTTGTTGTTGTTCTAGAAACCCTGAAAGAAATTTAGAGCTATTAAAGGCAAAGCATGTGTTCTAACTTTAAATTATAACCAGATGAAGAATACTTATAAAAATGTTTCTTTTATTAGAGGGAAGACATTTGAGAAGCTCTGAAAGCTCAGATACTAATATATACCTTTCCTCTTTCCCTTTTAAGCGAAACTTTAATTAAATTTTAGCTGATATGAGTGACAAAAGGAAAATTCAGACTGTGACCAGAAGAACTAAAGGAAAGTGCCTCCGTACTTTTGTTTCTACTATTAAACAGGAGGGATTTGAGATTTCTGATTTATTTCTCTCATTCTCTTTTATTGTTCATGAACTTAAGGCTGCGTTCCATTGACTCCAAAGTAATTTCTGAAAAATGATCTGCTGACATTACAGGGTATCTGGATCATTAACCATGTCAGCGCTGACCGAGGAAATAATGTTCTGGCAGAAAATAGTTATTTGTTTAAAACAAAGGCTGAGAATGTTGCCATTTCACACATCCTTATGCCTACATGGCATATAGGGTATATATTTTTGTGGAAAGTTCTTAGGAAACCCAGAAGTTAAAGAGAAGGCTGTTGATTAGAAAGCAGTATTAGGAATAGTATGCATATTCTCCATTCAGTCCTATTCCTCCTAGAAAATAAGATTGCCAACTTGCTGCCACCTAATTTTTAGGGGTACAAATTCCTTTGTTCCATTAGGGAATGTGCTAGTCATGGCACGGGGAGGGAGGGTATGACAGTGTGCAAAGATGAAGGGTAAGGGAAAGAAGCTGACTTAAAAATAGATCCCATGGAGGAAAGTGGAAGGAATAAAGAATCTTCTGCTTGAAAAAAGAAAAGATAGGGCACCTGGGTGGCTCAGTCAGTTAAGTGTCCAGCTCTTGGTTTTGGCTCAGGTCATGATCTCATGGTTTGTGAGTTTGAGCCCTGCATTGGGCTCTGTGCTAGCGTGGAGCCTGCTTAGGATTCTCTCTCTCTCCCTTTCTCTCTGCCCCTCCCCTGCTCACGCTGTCTCTGTCTCTCTCAAAAATAAATAAACTTGAAAAAGGAGAAAAAGAAAACAGAAAAGATGGCTTCTCACAATTTTTGTTTTCTTTTTGATGGTTTTTTTTTGAGACACACACACACACACAGCCACGCACACACACACACACACACAGCACGAGCAGTAGAGGGGCAGAGAGAGAGGGAGACACAGACTCTGAAGCAGGCTCCAGGCTCTGAGCTGTCAGCACAGAGCCCGATGCGGGGCTTGAACTCATCAACTGTGAGATTATGATCTGAGCCAAAGTCGGCTGCTCAACCGACTGAGTCACCCAGGTGCCCCACAATTTTTCTTTTATAACAGAGGTTGGTAAATATCTTTTGTGTGTGTGTGGACAATGGGGCACTACTGTATTACATAGTAATATTATGTAGATTTTACGATGGCATATATATAATAAGAGAAAAATTTATACAATGATGAAATTAAAAATATAATAATGGAGTGTGATTTTTTTTTTTAATGCTTGTCTGCCAATGAGAAGACTGGAATTTTTGTGGGGAGGGATAACATTTTGCTTAACAGGGATTATAAGTAGCATTCCCTATTCTAAAATTATTAAAAATATTCATCTGTAAAAACTCCTATTTCACAGTCTATACAAAAGTTAGGGCTGCATTTAGTGCACAGGCTACAGTTTTCTAGCCTTTTATAATGGAGGCTTTTTAGAATCCTGGGAACCAGTTATTCTCAGCATCCATCAGGAATTGTATTAAAGGGAATGAACATGAATGGTGGTGATAGGAATCAGTGCTCTATATGGGAAACCATAAAGAGAGTAGGCAAGGGCTGTGGGGACAGAAATACAGGGAATTCACTAACCCTTCTGATATCTGCAATCAGATAGAAAACAAATCTCTTAAAAGTCTATATCCAGACAATATTTTTTTGTAGGCGATGACTTTACAAGTGTCAGTTTTTATGTTTTTCACCTCTATTATGTAGCTTGTAAGTTTAGTTTTGTTAATATACAAAATCAATTTTACCTGTAAATAAGGTCTGGACTGAAAAATAACCTGTTCTCCATTAAAGTCCATTGATTTCTATGAAGTAAATGCTATGTAAGAATTTCCAATAAAGCAATGTACTTACAAACACACTACCTGGACTTTTTGTTCTTATTGCTTTCATTGTAGAGTAAAACTCCATTACAAACTACAATTATTTATGGTGGATTATGTTTTATTGCAGACAAAAATGACCTTCCTCTAAGGGGGGTAGGTTCAACGTTGACTGATATTATGTCACATAAACATCAGGTCCTGGTTATCTTAAAAAGAAGGCTCTACCTTTAAGATAAAACAGACTCAGCTGCGTTAGCATTTTGCAAGCCCCTCAAGATCACGACTGTTTTATTTATTGTCAGGAAGGAAAACTCAGCAAACACATGTTGTATGTGCATGTAACGCTTCTGCTCAAGGTGGAAATGATTTTATAAAGCAGCTTCATTTAGCATCCAAAACCTGCTCATTTCTCTCCCTTAAGCCTTAGTTTTGTATAGTTTGTATAGAACGTAATTTTTTCCTCATCTTAAAATAGATGAAGTTTGTCAGGCATAACACTTCCCTGTGTAATGTCCACTAACTCTTTAAGAATCAGGCTAGATGTCTCCCTCTGCAGGGAACTCCTCTTACTGGCCCTCACACCCAGGTAGGGCACTGCTTCCCTGGTGCTCCCACAACACTGCACACATATCCCTACCATTACACTTCCACACTGCGTTAGGAGTCTGTTTAAAATTCCATCCACCCAGTCAGACTTGGGGCAACTTTAAGGCAGAGAGCGTGTCTTACTCACATTGCTTCATCCCGGGCACCTAAGCATGGTGCTGAACACACAGGAGGAGCTCGTTATAAGCTTTCTAAATTAAAAGGTAAATGAATGGGTGCACTGAGAGTCAACTGGGCAGGTATGAAAGTTCTATTTCCACCCAGGGATGGACTAGCACTGTTTTCCCCGAGATCAATGTGACAATGACATGATGCTGGATGCAGGATAAGGATGAAGACCAGAAAAGAATAGGAAGAGGAAAAGGAGATGCCCCAGGAATGAGAAAGGGCCATGACCTGAGAGCAGCAGGAAAGCAATGTCACCCCGGGGTGGCAGGAGCCAGTTAGGGCCTTTGTGATGTTGGCTGCAGGGGTGGTTGTCAAATCACTGATTCTTTTTTTCTTCTCTCTCTCCCTCCCTCCCATCCCCCTCTCCCTCCCTCCTTCCCTCCCCCACCTTCCTTCCTTCCTTCCTCCCTTCCTTCCTTCTTTCCTTCCTTCTCTTTATTATTTACTTTTTAGTTCACCCCTATGATTTTGTAATACCTTTTTGCAATTTCCCGTCTCTGCTGAAAGACCTGAGGGAACTCTGCTTGGCAAAGCTCTGAGGACAGAATTCTTGTCCCTGCTCCTTCTCCTCACCCTTCTATTTTAAGGACCATTGAGTGATAATGAGGAAATCACGTGGGAGGATTCTATCACTTTTTCATTGCCGAAAACATGGAGATTTTTCCTTGTGTTTTAATATGGGTGGTGGGGTTGGGGAGGTGGGGGGAGAAAAGCTTTTCTTTAATGTGAGCCTCTTCCTTGTCCTCAAAAGACCTTTTATAGACTCATCAGTGCCCAGGGCTGCAAGGGCATCCACAAATTCCTTCCTCCATCTGTAGTGTGCAGTGTTCTTCTCATTGCCTCCCCACTTTTTTTTTTATTGGTTTAGCTTCCTGAAAGGAGTCAAACACGTCTTCAATATTTTGCTGATCTGTTTTTACTCCTTTGTCATCCTGCACCAAACTTCAGCCCCGTGTCCAGCCACTGAGGCTGAGGAATAAACTGTAGACAAGCAACTTGAAGACCAAATACACATTGCCCACGCCATTAGTAATGATTTGCTGTAAGCCAGGAAGCCTGGGGCTGGGGCTGGCCTGCCCAGGGCCCCCAAGAAACACCTGCTGGAGACTCGGGGAGGGTAGAGGTGTGGAAACGGCTGGTTTCTACGTTCAATGTTCGTAATCCCTAGGCCACTTATTCAAAACTGTGTATGTACTCAGGGGAACATTATGGTTTTCATATTTCTAATCCATTCAATACTAATTAGAAAATAAGAACAGTTATTAATTTTTATAGCAGACAGTTTACAAAAAGAAAAGAGTAAGTTCATGTACAGGAAATATGAGGCCATTTTTCTCTCCAACAGAAAATGGATGGGGTGTGATATGATGGAAGTGACGGTGCAGCAGAAGATGTAAAGGGCTCCCTGTGATTAGTGATCTAGCTGGCCGCTGACATTTTAAAATTTGGGAAAAAGATGAAGTAAGTCCCTTTGTTTCTTAAAATATTACTGCCTCTTCTCTTCCTGTTGTCTGATGTAGGCAAATGTAGTCAATACTCTGAAACAAAGTGCTAATTTTGTAGCTTCACAAAGAAAATTCTATGTGTTCCAGGAGCTTGTAAACATTCTCCTATACTTGCAAAGGACACACAAATACAAAGAGGACTTCATATTCGGTATTTTATAAAGTTCTTGGAAGCCATTTTGATGGCACAGCATCGACACTACCAAGGCTACGGAAGAGAAGAAAAATATCCACCCAGATTTAAACCATTCCAAGGACAGGAAGTTGGACACATCTAGAGGCTTATCCATTTCAATACTTCAGCAGTTAAGAGCAATTCAGCCTTCAGAATTACTTACGAATAGTCTCTCTACCTTCTGCGTATCACAGTACTCTTTTTATTGTTGTGTAAACATATTTTTTTTATCAACACTTAGGAGAAAAACAGTTTTAATAAACTATAACAAATGTAAACGGTAGGATTCATGAGGGTAATTAGTCCAAACAACTGGCATACTTACAGTTGCATTTCTTCTGCACAAACCTAAGCTTGCATGCTGTTCTGTAGGTGGAGAGTCGGATACGGTCCAGATCTTGAGCCCCTGGTGGGGGGGAGAAACGTACACATATGGTATGCCATGTGTGTGGAAAGGGATTTATAATATTTACAAAGAAAGCAACTGCAGATATAACCCATTCACTTCATTTGATTTTTACTTTTATTAGAACACAAACACGACTTTAAGACTTGAAAAGGTCTGGCCTCACACCCCTCAAATACTAGGGGAAAAGAACACAAGTATCCAACACGGGAGATGAGGTTGTCAACCATGTTTGTGGGCCAAGGAACACAGCCTCAGCCCTGCGGTGTCTGCCGCTTCTGAGAACAATCTAGTCAAGCTGTGACTTAACCAGCAAGATGACAGCACTATCATCCAATAACCATTTTAGATGCGTGGTGATTGGTCATCAGAATACGGCTGTGAGGTGAGTACTTGCTGAAAGCTGGGCCTCTTTGCTGTGTGACTAATTGCTTTTAGAAACCTCAGTTTTCTCATCTGGAAGATGGGGGTGATGATACTACTACTAATTATTTTACAGAATTATGAGGATACATGAGTGACTATAATTAAGCACAGAGGGCACTGCCTGGCACGTAGTTCGAGCTGTGTAAGTATTCATTAGTATTACTAGGGTCTATCCTGCAAACCTGCCTGTCAACCTCACAGGAGACTTTCTAAAAACAACCACTACTCTTTTTTATACCGGAGCTTCCATTTCCTCTCTAACATGGAAGTACGTGTTCCCCATATTCTTCAACTACTTTCCTCATTCTACTCTTCCTCTCAAGAATCCAGCATGGTTTCTGATGCTCACAGCACCAGGTCTGAATGTTCTGCTCAGAATCCAAGCTCTTCCCATGCCACCTACCCAACGGTATTTCCCACCACCCTCTACCCAGGACCTCTGCCCGGCTTGGGCGAGTCTCCACACAATGCCCTGCAGATGGGCTCTTTGTCCCATTCACACCAGAGATCCTGGTGATCCTCCCACCCTTCTCTGAATGGGCTCATCTCTAGACTGTGTCTAAGACAAAGCAGACTTTCAACAAATGTCTGTTCTTTTCTGCTTCTCAATATTTGCCATTCGTTAAGCCCTGTTTATGGTTCATAACAGATATAAAGGCAGAGAGCTATTTTTGACATATATTGAACTTCACCAGTAAAAGTGCTACATGAATGCTTCAAAATATAATAGGGCAGCAAGTAAATGAGCTGGCCTAGAAGTAATTATATTGGGAGGCCAATTAAGTGCTTTTCTAATCAAACTCGGGATGAATTAGCATGTGTCCTGCACTGAGAGCATCAACATTCCCTTGATTCAAACTGATCTCTTTAGATTCATTCACAAATGATACCAATACTCCTATTGCTTTATAGTTTTATGAGGCAGATCATTAAACATTCATTCTTATGAGAGTTTATTACTTGACAAACAGGCTCATTGATACTGAGTTCCTGAAGAACCAAAGAGAGAGGGCTTAACCCTCACCCAGTGCAGGAATTCTCCTCAACGGAGAATGTTCTCCGTTTAGGGACAGGTAGACAATGGCCATAGAAGATTATTTCCAATGACAGGAATGATTATCACTTGTGAAAATAAATGAGCTTTAGAGTCAGTAAGCCTTAATCTGTCATTTCCCAGTTATGTGAACTTTGACAAGTTTTTACTTGGTCTCTGATTTCTTCATGTATATGGAGATAACAGCATCAGCTTTACCAGCTGGTAACCTCTGAAGCTTGTATATAGTGAGCACCTACTAGCAGGTGGGACTCCTAAAACGGTTTCCTGTACATTTCCTTAGCAACAATAAGTGATAGAAATTTCTTTTTTATATTTGAGCTTTAATTTGCCTCCTCATAAGTTCAATCCACTTGATGAGAAGGTTTGCTTCTAGCCACTTGATAATTTATTTCTCACACATTGGGAAGCACCTTGATTAGCATCTTCATTACCATCTGAAGGCTATGTAGAAAAGCCCCTGCCGTTGAGGAGTTTAAAGTTTGGGGGGGGGGGGGAATATAACCTCTTGACCTTTTGACATTGGAGTGGTTCAACTCCATAACCCTTGCAAGCACAATGCCTACCACAGAGTGAGGCCTACAATAGGGCTTCAATACGTGGATGTTGCTATCATTATTCTCTATTATCATCAGACAGTTTTGAGACCTTCATCCATTCTGGTCCTTCTGCTCTATGGATGGCTCATATCTCATTGAAGTGAGATATACAAAATTAACCCAAATTTGCCTCCTCTGTATAGAATATATAGAAAGCAATCATGACCAGTTTTGATAGGGACAATTATGAATGCAATTAATTTTTTTTTTATTTTACAAAAAGAGAGAGAGAGAAAATGGGAGAGGGGGCAGAAGGAGAGAGAGACAGACAGACCGAGAGAGAGAGAATTTTAAGCAGGCTCCATGCTCAACACAGAGCCTGATGTTGGGCTCGATCCCAAGACCTTGGGTTCATGACCTGAGCCAAAATCAAGAGCTGGGACGCTCAACTGACTGAGCCACCCAGGCACCCCACGAATGCAATTGTAGAAAATAAATGGCTCGTTCCTCTAGTTCTTTTCATTAAAAAGCTGAAAAAAATCATATGTATTTACATATGATCACATCTTTTCTATTTTCTACTTAAATGTTTATTTGGAGGCTGAAGATAGGACTTCATGTTTATCTGGTTAGTTTCTTTTAATTTTTATCTCATGCTTGTAATTGTCCTGATAGTTTTAAAAATTTTGATTTTGCCACTGGCATTTCCAAGGGCCTTCCCAGTTTTGTGTCCTCTGTAAATCTGAGAGGCTCATTTAGAAACTTAATTCTCTAGGGTTCTGGATAACCAGAGACAGAGAGACTATCAGAAATACCTGAACACTAAATCTGCCTTTTCCCCTGATGAGGATGTACTTTTACTGATGCTGAGCTTGGCTCAACAGTCAAGAGAGTCTCAATATCTGAAAATAATCCTTTAAAAGAAGACATTAGGGACATAGATTAGTTGCGTGAGTTCTTTAAGAATAATGATAATCCGCAGGTATAAAAGGGCTGTGATGCAGCAGACAATTAAATGTCTTAGTTCCAGCAAAACTTTATCCTCTAAGGACAGAAATACTAGCTCCTCTGCACCTCCCTCTCATAGAGGCTCTAGGGGCAATTTGGCAAAGGTGCACCTCTCCTACATGTAGTAATGATGATGCTTAGGGACGGGAGTGCACTGACTGTTCTCCCCTGCCCTATCATGATGTGGACTTAACTGACCCTCTTTTTGTTCAAGAATCAGGAAGGGGTCTGAGGGTCTCTTGATGTTTCCTATTTGTATAAGTTCCTCCTGGCTGAAGTTCAAAGGGGACGCACCTTGCACAGACCATGTAAGTGGCAACCACAGGATCCATCTGGATTCTGGGACCCAAAAATGCTGAGCTGAGACATGCTGCACAGGCTCTTGCTCTGCTTATCCCCCTTATTTAAAATATTTATTTGTCCCACCCCCAATAAACCAGAAACTTAATTCAGTTTTACATGGGTAGTCTCTTCTTGAAAGTCTATAAGTTTGTAGTTTGCCTTGGGAGTAGTTGCAGGTCTTCTGTGTCCAAGTTATTGGTTAAAACCAAGCACCTGAAGAGGGCCACACATAGACTCTTCTAGTATGCTACTAGAGGCTGCCTTCCAAGTTGATTGACCCATTGCTTATTCCTGCAGATATGGTCACAACACCACCTATAAATCAACCTAATTGTATGGCAGACTGACTCACATCTCCAACACATGCACAACATAAGAGACTTTGTCAGTTTCTTGTTGAATTAAGGTTCATTTTTATGCTATAGTGTTTTCCTGAGCTAGCAGTCTAGGAGCCTTATTAAAAAGGGAAATTAGCTGACTTAATTCCTTTATAAAAAAGATAGAATTTGAATAAATGCATAAAGAAGTCAATAGAGCAATCCTTGTTCTTAGCATGTTGAAATGTCTAGGATTAGCACTATATTTTTTCCATGACCTGAAAATGAATCCATCTTATCATAAAACCTACAAGTTCATACCCTAGACTCTCAGGAATCCATATTCTTCCTTCTTAATAAAAAATGAGTATAGCATTTCCCTATTTTTAATTTTTTTGCAATGGTCTCATTATTTCTGAAAAAAAATGGATGATTATTTTTCCCTGTATTATTGTATCACTGGGATATAATTCTTTAAAACATGCAGATTCAACTCATTTAAATAATACCTTAGATTTGCTTCATAATTATACAGAAGGGACTGGGGCTAAATAATTAAGGGCAGAGATGAATATTACTGTCTCCACTTCTTTATATATTTGAAACTTTTCATAATGAACATTTAAAGCTAACCCACTTAAGGCAATTTGATGCTCTTGTATCTTGTCTTCCAATCTCTCATATCCACGTCATACTTGGAAGAAAGTGATAAAGACAAAAACAAAGATGCAGTTAAGAAATTCTGATTGATCACACTGTTATCTCCTACAAATCCTGTTTTTCCTTTATTTTGTTCTTCCTTTCAAGATTTTTCTCTGCTCTTCCTCCTTGTCCTTCCTTTCCTCCTTCTTTCCCTCTCTTCCTTCCTCCTACCTCTTACATTCTTTCCCTCCATTCGTCCATCTATCTATGTATCCAACCAACCAACCAACCAACCTGTCTTACCTACTTCTTGGCTTTAGTTTTATTACATTCTAATAATTTTTAAAATTTTTGTAATTTTTTTTTGAGAGACAGACACAGTGTGAATGGGGGAAGGGCAGAGAGTGAGGGAGACAGAATCTGAAGCAGACTCTAGGCTCTGAGCTGTCGGCAAGAGCCCGACGTGGGGCTTGAACCCATGAACCATGAGATCATGACCTGAGCTGAAGTCTGACACTTAATCGACTGAGCCACCCAGGTGCCCCTAGTTTTATTACATTCTAAAGAGTTTCACACAATTAAAGTATATTTTGCCTTTCATGTTTTGATAGCTCATTATAAAGCCTTTTATAAAGTCATTACGATAATTAAATATCTCATTCATTTTTCAAATTTTCTCAACAAATATTTACAGAATAAAGATGAAGCCTATGAAGATTCCATGTCTGAGCTCTTCCATGCTTGCTGATCGTGTGTGTGTGTGTGTGTGTGTGTGTGTGTGTGTGTGTGTGTGTGTGTATGTGAAGTAGAGAGAGTGAGAGAGAGGTAAAGGAGTTAGGGGGTCAAGGATAATGGTCAAATTTCTCTCTTAGGACACTTAGTGGGGGTGGGGAGGCCCTCTCTGAGCCAAGGTACAAACAGGAGGCATAGGTTTGCAGGTGCGTGAATGAAGAGTTCAGTTTTGGGCTTACATGGATTGAGATGCTTGTGGATGTCCAAGTGGAGATATCAGTGGCAGTTGGAGATACAGATATGGAACTCCTGACTATGGAATACATTCTCAGAATTACCAACAAACATAAAATGTAGCAATTTGTCTTAACTGGGCCAAGACTGGGAATATTCTTCTAAGAGAAGACTCTGCATACAGCCATGGGCACTGTTAGTGGAATAAATGGTGAGCCCACCTCAAGCTGTTTCATTAGTAGAAGCCTTGACAGTGAGGAAGCAAGGCTGGAGGGACGCTGACTTTATATGCTGACTATTCTGGATAAGATGGTTCAGGAGAACATGGATGTGGTTTTGAAGGACTCCTTGAAACTTGGGAGCCATGACAATAAAGGTGAAGCCTTGAGAGAAAGTAAAATTGTATATGGAGGGAATTGTTCAAGAACAAAGCTTTGGTATGATCTGGCTTCAGGGTGTCTGGGATTTGCTAAGAGACAGAAAAAGAGAACGGCAGTGGTCAAAAACAGCAGGAGACCAGACTTGGGTGGTGACATCAGAGAGTATTTCCAGGATGGTGACCCATGGTATTAACATCTTAAAGAGGCTGAAGAGAAAGAGAAATGAAGAAGCAAGTGGAAATAGTCCCTGTACCCACCATGGCCTATAGTGGGGTGTGTGTGTGGTGGGCTCACAGCAGTGAGCTCATTCGTGTCGTTGTTTTCAATTTTTGAAATCAATTTTCCTAAAAGTCACAGTGTGCATTGCAAAATCATGCTGTAGGTTCCATTCCCATTAGCCGCGTGTTGACTTGTAGTCCACTTCCTGAAGAACTATCTGCCTTTGAAGGATTCGGGTGTTTTCCAGGTACCTACACTTGCCTCCCTTTGATTTTCCATCCCTCCTCTGTACAGAGGCCAGTGGTATCATTGTGTTTTCTCCTCAGGCCCTTCCTTATCCTGTTAGATAGCCTTCCTTATTCTGAAGGAATGTCTTCCAATCACTCTCCTCTGATTAAAACCTACCTATCCTGTGCCCTGTAGGCTTTTAAACCAACATTTATTCAGCATCTAAAGAGAATGGATTTGAAGGTAGAGGTCTATGGTTTACCTTCCTTAAGCTACCTTAGGAAGCATTCACAACAATGACTGACAAGTTCATAAGTAAGTGTCATATAAGGCCGAGTGATGTCCTCTGAGAGCAGAAAAACAGAGAAGGTGATTTAATTCCAAGAACAATTTATTCTGCTAAAAGCCAATCTGATAAACTTATTTGAGCTGATAAACTTATTTGATGGCTGAAAAGCCAAGGTGAGGATGACATTTACATTTAACTAGTCTTTTTTAGTTTTAATCTAAGGTACCAAATAAACTGATAATTAGGGCATTATAGTGAAGGGAATTTTTGGTTAAGGGCAACCTGTCTAGAATTTCTTTAATCGAAGTTGGTGGCCACAGAGTTAGTGTTTCGTTTTGCTTTTTTTTTTTTTTTCTAATACAAGGCTAGTCGTTTTTTGCTTATATGTGAGTCCACGCTATCCTTAATTTCATTTCTTTGCCATTTCTTTTTGCTTCTGAGGCCTGTGGTTATGAGCTCAGAGTAGATGTTTAATGCATACGTGCTGTAATCACCTGAATTTGCCTAAATTTCTTACCAGTTGTTTTATCAATTATTGTTCTCTGTTCGCTATGTCCTTTGTTCTTTGGCCTTTGTAAGGCTAAGATGCCTTAACATTTCCCTGAGCCTGACTAAATTTCAGACAGGCTTCTTCCTGACTCTAAGCCCCTGAGCTCCTTTTCTCAGAGCATTTACTTTAGAAAACTTTTCATTGTAAATTCTCTGTCTGCCCCTTTGAGAAGTAATCTCCTAGCCTCTCGACAGTTTTACATCCCAGAAATATCTTTCTTAAGGACCTGGGAACCAAACCTTTGAAATGTAATCATTGGAGCAGATCTCCCAGTCTCTGTGGAGGGTAGAAGCTTAACTTCCTAATTGGGACAACTGGCAAACACAACTGATCACCTTCCCCACGAATAATCTTTAGGACTTTAGCAGTATCTCGCTACTAGCTCACTCTGGCATTAAAAACCCTCCTGCCTTCCAGGGAGTTTAGTTCAATCTCCCTTCTCTCGTGTAATAGTCTTGACTGCATTGCATAGTCTTGAATTAAGTCTTCCCTGCCTTAACACCTTCACATGCAATTTTTCTTTGGCATTTGTAATTTCCGAAACAAAAATCGCTTTGGCACTTTCTTTTGCTGTTTAAAAAATAATTATTTCTAGAAAATACTCAGCTGACCAGATTTACAATTTCCTCCTTCTTTTTTAGCTCCCTCACAGATTCTTGGAGGAACTTACTTTCCAAGGCCTGAGGTCAGTCTTCCCTGTTAATAGCTTCCTTGTCGTTTTTTGCAGTCCCTCAGAGAGAGTTGCTGGGGTAACCCATATTATTTTTCAACTATTTCACACATTCTCAGTGAGATCACCTTTCTCTTTTGTATGACCATCTACCTATCGAAATCAATTCTTCCCTTTGAAATCAGCCAGTTGTCTTATCTGGCAGAATCTTGCTGTGGTCATGTCCTACTTAGTGTTGATCTAAATATAATGCTCACGAAAGCATTGTTAAGGTCAGATATGTTTACCTGCTTTTGGCCAACATCTGAGTCTATTATTTAGCATACTCAAGGAAAAAAGATACATCTTTGTGTGGCTTGCTTAACAATTCTGATCACTAATCAGGAGAACTCATAAAATGATTTAAGGGGTGCCTGGGTGGCTCAGTCAGTGAAGCACCTGACTCTTGGTTTTGGCTCAGGTCATGCGTTGAGCTCTGCCCTGCGCAAGTGAGGAGTCTGCTTGGTGTTCTCTTTCTCCCTTTCTCTCTCTCTGTCCATGCCCCACTCACACTGTCTCTCTCAAAATAAATAAATAAACTTAAAAAATAAAAAAAAAAGATTTAATAAAGTACACCATGCATGACAACCTTGAGAAGTTTCTATGAAAAGATAAAGTTACAATTTGGGAACGAATGCACAGTTTTCCTGTCTCACTTGAAAAACTTAGAGCTCTTCTGTTTCTGTGGCTGCAAAACTTATGTCCATCATCCTTTGATTCAGACAACTTTAATACGGAAGACATTTGTGACATATGTATTTGTGCCAGGAATTGCCCCAGGTAGAATTGCCCCAGGAGGAACTGTGACAGGGGACTTAAACTCACATGAGTATTTACAGAAGCATCAAATAAGCACATTTTTAGAATTCTTGCAGTGTGTCGGCTGGTACATCTTTAATGTAACAAGGATAAATTCAAAGCTTTCCTCCAAGGCTTTACCGGTTCGTTATGTTAAATGTTAATATAGTTTTCTTTTTCTGACAAACCACTGGCCCATAATGTATGTGGCTCCTGACTTTCAGTCTAAGACTCTATGGTATGGAAGGACACCTGCGTTGCTTTGCATTTTGTGTAGATGGGCAGCAATAATTAGGTTCCTTCCTCTGTTAGATTTGCATCAACAAAGGTCACAACTCCAGGTGACTGGCCATGCCAGAAGTGAATATACAGGACCAAACTTGGCCTAGGAAATTGGAAGGTCATGGCTGCTATTCTCTCAAGCACTTCAGACGTGTCTCTGAAAGTGGAAAAAAGCAAGGAGCATGATTGAGATTTCTCACATCAATTTTAATTTTCTTTCCTTTTTGTTAGTTCTGATGCGGTCTCGGTGCCTCCAGATTATTGGGAAATGATAAAGGAAAATATGAATCTTATTATCTGGGACTTTCCTTTATCTGCTCCCGACCCTCATTCTTGCCAAATCAGTTCCAATCTTCAGTGGAAACCTAATTTTGTCTAGAGCCTTCTCAGAGAGAAAGGCTTACAACTCATGTCTGCTCATCCTTATTCCCTGTGCAGGGAAGGAGAGATAAAAAGACAATAAGGGAATTGTACTTTTTTCTTTATAAAATTTAATTTGAGGTGGGTGCCCCCACCATGTCAAGTTCTCTTTTTTCCAACATGGACATGTGCTATCATATTGCAGTTAAGACATTCAATAATTCGTTTCACGAATTATATCTTGTGCCTACAATATGCCAGACGGTGTGATAATGAGGGGGCATGAACACAGACTTTAAAATTTTGTGGACTGTATTAATGCCAACACTAAATAGTGGTTATCACGTGTCTGTGTGTGGGTATACATGCGTTCGGCTCAACGAAACTTTTTCCTTCATAGAAAGTATACACTCCAGTAATACATTATGATGATTCACTGACTAGTTTAACTCTTACCTGATAGGAAGCAAAAGTGCCTAAATGTACATTTTATACAAAGAATTTAGGGTTTTAAGGACAAGCACAAATGCCATAAGGATTAAATGGTTATTCCCAGTCTTTCTGTGAGGATTCAATGGAAACTACGTGGTGTTCCTTAAAAATTCCATACTTACTCATCTCTGCAAACAGCTGTCTTCTTTCTGCCATGGTATTTCCTCTTTTCCCACTATCTTCAATCATTCTATGAGACAAAATGGTTATAATGTTATTACCCTCCTGCTAATGAGGCAAACAACCATTTCTATGTAAACACACTTGCTGTAGTTATGCCACACACACCAACTATTTAAAACTGTGTATTTAAAAAGTATAGCTTTACTTTCACTAATTTAAACTGCCACACATATCTTTCCATACACAATGTTGTTGTAATTGTTGGAGGGGTGTAAAATTTTTTACTTTCTAACATAAAAATAACCACAATAGCAGATGACCTTGTGCAAAACTGAATACAACCATCTGCCATCTGTTACGTGACTCATTTCACATATAGTTTCTCTTTCAGTTTTGGGAATCCCTACGAAGAATACAGAACAGATATTATGGATTCCATTCAACAAATGATGAGATTGAGAGTCTCAAAGTGAATGGCGTAGACATTTGGACTCCAGACCAGTTTGCCTTCCGCCATATTCTGCAGGAGGTTGTCCCCATGCACCTCAAATCTCAGTTGACAAGGAGGTCCTTTTCCAAATATTGATCTCTCATTTGAGTGTTTGGAACCTGCAACAGTTTTTCTGTACGTAAAAATTTCATGCGAGGTGGTTAGGTTCACATCTCTCTACTTAACCATAGCACTGTCTGCAGTAACCATTTAAAAAGTACTAGGAAAATGCCAACAGTTAAGACACACAATAAAAAAATATTTAAAAATTAAAATTTGACTTGAGGAAAAAGAAGATAATGAGAAAAGTTAATGGAAATGTTGTTTAGCCCAATAGACTTTAGAGGACTTTGGGCTAAATAGTAAAGGCTTTATAGGTTGGTGGAGTTGATGTTTTATTATACTGAAACTTTTAAAAACTAAAGTTTCCTCTCTCATACACTCAATGCATATACACATATACCAACATGTTTTGATTCTCAGGCATGGTAAACAGAAGGCACAGCTGATCTTTTTGCCTCCCTTTAATGGACCCTGCTCTTTCTCTGTCTATGCTATTTTTTGGTCTGGACTCTCTCTCCCTGTGCCCAGCTAATCTGCAATAACCCATCAGCTCTTGGTTTAGGTGGGTCTTCCTCTGAAATTCTTCCTAACTCTCTATGATTGGCTGGGTTTGGTGCCTTTCCTCTGAACCTCCACAGCCTGCTTGCTTTCCCTTTTTTTCTCAATGCTGAAAATTCACTTGATAAATCTTTATTGAGTGCCTTCTATACTTCAGGAATCACATTAAGTTCTGGGTATACAGTGATCAAGTCAGACAGAGTTCCTGCCCCTCAAGTGTTTATACTCTAGTGGGGGGTGGGGATACAAAAGCATAGAAGCAATGAAACCACAAAGAAGTAATTATAGGCATAGAAGTGGATAGATAGGTGAGTGTGAGAGCCACTGACTACCTGAGGGTAAATATAACAGAACTAGGTTGTAGAAGATGGCTCAAAAGATAATGGGGCTGTGCACAAATAACTCACCTGAGGGTAAAAGACAATATTAGTGGTGACAACCAAAGTGATGTCAGTCAAACTGGTCAAACAGCCTCACCAGCTGTTTCTATGATGGAAGGGTTATTTGCCTACTGCCAGGAAGGGAAAGAAGGACATGGAACAGCCTTGGTTTACAGAGTTAAGGGAGGAGCGTGCTCCCATTCATGATGGGTGATGATGTAACCTGGGTCTGGCCTAAATAATAATTGGAAAAGAGTGGAGTTATTAATGAAGTGTCTTCAATTTGGTAAAAATTCACTGCTGAACACAGTCAGGTACTTTCTTTTTATGATTTTCAATATGCAAGTATGGTGGATATATAGAGATCTGGGGAAAGACACACCCTTCCTGATTCATATAACCCCATCTCCTTTACTCCAGAGGAAGTGGGTAGATAATAATCTTACACTCACAAAATAGTCTGGATACAGTTTCCAATCTTTATTTCAAGAGCTTAGAAGCAGAACCAGAGCAATAGAGAGACAGGGGATAGAACCAACGATACGTTCCTGCATCTGTCTGTATGTTGAAATGAGATGAAAAGAACCTTTAAAAATAAATCACAAAGAATGGCAGGCTGGAAAGTTCTGATGGAAAATATGGGGGAAAGGAAGACTAGGCACCAAACTCACAGTGCTTACTTCCTGAATCCCGCCATTGGTACTGTTTGCGACATCTCTTTCCTAATTAGCTTTTTGTGTCTCTCTGTAAGGCCTTTGAAGGCAGTAACTTCAAAAATTCTAAATCCTTCACAGTGCTTAGCAAAATCCAACCAGTAAATGACAGGTCCAGTTAGTATTTTTGAAAAAAAAAAAAAGAATGGAACAAAAATAAATAGAGGAAAAACAGTAAGAGCTAAGTTTGCTCTCCATGAAACAGACCTTCACCTATATTTCCCAAAAGCGACTCACAGAAGAGTTCAGTTCAGATTACACTGGTTTCAGAAATTATTTGAAATGAGAGAAATTAATTTACATCCATTAGGACCTAGGGCCATACATTTTAAAGCAAAATCTTATCTGAGGAAATAGAAGTTGCAAATAGATGTAGACTACACTGGTGTCACCTTTTGGTCTGTTCATCATCATTCTGTGATTAATTAACTCATAAAAGAACCATCATTAGTTACATAATAGGAATTAATTCTCACTTGGAAGTAAAATGCTTACCCTATGAGGACAAGAAGCAGAAACTCAGTAGTGTGAAATAATGGAAAGTTTGGAATATAATTAAAAATGTAAAAAGAAAGTAACACATCTCTCAATTGACCCCTAAAGTTTCCTGGGAAGCAGCACCATTAGATCAAATTGAGAATACACGCTTCCTACCCATTGACCACAGTCATCACGGGAACAAGGGGAGGCCTGCTAGTTTATAGCTTACAGGGATGCCACAGAGGGACTTATGGACAGTCAGCTTATGAATCAAATAGGCAAGGACCACCACCGTGCTCCTTAGTTTCCAATTTAACTCCGATCAGTGGGCCTTGAGATACACAATGCTTGACTTTAGAAAGAAAGAAAAGCAAAACTTTCAGTAGGGGCAAGAGGAGGTGTTTTTACAGAGAGCTATCTTGCTTCGGCAACTGTCAGGAAGCTCAGCTTTTCATGAATTTAGTGTATCAACAGCTGCCCAAAGTCATATGGAGGAGATGAAGGGGAAAAGAACCCATCTGTGACAATACAAATGTCACAAGGTGTGTGGCTCACCAACACGCCTAATTTGGTGAGTTTCTGTTACTCCTTCATGTAGACAAGATGCTTGCAACCTTAGAATTTACCAGATTACATAAATGTCAAAACAGCAAAAGGAACTAACAGGTGATGAATAAGTGATGAGCCCCATTAAGACATTTCCTTTACTAAGGTTCAGTCCCATGAATTATACAGAGTATGTGTTGTTTTCACTTCTGAGAAGCTATCCATTTCATTTACTTAAGAAATATTTATAAGGTAGCTATAATTTGTCAGATACTCTGCTCGTTTCTCAAGATCCAAAGATGAATAAGACATGATCCTCGCTTTTAAGAAGCTCACAGTTTAGAAGGAGAAACATTATTCCAAATGATAATTGTAATTTGGTGTAATATGTAAAATAATGAAAATATGTATTACTAAATATAGTAGTTTATTTCTGGGAAATCTGAAGGAAGCATCCAAGGGTGACTCTGAAACAGAGTTTTAAAGGAAAATCAAGAATTTTCCAGATAGAAATAAGTGGAGAAAGGGTAATCAGAGTTAGAGGCAATCAGGGAAAAAAAAAACCACAGAGCTTTAACAAGAGTACAGTGTATGAGAACTGGGAATAATTCAGTATTGGTGAGTGCAAGTGTGAGTAGAGATGCCAGGACGGGCAACAGATTAGAAGGTCTATTCTTCATGTCTAGACAGGGCAGGGCTCTCCTGTAGAAGACTGGATGCTACCCAAGGTTAAGTAGGGAACTGATGTGTACACATTTAGATTGTGGCAAGATGACTCCAGCGTACTGAGCGGAGGAAAGATCAGTTAGGTAGGGGGGCTAAGGAATGGGAGCGCATGATTAAGGGAAGAGTCCAGTTCACCAGATACTTGCGTGATTCGGGAGCAAGGATGTGATGTCTTATGCCCAAGGACTGAGTTGAGCATCAGGGCAGATGCAATGGGGTTTAGTGATTTGCAGTCCACATGAAGAACAGTGGAGGACAGGAGCTCAGCCTTTGCTCTCCCACCCCACTTCACACATTCGAGGAAACAGTCTGCAACAGCAATGACTTCACAGAAAGGGAATTCGCCAACTCACCCTCTTCCAGCATTGCCATCAAAAGGGGGCTACAAAACCAGACAGGGAGGGCTCCTGCTCTCTGCCCCTCTTTATGGGGGAGGGATGAAATAACAGTAGAAGAGGTGGGAGCCAGCAAGAAGCAAAGCATAAATCACAGTACAGGGCACAGTGTTAGAAGACATGTGAATTACATCTTGGCATCGTGAGAATAAGTTCACATTGAAGTATCACATTCTTGGGTCGCCTCCTTCACGACACTTCTTTACTCCAACATCACCCATACCAAACACACTATTACACATGACAGAAGAAGTTTCAAATGTAAAATCTTAAACTGGTGGTGTCTTACATTTGTATAACTTTCTAAAGATTATAAAATGTTTCTCCCTATAACCTTGTGCGGAGCTTGGGGATATATTATTATTCCCAAGTTACAGCTGAAGAACTTAAGACCCAGGCTGGTAAAAAGTGTTTCCCCAAAACACATTTTTTTTTTTTTCTGGCAGGGGAAGAAAACTAATCCATTTTTTTCTTGCTTTTAAGTTTTAAATCCCTAACCTAGTATGAATTCCAATCACCAGTACTCTTTCTCCAGCTGCCACTGTTCAATACAAATTAAGACTTCCTGACACTGGTAAACTGAAAATAAGTTGATAGAACTTGGGGATTAAGAGGCCAAAAGGAGATGGAGGGGAGAGGTCCACGGCTCTCTCGAACTTCAGGAGAAATTCATGCCTTTGTGTGCTACTCCCTAACGGAATCCTGCTATTCTAAAACATCGTCATACCGGAAATAATCATGGAGATGGAAATGAATCCCAGCGTCCAGATTGATGCAAACCCAGACACATATAAATGCACCACGTCACCCACAGGTTCACACTCTCACGTTTTAAATCCACAAAGGCCGATGATGTTTTTAGAAACGTCTGGCTCTGCTTTGTCTCTGCTCCACTAGAGCAAACACTGAAGACGTGCAGACCTTGTGTTTAGTATGACGAGACTGTTTCCCTGCTTTATTTTCCTCTGCTTTGCTCCAGGTGGATGGCAGGAGGGCGCTGGGTTCAGCAATCACCACCCACTGCAATCCCTGAAGTTAATAACTGCAGTGAAGGCCATTTCAAGCTCCTTTCCTCCTCTAATTGATTTATTGGTGGCATATAAATGCCTGTTTCCATTTCTGTTAATGAAAGAGGCCTCTGATATGACTTTCGCGATTTACATTCTCGTCCTAATCTTCGGCAATATAATAAAAAAAGTATTCAGAGCTCCTTCCTGAGGCAAAGTATAATTGCACTTGCTTTTACTTCCCAGTCCTTTATCAAGATGAGCCCCTGAAAGTAGGGAAATGCTGTTACTAAAAAAAATGGCTATAATGGGTTTCAGATTTCTTTTACTTTGAATGTCATCTTTTGGAACTTGGGTTTTGTGTTTGCGGGGTGATAGGTATGAGCTCACTATTTTAGTATAAGCACCAGCTGGATGCGTTATCAGGTATTCGATCTCTCTTCAAAATTACCCGCTTTCAGAGTTCTCAGCTGTGGCTGCCCATCACATTAGCCTGGGGACCTTGTAAAAATGCAAATACCCAGACCTACCAAAAATCTGGGGTTGGAGCCCAGTGTTTATGTTTTTAAAAGCACTATAGGTGCTCCTGATACACAGCCAGGTTTGAGCTAGAAATAGCATACCAGTTGAGAGGCGCCTGGGTGGCTCAGTCGGTTGAGTGTCCGACTCTTGGTTTCAGCTCAGGTCAAGATCTCGGGGTTTTGTGAAATCGAGCCCCGCATCTGGCTTATGCGCTGACCATATGGAGCCTGCTTGGGATTTTCCCTCTCTCTCTCTGCTCCTCCCCCCTGCTCACGCTCTCTCTCTCAAAATAAATAAATAAATTTAAAAAATAAAATAAATAAATAAATAAATAAAATAATGTTATGTTAAATAATGTTAAATAAATAAATAAAAATAATGTTATGCTATTTGCATAGCATTAGGTTGGAGTTCTTACATTGCTTTGTAATATGTTTCTCCTGTTTGTAAGACTCACTTTAAACTGTACTTTGAGCCCAGGGAGAAGAGAATTAATTCTTTGGGGAATGTAAATATACACGAACATTTACGTACAATGATATGGGTACCTAACGAGGCAAACTTTAAGAAATAGAAGAATGCCATTAAAAAGTAGAGAAAACCATTTTTATTCTGGAAAGAACTACTCTCAGCAGTACTGTCAAGTCAGGAAGGGACCTGCTGTTCTGGGGGAAGCGTGTACCAGACGTTTAAGGACATTTGGTTTTGTTTGGTTTTGTTTGCTTTCATTTGGCTTGGGAAGAGTCTAGGACTCCTGCTCATTAGCAGCCGCGATCACCCGCACCTCCCCCTTCTTATTAGCAAGGGCTTGAAGATTGCGGAGCAAAGCTGGGAGCAACCTGGAAAGCGTAAAGAGGAGCCTTTTGGAAGGATGATGATCAAAATATGAACTCTGTAATGTGGGGATCAAAGTTATTAGGATGCTTCTGAAGGACTGGCGAGCCCCGTCTAGGAGCTCCATTAATAGGACCTCTCTTCATTTAAAAGGACCTCTCCTGGGGTGTCTGGGTGGCTCAGTCAGTTAAGCAGCTGACTTAGGCTCAGGTCACGATCTTGTGGTTCATGAGTTTGAGCCTTGTGTCGGGCTCTCTGATGTCAGTGAGGAGCCCACTTTGGATCCTCTGTCTCCCCTACTCTCATCCCCACTTGGGCACATTCTCTCTCCCTCTCAAAAGTAAATAAACATTAAAAAAGAAAGGACCTCTCCAAAGGGAAAAAGACTATACGAGGGGGGCTGTCTATACTGATGCTTCCAACACTGCATGAGGACCTAAGATTTTTCAGAGAACCACCTTTTTTATTCAATATGATGTGACTTTGAGACAATTGTGTGTGCATGCATGTGTGTGTGTGCGTGTGTGCATCTATATTTCTCAAGAGGTATGTTATGTGTATAGGCCACTTGGTCACGGTGGAGCTATGGTTGTCTCTGACCCTGGAGAGAGAGGTTTCTTTGTCCCCCTACTGGGATTGCTGAATTCTTAACTTCTGGGGGATGGGTTTTAGGAAATGACTACCTTCTACTCATTTTGGAACTTGATTCAGTGTAAGATGTCACTGTTCATGAAGACAGGCCCATTTCTTTTTCCTACATATCTAATATATGAAAACAAATCAATGAAAAGTTCCCCCCCCATAAGTAGAAGACTATTTTTCGTTAATCTTGTAATAGGAAAACCCTATTTTATAACTACATTTTGTGCCCCACTTATTATAGTGAGATTACAGTGTATATATACATAGACACTTATAAAAGTAAAATCTTTTGAAAAACTTTAAGATTGTAATTCCAAATTTTGTTCAAGTGACTGAGTTAACTTCACCATCTCAATAAAGAGGCTCCAAAATGACAGAATGTATTAGCTGATTAAGGAGTGCAATGTTGTCCAGTCCCTAGTTTAAGGTTGAGATCCTTTTAATGATTTGATAAAAGGACCCTTGCCCCACCAAAATGTTATGTATATACACGAATATACAAATAAAGGAATTAATAGTTGCTTATGTGGGCAGGTTTAGAGGAAGAAGGCCAGGAGTTGGTGAGGACCAAAGGTAGCTTTGTTTTATAGGGAGTACCAACTGTTAGTGAAAGGGAGCAGCCAGTCACAGTAGGCAATCTGCAAAGCAACTGCCCAGAGAGAGGGCAAGAAGGCTCATGGGGGGCCTCTTGAGGTCAGGCAAACAGGAAAGACATCGAGCAGAAGGCAGTGATGGGCTTCTCACGTGGTAGCAGCCTGCACGCCTGGGTGTACACACTTACTATTCGTGTGTCAGGCGGAAACTCGCATCCGACAAACCCAAAGTGCTTTAGGACATTATGGTGTGACTCTTGGTGCTTAAAAGGATTCTAACTCATCTTTGTTTCGAAAGAAATTAAAAACGAGTAGTAGAAAGTTGATAGGGCCCCCCTCGTCCAATTCTAATGCGCTAGGGGGGGAAAACTGAAGCACCTACTGACGATGGGTCAGTTGTTATCTGGATTTCTAGGACTCACTTCCAGGAGAAGAACTGGGAGAAGCGAAGTGAGAATAAGAGTAGGACATGGCATTGAGCATGGGGATATAGGCCAGGGAGGCTTGTGTGCTTTAAAATGTCCTTTTTTAGATTTTTTAGGGTTAGGGAGTGCTACCTGTGGAGGAGAGGTAGAAAAGACAGAGTCAGATAAGGAAATTGTTTTCTGCAACAGGACAAGAAAATCAAACTTTCTCTGGGAGAAGAAATGGTACTAATAAGAATAATTGCCACAATACTACTTAAAACCACTACCATCTTACAAAAAGGCTTGCCCTGTCCCAGCATTATGTAGGTCTTTCCTCATTATGTTCTTAAAAGAACAGCATTGATATTGTTATTCCCCATTTACCGATGTGGACACTGAACTTCAGAGAAACTAAGTAATTGTCCAATTGTCCAAACCAGATATGTCTGACTCCAGAGCCCACCAGGCTTCTTAAGAAAGACCAAAATGGCATTGTATGAAGTAAGACTCAAGCGAACTTCTCCTTTTTTCCTGGGGATGGTGTTGATGGGACATTCCCACACATACACACACTGAACTAGGCTGAAGCATCACTGAAGACACACATTAGCGGATGCCAAGGGGAGCTGGGCAGCATGGAGTTAAGGGGCTGCTCAATACCACGATTTCGTGAAGGAAACAGACCTACAAGTCATAAAGCTCGTGGGTTTTCTGCATTTCCTTTCATGTCCTTCTACTTCTCCTCTATTCCCTCTTTCTTGGATCCAGCCTCCTCGTCTTGCCCTTTCTTTTCCTTTCCTTAACTCTGTTCCTTTATCCACTTCCTTCATTTCTATGTATCTTAGGGGATCTGACTCAGACCAACAAAGTAGAGAAGGCTGAGAAAGAAAGACCAAGCAAGTATAGTGGGAAAAGAGAAAAAAGAATGTTATATGGCGGGTAAGTTCTGCGGATCTGATGTGCAGCATGGTGACCGTGGTAAGTAATGATGTATTTTAGGCTTGGACTTTGCTGAGAGGGTAAATCTTAAGCTTTCTCATAAAAAAAAAAAAAAAGTAACTACTTGACATGATGCGTGTGTTAATTAACTTGCTTGTGGGAGTCATTTCAAAATGTACAGGTATATCAAATCATGTTGTACACTTCACATATATTACAGTTTTATTTGTCAATTACACCTCAATAAAGCTGGGGAAATTAAGTTTATGCCCTTAAAATGCAAATTTCCCTGGGAGAATCAGGAAGTTCACCTTAGTGTAATTAATTTGGTTGTTTTCCCCTAATATCTGGCTGAAACAAACTCACTGAGGACACAGCACTTTTGATTGACCGGGAAAAGGAAATAACAACTCTCGGGTGCTTTCTGGGAAGGTCAGGTTTGAATGATATGCTCCAGAAGCCACATGAGGAAATTGTCTTTTGAGATAAAGATGATGGGAGGGCAAATGGAGGGAGAGGGCTAAGATAGGCAGGTGGGAGGATGTCATTGTGGCCATTACTATCTTTTTACAGATTCAGAACCAGTAACAAAGCGTGAAAAGAACACAGGGTTCCGATTACAGTCCACGAAGGATGTGAAAAGATGAGAGTGTCTGCTAAATTATTTTTAAACCCCCTTCCTCCTTACTAATTCTTCTGTACGTCGCTCAAAATTTATCTGTGCCAGAACAAATAATTTTTAAAGGTCAAATCTTACATTTAACAAATTTTCAGCCTAGTAAAATTAGTGTCCGTAAAAAGGAGGATGGAGGCCAACCCATAGTTAAATATTAAATAAATTCGTATCATGATATTCTTTCCTTTGTCTCCTCAAATTCTCTCAGTGGAGAATATCTTAGGCTGATACAATATAAAACAGCCCAGAAAATGGCATTGACATTGTAGGGACTCTGATGATTGCTATCCAGTAAAATCACAGCCAAGTATATGGGGTTAATATATGCACATGCCAAAATTAAATAGGCCACAAAGAAAAGAAACAGGCCGACTGGATGAGCTGCCAGAAGTTATGGCTGCAAGATCCCCGGCAGTAAACAATGGCATTCTGCACACCAAGGTCCTTTCCCTGAGACGAAGGCTGACTGGCATGACAAGAGTACAGAATGGAAAGAGAAGAAACAGAGGCAGCCCTTATTTCTTGCCTCTGGGTCTGTTTCTATGAATTATGAGCCTCTTAGTTACATCCCTTCCTTTGAAGAGAACTTGTCTGAAATTAAGGAATGACTGGAAGAAATCTCTGTTTTTTGAGAGAACCATGGCTCTAAGTTGGTGGCTGCCAAGAATTTTAGTGGGGAGGAATAGCTGGTGGGAAGGCGCCTTCTTTTTCAGTCCTGAATCATGCAGGCCCTCTGGATCATTCTGTTGAGGTAGAGGCATGAATGCCTGGGTTATGTAGCAGGAAGGGACTAGGAGATTCATTCACTGAGAATGATAACAATAATAGTTAACATGTATTAAATGCTTACGATGCGTGGTAGGCTCTGAATTATAAGCATTTCACACGCATTATCCTATGTATTTCTTACCCTAATTCTGAGATAGCTTATATTATACTACCCTGTTTTGTGGAGGAGAAAACCAAGGCTAAAGAGGTAGACAGAATAATGGCCTCCGAAGAATGCACACATCCGAATCTCCAGGATTTGTGATTGTGTTTCCTGACACGGCAAAAAGGACTTTTGCAGATGTGATTACATTAAGCATTTTGAGATGGGGAGAGTATCCTGGCTTAGGTGGGTGGGTCCAATGTAATTATGAGTCCTTCTGAAGGAAAGAGATACGTTGAGAATAGAGGTAGGACCCACAAGCCAAGGAATGTAGGTGGCCCCTGGAAGCTGGAAAAGGAAAGAAAATGAACTCTCCTCTAGAACTTACAGAATGAAAGCAACCTTGCCAATACCCCGATTTTAGCACAGTCAGACCCATGTTGGACTTCTGGGCCTCCAGAACTGAAAGGTAATACATTGGTGTTGTTTTAAACCCCTAAATGTGTGATAATTTGTTACAGCAGCAATAGGACACTCATACAGCTTGAAAGATTAAGGAACTCCCTCCAAATCACATTGCTGGTAGCCACAGAACCAGGACTGGCACTTTACAAGTCTCTCCAGAGGCTCTCTACGTAACCAATTATGCTGTGCGACCAAGCTATGCCTCCTTAGGCTCTGCAAGCTCCCAAATACCATTCATTCACTTATGGAGACCTCCTGTGTCACTTCCTAATGTCCATGAGCGTATCTAATCCTCAGATCTGGAGGTGTTATCATTTCTATTTTACAGATGAGAAAAGTGAGGCTGCAAGATTTCTTAAGAGCTAAAATGTACACCTAGGTCAGTCTACCGGACTTTCATCCCAGGTGTTTTAGCTTCTTCATCCAACTGCCATATACATTTGACCAACATTTAGTTGGCATGTGTTAAACACCAGCATGAAACATAAACTTGACTTTGAGCACTGTGTCCCTCAGTAATTTTTGAACAAATCTAGATGGTTCTATAGGAGTCAATATATCAACTACGCTCTAGGAATATTCCACCCCAGAGGGCAGGTGGTGGAATCTTTGGACACAAAGTTATCACTGACACAAGCCCTTTCAATCTCAGCGGCTTAATGATTAGAATTAATTAGGCTACACTCTGATCCCATCTATATCAACACATTTAATTAGCTCTGACTGATTAATTAATACGGCCAAATTTAATAGAGGTAAATCTAGCAAAGAATATTTTCAGATTATTCAGATATGAGATCACATATCTGACTATCACAATAGATGAATCATTTGGAACCCCAATCTACCACATACCAAAAATCATCTGGATGGAAGAATACACTGTTTCTAATAGATACAATATTCTGAAACAGAAGTTGCTAGCTAACCAAAGGGTCTGGAAATGAGGTGCCTGCTGCAGGGAACTTTATGATCTCCAAAAGCCTTTCCCATGATCAATTACATTAACTCAATTAAAAGATCACATCCTTTTATTATGTTATGTTACTTTTACCATAATATAAAGGACAAAGTGATATACAATACGATTATGTAGAAAACGGATCTGCCTAGAGAACCAGAAAACAAAGCTAATTATTGAATCATAATCTCCCAAGTTAACTGGTAAATAGAACAAATAAAACATACACATGCACACACAACGTGTTTCTCTGATTCAGTGGTCCCCACACTTCAAACTACCCCACTTCCACAGACACGCCTCTAGAAACTCACAGGGATGCAAAGTAAGAGCTGTAGCACCTGAACACAACATTTTTAGCCAATGCGGACATGCTTTTGAGATTGTAAAAGTCATCCTTTTCATGCATCACTCTGTGTCTGCTCTGGGAATCTGTGAATACTGAAAGCAAGTGTTCCAGATTCACGCTTCAGTGTCTGCATTTATGGAAACAAGTGTCCCTGGACCTCGTGAGAACATAACAAAGGGTATTAAGGCTCAGCACCCAGACTGAACGAGCAGTTCCTTTTTAAATACAGGCTTTTGCGGAGGGACACTCAAGCCATTTCCTGCCGCTGCTGGCCACACAGACTAAGCGCCCACCATTTCACTGTCATTTAATGCACCGGAGCAGTGATGCATTTAATAGCACGTTAGTGACTTCAAAGACTTAATGAGTCTAAACTACTACCTGGAAATGATTAGGTACTGAGAGAAATAACTACTGAAAAACTGTTCTCTAAAAGCTCCAAAAAACTGTCGAAAGGGATTCTGGGACTTCAGCGGTTTGCTGTACGTGACCAAGAGTATCCTTTGAGCTCGCATAGTGGAGACATCCATCAGAGAGGCTCCTTTCCAGCCGTGAGCTGTCGTATTATCAGGCTTGAACATGAATCAGTCTTGTCTCTTACACAGTTACATCAAGTCAAGGCATTTCAAATAAAATACAGAGCCGGCATAACATTTCAGAGGCAATAAAAAAAGGTTTATCAATAAAGGAGTCAGACCAAGAAGCTCCTCATCATTATCTCCCCATTTGTAATATGTCTGTAATACTGTTTTCGAACTCCCTGGTGTCACTTGGTGAGAACAAAGACACTCAGAAATCAAGTGATAGGTTTAGGGCTGCACAATGAAGTAGCAAAATCAAAAATTTTAAATTCTTGGGTCCTGGTTCGAGATGCTTTTCAGTATATAACATTGTATAATACTGCCTTCCTGAGTCAATGACACTTTTCCTCTTTCCTGATTTACAGATCTATTTCTTGGTGCCAGTGCCTCTCGTGTCAAACGCTCTGGAGAACTTTTATCAAGAAATGAGTATGGGGTGTTAAGCATGGGTGTGGGGGGCTAAAGAATGAGAACCTTGGAGTTCACAAGTGATTGTTATAATCATAAGGGCCTGCAGGAGTCTTTTCAAGAGAGCAAGTCATTGCCCTGTGGACCCATATGCCTGAAAATGTTTTAAACTTGAGTTATTGTTCTCCAAGGTCCATTAATAGTCTGCAAAGCAGCCAAGCTAATGAGACCTTGAAATGACAGTTTTTTAAAGTTTGGAGTGCCTTTGTTCATCCAAACTCTAGCATTATGCCAATGTTTCATGGAGGTGTTAGGGGGAAGACTAGTTGTGATAGTCAAAATAGAGAAACAGACTAAACCTCTCACCTCCAAGCAAAAAGAAAAAAAAAATGATGGTCATTTTTAGTTTTTAAATATGTCCCTTAACAGTATGACCGGTGTGCTTATTTTTAATATAGAGCCTGCTTATATCCTAATCACACAGAGTCAGAGTCAGGTGTTTTTTAGTTTAAAAAGTTCAAGCTAATTATGCAGTTTTTTCTCCGCCAAAGTTGTCAAGAGTCATTTGCAATATGCTTTTGGAAACTTTCTCTAGCGTAACATTCAGTGCTAATCCTCCATTAACGTGGTGTTCACGGCTCTGGGCTCTCAGGACCAGGACCCTCCAAGGACTGTGAACTCTGCATGAGATTCTAGATATACGGGGTGAGGGAAAGAGGCATTCCTATTAGACTGGCATTTCTTATCGTCAAATGCTCTCCTCTTACAGACACAGTAGACTCCTTATAGTAGAGGGAAGGGGTGCATCAGACCAGGACAGCAGATAGGAGAGAATAAGAGGTCAAGGTGCAGGAAAAGGGAACAGGAGGCAGAGGAGCTAAGGAGGGTGAGGTGTCCAGGCTGGGCTTGGTTTCCTCAGCAATCCGCATTGTTAGTAAACCACATGAATGGCAAACAACCCATGTGGACACCTTTGTTTTGAAAGAAGTAGACCTACTACGCTGTTTAATTTCTGAAGTCCCTGGGATCCTCTCACTAGCAGAGGCTTTTTTGGGGGTTCCTTTCTTGGGTTAGATGTCATGCTTTATTATGGTTGTGTATCACAATGTATCGTTGTGATTACATGAGCTCATTTAATAGCCATACCTATTGTGTCTAATGGCCTTCACAGTAAACTAAGATGCATTTTGAAGAACAGTAAGTACATGCAGGATGGACTTCCCACCACCTTTAATTTAAAGTCCAGATCCTTATAATGGATTTGTAGGTCCTGAGCAATCTGGCTCCTGGGTTAATCCTTGGTCCACATGACTCTGTTCATTCACTGCACTGCAGTTCCATGTGCCTCGGGGCCTTCTCTTCCTTAGCCTGGAATATTACCTTTTCCTTTCCCTGCGTAAATCCCAAACCCCCATGAGCCCCAAACCTGGCTAGCTCCCATTAGCATCACTACCCCAGGGCAGCCTTTCCTAATTTCCCTAATACACTCAAGCTGTATGCTTTCATAATGCCTTCATCATTTACTTTTATAACAGTTATCACAATTACAGTCATAAAACACTTTATGAAATTGGTTTTTGGGGTCTGTATCAGTCAGAAGACTGCCCGTTTCACGAAAGGCATGCAGCGTCTCAATGATGTTCATTAGCACCACTCGTGCCTAGAAGGAATGAATGAAGTCAAGGAGGATGATTCTACTGGCTGCAGGCCATTCAGGTGGTTTCCACTGTACAGAGGAGGAAAAGTGGAGCCATTGGAAGATTTCTGTGCACAAGAGTTAAAAACTGCAAGCAGTAATGACAGAATATTCATCTGACAGGATGAACTGGAGAAGCAAGGAGACGAAAATGATTTGGAAGATCAGACTTGGAAAGGCTGGTGGTCGCACTCAGAGGTAGAAAGCTTTTCCTCTCTCAGAACAGCCGCTGATTGTATATCCTGTTAAGAGGGAGGACCATTCCGTAGATGGCTCAGTTGTTGCTAAGAGAAACTACTCAGAAATAAAATGAGAGAAATCGTTCACTTTTACTCTTATGGCTTCAAATATATTTTTAAGAAATGAGGAAATAGGGTAAAGGAGAACAGACAATCTTAGGAGGAATAAGTAAGATTTCACCTAAATAAGTGAAGTTTCACGATCATTGCACAGAATAATTTTGCGCACTTATATATCATTTTAACTTTTAAACCATAGGCTGTCTGTAGAACTTAGATACCTAACAACAACCTTCGTAGGTACAATTTGACTCCCCTCTCCCTCCTGATTATTAGCTAGCTCTTTCTTTGATGATTAAGATACTCTATATACATCAAAAACAAATAGTCTGTTTCAGGTAAGCCCTGAATGGTTAATTTTAGATAACTGTGAATATTTCCAAAGACACCAAACATCCTTCAAATACTGACACTTTCACTGTCCAGCGGTTTGAAAATGAATACAAATGAATTTTTACTACTCCCCAGTTTTAACATCTTCCTGAGCCAAAGAAGATGAGAAGTTGCCTCATGGCATCTCATGCCCTTCTGGACAAGACTGGGGAATGCAGTACAGTAGGAAGAACGAATTATATGAGCAACAAATAGAGGATTATTCCCCAGATTCTGTCATGTCTAGAACTAGATAGGTTATTTTTTTTTTAATTTTTTAAGTTTCTTTGTTTATTTTGATAGAGACAGAGACAGTGTGAGTGGGAGAGGTGCAGAGAGAGGAGGAGAGAGAGAATCCCAAGCAGGCTCCACCCTGCCAACACAGAGCCTGATGTGGGGCTTAAACTCACAACACCGACAGATCATGACCTGAGCTGGAACCAAGAGTCGAATGCTTAACCGACTGAGCCACCAAGATGCCCCCCAGATAGTTGTTTTTTTTTTTTAATTTTTAATGGTTATTTATTTTTGAGAGAGAGGGCAAGAGGGCATGAATGTGAATGGGGAAGGGGCAGAAAGAGAGGGAGACACAGAATCTGAAAAAGGCTCCAGGCTCTGAGCTGTCAGCACAGAGCCTCATGAGGGGCTTGAACTCATGAACTGCCGCGAGCCTAACAACCTGAGCCTAAATCAGACGCTTACGGACTGAGCCACCCTCCCGCCCCTCACAAGATAGGTTATTTTTAATGCAGGGTATTGAAGCATAATTTCTAACTCCATGGCATAGATGCCTTCTGTGTATATTTGTTGTAAGGTTAAATTCTGTATATTGAACACTATTTTTCCATTGATTTCAATTTATAAATGAGTAATAAATAATAGTATGAACAGAAATCGTAAGGTCATAGGAAGTAGTATTTGGGGATTGGGTGGGTGAACACTCTATGGTGCAATAATAATAGTAATGATAATAATAATAATAATAATAATAATAATAATAAAGTTAACAGCAAAAAAATTCAACTCATTTTATGGTATCTTTGTGCTCTTTTTGGCATATGATGCTTGCCTTGCATTTATGAAATGCCCGGCATATTATAAGGTTGCCAGATTGAGTACAAGTATGACTCGAATATTGCATAGGACATCCTTACACTGCAAGATTATTAATTGCTCCTGAAATTCAAATTTAATTTCACATCCTGTATTTTATCTGACAATCCTACTGAAAGAGTGTCCTAGACTCAGAAAAATATTTGTTAGGTGATTTAATTATCTTTCCTTTGGATTATAGAAGAGTCTCTTCCAGGCCGCTGATTTCAATTTTGCCATGGAATCTTTTCTTCAAATCACTTCCTTAACTGGAGCCAAGCATCTAAAAGAAACAACAGTTGCTCTGGAGGGAAAAGAGGGGAAGGAGGGCTGAGCCCAGCCCACTCAGGCTCCCATCCGGCACCACTGTTGAAAATCCATTTATTGCGCTCAGAATCTGCACTGTTAGATGAGGAGGCCCACAGAAGAGGGTGACTGTAGATCCAGTGTCTTTGCTTTGCAAGATACAATCCCTGCATATAAAGGCAACTTCGCAGTACAGGAATGAGTTACACTCCTAAAGTTAATTTACAAGTCTCATTACAGCACATTTTCCTCTTCAGAAAATGCTATAATGTTAAAGTTAGATTATTAGGTGATCCAGCAAGATAGCTAAGAAGTGACATATCTGTCATGGGAAAATACTAGGGAAAAAAAGCTAGCTATTTCACATAGATTATGGGTAAGATGGGTTTTCCTGAACTAGTCCGAAAGCCTATTGATCATGGTTTGTGTCAGTGAAACACTGTAGAGGTGGGCAAACAAAGATTCTCTCATCCTTTTTTTAAGCTTTAGGGAGGCTGATAAACGCATTGGAATAGGTAGGAGATGAATCTGGTGGGGAGAGCTGAAAATGCAGAGTAATAAGGGATGAACGGACAAGCCGTGGATCTGCTAATCCTTCCCAAACTCTTCAAGAGCTCACAACACTTGGAGAACATCTTACGTGACTTCACCATCCCTCACCTGCCCTGTCACTTCTTCCTATGAAGTCACTAGCTCTAAAGAAAGAGAAAAATCCTCCATACCTAGTGTCTCTCCACTTATTCATTCATCTATTTATTAATGCAACGAAGAGTTAACTATGCAGGCCAGGCACTGTATGAGTCATTGGTGACACAGTGATAAGACAGAAATAGTTTCTGCCCCCAGGAAACTTACAGTTTATGGGGAAGACAGACATGAGAATATGACTGCAAAAATAATCAATTATAATTGTGATAAGCGAGACCCAGAGAATACAATTACTGCCAACACTGGCTACCTAATACAGAATCATCATTAGCAGCAGCAGCAGCATTTATTCTGCATTTACTATGCATAAAGGATTTTTATGTCTTCATATCTAAAATTCATACAACTCTTGGGAAATACCAAGGTATGTATTATAATTATTATTACTTTTTATTTTATTAAAAAATTTTTTTTGAATGTTTATTCATTTCTGAGACACAGAGAGACAGAGCATGAGAGGGGGAGGGGCAGAGAGAGAGGGAGACACAGAATCTGAAGCAAGCTCCAGGCTCCGAGCTGTCAGCATAGAGCCCGACATGGGGCTCGAACTCAAAAACCGTGAGATCATGACCTGAGCTGAAGTCAGTCGCTCAACCAACCGACTGAGCCACCCAGGTGCCCCTATAACTTTTTATTTTTATTTTTTTAAGTTTTATTTTTATTTATTTTGAGAGAGAGAGAGAGAGAGAGAGAGAGAGCGAGCATGAGTGGGAGAGGGACAGAGAGAGAGAGAAAGGGAGAATCCCAAGCAGGCTCCACACTGTCAGCGCAGAGCCCAATGTGGGGCTCGAACTCATGAACCGTGAGATCGTGACTTGAGCTGAAGTTAGAAGCTTAACTGATTGAGCCACTCAGGCGCCCCTGATTATTATTACTTTTTAAAAAGGATAACGGAAAACTTCTTTTTTTTTCTATTTATAATCTTGACTATTTTTTGAAGACGCCATTGGAAAACCTTTTGTTCTGCAAGCATCTTGATGAATTTTGAGTATGAATGTTTGGAATAAGAACAGAAGAGAGCTAGATTTCTCTGCCTAGCAGGAGGGAAAATATTTGCAATTCCTAAGAAACAATCTCTAGTCATGTGTGAGGAGTGAGAAAGAAGAGGAAACGTAAGAATCACGTTAGAGAGATGAAAAGGGCTGGATGCCCCACCTCCCACCTCCCCCAGACTTTGCCAAACCCATACCTTCAGTGAAGTTAGTAGATATGTCAGTTTGAGTGTATTGTTTGTGGACACTGGCAAAGGGGCAGGGTTTCACTTGCAATCTGATAAAGGGGGCAAAGAGAACACAGCTTGCATACTCTTATAGCCAGACACATAATAGGTTAAGGGACAGTAATCCCCAAGAATTCCCAAAGGTTATGGGAAGGGCTTACACTTTCAAATTGGTTCACACCAACTTTATCTGACTCCCTTGGCGGGGGAGGAAGTTCCAGCTGATAACTGAGTTATCCAAATGAGGACATAGGGACTCAGAGGGGTCCCAAAGCTAGTTATTGTGTGAAAATTACATTTGAACCTCAATCTGCCTTAAGGTCTGTACTCTTCCTATTTTGTCAGGCTTCCTCAGTTTTGTCAAGAAAGGCACAAGGGGCCATAAGGTCATATTTCTCACCCCCTATGACTCTAGGGACTTAGCTCCAGACCAACCAAAGTAATGGCTGGCTATTCTCACACGTCGGAATCCCCAGCACTCATGTGGTTCTTTAATGCTTAACATTCCAAGTACTTTTACCTAATGGATGGAATTTTCCTTCTTCTGAATGAAGAACTAAATAGATTGTGCTAAATAAATCCCAAGAGTTTGTGAGTGCTTTTTTACTACAAATCACTCATCCAGCTGTTCCTTCATGGGTATTATCCACTATATGCATCTTTGCCAAAGCACAGACTCTCAGCTGGGGAGCAAATGTAGAACTTGAATTTGCTATACTTGTGGACAGACATCAAGAGCGATGTGTACATCCTGTAGGCTTTGGAAAGAAAACTGGGGACATACTGTCCTGGTTAAAGCAAATGCCTACGTTTATTTTGGGAATTATTTCTTGGAACTGTAAGGAGATGAGTTTTTTCATGCAGAACCAAGGGCAGGAAACAAGAAGGTTAAGGGAACACAAATCCTGGGTTCTTAAAGCTCTACTAAACTTAGCTGGTGTGTGCTGGAGGTTTAATCACTAGGTAGAGTAAATCCTCAGCAGGTATAAATAAACTTAGGTTCCTTTTAGATCATCTGTTTTGATTGGGGAACTGCCAGACCTACAAGGGCCATTTATTCTAGGTGGCCATTTATGTCTCTCCACCTTGCATTTCCCATCTCTTGTCTTCGCATCCTCCTTTAGATGATGTTTACTTGTATGTATGTATGTATGTATGTATGTATGTATGTATTTTTACTGTTTATTTTTGAGAGAGAGTGAGACAGAGCACGAGTGGGGGAGGGGCCGAGAGAGAGAGGGAGACACAGAGTACAAAGCAGGGTCCAGGCTCTGAGCTGTCAGCAAAGAGCCTGATGTGGGGCTCAAACTCACGACGGTGAGATCATGACCTGAGCCGAAGTTGGACGCTCAACTGACTGAGCCACCCAGGCACCCCAGATGATGTTGACTTTTATATTTCTGAAGAGTACTTAGCATGCTGTTTAAAATACTCTTTGAGTGTCAAATACAGAAGAGGCCCAATTTTCTGGGAAAAAGTTTAAAAACTTGAGTGTGGAATTCGTTCAACACATTGGAAGCCCGCATCTGATTTTAGCGTATGGAAAATATCCAACATTTTACCTACCACACCTGCTCTGGTATATTGTTCTCTGTGTTAGTCCTGCTCAGAGCCGTGTTCGCAGAAGGGAGACAGACGGACAGTCACCTAAATGTTTCCTTTTGGAAGGTGAAAGCTTTTGTGGGCCCCCTTGCCTTTTCTCACATGCGGAAACATAAAATGTCTCTTTGCTCCTTGACTGCAGATGAAGCAGCCGTAGAGCGTAAGAAAGACAAACATTTGGGAGAGGAGGTTTGGCTATGGCTTTAAACATACCCTAGTTCGAATCCCCTCACGTCCATGTTCTACCTGCACATTTTGGGGCAAATAAGTTTCTCTTACCCTCAATCTCCTCCTTTGAAATTTCAAGAAGGACATTTACCTTATGCAATTCTGTGAGGACTGAGTGAGGGAATTTTGTCGAATGCCTGGCCCTGGTACCTTCTAGTTTCTGTCACTGACATCTGTCACACCGTCCTCCCAATATTCCCTTTCCTCCTTTTCACCTCTAACCCCTCTTGTCATCTATTCCAGTGTTTGCTGTGGGGCTGACTTTGTTTCCCTTCAGACACAGTAGAATGCCCACACCCCCACCCCACCACGGTGACCATTCAGCGCTGTGCATCCAACCCAAGCCAGCCTTTGCTGCTTACTTGCTGGGATCTTGTTTGAGGTACTAAGAAGAATTCCCCGCTGGGGACGCCAAGGGGGGCGGTATGTGATTAGGGGCTGCTGGTGGCCATCCTACCTGCCAGCTGGAAAGCCCCTGTCTGTGGGTGAGTGGGAGACACAGATCTGGTTATGCTGTTTGGGTAGGACTCACGGGAATACAGTTAAGCAGAAACGAGCAGAGCCCGGAAACAAGAAAAGATAGCACTTTGGGGATGTCCTCTGGGTCTCTGGAGTCTAAACAAGCATGAAGCCAAGGGCACCTGGGCTCTTTTATTTACATCAACCACTTCCTCCTTTTAAACTCCTTGGAGAGGTATTTCTTGTTCCTGTAGTAGGAAGAGCTTATTCTAATTCCCTTCTGTCCTCATGCATTATTTTTTCTCAAATTAACGAAAGGGCCTTGTTTTTTCCTTTTCTTTCTCAAAACCGTTTTTGCCCTGAGTCCTTACTATTTAGAAAAAATTCAAAGATTATAGAAAAGAAAAATCAAAACCCTGCTATTAATGTTTTGGTTGATATCCTTCTTGCCTCTTTTCCGCACGTTCACATTGAGCATTTAATCTCAAATTCTGCCTCTATAATCTAATTTCTATCACAGCATTGTGAAAGTAGTACATATTCACTGACGAAGGCTTAGAAAACACAGGAAAGTAAAGATAGAAAAATTAATGTATTACCATATATTAATCACCACTAACATTTTGTTTTCTCCTATTTTTCTCTACTTTTCAATTTCAATATCAGGATTCGATGACAGATGATATTTTATCATAAAGTATAGTATCTCTCACTAAACACTTTATTATAAGACATTTTAGATGGTTTTCATCATACGAATGTACCATAATTTAATCTATTAAATAATCTACTAAATTTATTAAATTATTTAATTTATCCCTTGCTGGGATTTAGTTGTTTAAAAAATGATTATTTTAAATAATACTGTGATTCATTCCATGCCTGCAAATTTTTGTGTAAAAGTATTTCCATTTTAGATAGCCCTAAAAGCAGAATTACTAAGTCAATGTTCATCAGCATTTTAAGTCAATTAAAAATATTATCAAACTGCTCACCAGAAAATTTGTAGTAAGTTCCATTCCTACTGATAATTTATGAAATAGCTTGATAAACACCCCTTTGGTGGCCACATAGGATTTCTTAGCTATAGAATGACCTTCACTGTTCATTTTTCTGTTACAAGATATATCCAATTTTTTTACTGCTATAAATAATGCCAAAAAGAAAGATGCCTGTACATAAATATTTGTATCCCTCTCACATTATTTCTCCAGGTGATTTCAAAAAGGAAATTGTTATTAAAGGGTGTAGTTATTTTCAAAGTCACCGATACATACTGATATCTGTCAAACTGCTTTCCAGAATTATTGTATTAATTTACATTTCCACCAATAAAGTGTGAGAATGGCTTCCAAACTCACTAGCATGACATTGCCACTATCAGAGCAAAACAACTCAACAATAAAACATCTAAAAATATTTGCTACTTTGAAAGGTGATACAGCAAGGTTTTATTTCTTTGATTAAAAGTGAAGTTTAATATTTTTTTCATGCCTTTTTACTTTCACTTGGTTGTGAGCTACATATTTATGCCCCTTTCTCATCGTGACTCTTAGCATTTTCCTCTGTGGCTTGCAAAAGTTCTTTATATTAAGGCTACTGACCTATTATCTCACCTATGTGGATGAGAGGTGCATCTCATGAATTATTTCTATTATGTTTCACATACACTTTTCAGCACTACGACGCTGGACTTCTCTGACGAGTATACCATCTGCGTGTAACATATGCCCTGTCTACACAAGGACACAGCACAGAACATTGCTTAAGATGTAGGGTGCCTTAAACTGGGATAACAGTGTCTCTTTTTTACGACTGTTGTGTAGAGGAACTGATATAGCAAACAGACAGCTTTTGATGCCCTGTCTATAGCAAGTTCTTACCACTGTTAGCTCTTCCTTCTATATTTTTCTTGACTATCATTCACCTAGAATTTTGTCAATGACAGTTTTTGATGTCAAGAAATTAAAAATGTTAATGTTGTCAAATAAAACTTTTTCCCACTATGAACCTCCATTTTTATACTGATAAGACCCTTTCCTTTTGCAGATCACTCAAAAATCCTCCAGATATTTACTCAAAAGGAAAGAAAAAATATACATATATTTAAATATTTGAACATGAATGTTCACAGTGGCTTTATTTGTAATAGTCAAAAACTGAAAAAAATCTCAATGTCTATCAACAGATTAATGGATAAACAATAAACAAACAGCAATAAAAATGAACATATTGATTCATGCAATGACATGGTTGAATCTGAAGATAACCATGCTGAGTGAAAGAAACTAGATAAAATGAGTATGCACCATATGATGCCATATACAAAACCCTAGAAAATGCAGACTGATTTATGGTGAGCAAAAGTGGGTCTGTGGTTGCTTGGGGATATGGAGAAGGGGTAAGAGGGCGGCATAACCAAGGGCCATGAGGAAACTTTTGGGGATGACAGAAATGCTCTCTGGATTCTAGAGATGGTTTAAAGGGTATACACATTAGATCAAAACATATTCATTTGTACACTGTAAATAATGGTATGCTGTCACTTATATCTCAATAAAGCTGTTTTAAAAATTCTTCTATTTTTTCCCTAATACTTAAAGTCTGATTTATTGTAAGTATTTAAATCTAATCTAGCTGGAATTTATTTTGTAGTACAAATGAAGACCTTTTCCTTTCCCATAAAACTTACTGTATAATAATAATAATAATAATCTTCCCTATTGATACGCACTGCCTTGTTTAGCATATACTAATACATATGCTAGTATTTGTTTATACCCCAGGGTTTTCTCTGTATCAACACTCTCTTTAGTTATAGTTCAACTTAATTATAATTACAGCCTTATAATATATTTAATAGCTAGTAAGCAAAGCTGCCCTTCATCTTAATTCTCTTCTTGCCCGACCCTAATCCTAAACAGGAGTCTCAGATCTTAGCATTACTGTCTGAAGAGAACATTTAAACCCAAAGGATTATTTTGATACAATGTTAAACACCAAAGGTAATAAATGTTGCAATGCGGAACAACTTTTTTACATTTTAAGGCAAAGTGTGATCAGAAGGAACCCCCAACGACAGCAGCACTAGCTGAAGTAAAGGAACTTCAGCAAAGCCAAATTGGAAACACTTGTTGCTGGCAAGCATTGCCACTGGCTTTGTTTCTCCTGCTGAGACTTCAACCCCCATGCTCACACAGAACTAGCCAGAGGGAAGAGTATTTTTGATATCTCTGGGAGACAAGAAAGACAGCTAAACTCATGAGCAGTGCTGGGTAAGAAAACAGTTGTAAAGAAGATTGGATAATACGAGAGCAAAATGCATACCTAGGAATGGAACGGGACATTGTTCCGATAAATCCTATCGGTAGGATTAAATTGAATATTGTTTGGTTGTTGCATGAAGATGGGAGAGAGTTGTTTGGAGGCTCAGAATCATTTCCTTTTATTGGCTTTACATAGGCATAAAGCATCTGCCTTGTTGCCTTTTGTTTTCGGAATTATTTTAAATCCACTTGTTTAGATGTTGGATGTGACACCTTTTTCTTAAACTAAAAAGAATTGCTTCTCATTTTTATTCACATTAGTTTCCCACATTTGGAATTACAATCTCTGACTATTCCCTTTACTGCAAAATTATTTTTTCATCAGGTGTATGCGAATCACAGTGATTACTACAAAGGGACAATAACCAGGCAGGTGACACTTATTAAATACCTACTGTGTACATAAACTGCCTTGAAGTATGAAGAAAAAAGAGGATTCAATCTGAATAAATCTGAATAAATGCAAGAGCTCTTTATTTGTAACAGAAGTCTTCTAAAGGCAAATTGCTATCACTAAGGAGATTTTTACTTTTAAAGGTGAGAGGGACTTCGAGGGAAGCAGCATGTCTCAGTAAATCAGCACATTAAAATCCATGCTTTGCTGGCTCAGTGCCTCCAAGAAATTCATTCATTCATCTTTAAAAAGCGGATAATGATGTCATCTCCCTTGTAGGAATATTAGGAGGTTCAAATATAATGCAACCTAAATACTTTGCAAACAGCAAACCACAATACACATGTTAGCTATTATGGTTAATAAAAGCTTGTTACTTCTCCAGATAATAAATGACACATAACATTTGCAGAGATTACTCTGGAGACCCCATGAATCATAACATGATCATCATACTCCCTAATAGTTCAAAGAAACTACGGCCATTTAAGCTCATGGGCAAGTAGCCATCTAAGATGAGGGTTGCATAGCAGAGGATAAATATCTAAAGATAGATTTTCCCACCTCATTCCCCCAGCCTGCCCTTCCCTAAGTAGCAGAGTGGAGGGAGGACAGCTGGTCTCCTTCCTCATCCTCTTACTGGAGTAGTGCCTGGCACACTTTCCCAGTGACATCATCAGCCAAACCACTGACGTCACAGATAAAGACAATGGGAGCGATAGAAGTGACCGAACCATAAGACAAGGCAACTGCTGGTCACCCATCCTGAGGCTTTGCCTTGCTCTCTTTTGCCGTCCCCTGACTCCTTCCACAGTCCTCACATTTCTGCCAGCCTGAGCCATGGTGTCCTCAACCCTCCTTTGCTCATTTCTCACGCACAACCCACAGCAGTGCCATTCTGTCCAGAAGTCCAGCCTCAGAGCTGCTCTTTCACTGTCTGCATCTGTAATACTAAGTATCTTTAATTCTGCGTCTGTTGACATTCTTACTTCAGTTAGATTGCAAGCCACCTCATTTTCCATGAAATTACTTCTGTACAGAGGATGACAATCCACCTACCCCCAACTAACCCATGTTATAGGCAAAACAGATCAGAGTCCAAGTTTGTGTCTGACTGTGTACGAGGGTCTAGCTGGGTTCTGCCTGGAATCACCCGCATGACCTTGAAGACTCTATTACCAATCCAGTCCCTTATGACTATGCCTTTCCATCCTCTGGCCTGATTCCTTTTCCTGGCTGCCAGCCTCTCACGAACTCCCTTAGGTTATGCAAATGTCAGACTGCAATGAGCAAATTGACATGTTCTTCAAATACCAAGCACGGAAGGGAATCTCACTTGTTCACATCAGTACCATACAGGTCGCAGTAGTCATTCTCTGTCAAAAGGTCAGAGTTGTGTAGATGTGTATATGGAACAGTTCTATAAGGCACATTTTTTTGAGGTGAAAACGTCAACTGTGCCAGTGCAACTGACTGATAATGTGTGGGTGGAAAGAAGCTTCCTCCACTTTATAATGGGCATGCTCGTAAACAAAGCTTTACTCACACCTACGTGAGAAAAAAGCCAAAGCTGCCCTAAAAATCTTACTATTTTTCAGCAGTGTTATGTAGAATGACATAAATATCAGAACATCTTCTAAATCTTATTACACAATAATAATTGCTAACATCCTTAAGAATTTACTATCTGTCAGATACTCTGAAAGCACTTTATAAGTATCATCCCCTTACATATAATAGACTTTACATAGATCAAGAGCAGGCAAGATGGCATAATAGTTGAGTCCATTAACTAGAGCGCGCGCTCTCTCTCTGTCTCTCTCTCTCTCTTATTAACTGTAAGCCCTTGGGGAGATTACTTAACCTCTCTAGCCTTGGTTTCTTTATGCATAAACTAAAGATGATCTATGATAAAAGGCTCATGGGGTTGTTGTGATGATTAACGGAGATAATAACTACATGTATTCAATGATTTCTGTGTTCTAGGTGTTGTTCTCTAAATGAGGGTTCCTCAACTTAAAAACAAATGAGTAAACTAAGCACTTTTAGAACTGTACCTGGCATTCAGAAAGTGTTCTGCTTTTTTATCAGAAAATGTACAGAACTCTCATTTGATGTGCTCTGTACGTCCTCCTGTATGTTTGGATTTTCCACTGCCGTCCCACATACTGGAAAGAACTATATGGCCAGCACATTGGTATTCCCTCCTCACCCTATTTGGTTTGTCCTCCTGATAGTCAGACTACTGTGGATCCCCTTGGGCAATACCCCTCTCCTCCTTCCTGCTCTTTGTTGTCAAGACAACATTCCATCTCGTCCACTTCCCCCCCACCCCCCACATTTCCCAATATTCCTCTCCAACCACAGTGACCATACAAGTTTAGAAGAAATTGAAAATAACTTCTTGGAAAACAGTAGAGGCCCTGATGCTTCTATTATCTTCCAATCTGTGAATGAACCAGGATATACCGTGAAGAGGAAAAAAAAGCCACCTCAATGCGCAAAGGCAGGAGAATAATAATATACCCAAATCAGAAGTTCATTTACGAGACTACTTCTACAATGATAAAGGGAACTGTGTTCTGACATTTCTCAATGAGTTCTTAGTATATATTTTAAAATTCCGTGTGTGTTAGAAAGAAAAAAGACATCACTATATGTCCATATCAAAGAACATTAAGGTTTTAACAAAAGGGAAAAATTTATAAATATAAAGTTACATTTCTTTATAACCTCAGTTCTACCACATCTCCAAATAATACTGTGATGTGCCACATGCTTCAAGAACACAGATGATAGTAAGTGGCACTTGCTTCCAACAGGATGATTTACGAAAGTTGGTCTTGTTAGGAAAACTTGCATTATCTTCGATATGCTCTGTTTCCTTGGCCACGATAATCTTGCTGCAGTGATGCATGCAGTAATTGACGATTTTCAAGGAGGCTTAAAAAATAAGCCAGATGTTCTCTCCCTGACTTACTGTAAGACAGACAACTGGCAAAACACATCTCAAATCGACTCTTTTTTCAACTTCTGCTTTCATGCCCTGAGCTTACACCCTCCTTCCCTCATCCTTGCTCTGAACTGTACCATTAACTTCTTCACTTATTTCTGTCCATCTGGTATGGCTTCCCCCCAGTCGGTGGTGGTAGTCATGGTGGTGGTGACAGACGATATGATGATGATGGTGGTGGTGGTGACAGTGGTGGAGACAAATACGTGATGATGGTGGTGGTGATGATAGTGGTGATGGCGATCTGGTCCTGAACACCTTCTGAGTTCTATTCTTGTTACGTCTTCATGACTCGCTTATGTCTTCAGAAATTTCTGATTCTCACCTTTCCCTGATTTTTCCCAACTGTTCCCTCTCTATAGATCTTCCTTTCCCCAATCTCCCATGTAATGCTCACTATTTTTAAAGTTTATCCCAATGCTTCCTTCTGCACAAAACATTTTTCTCACCCCTCCTCTGTAACATCTGGTCTGTGTCTTATGATTCCTAATCATATTTCAAGGAAACTTTGAATCTAGGGACTCTGGACTGTCACTCTGTTTTCAATGTCGAGTACAGTGTCTGATTGTGAAATAATAGAAAATATATACTGGTCTTTGCCCCTGAGTCCTGGCATAGAGCTCTAACACCCTTGTCATTTCCTAAGTGATAAGAACATTAGAACCATGTTTTGTTCTAATATTTGGTCTTGTCCCTGGCTCCTGACACAGAGCTCCTAAACACTTTGGGATTTTCTAAATGATAGGAGTGAGTGTCTTTGTTCTAATGAGATGACTATCAGTGGGCAACTGCATAGCTTTGGGATGGGGGCCAGTCACTAGAAAGATCAAGCCATGACTTGAAGCTTGGAACTTTCAGCTCCATCCCCATTCTCTAGGGGGAGTGATTAATGATGGATTGTCCCAAACTGATGAAACCTCCAGAAATACCAAAAGTATGGGGTTTGGATGTGTTGGTGAACACATCCATTGTGACAGGACAGGTGGTGTACCCCAACTCCACTGGGACAGAAATGCCTGCGCTCGGCACTCTTCTGGAACTCACCCTGTGTATCTCTTCGTCTGGTTGTTCACTGTTATCCTTTCTCATAGTCTCTAGAATTCTTAAGTGAGCAAGGCAAAAGAATATTTGGGACCAAGATTTCTCTGAACAATCTTGGACTTACAGTCATAGAATCAAACAATCTCCCTGTTAAGTATTTCCTGGAATGAAAGGGAAATTTCACTAAGAATATTCACCTTCTTATCCTATATCACCCTTATTCATCAGAAATGTTTGAAATGAATGCCCACATTCAATAAACGACCCGATTTGTTGTGCTTAATTCTAGAGCCACAGTGTTCAATAAGAAAGTGCTAGTCATAGATGGCCATTTAAACTCAAATTACTTGGCATTAAATAAAATTAGAAATACAGTTCCTCAGTCACACTAGTCATATTTTGAGAGCTCAACAGCTATAGGTGGTTAGTAGTTACCACATTGGACAGCACAGACATAGAATGTTTAGCACCATGGAAGGTTCTACTGAACAACACTGCTCTAGATCTCTGCCCTCTTCACTACACCTAAAGGTGAGTTTACAGTCAAGACCAATTATCCTCTGCCCATCCTTATATGAGAAGAAATTTATTTTGAGTAAATTTCAAACAATAATACTTGGGAAGTATATCCTATCCAAAATATTTACCGTTTTTCCACCAAAGTCAAAGCATTCCATGTTTTACCATTTGGCACATTCTTTCAGTGAAATTACAAAAATGAACCCTCCCTCTTCCACTTGATATGGGGGCTTTTTATTTGCAACACCAGTTGTGAAGACAAATGCAACTAAATGGATAAAGAGATCCACAGGTTTTTATTTTCTACTCTCTAACATTAGGATTTTAATGATGCTTGATGTTCCTATATTTATATTAATTCAGTTAGTCCATTGAAGCACCCTGGCATTCTGAATCTTTAGCCAAGACCCTTTTCTCTATATGACGCTGCCTAATCATGTTCTATCTAAAGAGTAGAGAAGTGGAACAGTTAGATAAACATATAGCCATGTCTGTGACCTATTACAACTTTACAGCTATCAGAGCAGAAATATAAGCTGGTGTGTTTGTTACATTTCTCAGATTCTTTTTCTTCAGAATGGCTGCTCTTGTTTACACATAAACACCATGACAATGAAAAACCCTGTGTCTATCTATATCTATATCTATATCTATATCTATATCTATATCTATATCTATATCATCTATATCTGTATATGTTTGACTATTTATTTTGTTAGGATATTTTCCTTATAGTAGAATTGTTGGGTCCAAGGGTATATAATATTTAAAGCCTTTACTATGCATTGCTATGTTGACCCTACCCTGCTCCAAAAATATCAATTTATACTCTGAAAAGCAATGGATGTGAGTTCCCATTTTCCACACTTTCCTTAACATCGGGTATTATTTCCCTCTCCTCCCCCTGCTTCTCTCTTTTAAACATATTTGCTAAGGATTAAAATGATATTTGTTTAATTTGTAGGTATTTAAAAATAATTAGTGAATACAACACCAAAGGCACAATCCATGAAAGAAATAATTGATAAGCTGGGCTTCATTAAAATTAAAGGTTTTTGCTCTGTGAAAGACAATATCAAGAGAATGAGAAGACGAGCCACAGACAGATTATATATTTGCAAAAGACACATCTGATAAAGGACTGTTATCAAAATATACAAAGAACTCTTAAACTCAACAATAAAAAAAAAGCAATTAAAATACAGGCCAATGACCTAAACAAATACCTTACTAAAGAAGATATACAGATGGCAAACAAGCATATGAAAAGATATCCACATCATATGTTATTAGGGAAAAGCAAATTAAAACAACGAGATACCATTAGGCAACTCTGCTCAAAATCCAGAACAGCAACAACACCAAATGCTAATGAGATGTGGACTAACAGGAACTCACATTCATTATTGGTGGGAATTGAAAATGATACCACTACTTAGGAAGACAGTGTGGAAGTTTCTTACAAAACTGAACATACTCTTACCATATGATCCAGTCATCCTACTCCATGTTATTTCCTAAAGGAGTTGAAAACTTATGTCTACACAAAACCCTGCACATGGGTGTTTACAACAGCTTTATTCATAACTGCTCAAACTTGGAAACAACCGAGATATCCTTCAATAGGTGAGTGAATAAATAAACTGTGATACATCCAGACAATGTAGTATTATTCAGGGCTAAAGAGAAATGAGCTATCAAGATACGAAAAGACATGAAGGAACCTTAAATGCATATTACTAAGTAGAAGAAGCCAATGTGAGAAGGCTATATAACGTATTATTCCAACTATATGATATTCTGGAAAAGGCAAAGCCAGAGAGACGATAAAAAAATCAGTGATTTCCAGGAAAGAGGGTGGAGGAGAAGGGAGAGATAAAAGGGCAGAGCACGGAGGATTTTTAGGACAGTGAAAACACCCTGTGTAATATTATAATAATGGACAGATACCATTATACATCTGTCCAAACCCATAGAATGGACAATGCCAAGAGGGAACCATAAGGTAAACTCTGATCTTTGGGTGATTATGATGTATCAGTTTAGGTTCATCCTTGGTAAAAAAAAAAAAAATGGACAATTCTAGGGAGTCATCTTGATAATAGTGGAAGCTATGCAGGTGTGTAATAACTTCATGTAACCATTACTTTGTGGTTTCTGCCATTGAAAGCATAACTTTCTATCTCAAGTTTTGTATTTTCTTCTACTACTTTGGTGGAACCACATTATATATTGGAATTGTCAATCCATATGGTATTTTCTTTCATGTGAGGGTAGGTAGAGGCAAGTGATATTTCTGGGTATAATATTCCCCAAACAAACACAAATTAATAGGTTTGAGACATAAAATATTGTTATTTATTTTAAAAATAATTTAAAATTTAAAAAGATGATTAAAAAATTGAAATGGTGTCAATAGTGAATATTTCATAATATACATACCAGGTAGAGGGAAATTCTTATAATAATATCACTCTAAAATGGATCAGGCTAATGTTATCATGAAAGTGGAACCAGTTGATTGTTTCTTTTTGTATATTAAAAATGTAACAAATTGTTCATTCCTAGCAATGAAATTACTTTTTTTCCTATCAGATACTGGACTACATATTGCACAATTATTGATAAGTTTAATCATTATTAATGAAAGTTTCCAATGCTTATTGAACAAAGTCAACATCCTTTATAATAAGTTCTGATAACATAACAGAAACACCTATTGTTAGTGAGTTCTAAATGTTATTAATGGAATTAATTAAATTTGAAAGTAAATATCTGAAAATCACCATTAGAAATTTCTACTTTTTTTAAAAAAACATTGGCCTTTTACTACATACAGAGCTTAGAGCTTTCTAATAAAGTCTATCTTATTCTCTGAATTAATCATTATTGCCATTGTCATCATCATGATTGTGATCACGGTGCCATTACTTTTCTTTCATTTGAAACATTTAAGAATATTTTTAAAAAGTCCAATTCTTTTCATACAAAAAAATTACATAGTTGTCAATAATAAAACCCACTTTAATGAAGTCATAGGTTTAAAAATAACAATTCCTAAAAATGGAATATCTAGCTGATAGAGTCATCAATCTTTAGAAATTTTGTCTTGGGGTTCAACAGTTATCATTAATTTTATTGAAAAAGCTATAAGAGTCAATATGATTCTTCTTCATCATGGCTCTGTTGAACATTTATCTCCTTAATAGAGGTAAACGCAGATAATTAGCTATTTGAGAGGCTAGGGAGCTCTAGAAATTAAAGCTAAAATGTTAAGAAACACTGCCGATCATTCAAAATGAAAAATAAAGCCTGATTTAAAGAAAGGTTGACAAAAATATGATTCGATTAAAACACTTTGGCAACATTTCTAATTTAAAACAGGCACATCAAAAATCATTTTGTACCTTAAGAATGTAAATATCAAAACAACTAGAAAAGAAACTTCCATATAGCCATTATGGACAAGAGGTTTCTCAAAAAACTAAAAATACAACTACCAGAGACCCAACAATCTCTTTTCTGGGTATATCCACAAAGGAAATTAAATCAGTACATGGAAGAGATATCTGTGCTCCCATGTTCACCGCAGCATTATTCAGAATACCCAAGATACAAAATGACCTAAGTGTCCATTAACGTATGAATGGATAAAGACTTTGTGATATATACATACAATGGAATATTTTCAAAGAAGATCCTGCCATTTGCAACATGCATGAACCTAGAAGACACTACACTAAGTGAAGTAAGCCAGACACAGAAAGAAAAATACTGCATGTTCTCACTCACATCAGATGGGGAGGTGGGGGAAATGAGATGTTGGTCAGCGTGTACGAAGTTGCAGTTATGTAGGAAGAACAAGTCTAGAGATCTAATGTACAGCATAATGACCATAGGTAATAATACTGTATATTGCATACTGGAAGTTTGCAAATTCCATGCACTCTTACCACACACCAAAAAGTAGCAAGTATGTGAGGAAACATACGTTAATTAGCTTGACTGCAGTAATTATTTCACTATCATAGTGAAATGTGTGAATCAAATCATGTTGTCTACCTTAAATACATACAGTTATTATAAAAAATAAAATTGAGTAGGAGCTTCCATCTTATAGACATCTCAGGTATGATGACCTGAGAAATGGACACGTACATATGGCCTGGTGTCAGGTGTATAAAAATCATAGAAATTTGGATATATGTTGTTTTTTACATACATCTAGCTCTAATGGCTAAGCTGGCTGATATCTTAGCCCAAAGACTGAGACTATAGAAACTACAGGAACTGAAACAAGAGGAATTTGTTTTCATTCCAATTACAGAATGGACTGAAGCCTGATCAAGTACTTCGAACATGGAATAGTGGAGAATGCTCGTACTTTTCAGTAATTTCACTTCATCCACACTACTCCATCTCTCTTCTTTATATATAGATATTTAACCCGTTACAGTACTGCTGGGAAAGAAGAAAGCTTGGTTAAGAGATCATTTACACTTTTATCTTTACCTTTCATCTCTCTTTCTTGTGTCCTCTCCTTCTGTCTCTGACTCTCCCTCCCTTCCTTTGGCCTCCTTCCCTTCCTTATTTTTCCTTTAATAAAAACAGACCACTTTCTACCTCAGGTATTGTCAATATTGAGAATTTCACACTTTAAAATATCTTACCAGGTACCATCTTTCACTGCTTCTTGGGAATTTCCTGTTCTTAGCTAATAACAACTTATGCTTGTGAGTATATTCTATGTTCCAGAGTTGATGATCATAGCTTGTTCCATGTTCAAAACAACAAAGGGTAAAAGGAAAGAATGATTTCAGATACAAGCATGGGCATTTTACACCTGTTCAGTGTTGTTACAATACTTTTGATATTTGCTATCATGGAAATAGTGCCCTTTATTTGAAGTTATGGCAAAAAAAATTTTGAAAAAATGATTATAACTCCTTGCGCAAAGTTAGAAGATGACCCAGATGTATGAAAATTAGAGAGACTAAGGAAATAGCAATGAAAATCACAGAGCATAAATGGATATAACAAAAGCTGTTTCCCTTTTTGAAGAAAGAGAGGTATATGACCAAACTTGGGATCATTTCTTGGCTTTTATCCAAGTCAGTGCCAGTTAGTGGCAAATAATCGACTTTAGCTAGGAAAGTATTTTTTGAAAGACTTTCGTGTATGAAAACACTCCAGGTGGAGAGTGAATCCGCTTGAGTAACAGCGGGGCTCTGCTCCTGTTTTAGCTCGGCTTTGTCTCTAACGCTGCCAGGACAAGTTTCTCCCAAGCCGAGAGAAGTTGGCTAAGTTAGCCCTTGACTAAAAAATTAAAGTCAGTCCTAACGTCTGATGAGAAAGACCAACAACAGACATCAATAGAAACCGCGACGAAGGAAGCAACAGAAGTTATTAGCAAAGAAATTTTCTCCTTTAACTTGCTCTGCGCATATCAAAGCCACCTCTTTTGAAGCAAGCTGCTAGGGCGATGTGTAAACAATGCAGGGAGAGGCTTCTGTGCTCTGAGAATGGAAGGTTCCCCACGCACCGCATTGTTTACATTCGGCTCTCTCCAGCCTCTAAGCAAGAGTTCCTTTTATACTAACCCGTATTGTATCTACTTCTATTTTCAAATCCTCTGAAGCATATAGACCACAATGCCTGAAAGAACATAATACGAAACGGAAATAAAATATGTTGTAAAAATTGTAGATAAAACCGAACTACTCATGTTAGATGGGGCTGGCAGGAATAGGATGAAAGAGGAATAAATGCCCAAATACAACAAATACACTATGTAACACGCGGGGGAATTTTGCCCTACTGTTAATTTAGTATAAGAGACAAGCAGCTTAGGACCGATACCACGAACAAGGTGTCCTCTAGGAAAAGCGGACCATTTCTGAAGTTCAAAACAAGGAAACATTTTGCCCTGTTTTACATTGACCTGAAGACATGGATTATTGCATTCTTATTACTTCTTTCCAGTTTTCTTACTTCTACTTGCACACACAGCCTCACACGCATACCAAAGTGCCAGAAAAAAGTCACAGTGTTTTAGACTTTCAAATTAATAGAGGGTGAAAACGGGGAGGGGGGGGGCAAGGGAGCTGGGAGCAGGGGAAGGGAGAAATTTGTCCTGTGCCCACGGAGGGCTGGGGGTGGGGGCGACAGTGAAATTCCACCCAGCAAGTCCTGCTCCTGCAACAGAAGAAGAGTTCAGTTTCATAGATTGAGTTGTACCTTACCTGGTTTTGCAGTTAAAGACACCAACATGCCCCTAATTCTTCCTCTAAGGTACTACATATGCTGAAAGCTATAGTATTTGACCTTACACATTTCCACAGAAGAAACTCCAAAGCAACCTTTAACTTCAATAAAACGCTGTGTTCATTCTTCCCCTTGTGCTCAACGCACAGCAATCTAATACACCTCATCATGTGGTCCGTTACCATGGTAGCAATGAATCCAGCTGCTGAAATACAAAAGACTGACAAAAAGTTGCCTTTTTCCCCTCCACCCACCCTGACAAAGTCAGATTTTTTTTTCTGTATGACAAGTCTAATTTGAATATGTTTCTGTTGCTGACTCAACCTCGTGAGCAAGGAAAAAAAAAAAAAAGAAACGAATAGCAGAGGTATAAGAATAAAAGGGCCCCCACAGCCCTGAAACAAATGAAATAACTATATGCATTTTTTTAAGTTGCCACTAATCCCTCAAAATACTGATCATTATCTACTACTTCTTCCAACCAAGTATTTTTAAACACCAGTTACTAACTCAAAAAAAAAAAAAAAAGGAGCAATAGTCTCATAGCTCCTTTAAATATAGATATAAAAGTTAAATAATTCAATAAACACGGATGTTGAAAACACTGCATCAGTATAGGAAGGGCTAGTCTCAAAGGATTTTCCTAGAGCAAACTTCTAATCACAGTTCAGAGGTGGGAGGCAAAATTCTTCAACTTCTTTTCATCAAACCCTGTGGTTAGCCATTATTTAAACAGATTAAGTCCCAGTTCTGTTTTATTTATTTATTTAAGTTTATTTATTTATTTATTTTGAGAGAGACAGAGACAGCACAAGTGGGGGAGGGGCAGAGAGAGGAGAGTGAGAGAATCCCAAGCAACTGTCAGTGCAGAGCCCGATGGGGGGTGGCAGGGGCGGGGAGGGGGCTTGAGCCCACCACCTGTGAGATCATGACCTGAGCCAAAATAAAAAGTTGGATGCTTAACATACTGAGCCACCCAGGCGCCCCTCCTATTTTAAATGATCACAGATTTGGATCTGTGGTGACACAGCCTGATAGAATCAACCAAAGCATACTTGGGGGTTCCATATTAAGAGTAGAAGTTTGGACTTGGGACAGTTGCAACTCTGAAGAATCCTGGGACCCCCCAAGCCCATGGCTATGCAATTAATATTTAAGGAACCACCTTCAGTTTATTCGCATGTGCTTTAAGGACGCCTGATGGGAGGCCTGGGTGACAGGCTTCACCTGGCCACAGCTGTGGTCCCTCCCTCCCACCATGGACATCCTTCACAGCTGGTGCTCTCTCCACCATCAGGCGAGCAGCTATTCTGTCCCTCGGGTCATGCATGGCCAATCCCCTGCTTCCACAGCTTTGCTTACTTTCCAGATTTAGCTCAAATTCCATAATAATTTGTTTACATATCTATTCTCTCTCTTTAGACATGGACTCGCCTAAGAAGGGGAATGTTGCCTTATTTATCTCTTCATACCATGGAACCAGCAAAGAGTTTGGCATAATGTCGGGCTCGGTGGCTATTTCTTGAATGAATAAAGCAGGGAATGAATGCTTTATGTCAGCACAGTGGAGGAAACCTCAACTCCTCCAGGACTGTGTTCACAGCATTCTCTGCTGTGGCTAAGCCCCTGAGGGGGGGTTTGCTCAGGCTTTTCCTTACTATCCCACGCTGCACAGGGAGGGAGGCAAGAGTAGCAACCACTGAGTTACTCAGATGTGGTTTTAAAATCGGTTCTTACCCAGACTGGCTTTGTGATCTTGGATAGATTATTTAACCTCTCTAAACCTTGGTTACTCTTATGTAAAATTTCTACTTTCAAAAGTTATGAAAAAGGATTAAATGAGATGGTCCAAGGAAATTACCAAGCACTGAGCTTGAAACACAGTTAAGTGCTCAATACATTATCGCTAGAGTTATTTAGCAAAAATGTTTATGAGTTTTGAACAAAAGGGACAAGAAAGCTCATTGACACCTGACTTTCCCTTGATGATAAAACTGTCATTTTCAACCAGATACACATTTTCAATGATACGCTTTATAATATGAGTAGTGACACAGCATAATACAGAGACCATTTCAGGTAACTAGCCAGGATTGCCTGCTCCCGCTTACAAACTATCTAGAGGAGATGATGACCAGCCAAAAGGTTTTACATATTCCCAATGTGAAGTAACTGTGGAAAGAGTATTAAAGTTGGTAGTTGATTAAAAAAAAACTTTTTAAAACTTTTTAATTTTTTAACATTTTATTTATTCTTTTAATGTTTTTATTTATTTTTGAGACAGAGAGAGACAGAGCATGAGCAGGGGAGGGGCAGAGAGAGAGAGGGAGACACAGAATCCGAGGCAGGCTCCAGGCTCTGAGCTGTCAGCACAGAGTCCAACATGGGGCTCGAACTCACAGACCGTGAGATCATGACCTGAGCCAAAGTCGGACGCTTAACCGACTGAGCCACCCAGGCGCCCCTAAAACTTTTTAAAAAGAATTGTCATCAGAAAGAGCCTCAGAATAGAAATTACATACAGAGACCACGTTTTTAACAACGTACCAATGTTAGCTTAACAGCCTTTAAAAGGTCACCTTGATCAGTAACAAGGGCTGTAAACTGCTCGCCACTACAGACTTTTAGTTGCTTTTCTCCGCAGTCATCTAACTCAGGAAATTGCCAGGCACCAAAGCCAATTGCATAGGAATAGTAGCATTAAAATCCCTTTGAAGCCTTCTAGTGCAAAGAAGCCACCAGGGGTTAAAAAAAGAAAAAAAGAAAAAGAAAACGACAACAAGAAAAACAAAACCTGTGGCAGAGAAAAAACTTCCATGGCAGGAAGTTGCTATAAAGAATAAAATGCATGTTGCACATCACAAGATTTCTCTATCATTAAAAGCAAGACCTATAGCAAATCAGTAGAGATTATTAAAACAGCTCCAGCACTGCTGCAACTCTGAAAAATCCTTCAGGGTGGTGACTCGTCATGACACAGTCCTACAAAGCGTGGAAGTGAGGCAGAATAGACGAAAAGGCAAGAAGCATATCCACTGGAAAGTCAGAGCCCCTTAATCCTTGTCAGGGCAGCTGATGAAGGAAAGACTCATAGAACTGCAATCTGAATAATTCATAATTATTCTCATGTGTGGCTGGCTCAATAGAAACGTTTTCACTGCATGTACTCATTTCTTTGTGAGTCTTTACCTTGTGTCTTTTTCCCTCCTACAGATTGCTTATGCATCCCACCATTCTTCATTTTGTCAACTGAAGAGCATATCATTTATCTAGTCAATGTAGACCCCTCCTAGGGATTAACTATGATGAGCACACATCCTTTGTCAGATGTCAAGCAACTTGTTTGATTCTCTCTCTTAAGCATTCAGGAAATATGATGCCAATATATTTGGTTTCACAAAGTTTGAAATCCCCTTTTGCCAATGTTAAGATTAACCTCTTGTTCAGTGTGAACAAAATTTGTAACGTAATCTGTGCTGGGATGACCACCTAATTTCATATGAAGAATCTTAACACCCGGGGGAAACAGTTTCGAGACATAATGCTTCAGAATTATGAGAAAGATGAGCCAAGCCTTGGATGCACAGACCTGGGAGAGAGCTTACAGGGTTGTTTCCCTCACTGCTGTCTCTTCAGACATGAGGGCACCTAATTTCCCACAAACTCGAGGTAACAACATGGGCTCAGAGGTCACATGCTTGAATTCAACAGGATGGCTACCAAAAAAAAAAAAAAAAAAAGAACCCCCCCCCCCCAAAAAAAAACCCAAAAAACAACTGGCTGCTAATGTCAATGAAATCAAAACAAGACAAAACAATTTGAACCCCTGCAAAGTCCATTTTTTCAGGTCACATTTTCAAATTGTTATTTAGTTTAGAATACCACAAAGAGCTTTATTGTTAGGGCGCTGGTTTAAATCAAATAAGAAAACTCGTTCACAGCAACAACAAAAAAGATTGCGATCTATTGAACAATTTTTGCAGGCACATAGTTTCTCCAGCTGCTTTGAGCAGCTGACCTAAAAAATATTAATCGGATTAGTATCTATTCTACTCATGAAAATTTCTTATGAAAGAACAAGGCTATTGCAAGGCATCTCAGTTTATATAACTCAATATCAAGATATTCTATTTTACCCTGAAGATGTTTTCAAAACATGCACTCCTCTTTTGAATTGTATTAACGGGGCTATAAATAAGTATCTGGTTTTAAATAGCACTGTGAAATTGATGGATACAGATCCCACAGATAACTAATTGTGAACCCTGAATCATTTTGCCCTATTCACATATGGAAATTTATTCCCAAATTTCTGTTTTTGTATTTTTAATCTTTTCAAAATTCAAGAATACATCTGGATTCTTCCTTAGTGAAAAACATACTTGGTTTTTAAACCTAAGAATAAAATAATAATAAATAATAAAACCTGACATGACGTGCCCATTTTCTCACTGAAAGGTAATATTACAAGTCCAACGTAGAGAAGTTGAGGAATATAGATTTACGAAATCACATCAAAAGCACATATAATTTATTTATCCGAGGTAACTGATATTGACATTTTGATGCATTTCTTAATTTTTATATACTAACAATCTTGGATGATTTTGACTATAGCTTTCTTTCACCTAAAGAAAGACATGTAAAATAAACATACTGTGCTATTATACATTATTTGAAAATATTTTTTAATAGTTGCATAAAATTCTACTATTTGGATATGTCAGAATTCACTTAGCCATCCCTCACTGTGAAATAAATATTTAGTCTTTTCCCGGTTTCTTTTTATAAGTGATACATCTTTGTATGTAAGTTTTTGATTATACCTTGGGTTATTTCCTTAGAACAGATTCCTGTGTGGGAGTGGGAATTATTGAGTTTAAATTAGAAAATCTAAGCATAGAATGTTAGAATTAGAGGACTCATACCTATAATTCAGTGTAATACAGACTTTATTGATGAGGAAACAGGTGAAATAACGGTCTCAAAGTCCTGCCATGTGTTCACTGTGCTTTTAAGATTAAAAAAATGTTTATTTATTATATATTTTTGATAAAGAGAGAGCACGAGCAGGGGAGGGGCAAGAGGGGCGGGGGGTGGGGGAGACACAGAATACAAAGCAGGCTCCAGGCTCTGCACTGTCAGCCCAGAGCTCAATGCGAGCTTGAACTCATGAACCACAAGATCATGACCTAAGCTGAAGTTGGAGGCTCAACCGACTGAGCCACCCAGATGCCCTGACTTTGCTGTTTGTAATATCGCCCTGCTGACTCTAAATTCATGTCTGAGGGGCCCCTTCCCAGTTCCAGTTTGGCATCCTCTGTGAAACTCCACAAATGTGCTCCAGGGTCCAAGGCAGGACCGGGAGTTACTTGGAGGCAGGTAACACAGTTTTGTTGTTGTTGCCGTTGTTGTTGTTGTTTGGTCAGAGGCAATCAGCGTGGCAGCATCTCTACAGCCCCCTTCCACTGACAGCAAAACAGACTGGATACTGAGAAGAAGCAAATATTCGCTCAGGTCAAAATCTGTCCTGAGGAGAACAAAATGGAAAAAGGTTCCAAGAGAGTTGTGAGGTCAGGATGCTCTGAGTTTGAGTTGATATAAAATCAGGCAGAGTTCTTTGATAGACTCCGAGTTCTTTTCTGTCCTTGTATTCGGTGGGGAAACCAGAAGATCTGTGGGGTTTGAGTGGCAGACTGTCAGGGAACTTGTAGGAGCAGGGGACTGAGTACTTGTCTGGTCACCCTCTGTGACAATCCCATATCCTGTAAAGCCAGGCATGTTTGCAGAGCCACGATGACGTCTTCGTTTGACAGAATATATTCTTTCTCAGTTCGAGGGAAGAGAGGAGGACATTTCTGAAAATCAGGTCTACTCATGAAGTCAAAGAAACAGGCATATTCCCGAGAAGTCACTCTTGAAAGAATTCATTTTCTTAATCTGAATACACAGTTACACAAGATTATTACTTCTTGGTCTCTTCCGCCTGACTTATTCTAAAATAAGATGACTTATTCTAATTCAATAAATTTTAATTAAGTGTCTTCTAAAAGCCCATATTGTATGGATGTAGGTGGGAGAAATATAAATAGCCTACAGCCTAGAAGGGGAGATAAGAATATGGATAAAGAAAGTATAGCCGTAGATACAATATATGAAAAAAATATAATTAACTGACTTGAGAGTAGATAGATAATTTAATTAGGTCCGTTTAGGCAGAACATTTAGGGGGGGAAATCATCCATTCAGTGTGCCCCAAGCTTGGAAAGCGGTTGCTGTTCGGATATTAGGTGTATTTTCCCAGATGCTTTTGCTTTGTGCTTGGGTACTAGGGCTACATCTGCGCGGTATACACGCCAAAAGCTCCATGGACGGATGCCTGATGTACCTAAGAGCATATTCAGTGACCAAGATTAGACAGAGGAGTGATAAGTTACTGAGTTTCTCCCTTCCTTTGTTATGTGCTCCTCAGAAAGGATAAGTAATTAGTTGGTGGCAAGGTGAGGGGTGCGGGGCGGGGGGGTAGTAGCTGTCTCTACAGTCGTATGTGTGTATAAATCGTAGGTAATGAGATGGAGAGACTGGGAAGCAAATGCCATGTCATGCACCTTGTGGGCACTCAATAAAAGTTCATTATCGATGCCAACGTTGATGAAAATAAAGGGTATTATAACATGGAGCAAGTTAGGAGAATAATTAAAGGCAAGACTATAGGAGAAGAAATTATTAAGGAAAAATAGATTAAACAGTTGGAAAAGGATACAAGGTGACTTAGGGGGAAAGATAAAAGTAAAAATATATGTGGTTAAAGAGAACATATAGCACAATTATCCAGGGGGTAAGAGAAAAAGAATACTGACGAGGAGCGCCTAAGCGGCTCGGTCCGTTAAGTGTCTTGACTCTTGATTTTTGCTCACATCGTCATCTCACGGTTCCTGAGATCAAGCCCCATATTTGGCTCTGAGCTGACAGCATGGAGGCTGCTTGAGACTCTGTCTCTCTCTCTCTCTTTCTGCCCCTCCCCTGCTCACGGGCTCTCTCTCAAAATAAATAGTTTTTTTTTTTTTTTTATAAAAGAATACTGAAGAAATACACAATTGAGAAAGTTGTCTGAATAAATGAAGACAAGTTGACAAAGCAGTGTCTGAAATGTCATTGTATATACCTACATGAATTTCATGATCGGAATGAATGATAAAGTTTCATTTGATAGCTAAACACGCCTTACATAAATTGACCCACACTATAAAGATATTGGGCGCTTTGGACCCTCCTGGGTGTCTGTGGTGGTAAACACTCCATCAGTAGCGATCACCTAACATCTCCGAGGTTCTGGTACGTGACACCAGGGAGTTCACTGGAGTCAGCCTGGGAGGCATTATCCTTCTCCATACTTCACACTGGTTAATTCTCCATCAGGCCACTGCATTCGGTTTAGAGCCTCTCGGTGACATGTGAAATGGAGAAACTGGAGAAACCATCATACAAGGGGGGAACAATGAGCAGGAAGGGAAGTCGCATAAAAGCCGGCCAGGGAGGCACTTACGCATGTGAAAGGCTATCTGCGCATAAGTAATGGTGAGCAGGTGGTCTTCATTTGTTTACGGAAGGCACCACGCTATGTGTTCGCCAGGTGAGACATCAGAAAGGACCCCTGACATAATAATAAAACCAGGGCGTGTAAGTAACACAAGGCGGAGAGGCCTCAGCTCCTACTTTGTTCATCACAGATGAATCGCCACTCACGTTCATTATACAGGTAACGACACTTGACCTCCCAGTGGAGACACAATTCTGTGTTCATATGTTCCTATACACACACATTGAGAAGACAGAAACCTTCAGTCATACATCAGATTCTGTGGCTTGCATTGCCCACCCATACGATCACACTTGTGGCACTAATATGCAAAGTGTAAGAACAACTCTATTTGTTCATCTATTCAGGCTCTATGATATCTTTGATAAACATTGTAGGCCGATTAAAAAATGAGAGTAATCAAAAATATTTTCTAATCACTTATAACCCCACTGGCCACAAGTAATAGTTTTGAATTTATCTATTCATATCTGTTTCTAAGTACCTATGTAGCTTCATTTTAAAATGGATTGTCAGATAGGTGAAATGGCTGGTGGGGATTAAAGAGTACACTTATCACGGTGAGCACGGAGCCACGTATAGAATTATTGAATCGCTACATTGTACACCTGACTCTAATATAACGCTGTATGTGAACTAGACTGGAATTAAAATAAAAAAACTTAATCAAATTAAAAATACACAGAAACACACTTTGAGAATGGTAAAAAACAAAAATGCAAAACAAGAGAGAATAAAACGGATTGCTACCTTTTTTCTTTTTTTCTTTTTTTTGAGAGACAGAGCATATGAGCGGGGGAGAAGGACAGAGGAACAGAGAGAAAGAAATCTCAAGCAGGCTCCACGCTCAGCAAGGAGCCCAATGCGAGGCTCAATCCCACAACCCCGGGACAATGACCTGAGCTGAAACAAAGAGTCGGACAGTTGAGCCACCCAGGAACCCCTAGATTGTTAGTTTTAAAACTGCAACATTTTCCATATTCTAAAGGAGGCTACAGGCCTCATGACTACCTTTGAGGAAGAATGCTCTTTTTTTGGGGGGGGGGGAAATAAACTTTAAGGGGCTTATGTTTATATATAAACTAGTCTACAAGAGAGGGATGAAGGAAGAGAAATTAGGTCATCCTGTGAGACAGAGGAAAACGCTCCCTTCACTATGAGTTGTATAGCTGAAAGACTGTGAGTTGTTAACCGGAATAAGAAGGGTTTGGGGACTAGATCCAGGGAGGATGGGTGTTGACGTTCTGGACACGGGGAGCAAGGTCCAGGTCAGAGGGAATTCCTACCTGTAGGGGAACCAGGTTCTAAAACATGGTGGCCCAGGAGGAAACAGCCAATATGGGATCCCTTTTGAACGGTATGACTATGGTCTAAGGAATAATGATGCTGATGACTAATTTTAAATATTCTGAGTTATAATAGCTCTGTTATCATCAAGATTTTAGGAAAGCTTTGAGAATTGCCCTTAGCTTCACAGTGAGTAATTAAGTCTGTGTCCATGCTTGGAATGGGGTCTAAAGAAAGAACAGGCTTCCTGAGAAAGTGGTATTTGAGATGACACCTGCGAAGAATGGGGAGGAGTCTTTGAAGCAAAGGGGCGAGTATGTGTGAGGTCTCTGAGAGGGGAGAGAGCCCAGTGTGCTCAAGGAACACAAGGAGACCAGTGTGTTTGGAGCGCTATGCATAAAGGGCAGAGGGTCATGGCATGCAGACGTTGGCAGACCAAGGATTTGAGGGATTCTAAAATTTATTCTAAGTGCAGTGGGGAGGTTTGAAGGATTTCAAACATGAGAGGAACATAATCCAACTTTTATTTTTTACAGGAGTGTCCTGGCTATGGGGTGGAGAACGGACAGGAGAGGGGCAAGAGTATTTAAAGAGCAGCCAGTCTGAGGGCCAACTGTGGATTCTGAACTAAAATGCCACCAGTGGAGACACTGAGAAGTGTACATGTTTGAAATATATTATGGAGACAGAATTGACAGGACCCCAGTACAGACTGAATGAGGGAGGACGAGTGAGAATAGAATGGAAAGAAGGGGTGCTTGGGTGGCTCAGTGGGTTAAGTGAATTACTCTTGATTTCAGCTCATGATCTCATGGTTCCTGAGACAGAGCCCCATGTTGGGCTTTTTGCTGATGGCAGAGGGGTGGGGGGTGGGGCGTGGGAGGGGAAGTCTGCTTTGGATACTATGTCTTTCTCTCTCTCTGACCCTCCTCTGCACGCTCTTGTGCTCCTGCTCTCTCTCTCTCAAAGATAAATAAACATTAAAAAAAAGAGTGGAAAGAAAAACTCCCAGCATTCAGAAATAAATGGAGGTGCCATTTACGACAATGCAGAAGTTGGCTACAGGAGCTTGTTGCGGGAATGCGACAATGGGTAAGCAAGGCAAAGTGCTGAATTTGAAATGTTTCTGAGGCACTGCCTCAGTAATGTCACATAAGCTGTGTCTATATCTGCTTGAAGCCATAAAGACAGGGCCTGAATGGAGATGTACATGTGACAGCTGTAGGTGCAAGAGACTTCTGTAAAGCCAGGGGAAAATATCCATGGAGAAACGTGCCCAAGACTCCTCTCCAAGACAGAGGTTCGGGGAGGTAAGAGGAAATCCTTGTGAGTGTGTTTCTATGGAAGCTGAAGGGGAGTTCTTCAGGAATGAAGGGGTGGTCTTTGAGTTGAAAGCTACTGAGAGGCTGAGTAAGATGAGAATGGGAAAAGCATTCATTAGCTTTAGAATAGGGAGATAATGAAGACCTCAATAAAACCCCTTTTCATGAAAGGGTGAGGGACAGAAGAATGGGAGGTGAGGATGTGGACTCAGACTGGGTAAACCAGTTTTTGTTTTTGAGAAAGCTGGATCTGTAGGGGAGCAGAAGTAGGGCAGCAAATGAAAGGAAACATGAAATCAAGGGGATGTTTCAAATACAGGAGACTCTAGAAAATATTTACATGCAGAAAACAGCGGTCCGCTAAGGGCAGACAGACTGATGACATGGGAGAGAAAATGGCTGACTGCATGTGCACAGTCCTAAGAGGGTAAAGGGGGACCAGATACAGAGTAAAAGTGCAGAAATTAATTCTTCTGTGACGTGAAGGGAGAAGGATGCAGATGAGGGTATGTGTGTACATTTGGGCATGGAAAGAGGGAGTTCCTTTCTAGTGGCTTCTGTCATCTCAATGAAGTCAAAAGCAAGGTTGCTAGCTCAGAATGAGGAATGGGGAGAAGGCTTTGATGCAAGGGGAGAAATAATGAGCTAGTCATTGTGGAGAGTAGAATGAGCGGACTACTGAAATAGTAGGACTGCCACGGAATGTTGCGAGCACATCTGACGTCGTGATCATGACTCTAGGATGCTCAGTCGCGTGGCTTTCTTTGACAAAGCTCAGCCAAGTAGGTGAAAGTACAGGAAAGGCAGGTAAGTGGGTTCATCTACTTGGCTTGGCTGTTGCCTGGCGAATAGACGGTAGGAAAAACATGCAGGGAGGTGAAGGTACATAAAAGGCAACGGACCATGGAATCTAACCAGGCAAGGAGGGAAGTAAAAACACAAGGTGGTTGTTTGATAGTGAGAAAGAATAAGGACAAAAAGACTTTGTAACGAACACAAAGAGTTGCAAGTGCGGAGATCAGAACAAGCTGGAGGGGGAGGATATGGTGTTTGGAGAGCGAGATATCTTGCTTTCTTTTCTGATGGTGCAAGTGGTTCAGAGAAGTAGATGGCTGAGGTCAAATGGAGGGATTTATTTCTGGATATGAGGAAGGTATTGATTGGATCATCCACGGGTATACTGAAGTTATCAAGAATAAAGCACCTAAGCAGCACCAATGAAAGTTCTGTAGGAAACAGATCTAAGCTCTAATCCTGTGATCTAGATTTTGTATGGTGGGAGGTACTGGTGGCTTTCTTCATCACTGCATTGATAGAGCTTCCTTAAGTATTAATTCAACACCAGAGGAAAACAGCCGAGAAAGGTGGAAAGAAACAAGGTCCTGACCACAAGATCCTTTGAGCCTCTGAACTGCCCTTATTTGCAGCCTGACCATTCCTATTTTGTTAAGCTGGCCTGAGTGAGTTTTCATTTTTTTTTTGTCACTTGCAAATACAAGGCATAAACTAATACAAAAGCGTCTACTTCACAAAAGAGAAATACATGGACATATAACGGATTTGTTGCTTACCTAATGTCCATTTTTCTTTGCTGGTGGAATTGTTATCTGTACTTCCACCATAGGTCACGAGGAAGGGTCAAAGTCAATCACTGCTATTGCAATCACCTTGTCAGCGGTGCCAGTAAAACATAAAGGAAAAGCTGCTGGGGTGGGGGGGGGTGTAGTGGATTGAGTAGTGCGAGGGTTCATTTTACGTGTCAATTTGACTGGGCCATGGTTGCCCAGATATTTCATTAAACATTATTCTGGATGTGTCTATGAGGGTGTTTCTGGATGAGGTTAACATTTGAATGGGTAGATTTGGTAAAGCGGATTGCCCTTCCCAACGTTGAATGTTTGAAAAGAACAAAATGCGGAGCAAGAGAGAATGTGCTCTCTGCCTGATGGTCTTGGGGCTGGGACATTGGTCTTCTCCTGCCTTCAGACTCAGACTGGAACTTACTTCATTAGCTCTCCGGCTTCTCAGGCCTTTGGGTTGCAGACACAGGGGCTTCCCAGACTCCATAATTGTGTGAACCAATCCCTTATAAAAAAATCTCCTTCTCTATATATCCTATTATAGCTCCTAATACAAGTAGTGGCCCTAAAAACTTCATGGTCACCAAGAAACTCAGAATGTGACCTTATTTGGAAATAGTCTTTGCAGATGTAATTAATTAAGGAGCAAGAGGAGATCCTACTGGTTAGCGTGGGCCCTGATAAGAGGAGACGACAAGGAGAAAGACACACCCAGAGAAAGCCATCGGAAGATTGGGACAGAGATTTGAGTGATGCAGATACAAGCTAAGGAAGTCAACGATCCCTGGAGCCACCAAAGTTAGGAAGAGGCAAGGAAGGACTCTTCCCTAGAATCTTTAGAGGGAGCATGGCCCTGCCAACATCTTGATTTCAGAATTCTCTATTTTAGAAACTATGAGAGAATAAATTTCTATTATTTCAAGCCACCAAGTTTGCAATCATTTGTTATAATGTCCGTAGGAAACGAATACAGGGGGCTTCCGGGAAAAGTCTCTTTACTCAAACAAGAGGCTCATGGGGAGAAGAGAAAAAGTTGATGGACAAGGAAATGGCAAAAGGTTCCATGTGGCTGGGGCACAGGTTGAGTGGTGAGTCAGCTCCCAAGAAGAGCCTGAAGAGGTTGCCGGGCTCAGCGTGCTATCACCGGAAGCATAGAAAAGCAGCAGATGCTAGACTGTGTGAAGGACCAGGTCAAGGGAATTATGAGTGGAGAAGCAAAACCATTCTCTGAAAACAGGTCTTTGTTTTCTTTTTACATGCTACAGACGATGGCCTTCTTTTTCTGCATGTGTTGGCTAAAGTGAATTGTCCGCTTCCTGTTTTGTGATTGTCCACATTCCCTGGGGATTCTGCACTGCCTATGCCCAACTGCTGCCCTTGCTCTTGGGGTAGTTCAGACTCCCCAAGGGGCAGGCAATGAGCAGGAGAGAGGGCTTCTCCGACAGGAGAAATCAGCTTGTCACCCCATCGCCCTCAGTGTGAGGAGACTGCTTGCTACTCAGGCATCTCTGTTTCATACAATCAAACGTTTGGTGCACAATTTGGTCCTTTTTACACTCTATGCCCTGACCTGAAATCCCATCTTCCCCACTAATGTCACCTTCCAAAGAGGGACGTTTTAAAGTGAAATTTCCTTTTTCAGGAAGACTCTGTCCCCTTCAAACACTGTCATCTCTTAGCCAACACAGGTTCCTAGAACCCAGTCACTCACTCTGGACGTTGACAGGGGACAAATGGGCTGTGATGAACTACCCTGTCAGCCTGCTCCGATGACACATATGCATTCTAACGGGGACCCTCTGGAGACGCAGAGTTTCAGACAACACAGGAGGCAGCTGATGCAGGTAGTTTTGGATCGAGGAGCATAGTGACCTGACAGGAGCTGATCTTTGGAGCCTCATCTACTTTGAATTCAAAATCCACTACCTGCTGACTGCATGGCCTTGAGCAAGTTGCTTAACCCCCCAAACCTCGATTTCATCATCTAAAAATAAGGGTAAGAGTCGCACCTACCTAACAAAGTGGCCGTGAAGAATAAGTAGCTAACGTATAAAGACAACCTAATGTGGAGCCTGCTGTGAATCACTGTGGTTCTTAATATTTCAGAGCAGGGGTTCTCAACCTGGATGCTACTGACACTTTGGGACAGGTAAATTCTCTCCTTTAGGAGACTATTCTGAGCACTGTAGGATGTTAAGCAGAATCGTGACTTCTACTCACTAGAGGCTAATAGCATTCCACACCTCCTCCATCCCTGAGACATGACAATACAAATGTCTACCAATATCACCAAATGTTCCGTGGGGGGCAAAATTGCCCACGGTTGAGAACCACTGCTTCAGAGTCAAATGGCAGGTCTTTGCACATCTCTTAATAACAGTGGATGATGATTTTCTGCCTTGCCTCGATGTGGGGTAGAGGCCACACAAACGATTTGGTTATGAGTAATAACATTTTTCCTACTTCAGTAAAAAACTATTTTTTTCCGAGCACTGAAGCCTGTGTGTCTTGTCTGGTGTGCTTCTTCAAATTTTCCTCTCTATGGGCAAGGGAGGTTGAAACACGTTGTGAGGGTGGGATCTGACAGTGGAATCACTTTCCAACACTGGCATTCCTTTGTTATCTTATTTTCCTCCTTAAGCACTCATACCCATCTCGCTTCCAACTCAATAGGACGGTCATTACTATTTTCACGAAAAATGTAATGTCCCCCTCCTCCTTTTCTTGAGTAAAATATTTAATGAAGGGGCCACATTTCATCCTGGGTGTTTGGAATCCCAGGCTTACAACCAAGTAACCCAGTTAGAACAGAATGGCATTATAAGGATGCACTTTGATTTGCTGGTTGTGTTTTCTTCAGAAGGCATCAGGCAGGAATTTTTTATTTTGTGGGTTGATTTCACCATCCAGCTAAACGTGCTCTTAAGTCTACCCAGTTTCCCTTTGCTTCTACATTTCTTTAAAAAAATTTTTTTTATAAATGTTTATTTATTTTTTGAGAGAGAGAGAGTGAGCAGGGGATGGGCTGAGAGAGACGCACAGAGAGCTGTCAGCACAGAGCCCAATGTGAGGTTCAAACCCAAGAACCATGAGATCATGACCTGAGCTGAAGTCGGATGCCCAACACACTGAGCCACCCAGGTGCCCCACTTCAACATTGCTTTTTAAAACATTGGCCTTTCAGGGGTGCTTGGGTGGCTCAGTCAATCAAGCATCTGACTAAGGCTCAGGTTTGCGATCTCATGGTTCGTGGGTTCGAACCCTGCATTGGGCTCTGCATTATGGAGCCTACTTGGGATTCTTTCTCTCCCTCTCTCTCTGCCCCTGCCTCCCCCTCTCAAAATAAATAAACTGAAAAAAATAAAATAAAAGGGAAAGAATCCCTGTTTCAGAATCCTTAAAAACTTCAACTTGAAAAAGGTAATACTACCAAAGAATTGAATAAACACTGAAATATTGTCCTTCCAAAACTGATCAAACAGAATCTAAACATTTAGAAAAAGCTGTTTGAGAAAGTGAGTCCTAGCAGACATTTCATTCTGTATTCTGTAAAAAGTGTATCAAAGACGTTAGGCTCTGGTCTTGTTGCTTTTCCAGTCATTCTCCTTTCCCCTATCAGACCATCTAGAAGAACATCATATTAAATGCTAATTTTCATTTTTATGATTTAATGAGCTACTTCTGAGAAAGCTACTGTTTCGCCAGCCCATTAGAAATGTCTGGAATGGCGAGTGCTGAATTAAGCCTTAGGTCACCCGGCTGAAAGTAATGTCAGTGTTTCCGTTATTCATTTATGTTCTTTAGCCCCTCGGACACACCTCCACTGGTTACTAGGCAACCACAGCTTCCTGCAGTTAGTATACATTAAGCATGAACTCTATGCGTGAGTATGGAAAGGATCTGAATATCCGAATGAGAAGGCAATCATGAGCTGCACTGGACTATTATCTTTGTTATTATGTAAGACAAAATATGGGGAACTTCACTATTTATCAGAAAGTGGATTAATAATACCTTACCGAAAAGCTTTCATGCTTACAGGTGCACCCGTACACACAATAGCCTCAGAGCTGGCGGATATGGAAAACCTCAAAGGAGTCCTCTTTAGGAGATGGAGAAATCCCTGTTAAGAACTGTGTTTAGGACAGGAATCTGTAAGCCCTGCTTCTTAGGCCCTTTCACTCCTTGTACGGTGGGAAGGGAGAATCTAGGAGAGAAGGGGAAGGGTTTTATATCGGGATAATTTTACCACTGTACTTAAGGTCTGCCAATGTTCCTTGCCCAAGGAGAATTCAAAGTGCCGTGGGGACGTGCCAGCGACGCAGGTGGGGGCGTGCTTTGTGTTACTCACGGCGGCACTGTTGGCCACGTAGGAGGTGTGTGAACTGAGCGGGGCTGTATCCGTGCCGGATAAAACAGAACTCTACTGAATTGAGGTCATGAGAGGCTCATTTGCAGTGGCTGAATTGGGAAGAATGTAGTCTTATCTGGTGATGAGGCTTTTTTATCTTCAAATGTGCCTTTCGTGGATGCTACTACTCTGGGAAGAAATTCAACTTCGGAAGGGAAACCATGTGATACTACAGTTGTTCATATATATTAGGAAAAGGTGGTGTAATAATAAAAACATGCTCTTAGAAAAAGACAGCCACCCTACTTATCTACGCAACTACAATTGGAAGAATAGTATGATACGCACACATAAACACAGAAAAAATTCCAGCCTACTGTTATGGAATTGTAAGGAATGACAGAAAAGAGAGCTACATTATTCATCTATCTTTGATCATTTGAAACTATCAGATACACTGTGTAATATTTTCCTGAAATAAACTGTACAGATTTAAAAGTCAGGTTCTGAAAGTTACAAAAATCAATTGATGGTTAAAATACAAGCGCAAACCATAAGCTGTCACTCACACGAATGCACTAACATTAAAGCACATTACGATGAACTTTTGTAAACACACCATAACCCTTAGTTTTTGATAGGAAAGCATTGTTCCATCCATTCTTGTGATGATCGTGGTTTTAAAAATCCTGCTTACATATGGTAAATAGCATTCTGCAAACTCTTCTGGGAAATTAAAGGGGAAATCAGCACACAAAAGAGAGAACTCAACAGGCAGGGCCATAACCGGGAGCTGTGAATAGAAGTCTTAGTTTTTTTTATATATTTATATATATTAAGTATATATATATTCTATATTTAAGAATATATAAGTATATATATAATATATATATAATATATATTTATAGAATATATATATAGAATATATATAAGTATATATATTATAGAATATATGTAAGTATATATATTATATTATATATATTAAATATATAAACAAATATATTTATATATAAATATATATATATTTTATATATAAACTCTTTCTCACTCTGGAATATTAACAAGTTATCCACATAACAGTAGTAGACCAAAGACACAGGCCTGTCTCTTTTTGTTTTACTATACGGGGTATTTATAGATGGCACTATTTTACATTTTTCTAAGAAAGGAGTACGTTGCAATCACTTTAGTTGCCATTTTTAGCATCACATTATGCCTGTCAGCACCTGGACTATTTTGGTATTCCCGTTAAAGGGCCGTTTATGGCTTTTGTGCTCCGGCTTCACACACGTGCACACCAGACAATACGCAGGATGTGAGCCAGGAAGACATTTCTGGTTTTGCTCAGCCATATGTCCAACACCTAGGAAAGCTCCTGATAGTTCTCAATAAATACTTGATGAATGGTAAATCTACTTCTTTGTCTTGTGAATAAAACCAAATCAACCTTGTTTTCTGAGTCTTTTCTTACACCTAGAAACTTCTCCTGGAGGAAAATAAGATCAAGAGTATAGAAATACTGGCTCATTTGTTGTATGATGGACAGGAGTTTGGTGGTAGGAGACTCAAATAGGTCCTCGTTGCAACTTTGCTGCTCATTTGCGGGGTACTACTTAACCTCTCGGCCTCAACTTCCTCAAATGTAAAATTAGGAGTTGCTATGTGGCCCTGAAATTCATATGTTGAAATCCTAATGCCCAGTGTGATGGTATCAGAATGTGGGAGGGGACTGTGGGGTTGATTGGGTCATGAGGGTGGAGCTCTCATGAGTGGGATTATAAAGAAGGCCTGACAGAGCTCCCTAGCCCCTTCTGCATGTGAGGACACAGACAGGAAGTGCCTGCTTTGAACCAGGAAATGGGCCCTCGTCAGAATGAGACCACACCGGTGCCCTAATGTACTTCCCAGCCTGCAGAATTGTGAGAAGTTTCCATTCTTTATAACCTACCCAGTCTTTGGCATTTTGTTATAGAGGCTTGAATGGACTAAGAGAGGGGTCTAGGTGAAATAATCAGAAATATCCTTTCTGATGCTTAAATTCTGTGATCTTAAGACATAATCGATGGCAAATCAAAGTAGAATATTACCTGAAATAATTATGCCTTATTTATCTCAGGCTCCCAGGTGCCTAGCACAGAGCCAGGAAACATTAAGAGATGTGTAATATATTCTTAAAGAGCAAATGAGCGAATGATCATTATAGGTATAAATGTGGCCTAAGCATCGTCAAAAATTTTCACCAATGGAAGAAACCCTTCTCTATGGATACCGATATTTGCAATTAAAATGAAGTCAGAAGATTGCTGTTTGCAAATTTTGAGTTTTATTCATACCAATTATTTTTCTTATACATGATAATTGAATAGTGTGATTTTTAGAAAAATTCAGAACACGTTTATGTACCCTCTTAAGAAGTGCTAAGCATGTCATTATGTCTACAGAATGATTAACTTTGTATCCAAAACAAATTTTTTATAATTAATTACAAATATTCATTTCATAAATATTTTTAAAGAGAAAAAAGAGAGACAGAAATCCTTGCCTTAAAAAGCCCCCAGCACTGGTGGTGATTCTATATAATGCACAGCCCTAAAATTCTATCAGTCGACAGCATTAGACATCATCTCCAAGCTTACGCTCACATCAATACATGAGGTTTTTGCACAGTCTCAGAACCACAAGGTGCTGTATCGTTGAAACTCTTGTTGAACAGAAATATTGCTAATTTTGGCATCAACCTAAACATAAACTTATTTGCCAATGAGAAAAAGATCTGGAGACTTAAAAATAGCTTATTCCTCAGGAAGTATTTTAAATGGAAAATTCTAGCATTATCTTATATACATATTCTTATAGGATTAAATTGCAAAGCTTTTTTAGTGAGGTAGTGTGCTGCAGTGGAAAGATACAGCTTAACATTCTCATTCTGCCACTTAGCAGAAATGTGACATCGGCAAGTTACCTACACTCTTGGAACCCTACTATTCTTATCTGAATACGAAGGGAAACAATAGCTAATTTGAGAGGATAATATGAAGTTAGGTAAGATAATGTTCATGGAGTCTCTGGATTGGTGCTTGGCACACCTCTGTAAGGTCCCCTTTCCCCTAAGGGAGCTCACCCTTTGCTTGTAATGCTGGATGAAGTGTTACGATCTTTACCACACTGGAAGCACCGAAGCATATCTCAAAATAACGACCCTCCAGACTTCATTCAAAACCAGAAATGAAACTACTGTGAGCTTGGTATAGGCGAATCAAAGATAAAGAAAAAACTTGGCATTTGTCCCTGAAGAAAAATTTGGAGGGAAAACAGACAGGCAACGTGAGAAATGACAAGAGGCTGTGAGTGACTGAATGAGATCGCTGTTCTCTCTACCGTCTACAATTGGAGCTGATCTCCTGGTAATGGCTCAAAAGGCTACGTGAATTCTGAGAAGGACCGATGATGATCTGTTGACCCAGGAGGAGGTCATCAATGACTTAACTGAAATGGTAACAGCAACAGCTGTGATGTGTCTCCAAAGATGACTGGGGTGTTGCAAGTCACTGGAGAGTGCATGTGTGCATGTGGGTGAGAGGGATTTGGAGAGGAGTGTGGGTGACGGGAGAGTCCAGGCAGAAAAACCAGCATGAGCAAAAGTAAAGGCTCAGAGAGTGTGGCTTAGAGAGGGCAGATCACGTGATTCCTATGCTGGCAAAGACCAACCGATGAGGGACAACAGTAGGCCTTGAGACTCAAGAGGTCTGCTTGCTAAGGAATACACGAAATATTACTATATTTATTATATATTATATTTATATTATAAATATTATAACTTGCTAAGGAATATACGAAATAGATTTTGTTGATGGTGCCCCCAGCACCAGCTGTGATACTGGAGTGGCCCTAGTGTATTAATCATATTGGCTACTGTTTCTTGGGCTCCTACCATGTACCAGGAACTGTGCTTTGTTGTTTATGGATATTATTTTCTAGTCTTCACAACAACTTATACATAACTTTTCAGGTTAAGGATCCGAGGCTCAGAGAGGTCAAGGAACTTGCTGCTCAAGGTTACATGTTCTTCAATGAAGCAAATGAAATAAAAGGAGAAATAGGATTTTTAAAGTACTCATTTCAGATAAAACCTTTAAAGTATGGAAATAATGAGATTTGAATATAAATTAGGAAGTTGATTTAGACAGTCACGTTTTAAAAGAAAAGGGAGAATAGGAACGTTGAAAAGGGAGAATTTGTGGTGCAAGCGAGGCCATTCACGATTAGGGCGAGATCTCTTAACACGGGCATGTTTTGAAATGACGTAAGGTTTTTCATAATAAAAAATGTTGCTCTGTGTTTTAAAGTTAATTGATGATTCTATTACATGAGAGACAGTGAACATCATAATTAAGTACTCAGGGTCTGAAGCCAGACTGTCCAGATTTGAATTTTTACCCCCCAACTTAACCACAGGCAGTTTATTTAACCTCCCTGGGCCCTAGTTTCCTTATCTTTAAATAAGGAAATATAATATTACTTATGTCATAGGATTGTTTAAGCATGAAATGAAATATATGTGTATATAGAATATTGTTTGGCATAAAGTAAGAACAAGTAAGCATTAGGTATCATCGCTTTGGGCCTTAGTCTTTCTTCACCAACCATTTATTTAGAAGTTATCTACAGTGAGCCAAGGGCTGGGCCAGCTTCCAGGAATACCAAGATGGATTACAGATGACTTCTGCCTTTAAACACATTTGATTTTTTCCAATATCCTACTTTGTGGCTCAGCAGAAATACTACTGACTACATCTTGTTTAAAGCACTTTCCTGAACTATTTGGGCAGCCGTGATTTAAAATCTCCATTGACAATGTTGCTCATTAGTGTAAGGACTCACACCTCCACTCCTCCTACCCTTCCTCCAATATGAGGAGGGGTTCAGCCTGAGCTATCTTTTATGACATGTGTCCCTTGACCCACCAGGCCACGTTATGAAGTTAGTGAGGTTATTTCAATAGGTCCCCTCCTACTTATGTGAACCAAACCTCCAGAAGCTGAGTTTCTGCATCACTCCCTCAGAAGTCTCTGGCTTGCTAAGTCATTAGACTTATGTGTGATGTAGTATGCATTATTAATGGATGCATTTCTTTCCCTGAGAGTTTTTTTTTAAAATATGGCTTTATAAAGCCTCATTTCCATAAGCTGGAGAGAAATGTTAATGATTAGAACTTTCAGTGCTGCACTAAACTAAGGAAGGTTTGTTTTGAGAACATCAGTTATTCATTGCTTAAACCACACCACAAAGCTATTCACCCCTGTGTCTCTCAATTTTAGGTTATCAAGGGATCCAAGTCATTCTGCTTGTAATGGCATTTTCACATTGTCTGAAAGGATCCTCAATTAGGCATTGCAGGTTTACCATTAACATTGTTTGAATAGATGAAAATTGTTGGTAGGAGGAACACCATGTCCTTTTGAATGTACCCACAAAACATTAAAATGGACAGATTAACAGTCACGATAACCTCGGAGAAAAGACTGAAAAGGAAAATGCCTCCATAAATAAGTGAGAAGGAAATGAAAAAGGCAAGGTACTTGCATTTAAAATAACCAAGTGAAGTGATTTTGTGAAAAGCTACTGTAATATCAAGGAAGCCCTTTAGAGTAGGGTGGTTGAGACAGTGGTAAATTGTTTACCTGCCAAAAAAAAAAAAAAAAAAGACACAATGTGGCATCTGATCACTTAGCATTCCAATATAGCCAGTATTTAATATAGGAGATGTGAAATGATCAGATCATAGGGCATCTTTAAGTAGCAAACTATCATTACTGAAAGAGAAAGGTCACATCCATAATCAAATAGATTAAGTCTAGACTTAAATGTGAACGCAGGAATGGGACAGAGGCCCTAAGGAGCAGTTCTCATCTGTAGAGAAGTCTGTGCAATGTGAGTATTTAAAAAGTAACAATCATATTTGGTGCATACCTGAGAATTTAAAAATCTTCCCATTAATTTGATATGTAAAATAAGAATACGACAATGATTTCCTCAGTAGCAGTGAATTAACGCCACAACGTTGTACAGCTTAGAACATGGCTTCAATAAATTAAGTTAAATTTTTTTCAGTGTAGAAAAACCACCCAACTTTACATTTAACTTGAAATGCATTTCCTAAGAATCATTTTCCTTGTGAGAAGCAAGGAATCCCTGTTCTCTGTTTTCCCAATAATTTTGGGAGACATTAATGAAGGATTTGTTGGTCAATTTCAATCTAACCAGAAATGAGAAAACACTCTAAATATCTTAAAAAGATGGAATTTAACCTAGAGAAATGGTTACCTGGATGATGGAAGAACTGAGAGCTAGACAGGGGATAGTGAATGAACTTGGAGATCAGCAGCAGGAAGCCAAAGGCATTACCACCCACGAGGTCTCAAGGGAGAAAGGGAAAAGGTGATACTACTGGAGCTCAGAGTTCAAGGTCACTGGGGAAGCTGGAGACAAGGGGGTGAGTCTCAGGGCAGAAAATACAGCCCATAGGGGTCAGCTGCCATGGAACCAGTAGAGTAGGAGCAGGGAAGGAATGGACTAGAAGGTAAAAACAGGCACAGACCAGCAAAACTGGAAAATAGAGTTAAGTAAAGACGTTTCTCATTTTTATTTTATCCTCCAGAATGTTACACCAGACAAGTTGATTTACTGATATTTTCAAAGGGCTCTAAGTTTAGCTCCTGGGAACCGCCTTCAACAAACATCTTGTAAATAAACGAAATCACCATTTTAGTTCCACACGCAATCTCAATAAACCACATTTACACACCCTGAAGATTGTGAGAGAATGAGCCCCTTCGCTTTGACGTTAACAAAAAGGATAAAGGAAGCAAGCATGGGTGTCTTTAGGATTAGATTTAGAAAGTGGTCATTGCTCTGTCAGTTGCATTGTTTTATTCAGAACTGTGAACAGAGGTTTATTCTGCTGTTCCGGAAATCGCCACTCTTCAAAGTAGATAATAAAACCACACTTTGAAAGCTGGACTCAGGAGGAGGTGGAAAGCCACACAATTTCCTCAATAAGACCACCTCTCAATTCCTCCATTCCTTTCCATTCTGCTGATAAACGACAATGGCATATTGCAGACTAATAGTAAAGCACCGATTTGCAAGCCTTTGTCTTTCATAGGATGGAAGGGTAGTTATGAATGATGATGTAAAAAATATTTGTATCCATCCATTTTATGGCCAAGCAAAACAAAGCTTAATGTGTGTGAGCACGTGTGTGTGCTTAATCATACACAGCAGTTCAGAAACTGCACCTAACCTAAACCATGTCCTACCTTAATTTAAGCAGTATAAAATCTCCCCAGGGCAGCCTGTGAAATGTTAGCCTTGTCTCTAACACACAGACTTGTTAATGATCAAACTGTCACTACCATCATGAAATTTTCCCCCAGTTTATGCCTTTAGAACATAGTTTTGTCTTATTTTGGCTTATTACTCTGAAACTAAGTACTTTTGCATATTTAAAAGATTATGACCTTCAGAGTAGAATGGAGTATGAGACATTTGCTTCATAGGAACCAGGAAGAATGTTAGGGCATCTGTACCTCACACCTCACACTTCAGGTGATTTCTAACAGTAACAAAGCCACAAAAGGCACAGAAACCAAGTCTTTGACTGTGTGGCACCTCACTAACAGTACAGAACATTGATAACATTTAACGCCGTTTTCTTTTCATGCAAAGGAGAGAAGCACTTTAAGGGGAAAAAGTTCAATGTCCATCTTAAAGTCTTTGTTTCAGATGCACTCACCTAAAATTCAATGAAGAAACAGCATGAACTTTCCAAAACCATCTATTTTCTCTTCTTTGAAATGGCAGTTGACTATGGCATTTAAAGACTTTCCGAGCACTTCATCCAGGGATCGGTAAATCTTCATTTATCTGCAATGAGAAAACATGCTTTTGTTTAGCTAGGTAACTTACACTTGCATGTTTCCTACAAACAAGAAGCCAGAATGGGCAGATCTACAACATACAGTATTTTTCAAATCCCCTCATACACTAGTAATGCTTTGTAATACTCAAACTCAGAATCTTGGTTTTCATTTACTCTAAGAAATATTTAGAAAAATGGACGTTGGTGCCAGAAGACACTTTACAGATGAGGAGGGTGAGGCCCAGGAGGGTGAAGTGACCGTCCAAGATTAAGAAGCTGGTTAGTAACAGAGAGTGGCTTTGAACCTTGCGCTCCTGACATGCTTCTCTGTTGTTAGTTGATTAAAAACCCAGAAATGTGAAAGCATGGAATCTTCTGTGTTTTCCAAGTAGGTAATTTTCTGAAATATTGTGTCACCATAATTTCTACCAAAGCCAAGGAAATTAGAGCTGAGGTCAGAGTCCTCAGATGAGCATTTCCTTGAGTGGTTTAAGCCTGAGCAATCACAAGTAGAATGTCTACAAGAGAAGACTACCGCAAGGGCAACCTGACATTATTTAATGATCCGTATGATTTATTAGGTTATGTAGTGATAACATAAATAACAAATAGTTCATAAAATTGCCTGTTAATATTTCTTCATAAAGCTGAATGATTTTCTCGTCTTGTGCCTTCTGGGAAAACTCACAGAAAATAACTGAAAAGAGAGAGGTTCTAGATGGCACTTCCCAGAAGATTCCCCGGTGGTGACTCAGGCACTCTCTCACCATCTGCCATCAGCTAGTCTCTCTCACCAATCTTTCTTCCTCCCTTTCTCCATCTCCTTACCAACTTACAGGCTGGATGTTACCACCCCAGGTGCTGGACAGCTTGAAGCGGCAGGAAGCTGAAGCTCAGGAAAGCCCATGTTAAGATGAAGGAAAGCAGTGGGGAGGGTGGAAATGGTAGAAAATAAAGGGGAGAAGGCGTCTGATGACAGTGGGGTAGAAAAGGAAGGGACAGGAGCCTACCTTCGCACCCCAGATGGGAGAAAGAAAGGTACCCTCTGTCTCCAGTTCCACGCTTACACTTTCCCTCCCAAGTAACTTCTCCAAACCCAGTTATCAAAAAGGATTACAGTAATTATTTTAGCTCTCATGGTTTCTAGGATGCTATGATTTTAGGTTCCTAGAGAAAATTCTATACAATAACTCCCCCTTGCTGTAATCTAAGTTTTCAGATATATTCATTATTGCATGAGATTTATTTCACAGGAGATAAAGACATGTTCACTATCCAATTAACCCTTGTTCTGTGTCATATTAGACCCCAGTCATCTTTCCCTATACTTGGATTCTTGGTACATACTTGGCATTCTTTGAATTAAATGTATTATTACAACAGTAGTGCTTTCAAACATTTTTGTTTGTTTGTTTTCTTAAAGTACATGTTACTTTTTTTTTTTTTTAATTGGAGTTTCTGGTGAATTAGACCAATGCATCTGGGAATAAGTTACATATTACAAATGTTCTCTCAACCTCATGAATGCAGCTCTCCAAGCACCAGGATCAGGAAATACATGGAAACCTTGCACAATCTTAAACACTTTTTTGTAAGACTATATAACGTGTGTATATATATATATATATATGTATTACATATATGTGTATAATAAAGTTTATACACTTAGATGAACTTACGTCTAGCTATATCTAGCAATACAGAGTCACTCAAGAAATCCCTTGGTATTGTATTGGCCTGGGACTTCTTGGGATCATGCTGCTGGTTTTTGCACCACCACCCGGCAATCTGGGGAAAAGATGTTTTGCATTTTTGGTTTTTGTCCATGTCTCTGGATTATTCCAGACTGCAAGAGACTAGGAGGGAGACGAGACTATGCTCAGAGGGAGATGCCGTGTTAAAGTACCCCGCAGGGCAGCTCAGGTTGCACGCCTTCATTGAGATCTATCACTCCAATAAAAGTTGCAACTTGAATGACACCTTGATTGGAAGCTGGCATTCGTGTTTGCTCTTCCTCCTCCACTAGAAATGGCCCTGTTTCAGCTTATATGTCTCACCCAGGCAGTGATCAAAAGCAGACGTCGGGTCTGGAGGCAGCCCTCTCCTTACCCCCCTTGGCTTCTATCCCCCACCGCGACTACTTCAGAGTACACAGAGCTGAGTATCTATAATTCTTTCTACTCTGAGCCTGAGGGTGGCAGTCTCCCAAAGTGCCACTGAATTAAAGGCATCCATCCTTCTCTCTCCTCTTGCTGCGGCCCCCTGGACACTTGCAAAGCAAAAGTCTCATGTGAACACTGGGTGGGAATAAAAACCAGTACCTTTCTCTCTTCAAATTCTTCCTTAAATTCTATGCCAGCTACCAAATTCTAGTTTCAGTAACTTGTGGCTAGAAATTAACATTTAGTGCCCGGAAATAAAATAAAATACCGACTCCATCTTCTAGCTCCCCGAAAAGCCTTCAGTCACCGCCTGGATTGAAGGTAGAAGTCGATATCTTGCCACAAGAGAAAGGAGTATTTTGTCAAATTGGGATGCCTTATTTTATTTTATTTTGTTTCATTATTTTTTTTTTAATTTTTTTTTAACGTTTATTCATTTTTGAGAGAGAGAGACAGAGCATGAATGGGGGAAGGTCAGAGAGAGAGGGAGGCACAGAATCTGAAACAGGCTCCAGGCTCTGAGCTGTCAGCACAGAGCCCGACGCGGGGCTCAAACTCACGGACCGTGAGATCGTGCCCTGAGCCGAAGTTGGACGCTCAACCGACTGAGCCACCCAGGCGCCCCATGGATGCCTTATTTTAGACATATAGGTTGGGTGGGAGTGGCAGGAAGCAGATTTTGATTAATAAAATAAACTCCTCAACTCAGAGCACATAAAAATATAATGGGCCATCTGAAAAAAGTAACTTTCAAACTAACGGTATCAACTTAAGTCTTGATAATCACTTAACGATGGTGGGATTTGGTAAAGCACGCGCATTTATCACACAAGAATGGTGTAACTGGTCAGTGCCAACAGAGATTATGTGGGAGCCGGATGAATATTAGACCGGAGTGGAGTTAATCACATTTTTTATTCCTATTTATGCCTTTACTGATCTTCCCACCCAAAACAGCACCCCTTCCTCCTTCTCTACTGCTTACTCTGATACATTCTCCTGCGTAGCACTTGTACTGTTATTATTTATTCATTGTTTGTCACTTCACATTAGAATATAAGCTCCCCAAGGGCAGGAGTTTTGTTCACTGCTCCCTCTCTGATGCTTCGAACACGGCCTGTCCCATAGTAGGCCTGCAGCACTATTTACTGCATGAATAATATACATAAATGGAGACTTCTCTTGTCTTAACAACATTTGATCCAATTTCCTCTTTCTTACCCCTATCAGTCGGCACCATTCTGAAAATGATTCGGTTGGATGCATTAAAGGCTTTTATTCACACTGAAAAGACAAAGAATCCAAGCGGGCATTTTATCTTTCATTGCTGTGTAGGGAAAAGATCGCCTGCACGTTAAATGGAGGATTGGAGATGGTCTCCAGCAGTTATTCTGTAGCCTTTTCTTCTTCTTCAGTTATGCTCGGGAGACTACAGTGCCATGAGTCTAGTTGACTAGATTTCAGAGGTATGGACCCCACAGTCAGATCACAGTAGTCACAGGGGGCAGGTTCTGTGTTCTGAGCAGCAGCTACAGACGAAGACCATAGATTTACAAATGGCGCTCCAGAGAAATGTGCACATGGAGAGCCGCACTGCATTCAGAAACATATGAAACCTGGTCTTTTCTGTGTTTGACATTGTCTGTTAAAGGATATTGGCTAAGAATGATTAAAGTCACTTGCGAGACATCAACTGCTTGTCCAAATAATTTCTCAACAACTGAAATAGGTCCTGTTATTTTTATGAGGGACTCTTCGTTGTCATAGTCACAAACGGCCTGCTAGGGTCTCATGCCAGGGCTGAGGCGGAGCTCAGGGTTCTGGCTACCCCTCTTCTGCAAACACAGCATCGGCCATATTCTCAACAACAAAGAAGCTGGAAGGGGAAGAAAAATAATTCTGAAAGGCACCTGCAGCATCTTCTAGTGTTGTAGAAAGGGGACTGAACTACGATTAGAAGTTGGGGTTTTATTTTTGTCTCTATACTAACTAGTTGGGCAAGTCATTTACTGTTACCTGAGTTTCAGTTTTCTCATAGTAAACAGACAGCAATGGTCCTCAACCAGGGGTGATTTTATACCACCGCAGGGATATTTGGTAATGTCTGGAGAAAGTTTTAGTGGTGGAGGGAAGGTAGGTGCTACTGATATCTAGCAGATAGAGGCCAGGGATGCTGTTGAACACCCTATAATGTACAGGATAGTCCCCAACAAAAAATAATGATCCAGTCCAAAATGGCAGTGGAATGCCATTTAGAACCATCCAAACCCTGGTCTGGATGTCTCAAGTCCCTCTCAGTTCCTAACACCATTTTATAATTCTACCACTGGTCCCATCTAGACCTCTGAAGTTGCACAAGTTAATCCTAATTCCCCTTCTGAAGCTTCCTTCAATTCTGTATATGACATCGATCTCCTTCCTATACCTCCCAGCTCTATTCTTAGATGCCCTCCACCACCAGACCTTGATGTTTCCACACCAGCCTTTGAGTTCCTTCCTCATAGCACATGTGATCATGTAAAATTACCAGCGATTGCTTTTTCTCTCTGTAAGAGCATGTGCAACTTGAGGGCAGAGACTGTCTTGCTTATTTCTTCATCATCTTTAGCACATCATCTATCCTGATGAATACTAATCCTTCTATTTGTTTGAACGCGGCACCTGGGTGGCTCAGTCAGTTAAGCATTTGACTCTTGATTTGGGCTCAGTTCATGATCTCACCATTTGTGAGATGGAGCCCTATCTTGGGCTCTGTCCCAAGAGCCTGCTTGGGACTCTCTTCCTCTCTCTCTGTCCCTCCCCTACTGATGCTGATGCGCTCTCTTCCTCTCTCTCGAAAGTAAATAAACTAAAAAAAAAAAGTTTGAGTAAATGACTGGTGGTGGAACAATCAGCAAACATGAAGCTCAGCATTTTCTCACTTGGTTCCTACAGGAGGTTGTGGTATAAACTTAGTCTGATCATCTCACCAGATTATGATCTATTGGCCCAAGAATGTCAAAGTGCCTTGGAAAGCTACAGTAAAATGGATGTGGGATAGTGGTCCTTGGACTGAATTGAGAATCCCCCCAGACACAATGATATTAGGTCAGAGTCAGGGAGAAGACTGCTTGGAAAGAGGCCTTTCTGGATGCCTTTTTTTATGTTTATTGTTTTATTTTTGAGAGAGAGAGGGAGAAAGCACACATGAGCATGGGGCGGCAGGGAGAGAGGGGCACAGAGGATGTGAAGCAGCTCTGTGCTGACAGCAGCAAAAGCCTGATGTGGGGCTCAGATCGTGACCTGAGCTGAAGTCAGACTTTTAACCAACTGAGCCACCCAGGCACCCCTGCCTTTCTGGATGCTTTAAAGCTGGAGACATAGTCCTCAGGGACACTTTTGGGCACCCTCTCTGTTCCAAGGATTTGTTCGCATTGACAGAGAGTTTAGTTTGAGAACTAGGCAGGTCTTGGCTGTTTGTACATATTTCCTATTAAGGGCATAGACTGTTACTTCAAGCTCCTAGGATCAAGAGGCTGTAGCTGTGGGACAGTCTAACTGTTCAGCTCCAGCGTGGCCCCGTCACAGAAGGGCAAGATCACACAGCCTGGTGGACTCTTCCCACAGGGGATTCTAGGTCCCATGGGAAGCCCTACTGAGACTGGCTGCATCTGTCTCTCTGAAGTTTTTACTTCTGTCCAAATAATCAAAGCAATTAATCTAATTTCAAAGGGGTGTGCACCTGTCATTTCTTCCCCTCAAATTACAGCCCAATGGTGGCAGAAACATGGTATGTATCCAGGGAAAGTAGAGTTCCCGCCATGCTGTCCTCTCAGTCACCTGCTTTAACACTCCCTAGAACACATAACAAGACTGCAAGAGGAGATTCCAGAAGGTGTAAGACAACGGCACGGTATTCAGCTTCACTCCTGATATTTCACCAATAGACAAGGTTAAGAAATCATTCTTCCTCACTTAGGCTAAAGTAAGATAAAACGGAAAGAACAACAACATTTGGACAAAACAGCTCTCAGAAGGAATGGACATATGCATTCAGCAGTGAATGTAGAATGACTTTACACCGTGAAGCCAGAGGCCTGCTGACATTCAGAGCCTCTTAAATAAAAACTATGGTGACTTGCCTGTCAACATCAGTTCAGCTGGGTATTCAGTCCACTGTTTTAAAGGTGCTGAGAAGGAAGAAAGTGGTTTATAAAGAATTTCTCAGTTCTGTTTTGTGCACAGCAGTTTTTTTCAGAGGAACTGCCTTTGTGTTTCTTTTTTCTGTTGTATTTTACTCTGAGGATAAGGCAGGTACTTACCCAGATGATATTTGCCTTTTATTTTTTTCTTGATTATTAAAATGTTCATTTATTTTTGAGAGAGAGAGAGACACAGAGCATGAGTGAGGGAGGGGCAGAGAGAGAGAGAGAGAGAGAGAGAGAGAGACAGAATCCAAAGCAGGCTCCAGGCTCTGAGCTGTCAGCACAGAGCCCGACGTGGGGCTTGAACCCATGAACCTTGAGATCATGACCTGACCCATTGGCCGCTTAACCAACTGAGCCAGCCAGGTGCCCTGACATTTGCATTTTAAAAAGATGTCCCTCACCCTGTATGTTTAAGGACTTGCACTGCACCTGGCCTGTGCTGCTCAAAGAGGAGTTCAATCTCTAAGAATTCACTTGAGTGCCATAACTGTTTTCTCTTTAAAAAGAAGACATTTAAAAATAATTAGCCAAGGGGCGCCTGGGTGGCTCAGTCGGTTAAGCGGCCGACTTCGGCTCAGGTCATGATCTCACGGTCCGTGAGTTCAAGCCCCGCGTCGGGTTCTGTGCTGACAGCTCAGAGCCTGGAGCCTGTTTCAGATTCTGTGTCTCCCTCTCTCTGACCCTCCCCCCGTTCATGCTCTGTCTCTCTCTGTCTCAAAAATAAATAAACGTTAAAAAAAAAAAATTAAAAAAAAATAATTAGCCAAATGCTAGTATGTATGAGTAAACAAGTTTAATATAAATGAATCAAGAGATGGCTGGAAACTTACAAAGTCATTTTGATAAAGTAACTTTCTTTTTAGACAATGTGGAATATGTAATAAATTAGAAAGAAAGCTAATGTTACCCACACTATACTACCCAGAGGCAATCCCTGTGACCATTTTCTAGATTTGCTTCCAATTACATACATGCATATATGTATTTGCACACACATATACAGACACAGAGTTTTTAATGAAATTAATGGATTATAAACTATATATGATTTTGTTTCAAGTTTTTTGTTTGTTTTACTTTTTGTATCCTATGATTAGTGATCCAAACATATTCAGCATAAATACTTCTCCCTTTTTGGCTATGAGATTATTTTATCAAACTTATTAGTGAAAGGATATGACATATATGACGATAATGGGACATCTGTACTCACTAAATGATTCTTTAGTTTCTTCTAGCACTGTAACACACTCACATTCATACAGACCACACTTCTGCTACATTTCAGGTAAGGCAGAACTTACAAGTTCTTTTAAGTTCTACATCATTAGTAGAACTTATTTTGTTATGGAAATCTCTATTGCACAAAAGCCACGCATCCCAAAATATCAGATAAAGAGGAGTCATTTTCCCAGAATCCACATTTGAAAAGAGCGATTATCTCATACTGTATCTTTCAAAAAAATAAAATGGCAGGGGCACTTGGGTGGCTCAGTTGGTTGAGCGTCTGACTTCGGCTCAGGTCATGATCTCACTGCTTGTAAGTTCGAGCCCTGCATCAGGCTCTGTGCTCACAGCTCAGAGCCTGGAGCCTGCTTCGGATTCTGTGTCTCTCCATCTCTCGGCCCCTCCCCCGTTCACGCTCTGTGTCTCTCTGTCTCTCAATAATAAATCAACATTAAAAAATTTAAAAAATAATAAAATTGCAAACTACTGAGTGTCTCATGTGCTTACAAAAACAATCACTAAACTTCAGCACCTCAGGTTTTCTTAGATAAAAATCTCCTTTCACGAATAAAGTAGAAAAACACGCAAGTAAAACAGTAAACAAGCCCTCCATAGTGAAGACCTCATTAAAACTTTAAATTCTCCATGTTGAAATTAATTCCAAGTAGGGCATAAAGATGAACATACTTTCGCTGCCCAGGAAAAAATTATTTACTCGAGATCAGTCTGTTGTCTCTTGTGTCACAGTATACCTGCCAGTTTGGTCAAAAAGAGAATTAAATTGAACTTGGAAGGTTAAATCAAAATGTGCCAAAGTTTCATTCAATTAATTTTTAAGAAGACAAACTTTTAATTAGCCACATGCAGGTATATCATAGATTCTACTGAAATCTCCCTGGGAATACGTGACCATCAGTACCTTGCTCATATTTTGTGTTCATTCATTTGCTAAAGTGCTGCACAGTTCTAAGAGATTAACGATACGAAGTGTTTGACGTGAAGTGTGTTTGTTTGATTTGACCGTGATGTAAAGATCAAGACAAATAAAAAAGAAAAAAGGAAGGAAGGAGTCCAGGAAGGAGGGAAAGAAGTAGGTCATGAAACTGGATATAGGGGGAAAAAACCAAAATTAAAAAAAGATTTCCTAGGACCTTAAACCAGTTACATTAGTGACATTAAAAAAGGACATGGGTGAGTAGAGGAGTATGTGAATCATATGGATGGGTCTTTTCTTAGACAGAGAAAGAAATACTTTTTCTGGAAATCATAAGGAGAAAGAAGGATCTAATTCTGGGAATGGATGTTCGGGGTTTGCCCTTCAGTGCTGTACTTCTACCTTGACTGATGGCTTTGAATGTGCCAAATGTCTTAGTAGCCACCTGAGGGCTACTGAGAACCTCACTTGCCATTCACATCTGACTTAGAGGGGATAAGTATCTTTTATAAAAATGAAGATAAAACACACAGCATTTAATGTGATATCAGTAAAGTGCCATGACACTTGGAAGTTAAAAAAAGAGATAACTATATGCTACATAATAGGTTCTCAGACTTTTTGTTCTGAAAACCCCAAAGAGCTTTTGTTTATGTGTGTTATATCTATCAATATTTACTTATTAGAAATTGGCTTAGAAATTTTAGAAATATTTATAAACTTATTTGTACAACAATGATAAGCCCATTAGATCTAACATAAATAATATCTATTGTTAATAAAATAGCAATATTTTTTCAAAACCAAAAATACAGTGAGAAGTATGGCGTGGTTTTCACATGTTTGGAAATCTCTTTAATGTTTGGCTTAATAGAAAGAAGATCACTGGATTTTCATATCTGCTTCTGCATTTAACCTATCGCAATATGTTGTTTTAGCTGAAGAATATGAAGAAATTCCAAACTTACAAAGTCTGCAGTTTTCTTACAATAATTTCTTTAATGTTTATTCATTTTTGAGAGAGAGAGAGAGACAGAGCACACGTGGTCGAGGGACAGAGAGAGAGGGAGACCCAGAATCCTAGGCAGGCTCCAGGCTCTGAGCTGTCAGCACAGAGCCTGACACAGGGCTTGAACTCATGAGCCATGAGATCATAACCTGAGCCAAAGTCAGATGCTTAACTGACTGAGCCACCCAGGTGCCCCTAAAGGTATGCAGTTTGAAAAGGTAGTATTTGATAGTCTTTCAGATGACTGGATAGTTTTCTTCCAAAGACACGGAAACTCAACAAGCAATTGCTTCTTAAAGGTGAGTTGCAGTGTGGAAACTGAGCCATATCGATGAACTTTGCATAGTCCATTACACTAAAATTCATTATCGGTCTTGTATTTTGTATAGAGCTTTTTACTCTTGTATGATTTTATAACATCGATTAGTAGGGAAGTATTGGCTCACTGAGTTATACACATCTTCCAAATGTTGATGCTTTTCAGTTTTAATGACAAAAAGTCCTATTTGTTAATACTGCCATCAATCTCATCAGGGAAGTCTTTTAGGTTTTGGGAAGCTGTCAAGCATACAGGGGCAAGTGCAAGCTTTCTAAAATTCTTTTTTTTTTTTAACGTTTATTTATGTTTCAGAGACACACACATGCGCGCGCGCGCACACACACACACACACACACACACACACACACACAGAGTTTGAGTGGGGGAGGGGCAGAGAGAGAGAGAGAGAGGGAGACACAGAGTCCAAAGCAGGTTCCAGGCTCTGAGCTGTCAGCACAGAGTGCGACGCAGGGCTCGAACTCATGGACCGTGAGATCACGACCTCAGCTGAAGTTGGACGCTTAACCGACTGAGACACTCAGGCGCCCCTACCAAAATTCTAAGTTTTAGTTTAAAGTTTGAATTTTATCATTATCAGAAAATACTCTTAGTTTTCTCTGAAGCGACAGGCTCACTTCATTCATTTTCAAGGAAATCCGTGCCAAGTACCATGTCTGGATAACCATAGTTTGCCAGTTGTTCTTTCAAGTAAACATGGTGTTCTATAAAAGAAGTGGCTAGTTCAGTTTGCACGCCACACAATTTTACTTGGAGGCAGCCATTGTCTCTTAATATATTTCAAGAGCTTTTTATGTACACTTCCCCGTTCCTCACACAGAATATTAAAAAGAGGTGTACTTGAGTTTCAAGATTTAATTAGATTTTGTTGCTGTAGCTGATGCTTGCTTTGCTTTTTTTACTGTAAGTGCATGGCACCGAAGAATATAATTACTACCAGGACACGCTGTTGCTGCTGCCTTGATTGTAATAAGGTTACAGTAAGTTTTACCCGCCATTGCTTCTGTGTCATCAGTGCGAATGTCCACATAGTGAAAATTGCAAATAGTATGTTAGAGTTACTATTAAATAGTTTGACCTCAAGGATCCCCCGAAGTGTCTTGGGGATTTCGCTCTGAGAACCATTGCCCTGAAAGAAAGGGAATATAGTAAGGAGGCTGAGCAAAGCCTCTGTGATTGGACAGACTCAATCTCTGTGATATTGGGCAAGTTATATAGCCACTTGAAGCCTCATGTGCCACGCTTATAAAACTGGAATAACAGATCTTACCTCATAGGGTTGTTTCAAAGATTAAAGGAGATCACTTAGTACAGCACCTGACACACAGCAAACGCGACAGATGTTAACTATTATCGCTAATATTTATATTACCTCTTGTGGGTTTTTTTTTGATGTTTTTATCTATTTTTGAGAGAGAGAGGCCACGCATGAGTGGGGGAGGGGCAGAGAGAGAGGGCGTCATTGAATCTGAAGTAGGCTCCAGGCTGTGAGCTGTCAGCACAGAGCCTGATGCAGGGCTCGAACTAACGAGCCATGAGATCATGATCTGAGCTGAAGTCGGATGCTCAACCGACTGAGCCAGTCGGGCGCCCCATATTACCTCTTGGTTTGAAGATCAAGAAGCAATGAGGTAAGTAAACCCTTACATAAGCTGTACTTGTTGTAATTTGTTTATGCTACACCAATCCAACCTTATTTCTACATTTCCTCTGTGAGTACAAACTGCAGGCAGATATGTTCTTTCCTCCCACTATGTTAAGGCAAAGATTTGCCCTTCATATGCTGATTTTACAAACCCTTGTGTAGTCAATCATGGGAGATATTTCTTGGCAGCTAGAGTTGGTGGTGACAAATGAGAGATGGTATTTTGACTGGGACCCATGATCTCCCAACCCTTATCATGTGTGGGAAGCAGATAATACCAGTGGTTTGCACTACGATCAGAAAGCTAGGCCAAAAGGACCCCTTTTGCCAAAGACCCTATAGAACAAGCCCTTGACATATGTCTTTCCTAGAATGCTTACGCTTGCCCTAGTCTCAGTCCTCTAGATTTTACCATTTCGTGGAGAAAACTGAATTCAAGGAAATGGATAGTAAGGAGGAAAGGGAAAAGGAGGGGATTTACTTCAACAAAGGGCAAAGTGTGTGTATGTGTGTGTGTGTGCACATGGGCACACATGTGTGCATGGATGTTGTACTCGAACAAACAGTACTTTGGCAGAGACTAAGTGCTGTAAAACTCTGAGCTCATAGGCCCAGATAAGTGATATAAATGGGGAAATAGGTTCGTATAAGTCAGGGCACCCTGTGCCTGCATAGTTTACCTCTATGCATATGTTTTACTACCCCCAAAGAAATATGCTCTCTTACTTTCCTTGAAATTATAAGAGATTTTCTTGGTCTCTTTTTATTTTTGTCACTTTTGGTAGTGACTAGAGTAAAAAAAACCCAAGCTTTTTTTAATAAGAAAACAACAACACAAGCTTATTTATACGTGGCATATGATATTTGGTTTCAAGTGTTGGGAAAAATAAGAGAGTGGTAGCGATGGAGTTGAAATGAAGAGTGTGTGCCCTGTTTAAGGACAGCACCTCCCTCTGGCTGTGCTACGCAGAAGCAGGGGCTCAGGATGGCCACATCTTATTTTCATGTTCAGGATGGAAATCCAGATTTTTACATGAACTCCTCAAATTTATACACGTTGCCTCCAACTGGATAGGACAAACGAAACACGTCTGCATGGTTTGCAGGTTGCCAAATTTTGGGTTTCTCCAAAGGTAATGATTGCATTTCCCTCCCATCTCAGGTGCCAATAAACTTGGCATCTGACTCACCTCCATCACCATTCACTGGGGGTTCAAGGGTGGTAATAGAGGGTAGAGAGGAGCCTCGATCTCCCCCTAGTGGTTAGAAAGTGCCAAAAACAACTAGCTGAACACACATAGTTCAGCTCCCAAGTATGCGAAACTCACTAAAATCAGCAAAGCCGACTTTGGCTATTCTGTGTGAGATGTGAATCATATGGTAATTTTAATGCTAGTGCAGATAAGGTTGTGTAGACATATATAGATGACTACAGTGTGAAGGATCATCTTACCCACTAGCTAGAGCAGTATCTATTAGTCACTGGTTAATTTGATCCCAGTTTTAAGTATTTAATAGCAGCTTAGCACTTATTAATTAATGGAGAACATCTTATTATACCCCTTTGCTTAGAAGCTAAACCTGGGGAGAGCATTTTAGGCTGGGAGATGGGATCAATTTTGCCATTTTGAAAAAAATGAAGTAGAATGTTAAATAAGTCAGTAACTATTATTACAGGGCTAATAAAGATTCTTGATAAAGTTGAAAAACACATCCCATGATAGCCTTGTTTCATCTGGATACCCATGTTGTCTTAGAACACTGTCCCCAAGTATTATGTGCCTGCAACTCAAATGTCAACTTTCAAGGATGGATCCCTCTGAATACTCATTTCCTTGCTGTTTTGCCCTCCTTGACACACTCAGATAATTTAATGACCTGAAATACAATTGCTTTTAGAAGCTCAATACTTTATTATACTTTTGTTTTAAAAACAGTTTTTGAATTGAGAGTATGTCAGCAAAAGCAACCAAAAGAATGTGGATGTTGTTACAAGGTCAGCTTTTCAGAAGCTGTAGGCAGGCGTTATTGGCATTCTGTCAAACAATCACCACGGGCAGCCGAGCCATTCATGGGCAATGAGTCAGCAGCTGTGACAACACAAAATACGAAATACGGTAACCCATTAATGGGCAAGATAATAGGTACACATGCTCCGTCAGAAAGCACCGGGGAGAGGAAATATTTTATTTTTCATACTTTTGTAGAAGAAAATTGGGATAGGTCATTAAAACTCAGATGTTTGTGTATGTGTTCGTGTGTGTGTGTGTGTGTGTGTGTGTGTGTGTGTGTGTGTGTTAGAATCTAGATTAAAATATTTGTACGGATGGATTTCTGCTGTGAAGGAAAACATATTCAAATAGCTAAGATATCAGAAGCGAGGCATTTCAAATGGGATATTGTTGGTTAAGAAGGAGTCATGTTTTAGATCAGGGCTGTCCAGTGGAGTAGCTACTGGCCACATGTAGCTTTTTCAGTTGAAATGTGCCTAATCCAAACTGAGATATGATGTTAAATGTAAAACATACCACGGATTTCAAAGATAACCTATAAAACATGAATGAATAATATCTTAGTAACAACTTCTTATATTGATTACATGTCAAAATGATAATACTTTTGGTGTATTGGGTTAAGTAGAATGGATTTAAATTATTTACCTGTTTTTATTTTTTAATGTGGCGACTAGAAAATTTTAAATTATATATGCGCCTGGCATTATATTTCAATTGGCAAGTGCTTTAGAAGAAATCTGATATCCTCTCCTTCCAGTATCTCTCTCTCTCTCTCTCTCTCTCTCTCTCTCTCTCTCTCACACACACACACACACACACACACACACACACACACACACACGAAGGGAGAGAAAGAGGGGCCACAGTAGTGATCCATTTGAAAAACAGTCTTCATAATTGCATTTACGGTGCTGATGTTGGAGATCCCAGTTCTCTATGCCAAAGAATAGGTACAAGACAGCCCATAGCACTGAAAGATGTCTCACCCTGAATTGCCAATTGGCTGCAACTTTGGGTCCAGGGGTGAAAGGGCATTTGTCATAGTTCATTTAATTCTGGCCTCCTTGCTAAGAATGAAAGGGCACAGCTGAAGATGCCGAGAATTATCTTTCCTTTATCACTGTTTAGGGAAGAACAACATGAGCTCCGGAAAAATGAATTGGTAATGCTTCTTGAACTTTCAATCTGTTTGAGACTTGCATGCTCTCAAGAATGACTGTGATGGTCAAAATTGTACTGTAACACACTGAGCTACAGCTTTTATTTAATAAGAATTTTGATAAAAGCAAAATCTAGATGCCAGTTTGGCTATTTAAATCAATCAGTGAAAAATGGTACTAGCTCGATTGGTCTGGACGTGTTTCTTACGTTTTGGCACCGTTCCTGGACTATCCTCCCCCCTTATTCCAGCAGTATTGAGAGGTTCTTGGCAACATTTCTCCTGTACCTGCTGCTCTATCTTTTTTGAGCTTCAATCCTTGAATCCATTCCATCCCTGGCTTATTTCACCTTCTTCTTAGCCTCAACTCCTTAGAGGACTTCAGCGTCCTGGAGTCGAACAAATGTTGGGGTTCTAAACTTACCCGTGTCTTATCCTTAAAACTCTCTTTTATCTGTTTTAACTTTAGCTATTAACTTCAATTTTTATGAACAGAGCTGGAAAACAGCTGAGCAGAGATTTCATGCACTGTGGCTGGGCCATTCTGAATGGCTGCCCAATGAATGGTGTATTCTGTACACCAAGTATTCTGTCCCCAATAATAAAAGAAAATAATTAATACAACACAATAAAAGGTGTTCCTGGCTCCTAAACTAGCTGGAAGAAAAGGTGAGGCTCCTCATATGCTTCTTCATTAGAACTATGTAGTGTCTTTACTCCTTCCTAAATAGATAAGCTGATTTTGTCCTTCCAATTCAGAAACTCGGGTCTCTGGGGGGACTTCTATTGGAGAGTGGCTCATCATGCTCCCCAAAATCTCTTTCTAGAATTCTTCCATTTCTAAACGGATATATGTGAAATGGAGTATATTCATTTAAAGTTATGGACTATTTTAAAGAAAAATGAAAGGTTTGTATTTTAATCATTTGTCATATATATGATTTCTCATCTAAAAAAGAATGAGTGTTGCATTGAGTGTCACAACATGAACATGTCCATAAGGGATGAAAACTAGATAAACACTTTTATGCTCTTTAAGGTAACTGGTTTTCAAAAAATCTTTTCAGTTTAGACAATGACAGGAATTTGATTGATACCACATTTTCTTTTTTTCTTTTTAAGTTTTTATTTATTGTGTGAAAAAGAGCATGAGTGGGGAAGGGGCAGAGAGAGAGAGGGAGAGAGAGAATCCCAAGCAGGTTTCGCGTTGTCAGCACGGAGCTCATCTTGGGCTTGAATTCACGGACCCTGAGATCATGACCCCAGCCAAAACCAAGATTTGGGCACTTAACCAACTGAGGCACCCAGGCGCCCCATCACATTTTACTTCTTGACAAGTTTGTTTTTTTTAAATCTAAATTCGTGACAAGCATTTCTGAGCAATGAAAAAGTGCCTCTATTTGGGGAGTACACAAAAGCAAGAAAAGTTTAGGTACACTAGGACAGGCTTATCGCGTTTGCAGAACAGCTCTCTTATATTGTCTCATTCCAACGGTTGGGACTAAAAAGATGTTGAGTAAAAATCTGCAAATATGAAAGATTATATAAAATAGACTGACTTAATGCCACTCAAGTTTTAGATGACTGTATTACAGTAATTGAACAAAACATTTCAACATCTAAAAGTCAATTTTTCTCTTCTCTTTACTTTAGATTTTATTACTAAGAAGTATAGAAATAAGGAATCCTATAAATTCTAAGATTTTATGGTTGTTAATGAAACTCCTTCAGAGAAGCCAAACAAAGAAAAACCACACACACCACTGAAGGCCCTGACATCTGTAAAACGTGATTTGGAGAACTTGACAGGTTTGGGACACTTGGACATGAGAGAAAAAAGCACCTTGAGATTGCTCGCTGACCTGGAAGTTTAGGAAGAAAGGGCTTAGTGGCGACTGGAGGCTCATCTCAAGTCCTTCTAGCACCCCATCCCATTAACCAAAGAAGTAAAAGGGTACAATTCTCAGACGTTTAAAGTAAGAGCCCCCAAACATGATTTCTAGCAGGACAATGTGCAGAAGATAAAATCCAAACCATACGATCTTCATTGGCTTACCTAAGATAAATTGCATTAATGAACGGCTTACTTCGCCTTTTCTAGGATTGACAGTCTGTGCTTACTGCTGGTGTTTTGCAACATTAAAGTCTGAAAATAAAATCATGGCTGGGATATGTTTAAATAAAGAAATAAGGGGCGCCTGGGTGGCGCAGTCGGTTAAGCGTCCGACTTCAGCCAGGTCACGATCTCACGGTCCGTGAGTTCGAGCCCCGCATCAGGCTCTGGGCTGATGGCTCAGAGCCTGGAGCCTGTTTCCGATTCTGTGTCTCCCTCTCTCTCTGTCCCTCCCCCGTTCATGCTCTGTCTCTCTCTGTCCCAAAAATAAATAAACGTTGAAAAAAAAAATTAAAAAAAAAAAAAAGAAATAATTAGAACTTATAACTAAAACTTCATAAAAAGAACTTATAAATTGTTAAAGTTCAGTAATGAGATAAGCTGTCCTCTAATGGGATTTCCGAAACCACAGAATTACTGCCGAGAACATAAATCCATTCCTAAAACTCGATTCTTTTCATCAACAGTAAGAGAAATAGTTGACAATTAAATATCACTCTGCATGTGTGTATTAATATACAGGTATGTGTGTATGTGCATATATGTGTAACACTGCTCTCATTTGCTCATTTAAAGGTAGCTTGTGAAAGCTGATAGGTTTGAGAATGAGTTAAAATGATGATTCAATTTCTGTGTATGTATGAATATTGGCTTTTTTTCTCAAATAGTCTGCCTACTCTATGGCAAGACTGTAAGTCTCCTGGAAAGACCAGCCCATTCACACTTCAACAAAATGAGTTTTATTGTACTCAAATGCATCAAGTTCTTTGATTAGGAAAATACTCAGGCAATCTGACTTCCAGAAAAATTTATCTATTATTATTTTTTAATAGTAAACCTAAGTACCTATAGAGAAGAGAACATAATTTAACCTGAGTAGCTAACATTTCTGTGATAAAAAATGGAAACACATAAGGAAATTGACAGCTGAATGGACCAAGTGTGCAACAGTCTGCTAATATATCTAAGAGCTCTTCCTTCTCATTTGATAATAGTTAATAAAGATGAACATAATACTCAAAACCACTTGTCTGCATAGCTATGGCTTTAACCGCATTTGCCTTTACTAAAGTCAAGCAAGCACGATTCTGAGCATCTTCAGGAAGGGGAATGGTGGTGTGGGGGAGGGGAGAGGAGGTGCTGGTGGGTGGGAATGATCTGTATTATGATAGGGTGATGGTCATCTTCCTCTTACTCCAAGGTACCACCAATTGTGTAAGACAGAAGGAGGCAATGATTTCTGATAACTGACCCAGAAAAGACTGTGTGTGGGTGTGTCCAAGGTGGCAAGGCCACCTTTAAGCCCATACTTTTATTTGCCTGCCTACTGAGATTGGGGTTTTCTCTTCTGCCTGGCTGAATAATAGAGTATCTTATGCTGTCAGTAGGCTACAGGGTTCTGAAGAAAAAAGTACATATAGATTAGCAAAAGAATTTCTCAACATTGTTATTGCTGTGTATTTTTTCTTCTTTTGAAGTTTTACAGTTAACTTTGAAAATACATACATGGTGGAAAATTATCCTATGTGGAAAGGTAAGCTCGAAAATCTGAATTTTGGGTTCAGAGTGTGAGGTTTGTTTTCAGAACGTGTCCAGGAAATTAACTTCCACAACTCAGCTTTGTTCTAGCCGATAGTGAAGTTAATGTGTGTGCTCTGAATCTATAATAGCAAGAGCCAGAAAGAAGTACAGCTTAGTGACCAAGAGCAGAGAATTACAGCTATGACTTATTTTTCTCTACAGGTATCTCCTCATCTTGATTGTAAGGAAAACAATAGTGCTGCCCTAGAGTAATCTGGAAGATCGACTTCGATAATGTATTGTATGTACCCGGCACATAGCTCTCACTCAATGACTAGTAACTGCTCTAGGATTATTACAAACAGGATAAGGAAAGAGAAGTAACTAAACAGAAGCTGGGCATGGGACATTTCCAAAGTGGCATTTCATTTCATTAAAAAAAATTTTTTTAATGCTTATTTATTTTTTGAGAGAGAGAGATAGAGCATGAGCAGGGGAGGAGTGGAGAGAGAGGGAGGCATAGAATCCGAAGCAGCCTCCAGGCTCCGTCCGAGCTGTCAGCACAGAGTCAGATGCAGGGGGCTTTCTCCCAAACCCAGGAGATCATGACCTGAGGCGAAATCAGACACTTAACCAACTGAGCCACCCAGGCGCCCCTCCAGAGTGTCATTTCTTAAGTGAAAATCTCCTCCCTGTCAATCAGCAGCAGCTCTATTATATCAGCTATTTAAGAGTATCACAATCCAGCTGAAAGATTGTTGTCCGATCATAGAAAAGAAAATTGAGTACGGTGACCAGGTTAAAGACTGAGTCTCCACAAGCCTATAACTAAATCCAGTTCCTTGGTAAGGCTCCACCCTACCCAAAACTTCCCCTGGGAAGGATACTCTGAATGTTAGCTATCGGAGGTTATCTGAAATGGCCTCCTGAGAGCCCACAAGGAAAGTCCTCAAAACGTTTCATGCAATTTCAAATAAAGCTCAAATGGGTGGGGGCAAGCAGGCTGAAGTGGGCAATATATCTGAAGACATGTACTGTGGGTCTCCCATACAAAACTGTCTGCTATCTCAGCAAAATTTTGTCATTGGTATTTAAAAATTCCCTAGGGTTGGGGCGCCTGGGTGGCTCAGTTGATTAAGCATCTGACTTTTGATTTTGGCTCAGGTCATGATCTCACGGTTCGTGGGATGGAGCCCCATGTTAGGCTCTCAGCTGACAGCGCTGAGCCTGCTTGGGATTCTCTCTCTCTCCCTCTCCCCCACCCCTCTCTGTGTCTCTGAAAATAAATAAATAGACCTTAAAAAAATAAAAATTCCCTAGGGCTAAGTGGTTTTTCCTTGTCCTTTTACTCAAATAGACCACTAACACATGGGAGAGAATTAAACCTCAACTATAGTGTTCACTGTGGAGACAATCAGGATTCAACTTTAGTAGCCACTGTGAATCACAGAACCTGCCAGAAGCACCACTGGTGTGCCTAGGAAATACAGAAGTAACCATGAAAAATGCTAGCTGTAAATTCATGTAGAGAGCTGTAAAATGGAAAAGCTAAAGGTGAGGCAGAATTTTATTTTTAGCAATCCACAGGTAGAAGTCTACTCATTTTTCTTCATTTCTGATTTACCATGATAGTAAGAATATACAAAAAGCAGGAGTAAATGCACAGTACAGAGCTAAAGGTAGAGGTGGTGATACAGTTTCAAGTACTTTAGGCGTGTAATCCTTCATAACACGTTATTCCCTCATGGGGTTTTTATGTAAATCTTGGGATCTTGTAATAAGCAGTGATTTTTTTTTTTTTTGAGAAATTGAACTGGATTCGGGTTTAATCACTTTGAAACAAATAATTTAGTTGCTGTGCTTGGCAACGTGGGTCATTGCCGCTCCTGGACTCAAGCAATGGTACATTGGACCTGGACTCTGTCCCCGACAACACAGAGATCTTGTAGAGGTTTCAGACTCATGACGGAATTAGCTGGAACGCAGTATCCAAAGTGGCAAGAGCCAGACGAAAGATTTATTTAGAATATTAGGATTTTAAAGGATGAAGAAAAATGGAAGAGATTATTCCAATTGGAGCACCTGGGGGCCTTCACAGAAGAAATGTCATTTAAAAGTAGCACAGCTCCCTCTACATGTTGGTGCTTAAAAAATATTTTATAGCCTGAGTGAGTGAAAGGTATTGGAGGGATGAAGGCTCATAATGCCTGGCACATGCCTGTTACTCAAGACATGCTTCCTCGATTGAACTACAGACTTTGAGGAAGGGCATTCCAGGCGAGGAAATACGCAAACTCATGTGGGGTCATAATGGGAAGGGGGCTTGAAAAGGTGGAGGGATTAAGCAGCCTGGATTGTATCAGGTGGATGAAGAGGACTGACCGACTGCTCATTTTGCAGCCACTGCAGGATACGGTCCATATTCCTTGACATAAATCCCAAGGCTTTCTGAGGTCTGGTGCCTGCCCACATCTCCAGCCTTCTCTTTCTGTTATTCCCCTCTCCATTCATGCTGGATTTCTTCCTGTTCCTCAATACACAGCATTTTCTCTCACCTTCAAGCATCACACACACTAGTCCTCTGGCAATCACTCCATGTTTGTCCTTCTTTTTCCCCATCTGTCTGGCTGACTCCTACTTACCTCCAGGTGTCAGCTTTAACATCACTTCTTCCAGGAAGCCTACCAGCCCCCTGTACTGGTTGGCTCCCCCTTCTATGCTCTCCCACTGGTCCTTCTCACTGCATACTTCTCCCACATACTTCTCACTGCACCTTACTGTAATTCCCTGTGATTCCCTGTAATCACTAGTTTCCCTGTTTGTGGTAGGCTCTCTGAATGCAGAGACCTTGTCTTTTTGGTGGCTACATCCCTAGTACCTAGTATCAATTCCTAGAATACTTAGTCAATGTGTTTGTTGAATGAGTGACTCAGACAAGACCAGAGATGGTGTTAGGAATGTTGATCATACCCTCTATTAGTAAATAAGGATTTAAAAAATCAAAATGGCGGGCGCCTGAGTGGATCAGTCGGTTGAGTGTATGGCTCTTGACTTCAGCGCAGGTCACGATCTCACGGTTTGTGAGTAGGAGCCCTGCATCGGGCTCTGTGCAGACTGTGTGGAGCCTGCTCGAGATTCTCTCTTTCTCCTACTCTTCTCTTCCCCTCTTCAGCTTGTGCTCTCTTTCTCTCTCAAAATAAATAAATAAACTTAAAAAAAAAATCAAAGTGGTTGGTAATGGTGTGTGGTCATTAAAATGTTATAAAGATCAAGTAACAACGACTGTTAACATTTATTGAGCGCCTACCATGCCAAGTTCTGTGCTGATTACTTTCCAAACATCATGTCACTCAACCCTCATAGTAATATTATGAGGAAGGCATTGCTTATAAGAAAATGAAATCATAAATACAATTACATATAAATAAAATCTACCTTCTTTACAAAAATTTTGTGTCTGCACCTTAAATAACTTTTGTAGTTTCGACTACTATAGCTCATGAGATATATATGAAGTGTCCGAAGGGAATAGGGAAGTAGTTGTATAAAGACAGACTAAAAAATATGGGGTATTAAAAAGAAGATGTGAAGTCTATAAAGCTTTGAATGGTCTGGAAAAGATGACAATAGACTTATCCGCAGGAAATTCACTAAAACGTCAAAGAGGTAGGTGAAGATCCATAAAAGGATGTTACTAAGACTAGGTTGAAAATAGAAAATAATGTTTAAACTTTCAAATGACTCATGAATCATAGAGCTGTAATGAATTACTAATGGACATTAGGATTTAGAGGCAAATTCTTAATTTGACAGTAAGAAGAATAGCTGTCTTCTTCCATAACACATCTCCTGGTGCCACTGTAATAGAAAATACACACGTTTTCCACAGGATCAGGAGTCTAATTGAATGCACGAATGTCATGTTCTTTACTGACATTAGGGAAGTTATTCACAAGACTCATTTGTAGCAGCTTGTTCATATGCACCTAGCATAGTGCCTGTTTTTAAGGTCAATAAACCTTCGTTGAGCACTAAGAGTGACCAGGGTTGCCACAAGCTAAGAACCTGAATTTTCATTCTATTTTGAGGTAGAGACATTGGCTTCAAATCCAAAAGATGATTAAGAGCATCTAAAAAGGAAGGGGTCTAATTACCACCATTACTATAAAAAGACTGTGCCCCAAGGGGAGAATAGGAGTGAAGCAGGTATGTACAAGTGGGGAAAACAACACACACACACACACACACACACACACACACACACACACACCTTCCTTTTTTTTCACTGTTTTTAGTTGATTCACATAACTAGAACTTTGCCCTTGAAATAGAATGGAGAGTTCACCTGACTCATAGTTTTTCTGCCTTATGGTTCATTTTTAGTGTTTTGGCAGTAAATCCAAATGCTTGGAAGGTCAACTTTTTCTTTTTAAACACTTTGCTTTTAGAACATGAAGGTTTTCATTTTCTGTACCAGATGCCAGAAAGCAATGTAGCCAGAGATCTGCTTGGCTGATCTCTTAAAGTTAAAAAAAAAAAAAAAAGTAAGACTGCTTGGACTGTCAAGTTCTCCTGTGTAATTGACTTTTTTTTAAAGTTTATTTATTTTGAGAGACAGGGCGAGTGCAAGCAGGGGAGGGGGAGAGAGAGAGGAAGAATCCTAAGCAGGCTCAGTGCTGTTCATGCAGGGCTGTAACTCATGAACTGTGAGATCATGACCTAAGGGAAAATGAAAGAGTCAGAGGCTCAACCAACTGAGCCACTTAGGTGCCCCTGTGTAATTAACTTTAGTCCTGAGGGGTTTTTTGTTTTTGTTTTTGTTTGTTTTTCTTTTGGATGGGGAGAAGTACCAGTTTTGAAATAAGTGAAATCTGCAAATACCTGCCTGGAATTACAAGTAACACCATGGAATTTGAAAGCATACTTTATGCTATTTTTATATTCCTATCCTACTTCCACATACAAACTAAAATCAGAACAACAAAGTGAATTTACAAGATTCTCTCAATTTCCTGTGACTGGTTTGGATCACGTATAGCATAATCTTACACTAAGGCGGCTACATGACAGGAAAGAACAGGGCGAAACAAAGAAATAACTTTAACGAATTTTGGAAAGAATGTATTTAAACAGACCGGGGCCCACGTCAAAGAGAAAGTGAGCAATACCACACGGGACATGAAATGAAAAAATAAGGTTATCAGCATCAGTGTGCTCGGCAGAAACAACCAAAAATCTCTTTGTAAAAATCATACCTCTCACTCCCCATCCCCAGTTTTTTACTCCAGAGATCAAAAGCCATCAAAGAATTTTACCACTCAAAATAACACATTTTGGATGAAAATTATCCAAATACACTTTTAAAATGGAAACAACATTCAACACATATTAATGCCATTCCCAGAAGGGCCCCAGAAAGGAGGCTCTATCTTTAGAATGACGGAGGGAATCTCCTGGATGTATTTCACTGATTGTGGGTATATCGTCCCTGTAGGAAATCTGCCAAGGCTTCACAGAATTCTTACTTGCGCGTAGCAGCAATTTTATAGACATATCAATTCCCAAGATCATAATATCCCTTTATCCATATCACCTTAAAAGCTGATTGATAAACACTAGGATAGCCCTCCAAACACCTCTGGGAAATCACGATAATGTCCTTTTTCAAGATGAGAAATACAGACAGAGATAAATTTCCAAGCCAAGAACAAATGGGGAAAGGGAGGTGAGCAGAATGGAATTCAAGAGCATCAAATTCCCAGCCCTCTGTACAGAGTGTTCTTATCTCCAAAGAAATCTTAATAAAGGCCTGAACCATGACAACTAACTCTGAAATAGTAGAACACTGGCTTCAAGGATAAAGTTTTAACACCATTTCAATATTTGAATTACTTCTTAAAACATTAATCTGAAAAATTAAAACAGAAACAGCAGTACCATGTTAAGAAGATAAAAAAGATGGTCCAAAATTTATCTTTTTAAAAAAAATTTTATGGGTAAAATATTTAGACACTAAAGGTAAAGACCCATTTACCCATCAACACATTAACATAAACCCAAACCGTCCACTGTAATTACGCAGTTTATCCAAATAAATTCTCGAACACAAAGAAACCCAGAAACACAACATCGTCTGGAGCAAATTTTGAGAACCCCAAGAATCCAGCCTAAATTTAAATGCTTGTTATTTGACTGATCTTTGAGTAAATCTTCAGAGGTGGGACAAAGGTGCTACAGAAATCTGAAGGAAGCAACACTAAATGTCTCCTGTCTGGTGGCAGCATAGTCATTGTAACGACATTCCAAAAAAAAAAAAAAAAAAAGAATAACACAGTTACAGATTCTATTGCTGTATAAGTCCATCTGCTCCAATTTCCTTTACATACAACATGCATTTCGAGTCCCTCCATCTCCTGTGCCTCCATCTTGTTCTAAACCACTGCCCTGGTTTAGTCATCTTATGTGGATGACTTGCTGTGTAGCCTCCTAATTAGTCTCTCTGCTCCTACCCTGACCCCACCTCAACCCATTCTTCACAGAAAGCTGGAACGATCTTTTAAAATGAAAATAGGATCACCTCACCTCTGACCCTTCTTTATCCTTTCCACTCTCCTTCCATTATGCCTGCAGGAAAGACAAAAAGGCTGAACACATTATAGAATACTTCCCTGGGACAGCCCTTGCCTACTTCTCTAGTCTGACTTCCACATGACCACCCAGCCCCTCCGGGTTCCTGCCATAGCCTTGCTGCAGCTCTTCGACATACCCATCTCTTCCCAGCTCAGATCTTTGGAATCTGGTGTTCCCTCTGCTTGCAAAATTCTGTCACCCAACTCGGCTAACTTACTCATCCTTCAGGTTTCAAAGTCAATAGTGCTTCCTCAGAAAGACCTTGATCGCCCAAATGAATTTAGATTTCCCTACTGCTTTTTTTTCATAGCAGCAATTCTTTTTCCATCATATATTTTCTTTTTTTTTTTTTTTTTAATTTTTTTTTTCAACGTTTTTTATTTATTTTTGGGACAGAGAGAGACAGAGCATGAACGGGGGAGGGGCAGAGAGAGAGGGAGACACAGAATCGGAAGCAGGCTCCAGGCTCTGAGCCATCAGCCCAGAGCCCGATGCGGGGCTCGAACTCACGGACCGCGAGATCGTGACCTGGCTGAAGTCGGACGCTCAACCGACTGCGCCACCCAGGCGCCCCTCCATCATATATTTTCATTCATTCATTCATGCCTTCAGGCATGCGTTATTCAATAATTATCATTGAGCACCAACTATGCACCAAGCACTGTTTTAAGTGTTAGAGAGCCATGGTCCATGTTCTCATGAAGCCTACAGTAATGTGTAACTGTATGTTTGTGTGTTTACTTGATGTTTGTCTTTTCTTTTAGATTGTGAGCTCTATGAGACCAAATAATACAAGAAGAGTCTAGAACCTGTTAAATTTTCTATACTTTTTCAGTGACAAAGCTAGCCCCAGAAGCCAGTCCCTAATAGTGCTTTTCCTCATTTTTAGGAACATATGAAATAGCAGGTGTGGCAGAGACAATTAGTGTTCTCTTTTTACCCTAGGAACACAGCTATACTACATTTCCCAGATTTTCTTGTAGTTAGGTCATGTGATTCACTTTTAGCCAATGATACGTGAGCCACTTTCAGGCCTGTCTCTATAAAGCTTTCTTGAGTTCTCATCTACGCTTTTTTCTCTACTGTTGGCAGAAACAGAGGACTCCGTAGTCTAAGAGGATGAAATGGACCTGATTCTCTGAATCGTACTGTGGAGGAAAGCCACCTATTGCCCAAGAAAGACTACCTGAGAATACATGAAAGAGAAAATTTGGGATTTAGCTATAATAGAAAGTATTATTCCTTGCTATTTGTTATATAGTTGGCTTTTCTACAAATATTGGCATTTAAGGACATTAACCAAAGAGGCTACTGTGCATTATCTCATTTTGAATCCTGGCATATTTCCTAAAGAAGGTCATTGGACAGTTCCCCTTCTGTTCACATTCAAGTCAAGGGAAGATCATAGGTCCATCTTAATTCCTCTCACAATTCTGTGAACCTCTTGAGCATAAATATTATCAATGTCAAATCAATGTCAAACATAAAGAACAATAATTTAAATATGTGGTCTATGCTTTAAAAAAATTTAGCATGAAATTTGGTATTTCTGATGTCATATTGTTCATAAAATAAAAGCAATCCAAAATTGCTGTTTTATCCCAAGATAAAAGACATTGACTTTTGGGGAATCAAGGGGTTAAAAATTAAAACCAGTGATTATTACTCTAGTAAATTAATTTGCTTAATTGCTCAAACTGACTTTTGGGTAGTATGTAAATATAAGCAACGTTGGACATAAAATCTACTTTTTTCATAATAAAGCACAAAATATGGTAGGTACAGTTTTTTGTAGTTTGTGTGAGCTGTATCCTTTTAATTTTATATTGAGCCAAAAATGCTTAAATCTAAAACACAAGTTTATTACTAATCTTAAGCATAAATACATTTTGAGTTTGATATAGACAAATAAATAGGAATATGAGGAATATGCCTGATCTTTCACTGTGATTTTTTCATCATCTAATGAGGAATGTTTTATTGCTATTTGGGTCATTCTAAAGTGACTAATACAACGACCTTTTAAGATGTTGTATTAAAGGGTGAGGATTGCTGACAAATCAGGAAGCACAATCAGACATTCCTCAAAATATTCAACAACAAAATCAAAAGCCAACTAAGCATGTACATATCCAGTCAATGCATTTAAAATTATCCTACCCTACCCAGTTAAGACATAATTAGGAAGGGGCGGGATTTCTGGGATGTATGTCTCTACCTCTGTTTCTTGACCTCTGCATTAGATTAAGGGAATACATGAAAATGTGCCCAGAGGAAATATTAATAAATGAGATGCAGTATTACACAAAACAGAAGACTATGAAATGAATTAATGAATAGAAAATGATGTCAGCCAGCTTCTAAAGTCAACACAGCTAAGGAAGCATCCAAATTATTATTATTATTATTTTTTCCTCTCTTTCAGCCTCCCGGAAAAGATGCTGCGGGAAAACGAAGGGATTCTGCGTTTGCTCCCATAACATTTATTGTATGTGTTTGCTCAAAGTCCTGGTCTAGGATCTCTCCTTCGCTGGTGTGGATGTGACCCCTCCTTGCACTTGAATGTACTATAGACACACCCCCTCTATACATCTGATCTTTTATTAAGGTCTGTTCCTTACCTTCCACATACAGAGACACATATTTGCCGACTACTCTATGAACACGGATATCTGGAAGGAGAGGGCTGGATGTATTACTAAAGTTAATATTCCTTTAACAAAGCCTAAAGTAATCCTCCTCTTCCCTCAGTCGGTATAATTCTCAATTACCTGATCACACCACAGGGTAGAAGTAATAACACTCTCAACCTTCGCCAGCTTTATGAACAGGCTCAAAAAACTATATGCAAGTTTTATTAACCGCAAAGAGCAATATCTTAGCAGGTATATCCAGGGTTTACTGTAAGTGGTTAACAATGAGGGTAATAAACACATTTAAAACCACATCATTCATTTAATTAAATCCTTCACATAATTTAAAGATATCCAGAGGTCTTCCAGAATCAGAATCTACAAAGTATAGCCTGGCTTTATGTTAATCTGTCTTTCTAAGAAGATGACAACTACGTTATGTCAAAAAGCTATGTAATAAATAAGCCGAGAAACTTAGGGAAAGATTGAATTTTCTTTCAGTGTGAAAGTGATCAGAATGAATGCATCCAGTTTACCACCTCACACATGTGCACTAAAAACCCTTAAAGGGCAATAGCTATAGGAATGAATTTATCATTGTGAAAATAAATACAAATACTTAATATATATTAAAATACGTTCTCAAGGACAAGAACATTAGAAGGAATGTGATGAGCTGTTTAGAGTCCTATGTCTTTTTATATTTATTGTAATAAAGGATTTATTGTGGAAAGGTCTGAACATTCTGGCAAGCTGTAGCAACCGTAGGAAACACTAATGCCAGATACATTTTATATCCATATTAGGCTGAAGAAAAAAGACGGGTTGACGTGAGCTGCAAATTAGGGTTTTCTTTTGCTCAAAATTTTTGTAAAACATCAGTAATGTTCTCTTCAGATTCTAAAGTGAGGTGCCAAATTTTGTACTTCTAGAACATTCCTGATGATTACAAGCACACAAATCAACAGTGATTGCATCAAACCAGTAACTTGAAACTACAGTTAGAGGTGTTTGACTTCACACCCCGGGAGAGATTTTAGCTCCCCTGTAGAATTTAGGATCTATTTCAAAGTCTATCTTTCCACAAAGTCTTTTAAAATGACAACTGTGTTTAAGCTGGAATCTTTAAAAAGTTCTTTTATTAGCTGCCATGTAATTGTATTCTCTATATATCTCAATTAACACAAAGATTATAAATAGTCCTACATAATTCACATCCACAAAGATATCATCTTGATAATAATACAGTCAACTCCTACATACCCCATGAATCATTCAACTCTGTGGCTATTTGGACCCTCTGTCTCCTTTATTTTTCTATCGTTTCACTCTCTCTATATATATTTCCACTGATTATTAAGAACTCCACTAGAGGGTGAATAGGACAATAAATGGATATAAGTGGACTAAGATCTATCAAGGAAAGGCAGAAGCAATTTACTCAAATGGGGTTTGGCTTATTTGTGGGCTTCAGATATCTGTGTTATTCCTATTACTTGCTACCCCCATAATCATATTGGCCATTATAAGAGTGATAGATAATTTACAGAAAACAACCTGCAGTGGAAAAAGGATGTACTATTTGGGGAATTGTAGAGTTTTGTTCTACAAATTTAGGTTTGGGTTACAGAAGGTCACAGTTTTTATAGGTATATAAAGATGATGCATAATGATGTTGGGGATATGACAGATCGCATACATTGGGAAGACACAATCTGATTGCTAGGAATCATGTAATGATAATAATTTTATTAAGTTTTTATAATGGCAACTAACCCTAAAATGTGCAGCAGAAAATATAATTCAAGTTTTTAAAAAGGACGGCTTCTATCATTTAATCTAAAATATGTTTAAGGAAAAACTTGGGATAATGGTCAGCTATTTCTGGCCAATGGTCTAGATAAGGAAACGGAGGCTCTTGGTGACATTGTTGCCCACATGTCTGTTTCACTCAGTGAATATATCCTTGAAACTTCTGCAGAGAATAATAAAGAATAAATAGATCTCATTAAAGACATGAAATGTGTGGAGATGAAAGTAAATCATAACTGAGCTAATTAGCAAATTATTGATAGGTCTTTTGTCAGACTGTATTCAAACTCAGGAGCTGGGAATAGGCGCCTGTCATTTAAGGATGATTCTTGTCACGAAATAAGAAGGTGCTAATGCAAATCATACACTTTTTTTGTACCTCTTAATCCCCAGTGTTAATTTTGAAAATTAAAACTAGCATCATGCATTCTTCTGATATTGATATTCCAAAATGTTTGGGACGCATGTTTACCACCATGATGAGAAACTATGAGTTCCGATTGTGGTTAAAAACACCAGAGGGTAAACATTAGAGAGGCCCAGAGAGGCTAAGCAGCATGACACATCTCGCCACTCTGCTTTTAAGTTACACATTCATTCTACCCACGAAATGCTGGCAATGCCTCCAAGTTAAAAGAATGTTACCAGAAATAGTCACCAACTTCCCCCTCCCCCACCACTTTTTCCCCTCTAGTCACAGGCTGCAGCCCAACCTAATATCCAGAGATGTTTGTAACAGCCTGTTGCTGAGTTATGGCATGTTAGTCACTGGCATGGATTCCAGGTTAGTGCTCAACAGGCGTGGGGCAGGACAGCACCGCTGTGACATTTCTGGGAGGGTTTGAAGCAGAAAGACTCGCACTGGAGCCAAGGCAACATGACTCCCCAGGAAAGCCGAACCTAAAGTAATGTGGAACGCGCAAGCTGTTTTCCTGTCAGGAGACTGCGCTCCCTCTAAGGTGGCAAGGTTGTGTACTTGAATGGCATTCAAGAGTTTCAAATAGCGAAGAAAGGTGCTCATTCTCAAATCAGTAGGCTCTCTCAGAGCCCCAGGGGATATCAACAGGGAGGGTGGGTTTGGGGAGAGACACCCAGCTTCTACTTGGGCAACCACTGAAGGGGACCCCAGTGCTGCTCCGAGTGGCTTTGTCCTTTGTGTCCTGGAGCTATTTTTGATTCCGCTGTAGAATGCCCCGGAGGATTCCCAGAATGCCTCATTAGCTCCTCACAGACTTTGTGGTTGTGGACAGAATGTCGAGAGACCTTCGTTGGAAAGCTTCTGTTCACTGTAGTAGTACCTCATACCGGGTGGATAATCAATATATATTATTTGAAAGGCAGCTATTGAGTAATGAAGTAATAAAATCAGGGTTTTGGATACAGTACAACCCCTTTGTAATAATGGTGCTGGGGACAATATTAATGCCTACTTGGTGGGTTTGCCAGGACTTCGCTCTGTGTGACTTTTCAGGGATTACTATGTAACTCTCAGCATACCTGAAACTATGCCATGTAACTTATTCAGCTTAGTTCCTGGGTACACAATGCTTTCTGTCCGGGCTTTCTGCCTCTTCTCTACATCCCTCAACTCTAAGCTACAGGCCCTCATGTCAACTTATTTACATTAAAATAAAATACAGAGCCAAAGACAGAATTCCTCAGCTCTGTGCATACCTGAAATACAGTATTTGGTTATCTGGGGCCACACATTTATTTATTTATTTATTATTTTATTTATTATTTATTTATTTATTGAACGCATGTTTATTTATTAAATGTATGTTTATTTTTTGTTTGTTTGTCTGTTTATTTAAGAGAGAGAAAGGGCATAAGAAGGCAGGGGCAGAGAGAGAGGGAGACACAGAATCTGAAGCAGGCTCCAGGCTCTGAGCTGTCAGCACAGAGCCAGATTCACGGCTCAAACTCCTGAACCCTGAACCTGAGCCGAAGTTGGACGTTTAACTGACTGGACCACCCAGGCACCTCTGGGGCCACACTTTTAGAAGCACTGATATCTGATGGGAGGGAGGGAGCTGTGTCTCATGCTATCAAAGGCTGGACCGGTTACATGGATTATTGGTAATGTTCCACCTCGAGAAAGGAAGACTCAAGAGATACATGAGGGAGCAGCAAGGCAGAAGGTGGAAGGAAGATCTGGACCTGACAAACTGGAGAACTCATCCAGAGTTGCAATGAAACACCCGGGGCTGCCCAGGTCAGTGGCGAGCTCCCAGCCTTGGAAAGGATAATTTTCCAGGACTCAATTACATTAATCAGATGCTTCACTCATAGCAGGGTACACAAATTATTCAATAAATGTGAATTGCCACATGGTTAATAATTATATTCATTTTTAGGCATGGAATTGATAAACAACTAATACGTTTCTGTAGATGTCTGAGATTCTCTGATTTGATAAACAGTTAAAGTCCAATCACTGCCTTAGGCTCACATATTATCTACTCTGGGTTCTGGAAATCTTCGAGGAGGTTTTATTTTTATATTTATTTAAACTAGCAGCAACATTTAGTAGACATGACCTCGTCAGTTATTTGATTTAAAATTCTAACATTTATTCATTTTTGAGAGACAGAGACAGAGCATGAGTGGGGGAGGGGCAGAGAGAGGGAGACACAGAATCTGAAACGGGCTCCAGGCCCCAAGCTGTCTGCACAGAGCCCGACACGGAGCTTGAACTCACGAACCGTGAGATCATGACCTGAGCTGAAGCCGGACGCTTAACCAACTGAGCCACCCGGCACCCCAATTCTGAAATGTTAGTATGAAAATAGGGTGTAGTCAGTTGTGGGGGAGACTAGGTGAGGGCTGGAAGGAAATCTAAACTCTGTCCTGATGTATATAGATGAAGCAAACAGGCAGGCTGGGCTTAGGGAGATATTCTCAGCAGTTGGACAAGGCATGGTGTCCAGGGAATCTGGCAATAAGCAAGAGGTCTAGAAAGACTGGTAGGAGTATGAAGGGATAGGTGCTTGCACTTAGCATGTGACCTGGATTATAGCAGCATTTGAGAAATGTTTATAGGATGAATGAGCAAACAAATGAATGAACGTCTGCAAACCGGCAGAGGGAATCTTCATCATGGGGACTGGCTCTCGGGGTGAGACTGCAGGCCCCAGGGGAACAGAGACAGAGGGTGGGAAGTTACTGGATCTGGGGCACTGACACAGAATAAAACCAGGACAATTGCCTGCGTACTAAATCTGTATATGCTTGTATTTCTGACAGTGTTGGGAACAGTAGATACCGCCAAGCTGAGGGACACGCAAGCGGGGAGCTGTTGCTGTTGGGAGCTAACAAAACGGTCTGCAAGGTGCAAATAGAAAGGAACTGCTCACAAAATGGTGCCGATAATCTGAAAATATAAAAAAGGTCTTTTATCTCTGACTGTCCCCCGACTGCAGTTAACAGCAGTTTCGGAAAGATTTTGAAACTCAGAGCAGCAGAAATTTGCACCAAAAGTTTATTGTAGAACTTAAAAAAAAAAAAGCGTCATTTATATACCTTCAAAGGCAGTTTGTTTTCAAGTCTGCACAGGGTAGCATGGTTCAGAAGCTGGGGGAGTGGGGCCGGTGCTGTCACAAGCCATTCTGTTGGTATTTGGTGGCCTGTTAGCACACCTTGGTCATCTCCAAGTGGAGCGAAATGTCAAGGCTACAGGGTAGCCAGGTGGGAACAGGGAGATCTCGAATGCCTCCACTTATTCTGACTTCAATTTAACTTGTATTTCTTCACTTCTGAAAGCTGGAGTAGGTCAAGGGGACCCATGTTTATAGCTTGAGCATGAATTCCTGCAACCCAAGGAAGCCCATAAAGGCCTCTGCTGGAAGGAGTTTTCGCACTAGTAGGTCATGTACCCATCAGAGGGAGTTCTGTTTTAGCAGAGCTTCAGGGCGTGAGGAAAGCTTGAGGGTGAGGTCCCAGACTCCCCTGTTTAAATAGGCCCCTGCTCTATCCTTCTCTATCACTCCACTTTGATATTTTCTGAAACTGTACTATTTTATCTCTTTTTCTGCTTGTTTTAGCTCAATCTTTGAAGCTTCGTGAAAGCAAGGATGAGGCCAGTGAGTCTTAAGCAGCAGTGATTTTGCTGCCTTACTCTAGGGGACATTTGCCAATGTCTGGAGCCATTTTTGGTTGTCACCACTGGGTAGGGGTGATGCCACAGGGGTCTTGGGGTAGATGATAGGCCTGCTGCTAAACATCCTACAATGCACAGGACAGGCTGCTCAACGAGGAAGTATTTGTCAAAAATGTCAGTATGCCCCGGTTGAGAATCCCTGGTCTAGGTTGTATTTCCAGTTCCTAGAACAACGCCTGGAAAGTGGTAGGTGATCGATAAATACTTACTACAAATATGAGTGTACAAATACAAATATTTCTCATAGGAGGATAAACTTTTTGTTTTCACTGTGGGCACAAGTACCAGATTTTCATATGCTCGCAAATTAAGTGAACAAAAAGCTTACAAATTAAGGTGATGGTGGCAGACCCCGACCAAGAACAGAAAGGTAGGAACGAAGATGTCCTCTGAGAATTAAACTACAAATCAACACATAATGAACTGAGCCAGGGTGTGTGACGTCCTCGTGGAGATAGAAAATGGTGCCCAGGCAAAGCCCACTTGAGTATCAGTGTAGAATTGCACTGAAAAACATGACTTATGGAGTCAGACTGCCTACATCCCAATCTCAGTTTCACCACATCCAGTCAGGTAAATGAGCTGAGACTTGTGTCTCTGTTTCCTCATCTGTAACACGGTAATAATTATAGCACTTCTCAGAGAGTTGCTATAGGAATAAATGAGATAATACATTAAAAATGGTTTAGTAAATGCAATGCCTAGGACATAGTGAGCCCTTAGTAAATAACGAGCTGTTGTTTACATGACCAAACTATAACTTTACTTAGCATGTGAACAGATGGAAAGGAATAAAGTGTTAAAGAGAACTGCATGGGGAGTCAGCAATGGAAGCATTGAAAAGCAAGAGTCAGAGAGGGAATTCATTTTTACGGCCGTCCTATCAGATGCGAGACATGTTATTGTGTTCCACATCCATTACCTCATTTTATTTCCAGGGCTAATCCTTAGCTAAAGGAGGCTAAGTCACTAATCAAAGGACACATAGCAGTGACAAGTGGTGTTGAGATGTCTGGGAGCTGTCTGACAATGGCCATCCCTGCTCTTTCCACTGCATCACAAGGAGCTGCCCAGTCAAAAATGACAATGACCAATCCACGTGGAGAAGATTCTAATGGCAAATTTACCTTTGCCGTGGAAATGTATGCTTAGCTCAATGCTCTCAAATATTTGAATGACCCAACTAATTTCCCTTAAACTGATTTAATCTTATTAGGTCACTCTGATTCTATTTCCCTTCCTATATGTGCCTACAGGTAAGGAACAGGCATTTAGCCCACGCGCGTATCCTTGTAGCATTTACATCTATCAGTATAAAATGTAATACACTGCTTTGTGGTTTCATAAGTTCGTCTCTGTGATTCTGGATAATAGGAGTCTACCTCTCATGGAGAACTCTGTCGGCACCTGTAAACAACAGGTGGTGTAGCTCCCACACTGTAATGTTCAGAGGAGACAACACCAGCTGCTGGACAGAGGCTTTGTGAAGTGTAGACCCCGATGTACACAAATCTTTGGCCTAGTGGTATGAGAGCCAAATGGAATGCCATTTTCATGAACTAATTTACAATATTTACACATATAAGAATTTCACCTCTTTGTATATGCTCTCGTTCGGTAGTACTTTCTTTTCTTTCCAGTTCTGGGGTGGAAATGGATTATTTTTTTTTTTTTAATTTTAACCTTAACGGGCAGCATTTTTTAGGCAACTGGTGGCTTTACACTTCCGACGGACCTGATAAGAGCTGCTGAAGGGGGGCAGTGAGTTGCACTTAATGAAATCCTGGTTGTTAAAAGGAAATAGAAGAATAGAAGATAGCAATGGTGACAAGTTGAGAGACAAGTAGGCTTGGGGCTGAAGACATGCCTACTTTCCTTACTCTTGGCACAATACTAGGATGCAATTCCCTCCATTCCCTTTCTTTTGGAACAATTTAGGGGGGAATATCAGTAATTAAGTAAACAGGGCATTGCATATGTAAGTATGGAATTTATTTATTTAGAAGCCCCAGTCTTCTTGGAGGCTACTAAATAGCCAGCAGGTGCCAACCATTTTCAACCCTCTTTTCTGGGCTGAATTCAGAACAGGTGATCTGGAAGTTGGGATCAATGGCAACATCTCCTATTACGTATCCATTGGACATCAATCTCTTCTACAGCGTTTCAAAGCTATCACCAAACAGATTACTAAAGTCATTTTATCCATACCAGTCTTCTGCAGTTTAGCTGACAATTGCATATTCTGACGACACAGTCATGACTTTGGATTCTGTAACTTGACTTAAGAGCTGTGGGAGAAGAGGAGATGCTTTAAAATAAGACAACACAAGATAAGCTTAGAAAGAGGTCTTGCACAACAGCATCTCTCCAAATGTGGTCCACGGGCCCTGGGGGAGGGGGGGTTGCAAGACTTTTTCAGGGCATACACAAGATCAGTACAATGTTCATAATAATACAAATACGTTACACGCCTTCCTCATCATGTCATTTGCAGAGTTGGTACAACTCTGGTACAACAGAGCAACAATGAATAAAACTTGTGGTGGGGCGTGTGGCTGGTTTGGTCAGATGAGCGTCCGACTCCCGATTTTGGCTCAGGTTATGATCCCAGGGTTGTGGGACTGAGCCCTTCATCAGGCTCCGCACTGAGTGTGGACACTGCTAAGATTCTCTCTCTCTCTCCCTCTCTCTCTCTCTCTCTTTCTCCCTCTGCTCCTCTCCCCTGCTTGCTCTCTCTCTTTAAAACTTGCTTCACCCCAGCAAGAATCAAGGGAGTGACATCAGACTGCACTAGTAGGTTTTAAATGCAGTGAAAAAAAAAAGCATTTGCTTCGTTTGTCTTTGATGCAACAGTGAAAATTATTAATGATTGATTTTATGAAATCTCAACCCTCAACGACATGTGTCTTGAAAATTTTGTGTGATGAAATAAGAAATACATATAAAGTGCTTCTGCTGCACACCAAAGAGTGTGTGTGTGTGTGTGTGTGTGTGTGTGTGTGTGTGTGTGTGTAAAGCACTCGTGCAACTGTCTAGCAGCTGGACGAGCAGCTATTTCATGGAACACAATTTTAAGTGAAAGAAACACTGATGGGCAAACGACAGTTATTCAGGCTTGGGTATTTCACAAATAACTTTTCAAAAATGAACAAAGCGAGCCGTCCCTTCAAGTAAAACAAATGACAGTATGTGTTTCGAATGATAAAACTGGAACTTTCAAGCAAGCGTTAGAATTTTGGAAAGCTAACATCTACCACCAGGAGTACAATGGCTTCCCAACACCTAGAAGATTTTTCTGATGGGAACCATGGTGATATTAACACAAATGATTTTCTTTTTGTTATTGTAAAGTGAATATGTCAATATTTGGAAGATCTGCATAACTTAGCCAATATTTTCCAAATTACCAATGCATCATGTTGTAATATGATATAAACACAAAAAGTCTATATAAAGGATGAGATGGGTAATGGATTTTAATGTAATGGATCATGCAAAGTTCATTGATATGATTTAAGATTCCACACTGCAACTTAGGGGCACCTAGCTGGCTCGGTGAGTTGAGTGTCTGACTCTTGATTTCAGCTCAGGTCATGATCTTGTGGTTCATGAGTTCAAGCCCCACACTGGGCTCTGCACTGACATCGCAGGGTCTGCTTAGAATTCTTTCTCTCTCTCTCTCTCTGCCCCTCCCATGTGTTCTTCCACTATCTCTCTCTCTCAAAATAAATAAATAAAACTTTAAAAAAAGACTCCACACTGTAACTCACTAGTTGTTGAGTTTAGATGTCATATCAAAGACTATCCACACATTTATCTGAAAAAGCTATGAAAATACTCCTGCCTTTTCTAGCCACCCATCTCAGTGAGTCTTGATTTTCTTCATACAGTTCAACCAAAACAATATATTATAATAGATTAAACGCAAAGGCAGATGTTAGAATTCAACTGCCCTTTATTAAGACAGACATTAAAGAGATTTGCAAAAATGTAAAACCATCCCACTTTTCTTATTAATTTTTGTTGATAAATTAGTCATTTTTTAAAAAGATATTATTTATGTTAATTAAATAGTTTGTTATTTTGGATTGAATTAATAAATAAAACATTTAAAATTTCTTAGCTTTAATTTCGAATTCATACAATATTAGATGTTACCTGCACAAACAAAAGCTCTTTGGAGTTCTCAATAATTTTTAAGAGCATGAAGAGACTCTGAGACTCAAAAGTTCAAGAATAGCTAATGTACTGAAATGAACTGGGCAAAGGAAGTAAATATTTTAGAAAAAGGTGATGAAAAATACAACCACAAAGAATGAAAGGTAAAATCTCTGGAGGGTAGGTTGTTTAAATCTCAGCCTGAAATCTGAAAAGTGGTTTGAAATACACTAAATAGATAGGCACTATCTTTTGTTTTCCTTTTCGTTTGATGTTAGTTTTCCCCAGTAAGACTATCAACTACCATCTATTGGACATCTGCTATGTGCTGCACAATCTATTAGGCATTTGCGTAAGTTATCACAAGCAATTGAATTGACACTACTCTTCATTTAAGCTCACAAAACCAATTTTGGTGGTGCCCAAATATTTGCTCGATTTTTTTTAAGTTTATTTATTTATTTTGAGAGAGAGAGAGAGCGTGAGCAGGAGAGGGGGAGAGAGAGGATCCCAAGCGGGTTTGGTGCTGTCACCACAGGGCCCGACCTGGGGCTCGAACGTATGAACCGTGAGATTATGACCTGAGCCAAAACCAAGGGTTGGACACGTAACCAACTAAGCCATCCAGATGCCCCATATTTGGTTGCGTTTTTAAGAAAGGCAGGCTCACTCTGGAAAGCAGTGTGGAGGTTCCTCAAAAAATTAAAAATAGACCTACCCTATGACCCAGCAGTAGCATTACTAGGAATTTATCCAAGGGATACAGGAGTCCTGATGCGTAGGGGCACTTGTACCCCAATGTTTATAGCAGCACTTTCAACAATAGCCAAATCATGGAAAGAGCCTAAATGTCCTTCAACTGATGAATGGATAAAGAAGTTGTGGTTTATATACACAATGGAGTACTACGTGGCAATGAGAAAGAATGAAATATGGCCCTTTGTAGCAACGTGGATGGAACTGGAGAGTGTGATGCTAAGTGAAATAAGCCATACAGAGAAAGACAGATACCATATGTGTTCACTCTTATGTGGATCCTGAGAAACTTAACAGAAACCCATGGGGTAGGGGAAGGAAAAAAAAAAGAGGTTAGAGTGGGAGAGAGCCAAAGCATAAGAGACTCTTAAAAACTGAGAACAAACTGAGGGTTGATGGGGGGGGGGGGGGGGTGGGAGGGAGGGAAGGGTAGGTGATGGGCATTGAAGAGGGCATCTTTTGGGATGAGCACTGGGTGTTGTATGGAAATCAATTTGACAATAAATTTCATATATCAAAAAAAATAAAATAAAATAAAATGCTTAAAAGAAAAAAAAAAAAGAAAGGCAGGCTCTGTTTTCCCATTTATTCTCTTTTTCTCCTAAGCTGGAAACTCAGGAAACTGGTAGTACTCTACTGACCTTCAGGTGTGTCTTTGGGGCCAGTCCAATTCTTTTATTAAAATAATGATGGGTAGTCAGACAGGGAAGTAGAAACGTGGGGAGAGAGAGGGAAGTAGAAAAAGCGGGGGGTGGGAGGGAGAGTGTGTGCGTGTGTTTCTCTACAAAAACATGTTCTGTTTAGCATTTATGGAGCCCGTTCAGTTAATGACCTGTTTATTGCATGTTCAAAAATTTTTCTGCATATCATCTCTCGCCTCTCCCATCCCACCTGCCTCCTTTACTGTTTCTCAGTTTACAATTTTTCCACTTCATCAAATATTATGCCTTGTAATGTACTTGATTCAGTCCCTTTCTTTCTACAAAAGAGCTTTATACCTCTCCATTTTCTAATTAAATTTAACATCTATCCAAGCACTAGTATTCAAGATTTAAAAAAACTTTTTTTCTTACTGTTTCATAGTTTCCTGGGTTTCTGGTATTGCAATATTATATCTTCCACATTGGTTAATATAGGTCCACAAGATTTCAACTATTTTAGAGTTTAAATAGGATTTTTGTAGGCTGGTCAGAGCACCAGCCTTTTCTAGCATTATGTTCCAAACACTAAATAATCAGCTTGCAGTTTAAGTTACCTTGAACTCAAGCATGTAGAGAATTGTCTGAATCCAGATATCAGAATAGTTACTACTGCTTTATCACAATTGTGGTACATGACTATATTCTGGATATTCCTCAGTCATCAAATATGGCACAGTGCTTACATGGTCAGGCTCTGGAGTGCAACTATTTGGGTTTGAAGATTGTTATTAGTTACAGGTGAGACTACCTTAAAGGAAAAAGAAAGTCTCATTTGATGGATTCAAATGAAAGTAAGCTTTATTTGCTGTTCCTTTTCCAGTTCCTTTAGCTGTAAGGTGAGGTTGTGTACTCGAGACTTTTCTTGCGTCTTGAAAGTAAGCATTCACGTGCTCTAACTGAGGAGTTGAAAAACAATGGAAAATCTTGCATGAATTAATATTAAGATTTCTATGTAAAAATGTAGCAAAGGCTGAGATTCTCTGATAACATATTTTGCTTCTAAAGCTCTTAGGATGCAGAGCCTGGAGCCTGCTTCAGATGCTGTGTCTCCCTCTCTCTCTGCCCCTTCCCTGCTCATGCTCTGTCTCTCTCTGGCTCAAAAATAAATAAAAAATTTTTTTTAAAATTAAAAATAAATAAATAAATAAATAAAGCTCTTAGGATGAACAATTAGGGTAAGCTACAGTTGGCATATTCCACAGGAACAAAACTTACTAGTAAAGCGCTGAATGATTTTGAAACAGCTGAGAAATCCCGCTGATAGAAAGATTCTCCCTGACAGGGGACAAGAGTTCAAGCTGAGTTCTGGCATTTTCTGCAGAGGACTTTTCCAAAATAACAGTAGGGAACTGTTAAATAAGGCACCATGCCCAGAGTTATGTGGAAATCTACAATGGAGCATAGCCTTATAGTTCGTAGCTGTCCTGCTAGAAAGAGCAAAGATACATTAGGAACCGTTTGGCTTGCTTTCTAAATGATCCTCCCCTTAAATCATCATTAACAAAGGGAAAGTGAGATTCATGGACCAGTAAAGAAAAGTTGATGCACCATGTCCCAAATGTAGAAGCCATTTACGTCTGTGCCACAACATGAGCAAAAAGGAAATGCATAATGCCAAGTAATCTCTTCTGATGCCAAGAGATTTATAAATCCTTACTGTGAAGTTTACATAAATTCTATTTTCTTTAATTGAAAGCATACTAGATTGAAAATGTTATGAGACATACAAGATGATGTTGATTAAATAAAGTTTGTTATGATGACACAGAGCAGTAAGCAGAAGACCGCAGTTCAATAGATCCATGAAATGCAACGAAAAAGAAGGCAATGCAGTGGTCAGAGAGGATGGATTTCAAACTCAGATGAGTCAGATGTTAAAAGAAATAACATGTGCAGAACTGTGAAGCTCCCAGTAGGAGTACAGCTGACTAAATGTGAGGATAGCCCACGTGCCCACTGCACTGACGTCATAGGAAGTCGTGCCTGTGAGCCCTTCCAGGCACAGTCACTCTTGGGTGATGACCAAGTTGGCGCATGGGAGGTTCTGGTACAGAGCTCAGGTTAGGAACATAAATTAGCTCCTGGTAGCTCATCACCCAGGTGGTAGGAGTTGCATGTTAGTGTCCAGTCTTGAAATCATGGCATCCTTATCAAAGTCTCTGTTGCTGTTGTATGCCCAGATGAGTCAAAGACACCGGGCCTATGGATCAACTTCATCACAACTCTGTTGCATCTAACACCATTAGTCATTCTCTGCTTCTTAAAATTCTTTCCTTTGTTTTTGTTTTCTGCAACATCTCATCTTGTCAGTTAAATAGATGGGCTCCCTGGTCAGGCAAACCTCTTTCAAAAACCAGCTCCAATACTAACTTGCAAGTAACTAACGTAACCTTCTGAATCTCAATTTCCTCAATATTGAAAAAATGGGGATAATCATATCTCCTCATAGAGGAGGTTAAATAAAATTAACCTGAAGCCTAAATAAAATTGTAAGGGGAGCCTGGGTGGCTCAGTTGGTTAAACGTCGGACTTTGGCTCAGGTCATGATATCACGTTTGTGAGTTTGAGCCCCGCATCTGGTTCTCTGCTCTCAGCACAGAGCCCGCTTTGGATCCTCTGTCCCCACCTCCCATCCCTCCCCTGCTCATGCTCTCTCTCTCTCTCTCAAATAAATAAACATTAAAAACAATTTTTAAAAATTGTAACAATAAAAGTAACTGTTAACCCTTACTAGGGCTTTCTGAGTCTGAGACTGCTGTACATAGTGTTATCCCTTTTAGCCTTCATACCAACCCTATAAGGTTTGTGCTATTATTTTCCTCAAGCTACAGAGGCACAGAGAGCTTAAGAGACATGTCAATGGCCACAGTTAATATGTTATAGAGTTATGATTTGAACCCAAGCACTGTCTGTGCTCTAAACCACCACGGTATAAATGTACGTAAAATACTTGGCAAAATTGCCTGGAATAATCAATACAGGTTAGCAATTATTACTGTTTTCATCATTTTTAATTTGTAACCATTCCTTTCTTCTCTGGCCCTGTGATTGACTCAGTCACCTAGCCACTCATACAATGATGGGATTCTTCAGGACCCTATTGTTTTCATAATTCCATATATTCTCCCTGGGTAGTTTCATCTATTCTCATAACTTCAATTATGTTTGTATGTGGGTGATTTCACAAGCTTTATCTTTTACTCTGACCCTCTTCTGAACTCCAAACACATACATACTCTTTATTTTTTTTACGGATTGACTGACTTGGAAATCCCTAAAATTAACCATCTCTTGCTCCAATCGTCAGTCTCCATTAAAAGAGCTACAATCGAATTAGTCTCCCATGGTAGATACCCTGGAGTTAGCCTCTACTCCCTGCTTCTCTCCAAATCCAAGGGGTTACTAAATTCTACTTCTTATCTCAACACCACATTATCTCACTCAATGTCTCTCAAAACTGACGTTGTTCACCCCTAAGCTACTGCCTCAATCCAGGTTCCTGGGAACTTTGCTGCAAATGAAATGGACTTTTCACTAGTTTCTTTGCTGCTACCACTTCCTCTTACATTCTTTCATGTGAATTCCACTTCAGTGAGCCCTTACTTTTCTTACCTGTGACTAACCTACACAGCAGTTCTGTGACAGATGGTTATTACAGGGTAATATTATTACATATTGCATATGGCTGGCAACTGAGGCATTGGGGCACCTGAAATAAGGACAGAAGACAGCAGGAGTTAAGCACGCCAAGGTTCTAGGAGGCTATAGTTTTCACGAATCACCAACCTAGATGTGAAATGACTTCAGAAGATGGCAGCTTATGGGTTGTAAAGGTTACCATGGACAGCTTCTAAACTCTTCAATATGTAGGTACGGTGGTCAATGGAAGTAGAGAGAAGTAAAGGTGGGACTTCACAAAACCCAAAAGAAGGTCTTTATCCAGCATCATAGAGAAAGATCAAGAAACCACACTGAGAAGGGAGGAAAATGCCAGCTCCAGCATGTAATCATTTAATCCCGTGACACGGAGGGTGAGGTAGAATGAGCAGCTTTCCCCGGAGAGGGCTGCTGGGGAATCCTTACAATCAGGCAGGCTTCTCTCAAGGCCAGGAGATGGAGAAATGCTCAGTGAAGAAAGTGAGGGTTGTAGGAAATAGTAGTTAGTCCAAAATGAAAAGAGTTAAGAGGGAAATAGCTGTCTCTGGTGACGGAAGTCAGGAGAGAGAAGGGCTAAAGGGGTTCATGGGCTGGACTGTGGTTGACCAAAGGTAACAAGGATGAGTGACATGGAAGACTGAGAAGGTGGCAGGTTTTCAATGGCACTGGTCTCAGAAGCCCAGGTGGATGGAGCATCGTAGGTTTCCTTGGAATTATTTCACTGAGACCTCACTTTACTATTTTTCTGAAGAAATCCTAGCCCAGGAGGACAAGCAGCACGTTGAAAGGATTTCCAGGACCAACACTAGAGACCCTCTGAGTTATAACTGACAGGGTCACACTCATCAAGAACCTAAACAATAGTATTAAGATAAAATAAGGGTAGAATAAAGGCATCAAAATAAAACCAGTTCTGAACTCCTAAGTCCCAAACCTACTTCCTGACACTTAGCTCATGTACTTATGAAAATTCCATCAAGTCCGACAGATTACACGTGTGAAGTATTGCTTTAGTTGAAGGAGCTTCTGAAGCAATTTACAATAAGAAAATTGTCCAAGCACCAGAGAAAATATGAGTTATTTCTTAACACAGACAATGTGGTAAGATTTTTGAGTTTTAGTTGAAACTGAAATTGAGTTATAAAGAGAACTGAACTGCTTTCTTTTTTATTAATTGAGAAACTAAAAAAGCTTGTGGCAACACAGGAAAGAACTGTTTTATTGTTAAAATATGATATGCCATTTCATAACTTAATAAGACATCGCATTAGCAATAAAACATGAAATTATTTATGCTACTAAAAAGAAAGGTGTTAGATGGAATTATAAACATTATTGCACTGAAGAAACACTGTATTATGAATATTAAACATTTTAAATAATTGATAAATTATGAATATAGTAGGTATAAAGTGTCTCAACCCAGCTTACAAATATAAAGTTACCAAGTGAGACAAGCAGGTTCATGTATTGAAAAAAAAAAGGAAAAGTACAGAGCCTGGAAGAAATCAAGGCAGCCAAAAGTACTTCACACAGCTGTCTTTCTACATTAGCTATATCTTTAGGAACTTTGACGCTTTATAATTACAACAAATAAAACTGTTATCCAGCGAATATGCAATTTTGAAATGCCAGAAGGTTACTCGAAATTCTCTGATATGCTGTTCTTTGAAAAGGCATCGAGCAAGATTTATCTGTATCAACGGAAAAAAAAAATCTCAAAGAACATAATGCAATTTGAACATTTTATAAGTAGGGGCCAAGGGAAACGAACCTTTCTTCATAAATGGATCACTAACCTGATGGCTAGCTGGCTTTATAAAATTGGATGTCCTGTCTAAAGATCCTTATGACAAAAGAAGATCAAAAGAAAACACTGTGTCACAGGAATATGTGAATCCTTTACCAAAACACTTGAAAACATTTCAGCAGAATTCATTTGGCACATAGCTCTTTTATATCTTTTAACTTACCTTTTTATGAAAAATAAGATTATGGTTAGCAGAGAAGGAATACATAAGAAAAATTTTATATGCCCTTTATTATAGCTGGAGAAATGACCTAAAGAAACACCTGAGCATTTAACAGCTATCTTAGAACACTCGATTATTCTTAAATATTAAAATTCATGGTTTTAGAAATAAGATATGGCCAGACAGAAGATGTACAAAGAAATTCCTAAAAGTAACTAATGTTAAAAGAAATACTAAGCAACATTGGAAAGCCAGTGGTGATACAGAAACAGAAAGAAGAATTTAAGGAAAACCTTTCATATTTCCCCCAGGCTGAGCACACATCTAAAAGAAAGGCTGGGCTGTGGGTGGAATTTTCAATAAGCACAGCTGCGCCGGTACAGATCAAGTTCAGCATCCTTCCTTCCCAGACACAGGACGCCCAGGTGAGGCACCATGTTCCCGAGACACAAGGGGCAGAGGGCACAGGACAGGGCATGACACAAGGCCTGAGAGTCATTTGCAGATACTGAAGAGTCTTGTTCAGATGCCATGCCCCTTTCTGACCTCTCCGCCAAATTGGTATTGGTAGACCTAAATTTAGGATCTTGAATGGTATGTGGGCACTAGCTAGGAGGAGGCATCAGGGCATAATATGCTCTAGAAACCAGGGACCTGGGAGGAGTGGATTAAGGAGGAGCTGTCAGAAGCTGGGAAGCATGGGCTCTCCTGGATGGAAGAGAGCAGTGAAAATTTCAGCAGTGGGGTAAGAGAAAGCGAATACGATTGGCTCAGGTACCACCTGGTATGATTGTTGGTTCCCCAGCTGTCATATGTGGCACACGAATATTCTTGGTCTCAACGGTAAATTAATTTTTGACTAACTGAGTGGAAAAGGAAAAGAAAAACCAATCAGCTTGCTTAACGTACTAGGTATTCCAAATGAGCCAATAGGTTTTTTGATTGTTAGACTCAACTGTGCTTTATAGACTTGGGCCTCAGCAGGATTTAAGGGGAGTTTTTTCTTCTAGAAACGATGATGGGTTTATTTTCTTCCACCACTCATGTCCCGTTCCTCTAGTGACAACACGCACTGTGATTCAGTGAGAAGCAGGGAGCCCAGCTGGTAAGTGACTCCAGGACAAAGCGAGAGCGCTTGGAGGGGCAATTCCATTACTTCAACGCCATCAGCACCAACTTTTGACCACTGACTTTATCAGCCACAGAAAAATGTTTTCATTTTAATGGTGAGATCCTTAATCAATAAGTAATATCTGGATATGAACCCTCATCAGCTAAGCCCACATGCAAGAGCCCAGACTGTATCTATGCAGCTTACTAAAAATCATCCCAAGTATAGCAGTTGCCAAACTTATGAAAATCAGCCACATTATAACCTCCTTATCACTAAGATCTATTTCTGTGTCCTGAGTGGAAATTGAATGGATCCGCCCTGATTTTCTCCCCCTAAGGTCTTGATTACTACCTACAGTAAATGCTGGAAGCCTGTGGAGCCTGTCTATGCTCAGGTATTAGAGTTGAGACAACCAGTTTATAATTCCCAAAGATATTTCTCCCTTAAAATTTTTTTAAGAAAGGAAGGTATTTTTTTTGTTTGTTTGTTTTGTTTGTTTTTGTTTTGTTTCTTGTTTTGTTTTGTTTTGTTTTCAACCTCAGGACACCTTCTGCAGGTCCCTAAAATATGAGATAGGTCTTTTTGGACATCAATCTTCCTTTTCATGTAACATTTCCCTTCTGTTTCTCTCGTGTTGTTTTAACAAATGCTAATCCATTATATCTGTTTCTCATCTGCTTCTTTACGGTAGAGCAGGTTGACTAAATGCTTTCTTCTAAGTTTCAGTTACAAGATTCTGGAGAACGCTTTCTACAAGTGTTAGGATTATATACACACTCATTAGTTTTCTGTATGCATCTAAAGTAATAATAATCTTGCACATCTATCTAATGTTTTACAGATTTCAAACTGACTAGAGGAACTTTATATAAAGCAATTCTTCAGAAAAGCAATAACTACCAGACCAATCTTTCTAGTGTGTCTTTCTATCGCTTCTCGGCCTTTTGGCTAAGATCAAGTGTAGTCTAGTGTGTCTTTCTAGCTGCTTTCCATGTGTCACTTTCCATGTGTCACTCAGCTGCTGGACAAATTACAAAAATTTCCTGTTCCTATCAGATCAAGCCCAGATTCTTCATCTCGGCATTCATGGTGTAACCCCATCCGGCCCTTCCTTAGATACCCACCCTGTTTTTCCAATGCTCCCCAAAGAGAGCCACTTGCTTCAGCCTGGTCGGCCTCTACAGGTCATGGAACAGGCTGTGGTCAGTCTTGCATGTTCCCTGTTTGCAGCATTTAAGGTTTTTTCTTCTGCAGCTTCTGCAAATTCTTCCAGCACTTTCCAGCCCATCTCACGGTCCATCTTCTCCAAGGTACCATTTGATTGGCAATACCAATTTCTCCCGCTACTGAATGCTCACAGCCTTTACTTGCAGAGTAGAGACTTTTTGTTCTTTTGTACATAGTTGCACATTGCATTATATTGTCTCTATTATAGAGCCCTCTAACTATTTTATGTCTAAGTCTTATCTCCCCAAGAGGAGTAAAGGGCCGTGCCATATATTTGCGCTGTTTGTCCCCATTATACCTAGTGCTGTACTTGGTGCACATCACTTAAAAGGTTTCCCCAACTGAGATTAATTTCTCTGCTCCCTGCAGTACCTTGGGCCTGGATGTTGTTGCTTCGGTTATCACAGTGCTGATTGCAGCTGCTTCCCACTGTATATTGTGAGCTGCGGATGAGTTGCAAACCCAAATCATCTTTTTACCTCTCCAAATACCTAAGACAGCACTGTTTATAAAAAGAATTGACCAGTGGTTGCTAATTAAGTTTCTATTAAATTTCAACTTTGTTTAACATGGCACCATTCCCTATCGCCCTCTTTTTGAGGAACAAACATGACCATGGTTGGAAATGATTATACTTGAAGAAATTATATTGACATCTGGCATGTGAGAAGAAAGTAACAGTTGGATACTTTCCTAACTCGTTTATTCAAAAATAATGTTAAGGTCTAAATATAAATATAAATTAATCAGTGTGTTGTCAGACCACCATTATTTAAGAGGCATTTGTTGTATCAAAAATGCAAAAATAGATATTGAACACAGTAGGCAATTTTTATAGAAATGTTCAATGTGGTCATGCCGTTCTTGCCATAAGATTTTACACCGTTGCTAATTTCTTGACTTTAATATCTTTATAAGTTAATATCTCTGTAATTGGCAAAAAAAAAAAGTAAAATTAAAGTAAAATTAAAATTATCTCTCCACTACAACATGCAGTAAAACCTCATGGCTTAACCAATCAATAACTGATTAGTTTCTTTTTTTTTTCTTGCTACCTTGATTTAGGTATGACACTGTCTTTCGTGAGAGAGGGCAGAACTTTTGAAGGACTCAGGCGGTTGTGAGAAAACTTTTCACCAGCTCTTTGAATAATTTTAATTAAAATTCAGTTCAAATCAATCTCTTAGGCTTAGCAAAAGCATCTGTCATGTTTTCCCCACTTAAGAACTTGAGCTGAAAATATGAACATTTTCCTGTTATAAAAGCGCTGCATCTGTGTAAAGTTAAAATAGCTGCTGAGGACAATTTTCAACACATTTGGAAGAATTATGGCTTTAAAAATGCAACTTTCAGAAAACACATTGATGCCTCATTCAGTGATGTGCCTGCATTTCTTGCCACACATAATGCCTTCTCTCGGCATGCGCTTTAGCCCTTGAACCGTTAGCCTTCTCCTAGTCTCCTGGCCCGGCCTCTGGCCAGTACGTAAGCACATTGCTTGCCACATAACAGGGGCTCAAAAGTGTTTGTTGATTAAATGAATGAATTAGCTAAATGAAGGATATAAAGACCTTGCCTTAGTCCCTTTGTGTTCTCTTACCTGTACTAACAGTAGTTAACTTGTTCTAGACTGGAATGTTGCCCTAAAACGATGATGCCCTCGAACTCCTTTGACCAATTAGTAACAACTAGAGAAGCAGAAGATCCAAAAAGACAAAGTAATGGCCTTTGTGCCAACAAGAAAAACCAGTTATAATACACGTTTTGTTAGAAAAGGCACCTCCATCTCTAAAAAATCCAACACTAAGTAATATCCAGTATGGACGGAGTTCCCTTTGATTTATTTCTGATGTTATTGCAGCTTCTGCAAGGCCCAAATGAAAGTCCTACAAAGTCTGTCTGTCTGTCTGGTCTTGCTTGAGGCTCAGATTCTGGTGTCTGAAGCAGATTTTTGTTCCCTGTTTGGGTGAGGCCTGAATCTTTTCGTGCCTGACCCTATGCTGGCAGGGTGATTGTGTTATACAGCTCCATTGTATTCTGTATAAATGGTGCCCCTAGGAGTTCTGGCCCATGGTGGTCCTGTCATGGGTCTGAACACATGGCCACGTTTTTTATCCCATGGTATTTTTTCAGAAGAAAAATCTTTCATATTTTCAAGAGAGTCTGATGTTACCCCTGTCATATATATCAAACTGGCATTTTGGATTAAACCAGCGTGGCTTGTTGATAATAATTCAAGTTGTTCTTTTGATGATAGAATACAGTCCTTGAAAACATGAGTTAGCTGCAATGTTTGTGTAGGCCAGTTCAATTCCTTTATTAAGGATGCAATGCCATTTCCCATATAATTTAGTTCTTCCTAAAAATGTTTTCTGCTAAATACATCTTGTCATGATACATAACGATCTTTAAGAAATCTTGTTTCGAACACAATGTGATCATTTGCAGAAGTGAGAGCGGGAACTTTTTCTGGCCAGAGGCTAGCATTGTATCTACCAATCTTTCCTTGATCAAGAAAAAAAAAAACCAGCACCTAAAATTTATAATATATAGATGAAGTTTTTTAAATGATACTTTCATGAAAATAGTCCCCAAAGCAATTCAGTCATTCCATATCAGTTTTACTTTTTAATCATAATTTTTAAACAATCATAGGCCAAACACACAACAATGCTCATCTTGGTTTTTAATATGTGACTTGCATTGCACACAACTAACTACCTTTTCTATGGCTTCCCCTCTTAAGTCTGTTCTGGAACCTTACTTTATCAATTCCCCCTTTCTTTCCTGAGTCTTCAAATTACCCATTTCCATGAACATTTTTTTCATATAAGCAGTTCAAGTATTTTCAAATCTGTCCTATGTAAAAGTGATTTTTTAAAAATGACCTTCAATTTGGGTTCCCATCTGGCCACCTTCTCACAAAGGTGGCTACTTTACCCATGCTTCTATTCCCAGTGAGGGGCCTCATTCCAGCGGGGATGTTCCTTCTCGGTGCTGAGCAAGGCTGGGTTGGGGATGGGATGATGCAGATATCCCTTTCTGCGTGGTTATTCTCAGGTTTTTTGTTCCACTGTGTTGCTTAAGTTTCTTAAGTGGACCCTAGAGGTCTTCCAGGGCTGGTTTTCTTTAGGGATTGCTGAGTAATTGTTGCTCTTTGTGGGGGATTGATGGCCACCATTTTGTTGATGTCATTCTGGCTTATGCTTCCCAGTGTCTCTTGAAAATGCTCTTCCTCGGGGCGCCTGGGTGGCTCAGTCGGTTAAGCGTCCGACTTCAGCTCAGGTCATGATCTCGTAGTCCATGAGTTCGAGCCCCGCGTCGGGCTCTGGGCTGATGGCTCAGAGCCTGGAGCCTGCTTTCAGTTCTGTGTCTCCCTCTCTCTCTGACCCTCCCCCGTTCATGCTCTGTCTCTCTCTGTCCCAAAAATAAATAAACGTTAAAAAAAAAAAAAAGAAAAGAAAATGCTCTTCCTCTTCCTCAACCCAACTAACATGTTCACTGGGCTCTTCCTCAGCTTTCTTTTTCTTTTGGCATACATCTCCTTGGGATAACTCACATTTTTCATAGCTTTAACTGCCTATATAAAAATGACTTTTAAATCAATGTCTCTACACAAGACATTTCCTATTTATCCAACTGCCTAGTGGAATCTTTACATGGATATCCCATGAGAGCTTCCCATTAAAATGTCCAAAGCCACTGTATTTATCCTTTCCATATGTCAACCTCTCCCCTTGATATCTTGCTTTTCCTCCTGGCCTCCTGCCCAATGTCTAAATCATGGTGAATCTATTTATGAAATATCTCTTGGATTTATCCTCCCTTTCTTTCTCACTGCTACTATCACTGCGACTTCCTTAGATCATTGGGCTTCAATGTTTCTTGTTTGGGATTTGCAGTATATTGCCTCTTTGCTGTTCTTCCTGGTTAGGGGATGCTTGCCCTCCAACCTTTCTTACAGACCAGGGTTAGTGATTTTTCTAACATTCAGATCGACTATGCCATTGCCTTATCTTAATTCTTTAATGGTTTCTCATTGCCTCAGTATAAAATTTAACTTCTTTAACACAGTGTGAAAGACTTTTATGATATATCTCCCTCTCTGTAATAAGTGTGCCACTTATTACAACACATTTTATGTTTTAGCAATACTAAACCATTTTCAGTTACCTACAAATATCACACTTTCTTGTCCCTCTAGTACTTTTTAAATGATATTTACTCCTTCTGGAATAGTAGTTTTGCATTCATATTGTGCGCCCCCTCTCCCCAAATCTGCCCGTCAAACTTGGAGTCATCTTTCAAATTTCAGCTCATTTATCTTTCCCCTTATTAATCCTCTGCCCTCTCTACTGTGCCTTTGGGGGCTTATGCTATGGCATCTGTCACATGAAATCATGACAATTTGCTTGTGTGTATGTTTTTCCTCTACACTCTGTGAGCTCCCTGAGGACAGAGATTGTATCCACAGACCTCATACAGTAATTGTCATATGGCTGATGACCAAAGTAGATGGTGAATGAATGCAAAAGGGGGTTTGAAAAAAATACAGATTTTCCTCATTATCAAGGGTCATTCATTTTACCAATAATTTTGTGAAAATGAAAAATGATAAGTACAGATTGCAAGTAATTATTTTTTTATGTTTCAACATGGCATTAGTTTGAAGTTCTCTCTTTATTCACAGCACAAAGCCCTTGAAACATCACAGCTACAACTTTCTAACAATGAATGGTTTGGTCTAAGCCTCCAAAAGTGACACAGGCAGAAAGAAATAATAAAAAAAGTTACTAAGAAACTGAGAGGATTTTACTGCTACTCACAGAATGATCATCTGTCTGCTCCAGCCTTTGAAGGACATGCTTCCATTTGTCTGCTCTATGTACAGAGAATTATACTGTTTGAATAAAACAGTGACTTACAGTCACCATTGATTTAAAATGCTTTACAAATTAGTTTTTAATCCTTCTTCCCTGGTTCTTCCTCATCAAAAATGTTTTCATGATATTGCCTACAAATAAGCCAAAGCAGGATGAACTTCATAGAGGAGAGTGGCTTAGGCTGGCAAATTATTATTATATATTATTGTTATATAAATTATTATATTATTATTATATAAAATACGATGGATTTTTCAAAGCCTCCAAGATGTAATGGAACAGAATTGGACTGAGTTCTACTCTTGACCCTTGCATTCTTGGACAAAATTAATCTCTCTAGGCTATAAAACTCTCTTCTATAAAACTAGAAGATTTAACTAGTCACTAGCTGGTGTCTAAGCCTCTCCCAGCTCTAGAATTTGGTGATTCAGTCCAGAGATAAGCTTCTCCAAATCCAGTATATTAGAAAACTGTATTATCAAAGAGGCAGGGGAAATGTGTACAGGAGTAGGTTCTCATAAAATTATGCATACTTGTTTTTAAAAGCAGTAAGAATATAGCATGAAGGCTGACTCATTATAATTGATTGATGCACTGAGAACTCTTCCAGTCATGATTAATTCTCCTGGGTATAATATCTTCATTCAGATTAATGCATATAGCGTTTCATAATTATAAGGTAAGAGCAAGGCATACCGGCGGGGAAATGTTTACCGGTAACCTGAGCACCACTGAAAATGTCAAAGTGTAACAACGTTTGCTGATGAGTGTAAGCGCTGCAAATTAATGACAACAGTCTTTCCTGGTTTGTTGCTCCTCGATATAGCTAATCAGAGCACAAGCAAAGAAGATTCTCCCCTGTTCTTTTTATTTCTATAGTGACAAGGTGCTGTAGAATATGGTAGGAGTCTGGAGTGCCACATTACTACAGTTACACACCCCCACATCTCTCAAGAATATATGATTCTGTTGAGCTTTTTCTCTGCTAAAAGAATGACACAGGTTCTGGGGAAAGAAATGAGCACCTAAGAATCAAGATTTATAGGTCTCAACACCTGAGGCTGGAGATTTCAGAGAAGAGGATCACATCACTGCTAAATTTTCATTACAGGTGAATGAATTGGTTTATAAGGCTAGAAGGGATTTGGGCTAGAATCAAACAGTATTATTCCCTTAGTGCATATGAGATGTACGTTAGTCAGTAAATGTTTGTTAGCAAATAAAGACATGCCAATTCCCTCCAAGAATCTAACTGTTAAGATCCAAAAGAAGGAATTTTAGCAGGTTGACATTTACTTCTGTGAATTTTATATTTTCCTAAGCATATTTTGTATGTGCTTTGTAGAAAATTTATATAATACAGGAGATTACAAAGAAGAAAATAATCTCCTATATTTCAAGATTTAAAAATATCTGCAATTAATTTTTTCTTCTAGGCTTTTTCTATCAATATATCTACATAATTGTGCTAACTGCACAATTTTGTGTCCTCTTTTTTATTGTTACATTATGACATCAGCATTTTCCCAATCATTAATACTTTTCATAGATATAATTCTAGTATGTGAAATACACTGAGCCCATTGGTTTTTTTTTAACATAGATTATCTCATGGAATCCTCTCAAAAATCCTAGTCCTGTTATTCTCTTCATTTAACAGAGGAGAATAAAAAAATTGAAGAAGTTAAACCAACATCACACATTTTACAGGAAGATCTTTGATTTAGCTCATGAAAGAAATGTACAAGCTTAAATGCACAGAAGACCACATGACATTTTATTGGGCAGATTTACCATAGTTTCTTAACTATTTCCTTTTTGAGTATGCGCCACCATCCATGATGCCCTCCCACCATGTCCAGTCCTTTGGATCTATCCCTTTTTTCCATGTACCTCAAAGCATGCTATTCCACTGGTGCAAGAGAGACAAATGACTACACCCCACACCCCCAAATAGTGCTCTGTGTGGTTATCTTGACAATGAGGAAATGCTGGGGCTACCCTTTTTTTCTCAACACACTGTTTCGAGAATTTATGAGGCACATCTGAGAAGTATCCAAAAGAGGTCTGGATTATAAATGAGGAGACCTGGGTTTCAGACTACCAATTAGACTGGATTGGTTTTGGTCTTTGGTCTTTTACTTCTTGACTCCAGCTCAGTCTTCTAGATGTCAAAGACTTCCATGATGGAAACACCAGCCGGTAAGAGTGATGGTCAGTCGACTCATTGCAGTTCTCTAAAAGACAGCTTCACTGATGTGAATTTCCTCAGCCTATAGAAGCCTCCTCACGTATTTGACTAATAGCCTTGGTTGCTAGAATGGGACAAACTGATGACATAAACACATTGTAATCAAGCATGACCTTATTGCTTAACTATTCTGTCAAGAGCCCTCTGATGCAAGACTCCAAGAAAGTTAAAACTCACTGAAAATAAAACTCAATAAAATAAAATGTGACCTGACTGATAATAAATACAGACTCTGTGCAAAACTGGAATGGGGATAAAAGTTTGTCACTAAGCTTTTTGGAGAACATGGATTTCAAATACCCCTAAGAAGTGTTACTACTTTTATTTATTCGTTATTCTCAAAGGTCTTGTTAGTCATTCCTGCTGGTTTAAAATTTTACTGCCAAGTATTTCATTATTAAAAACATACAAAACAGTGCAAAGTAATGCTAATTCAACAAACACTAATGTCTGCTCCATGATGAGAAACATTGAAGCATTAGGCAGTGTCATGAAACTCAGAGATCACAAGTGGGGAAAGCATGAATTACACCCTAATGACAGAGATGAATGTTGTTATGAAAGATGAAGTAAACTGAGCTTTGCTAAGGTACAATTAGAAACAAATTTTCTAGACAACACTTACATCAAGCACTGAAAATTAGATCATTAATACAACTGAGTATTTGCTTTAGCTCTAAGAATTTAGATGGTCACACACACTCACACACACACACACAAAAAGAAAACTGAGAGCTTGTATAGTTTTCCTTGCAGAAAAAGAGAGCTTACAAGTTTATCTTCAGAGATAAGCTTTTTCCTGGCACAAATTCTTGTGAGAACTGTGTGTTACAGCTCCTTATTCTGAAGCTATCAAGCAATATTTAGCACAATATTACTGCAGTCGTTCAAAGCCATTTTTTCCTTCCTTTCCCAAACTGCCATGTATTCTGCTAAATTTTAATAGTGGCCAAAGGCACAAAATTAAACAGGAACTCAGTAATAATGTTGTATGTGTATGGCAGGGGAAGGAAGGAATTAAGACAATGAGTTCCGTGTATGTGATCCAACTTACTAGCAGTTAGAAACGTCTTGGTGTATACCCTTGACTGTATACAGTCAATTCAAGGTTAAATCTTTTGGCAGCTGCTCAAAGTGCCAATATTCTGTGTGGAAGATTGAAGAAAGATCTATATGTTTAAACAGCAGGTGAAAAGGCAGCAGAGTTGACATTCTCTTGGAAAATTTAAGAAGCCTGACATATTCTCACACAGAGATGGGTCATTGTAATACACAATGAGATGGATAAACTCTTTCTCAGAAAAGAAAAAAGAAGTTCTGGATCCAATCTTGTGGTTGTACAAGTCCCTTAAAGCATGAAAGTAACAATTTGGGCCTAGAAATTTTTATGAGTTGTTCTCACCATTACACTACCTGAATCCACAAAATAATACAAGAAATACTTTTGTCAAATATCCGAATATTTGACTAGAAAGACGTACTGATGGGTCCTCCAGGGTGTAAATGTTTCAACTGACCTAGTAGGGTTACTTATTGTTCTTCATTTGAATATTAGAGGGTGTGTGTTTTATTTTTAGCACTGTTAATGTAAAGTCGCAGCAATTTGTAAAAGGCGTAGCTACTTACTAAGCCCAGTCCTTATGGTGAGATGAAAAAAATCATACCACCATCATAGCTCAGGCTGCCTATATTTCTGTAGGGTTGGGCACATGAGCATGTCTCCAGTTCATCTAAATACCAGTCCAGTTATTTAGATCTAACAATGGAGGAGGGCATGGCACAGCTCTTTTTATAAGACTGAAACTTGTAATTGAATCTGTCAAAAGAGCACGCTTGGGTAGCTTCATCACAGATTGGGGATGCCTTCTGGGTTCCCCCTAATTGGCTCAGAGCCACTTATGATTCAAATCTAGAGCCGTAGACACTTTCAGATTTACACGACTGCAATACTCCATCTTGCATTTCACTATTTATTAAACAGAGCCACCTGAAAATAATCTTCCTCACTGAGTATCAAAATGGTACCTCTTTTGCCTTTTTACACGTTGATCTATGCAATTCTATATTTTCTGACTTACTGATGCTGGATAAGGTGGATTGTGTGAGTTGGTGAAGAAATGTCCAAAAACACTCCAAAGTTGGAATGCTTACAGAAGATTGCCACAAGATGCCATGAGGCCATGAGAAGAGAGAGGACGGACCCTTTAGGACAAACACTTCTGTACTAAGAGTGCTGCTCACCATGGCAAACATGCCTCCCATCTCTCTTAACAGACATTCACTATATTTCAGAGGAGCTGAAACTATGGGAAGATGAAGAAGTGTGGTTTCCTTTTTATATAAGCTTTGCTCAGAATGTCCATTTTGGCACTAGGTTAAAGAGTATTTAGCTTATAAAGAATTAAACTAAAAAAAATATGGGAAACCCCTCCTCCCCAGTGGTGAAAACAATTTTCCATCTGACTAGGCATTGCAGAACCAGTCAAATCTTCTAATGTTTTATGAGCAGACTATTGTAATATTCTCTCTCTTCTCAGCCTCCATTCTTGCTTTATTGAAAATCATCATCCAGAGTGATCAATTTCTTATGACACTTGGTACCTACAGTTGTGCTTCTCAAAGGCGATTTGTAGTCAAAGAAAGCTCTAAAGGATGCCATCAACGAGTTGGGAGAATGCAAAACTATTGGATGGACATGGTGCATCGTTCTGGAAACTTGGAGAAAAAGACTTTGATGCTGAAGGAAAGAAAGGTTTATCATGGAGCAAGATGAAAATACATGAGAATTCAAAGAACTTGACATACAGGACAGACCATTTTGAACCCTGGCTCTCTATGCATTTATTATGAATATGCACTTATTCTTTTTTATTTCACTTTTATTTATTTATTTTTGTTTTGTTTACTTTGGGGAAGAGGTTTGGATTTCAGAAACACTAAATGCTCTAAGGAATGGAGAAAAAAAAAACCCTTGGAATGATAGAAAAGGCCTTCTCAGTACCTACTGACCTCTCCAAAGTTATCTCCTTTCACTGTACCCTCAAATTCTAGAACACCAAACACACCATGCTGTTTCCTGTGTGGGTCCATGTTGGTTTTTCAATCTTGAATGCCCTCCCTTTTTTTTTTTTTATCTAGGTAACTCCCACTCACCTGTCTGGATCCAATATAGCTGTCAACTTCAGGACCTCTCTGGGCACCTTAACAATTTATCATTTCCTGCACTATGAGTAAATTATCACCAAATGTACCTGTCTTCCCAGGGAACTCTTCAAAGACAAAGACTTGGCAAGGTGTAGGTCATTTAAAATGTCAAATACAGGGTCTAACTCTGAGATTTAGGAATGTTTTACTCTACTATACAGGTTGTGGATCATATAACTTTGACATAAGTCTTGGTTATGACATGATAATAAAAAAGGACATTGTTCTCTCTTATTTGTTGTGAAAGAGTGAAAGACTATGGTAAACTAAATCTGATTTTTCTTTCATCTTGTACTATGCAAATATATACCAAATTAGGGGCTAGGAGGCAGTATAGACTTTTTGATGCCAAGATTTAAATTCATTCTACTGAAGTTTCAGCTATATATCAAAAAGATTTCTAAGGAATTAAAGTAAAAATAAATCTGAGAGCCCTCCAGTGGTCAAAATAATACATGCAAATACAACCATTTACTCAACATCCCTCCTTCCAAAGAACTTAAAACATTTCCAACAGTCTTGCTGCTATAAAAATGCATGCTTTGATCATTTTGACATCACTATTACATTAAATTGCTTTTTAGCGGTATAGGAAAACAGATGTTTATCCAGAATCATTTAAATAAACCACAGAAAATAGCGGCCCAATCCACTCACTTACCAATGAGAGATTTTGAGTAGTTGCTAGAATGCAACCATGTAAGGGCAATCCTGAATCTTGTCCAGATAGGAGTAATTCAATTCCTTCCATTGTAGCCATTGAGAGAAATGTGGCTGTGCATTAAAACCACTCAAGATAAAGAAAGGATGCAGTCAACCCTCTCTGTGTCTGCCAGTTCCATGCTCCCCTTAAGCACAGAATTGTATTTTAATGTGTATATTCCTAGACTTGTAAAAGCATAGTGTGTGTGTGTGTGTGTGTGTGTGTGTGTGTGTTTCTAAATTGTAATTTTGATGGTTTACATAAGAAATGTGTTGGCTTCTCTTTTAGCAAATGCATATCTAACTAAGCCAGACAGCAGTACTTTCCTTTGCTTCATCTCCTGTCATCAGATTACCAGTAATGGTTTGGCAGAAAGCCGGGAGTAACGTCTCTGCCTTGAAAATTGTCAAGCTCTAACATTTACCCAAATGCTGCAGCACTGATTGGTGAGGGTATTTTGTTTGGTTTTGTTTTAATTAAATTCCTATATTACCTTATTACAAAGTAAAGCTTGCTTTAAAAACTCCCCCCCACACACACACATTTAGATTCATATATATGGTGTTCGATATAGGATGAAGATCTTTACTTTTTGGAAACATAGAACAATATATTTAATTATTGCACTCCAAAATCTTTATGGACCACCGCCCCAGTAGACCTATGCTTATTTATTTCAAAAAGTTAGCAATATCAATGGAGAAATGCTAAGAAAATATTATGTCCTTTAATTTATTACTCAGATTTTTTTGCTTGTTTTTTAAATGTTTTAGATGGAAAGCAAGTGTTCATCAGTTTTCCTTTTGTATGGTAATGTCTAAAGACCTATCACTTCAATGTTCCTAAATTAAAAGAAAAAGTCAAGTTCAGCTAGTATCCGTGAATGACCTTCAAGAAATTCAGCCTACTGCAAGAAATGTTATGAGCAATTCTCAGAAAGCATACTCTCATGGAGTAAGTTATTGCCTAAGACAAAAGTGGGCATTTCTGGAAGCTACATTGTGTCTTTGAAGCCACTGGGGTACTATTTAGGAGACTGAAGCAATAATTTACCCTTGTGCAATGAAAAATGTAATGTAACTTGCACACCAGGATCCTTTGCCTCATTAAGTTAAACACTTCCCTCATGTCATTTTAAAGGAGAGATTATAATACTGTAAATCTAAGTAATTTAGATTTATGTTCTGGCGTCTGGCAAATGGTTACACAGGATATTTTTCAGCATTCCAAATGTTTTAGGTGCTAGGCAGTTTCAGAATGTAGATATAATTGACTTTGTAATTTGGCAAACAATACAGTGTTCTGTGTGGCTATTCAGAGAGTTGCAAAGGGACAGCCCAGCAGAGATGAGAAGAGACCTTCACAGCCCCCTGCAATGGAGTTTTAGAGGTGTTGCTGACATTACGGCTTCTGAACCTTATTAGAACCCCAGGGGGAAAATAAACAAAAATAAACCAGGGGAGAAATATGTGCTAAGAATTTATGCTACCTACACTTTTGATGGAACAAATGATTTCTCTATGATACAGAAAAAAGGTATATTTCCCAAATAATTTTCTTTTTTAAAAAAAATGTACTGACAAAGAAGTCATCTCTTACTTTTAAAATAGAAGGAGGAGCACTGAAATGTTGGTAAATGAAAAGCAGAATAATACTGCAAGAGTGGATGAGCTGACGAAAGGATACACGCTCCCTGTCACACCCTGTCACACCCGAGCATCCTGATACTTATTGGTGAACCTAATATCTAGAATTTTCTGTGAGTACAGTTGCTGATGGTATAAATGTTCATGGAGCAATTGGTTGATTTTACATGGTCACAGCACTTAACTGAATATAACACACACTCTAAAAAAAAAAAAAAAAGTGGACATTTTGTTCATGTTAGTCTATTACTCTTCTTCTTGCCCTGAAAAATTCCGATAGATGGTAACTTTAGTAGAGAAGCTTTTGAAACCCACAATTTATGTTTCCTTTTTAAGCTTTAAAGTTTTTGAACTTAAAGGAGGTGAACAAAAAAAATCAAGAAACAGATGTTGAAGAGTTCTCTTCGTGAGGTCTTCGTAAAGAAAGGATAACTAAATCGTATAAGTGAATAATGTGTAATCATATTCTAAAGTGGAATAACAGTTTTAGATGTTTGAATGAAATGGGTAAAACAGTACATATCCCTGTGGAGTTCTCGATTCTGATGAATGTAGTCAGTCTTCTTATTTGCGGCTGCATCACAAATTATATGCCCGAGTGAAGCCAAACAAATATTACTGGATGCCCAATTAATTTCTGTTGGTGCTTAAAACCAATGCCATTTATCAAGAGAATAGAAAGTAGCCAACAGCAAAGATAATTTTTGAAGTCCTTTAAAATTCTTAGCTTTATATTCCCAAACTATTACATGAGCTGCCACATTATCACTTTTAATTATTAATACAGTGAACAATGGGTGACTTAAACGAGAATTTACCAAGGGTGTTAAAATGTGTGTATTAAAAAGTATGTTAAAATATTATATATATACATATATATTGGTATTACAAGTTAGTTTGAGAAACACTGGGTTGAATAAAATCAAACTTTAAGAACCCTTAATGCTGAGGCATCTGGGTGGCTCAGTCGGTTAAGCATCTGACTTATGATCATGATCTCAGGTTTGTGAGTGCGACACTCACATCGGGCTCTCTGCTGTCAGCAAAGAGCCTGCTTCGGATCCTCTGTCTCCCTCTCTCTCTACCCCTCCCCCACCCTCTCTCTCATTCTCTCTCAAAAACAAATAAACATTAAGAAAATTTTATAAAAGAACCTTAATGCTAAGGATCACCTAAATCTCTGAGAGAGGGATATGGTATCCAGCATTTTTCAAATTCATTTGACTCAGGATATTCATCTTTTTTTTTCTTTTTGTATATAGCATTTCCTGGAATTGTTCTTTCCAAGAACATAAATTGGATTTGCTGATTTAAATTATTATCTGGAAGGCCTTAAAACACTTGCTTAATAATTTTCCAATTTTCAACCATCTCATTAATCTTCGAATTCTTCAGTTTTGCCTTGTTAGTGCTTAAAACTAAACGCAAAACAAAAAGACTATCGGAGTGTTATAAATCCTACTCAAAATGATACATTTCTAACATGTAACATACATCATCATTCCTCTGGAGGCATTTTCCCTAAGCGTAGTACTTTTATTTTGCCTTTTGGAAATGCTGGGGGCTAGGACTGTAATGGATTATACTCCATTGCCTTTTTCTCCATTTTTGTGCTACAGATGATCAGTTCTTACAGATGGGAAAGTATGAAAGTAATGTTTCACTTTTGCTCTCTACAATCTAGAGGAATTGCCCTATCAGAGGCTCTTTTCTCTTCCCAAGGCCGTCTATGGACAGGACTTCCTGAGACAAAAAGCGTAAAGACAGGTAAAATGTTAGGATTCCAATGGGTTGGAAAAGCAGCGATGGGAAAGGTCACAGGCACCTGGGAGACAGCAAAGATTTAGAGATCCAAAAGCCTTAGCGGGGATCAGCATCGAAGGATGAAAAAAGAGGAAAAAAAACCCCAATAGCATCTGATTACAGATAATTGCCTACATATTGCCCAGGTACATATTCAGAGGTATCCAGTAGTGCCCCTAATCCACGGAAATGAGGTCTAAGACCCTTACTGGAAGGCTGGAACTGCAGACAGTACCGAACCCTCCATCTACCAGAATTTTTCCTTTACGTACATACATATGATAAAGTTTAGTTTAGAAATTAGGCACAGTAAGAGATTAACGATAATAATGAAATAGAACAATTATAATAATCTACTGTAATAAAAGTTACATAAATGTGGTCTCTATTTGTCTCTCAAAGTAATTTATTATACTGTACTCATGCTTCTTTTTGTGATGATGTGAGAGGATAAAACGCCCACATGAGGAGATGAAGGGAGGTAAGAAACACAGAGGCTACTGCTGACCTTCTGACCATTCGTCAGAAGGAGGACCAACTGCTCTGGATCCCGGTTGACCACCGGTAATTAAAATCATGGAAAGTAAGCCGTGGATAAGGAGGGAATACAGCATACGACCAAAGTCCAGATCCCTGTTCTTCTGGGGGCTTTGTTCTTCTTGGGCCCACCTATCATTCATTAGCGTGGAATTTATTAGAGGTCCTCAGAAACATTCCAGCTTTTTCTCTTTTCGGGCATGTGATAGGATTGTATTCCTCACCCAGCTGAAGTTAGGTGTGATCGCATGGCACGCTTTGGCCAAGGAAACGTGAGCACAGGAAACACAGGTCACTTCCAGGTGAAAGCAACAACGTGGGGAAGGGCCTGCGGTCAGGCCAACCCTCCATAGATAATTTGCATGAGTGGGAAGGAAACCTTGGCTTTTATAAGCCATGGAGATTTGGGGGTTGTTACCTCCAGAAATCAAGCATAGTAATATCTATCTAGAGCACTTCCTATGTCTGTATCTTGGTTTGATCATGTATAAAAGAAAATAACATATGTCTCTTACCTACAAAATAGTATAAAACATTGGATGAGGTTTAGAACAGAAGTGTTACACTTCTCTGAAGTGTTAAAAACAACATCTTTCAATGAGTAAATATGTTGCTACAAATGTGTGGCAATGAACAGTCTAAAACTAGGAAGTTCATATGCATTAGAAGATAGATTTCGTTCAATTAATCTACGTCTCTTAATACAATTAGTAAAGACATCTATAGTCTTGAACTATGATTAATTCAGTGAATTCATCCCTTCAGCACTCCTAAATCTGTGTGCTACTACATCACCTAGGAATGGGGTACAAAAAGTAAAGTGAGACTGAGAAATAAAGTTAGTAAAAATAACTATTGCCCTCTTTAAAATACACAGAGCTTTAGAAAGTTTTCATGACTTAGACTCATCTCTGAGTCACCTTTATGCCACATTTATTTTGCAAGAATGCAAAGTTCAACTCTATTTAAGCAAATAAATGTGTTTATATTTTATATTAAGATACAACACAGTTTCCTATGTGATACAAATACATGTTCAACTTTTTAGAAAATAATCCGTTTAGGTCTCTTTAAACTATTTTATAAAAAAATCTGCTAAATAGATATTAAAAAAATTAAAGTATTCCCAAGACCCCTAAAACTTAGCTTTTTGAACTTCTAAGAATTTACCCAAGGGATACAGGAGTGCTGATGCACAGGGGCACTTATACCCCAGTGTTTATAGCAGCACTTTCAACAACAGCCAAATTATGGAAAGAGCCTAAATGTCCATCAACTGATGAATGGATAAAGAAATTGTGGTTTATATATACAATGGAATACTACTTGGCAATGAGAAAGAATGAAATATGGCCTTTTGTAGCAACGTGGATGGAACTGGAGAGTGTTGTGCTAAGTGAAATAAGTCATACAGAGAAAAAACAGATACCATATGTTTTCACTCTTATGTGGACCCTGAGAAATTTGACAGAAGACCATGGGGGAGGGGAAGGGGGGAAAAAAAGGTAAGAGACTCTTAAAGACAGAATAAACTGAGGGTTGATGGGGGTGGGAGGGAGGGGAAAGTGGGTGATGGGCATTGAGGAGGGCACCTGTTAGGATGAGCCCTAGGTGTTGTATGGAAACCAATTTGGCAATAAATTTCATATTAAAAAAAAATTTAGCTTTTTGACAGGAAAATACTAATTGCTAAAGAAAGGCAAAGTGATTTTTTTTAAACAAGTATGGAGATTAGCATACATAAATTAAGAATAGAAATTAAAGAATAGAATAAAGCAATTTGTTAATTACATCCATTGTTTTAACATGACATGCTCCAGTGTCAGTGTCCAGTGAAGGGGACTGAATAAATAATTTCTTACTCTAGATACAAGGTAGGAGCTTGATCGAGATTTACTGAATTAATAAGACAAATTAGCTCAGCTACTTGAAAGCTATGATTTAAAATCAGCCAATTTTTAAGAATTAGTCTTATTTTTTTTTTACAGATGAAGTAAAAAAGAAAAGGCCTATAATACTATATTTTCATATTTTGTGTTAGAGAAATCTGGGTTCTCATCTAGACACTGACCTAAAAAAAATTATATTTAAGCTTACTCATTTTTGAGAGAGAGAGAGACAGAGTGTGATCAAGGGAGGGGCAGAGAGAGAGGGAGACACAGAACCTGAAGCAGGCTCCAGGCTCTGAGCTGTCAGCACAGAGCCCGATGCAGGGCTCAGACTCATGGACCATGAGATCATGACCTGAGCCGAAGTCAGATGCTCAACTGACTGAGCCACCCAGGCACCCCTAGACACCGACTTTAAACATTTGATTGGATTCAAAGATTTTTATTTAAAATATTTATTTATTTTTATTTAAAATAAATTTGACCCCATCCATATTAGGGCTTTTTTCTTTGTGGAGGTAGGAAAGCCCCATATGAGAAAAAATACAAACCATGTTTCTTATTTTTCTAAAAATGAGGTGTCAGCATATCATAATGTATGATAAATTTATAAATGATCTGAGGAATATGACATTAGTTAAACATCCTGAGAATTAATAAGCTATATTTCCTCTTTCTCTGGTTCCCACCAACAATATTCAATTTTTAATAATTAAAGGCAGCGCTGTTTTTTTTTTAATTCAGCATAGCAAAATGAGACTAACATTTACATCGCTAAAGTTTTCTAATGAAAATTTTCAGCCACCTTTAAGATTTAAGATCACAATGTCCTATCACATAAGCAACCAACTGCTTTCCTTCTAGCATCACATTGTGATCTGAAAAACAATCCAGTGTTTTCCAATGGTTCAGATTCAGGCTATATGCAGTGAGATTATTTTGATCTAGTTGTGCCCCATTACTTTTTTCCATTGGTGTTACCCACAATTATGGGCTAGATATGTTGAAACATGTCAGTTTTTCAATTCTATGACTTTCCTTTTTATTGTGAATGTCTCTGACAATATACCGGTAATTTATTCTACTTAAACTTCTATGATTTGTCTTGTTATCACAATGATATTATAGAATCTCACTTGGCAAAAATGGAAATGGATGGCCTCCCCTCTCCCAAAAGAAAATAACCAAAAACACACACTCATTTTTAACTGACTCTACTTGACATAGAGGAGAATTAATGATCACTATTCTAGACAAAGAGTCTAAGGTCAAAATAATGATGTTTAGAATGAAAAACAACAAAGCAAAAAAGGAATTGTTGTGAAAAAACTTCCTCATAATAGTTGTTTGTTCATTCCTTAAATGTAACTTGGTTTCTATGTGCCCATTACTGAGAATTCAAAAAGGCACAAGACAAGAATAGTGGGTGAGCTGTGCACGTAAAGGATGTACAGTGTAGGTGACTTATGAGGTCAACCTTGAAGAAGTAGGATTTAACCACAAAGGAGATGAACAGTGGGTATTCTGGGGGGAAATGTAGGTAGACTAGCACAGAGGTATGATGTCCTATGGAATATTCTGGAGGCAGAAATTATGCACGATTCAAGTGTTAGTGAAAAAGCCAGTGAGGTAGTTGAGACGGTGTTAGACAAACAGGGTGAGGCTTTGTGACAGGCCTTTAAGACATACTAAGGGCTTTATTTTGGGGGAAATGGTGAGTCACTAGGGATTTTTAAGTAAAGGAGCAATCCATTCATGACTATGATTTTGAGAAGACAAGTGTGTTGGTCCCAGGATGGGACATATGTTGGGGTGCAGACCCTAGGAGCAGAAGAACAACTGGGAGACCATTGTAATGCCCAAGTAAGATGCTGAAGAACTGAAGTAGAGGGGCTGCAAAGGGAACGGAAAGGAAGGAATTTATTTAAGACAATGTCTTAAACGTGGTGATGCTGGATAAAGGCCAAGAGAAGGCAGGAGGAGTCAAGGTCAACAGCTGACAGCGATGGTGGTGGGGTGGATTAGAGAGACTGAAGAGATGACTAAGGAAAGGGGCCAGCCAGGGACACATAAAAGGACTGCTAAGTATTGTTGACAGCTCCAGTAAGGCTGGGAAACACGAATCCTCCCTGCGTTTGCAAATTTCTCCAAAAGCCCATGGCGAAAACTAAAAATCAGAAAAACTACCCGAAATCATCAGTGATGTTAGCAGACTGCTTGATACCTCCTCTAGCACGTGTATATATTTATAAATACATAAAATGACTATAAAAGCAGTACAGTGAACTTCCCTTTCTGGTAGCAGTAGTGAAATCATTTCAACTGACACTCCCACTATGGTAACTGAAGATCTTTAAAATATAAAAACAGCAAAGAGCTTAATATGATGGCGAGGTTTTCACACACAGAAATTTGGAAGGCCAGAGCTCAAGAGAGGAAGCTTATCTTTGACAGCTTTTGCCCTTGGGCATAGAGTATGGGGGAGAAAAGATCTGTGAAAGCAGCTGTGCTTTGAGCAACCTACAGGTTTTGTGAGAAGGGCAAAGCCTGTGGTCCTCAGGTGAGGGCATTAATAAACGAACACAACTTTAACTTGGGATCTCAAAAGGCCGTAGCTTCCTTTATGGTAGGAGTGAACCCCAAATACACGATTCTTCACACAGATTTGCAGCCTTGCTTCTCACACAGGGGTGATTCAGGAAATCTTAGCTGCTGCACTTTGACAAAGATAATTCTGGTCTGATATTGCCCCCGGGGGGCCTGGCAGAAGCAAAGTCCTTTCTGGGGGAAAAACCTCATCACCACTAGGTCTCAATTTATTCTTACAAGTGATTTTTAAAATACATTTCCAACAGATAGTCAAAGATATCCAAGCAACCAAGAAAATAAGACACCATGAGTGAGAACTGGCAGGAACAATAATAATAGAAACGAATCCAGTAACACTTGAGATACTAGAATTAGCAGACATATATTATAAAGCTACACATAGCATATTCAAGGAGATAAAGCGCAAGCTTGACAAATTTCAGCAGGGAACTTGAGTGACACTGATAGCAGCAGAGAAATATTTGTCCTCCCCCTTCCCTGTCAACACTATTTGGTCTCGTGGTTTAAAATTCTTACATTTTAGAATTAAAATTTTTTTGTGTTTTTTGGCTTTCTTTTGACACACTGAAAACAAAAACCAAGCCCCATACTGAAAAGCCTGATACAATTTTAGCTATATGTATAATTCAATCGGAAATATTTAGTTGAGTAAAATGTAAGTCTACCTGGAAGTGTTTGTGTGTGTACATGTGTATACGGTAAGCACACACATACTTGCACTCGCAAATGTCTTGGAAACACTTCTGATTTCTGCCAGGCTCACTCCTACTGTCAACAGGTTAGGACCAAGCTGGATAAATCAAGGTGCATAGGAGTCAATGTCACCAGGGAGAATTTACAAAGATACCATCCACTTGTGGAGATGCAAAATGAAAATTCATGGCAACTTTCTTGGAAGATAGGTCTTAACAGTATGAAAAGGAGGGTATTGCAGTGATATTCATCAGGGGTCCAGAAAGAGAAGGAGGACTGGAAGCAGAGACGGAGAGTGGGCAGAGAAAGGGGGGTGGGGGCATCAAAACTGAGCCCTGCTAACTTCACATTTTGTTTTGGTCTTGCTAGACTATTCGATAGTTGTAAAATCAAGTGATTCTATCAACAAATTGCTCACTTTTCATTTTAGAAGAGTTATGCAGCATATCAGTTATTCTTATCAAAACTGAAAGACCCATGTGAAGTCATTCATTGTTTGTACTTAGTTTAGCCAACTTAGTTCATTAGAATCGGGTCTATTTGACATAGCAAAACTCAGCCAGTTACATCTAACAACTGTTCAGTCCCACACTGCAATAAGAACGTCAGCAGATTTATTTTCCCCATATAAAGTAGAATTTCCAATTCACACCATGTCCTCTGTGACTATTATGGACAGTATTTATTCAGAAGGAATGCTGTGCAAGTTTGGGAAAGCTGTCTCCAAGAGCAGAGCCGAGAGGTCATTCGACAAAATAAGAAACAAAACCTATACATGGTCAAAACATGAAGAGAACTGAGGTTTGTTATTCTCTCTTTTAAAGAAGAAAGTTCCGAAATCCTTAAAACACAGCGTGGTAATAGCAAATTAGACAACTCTCCCTCCTCCACCCTCAAGTTCCATATAATCAGTACGCCTCCATTCACTTAGCAAATATCAGCTTTTTTGGAGGAAGAGAAGCTGCTTGGAATTAATGAGGCAACATCAAAAAATAACTTCTATTAAAAAATTGTTCTCTTCAATGGCAAACTGCCTTTTTTTCTAATTTTCTTTTAAAATAGATTATCTTCTAAGGCTCCTATTCACTTCATCCCACCTTTAGACCACCTCTTTTTCCCTCCTTTTATTTAGTTTTCCTTTTTCACTTCTTAAACTAGGAAGCACCGTTGCGCCAGGCGAGGGAAGGAACCTCATCTCACAGTAAAAACAGTTACATCCAGTGGTATCATAAACACGATAACATTCAGTGGGTGTTGTGACACAAAACCACTGACATTGTAATTCAATAACTGCAGGGTGTTTAAGGAGTTAACAGAGAAAAATGTAAGTAAGGGTCATAGAGCAAAACTGAAATTATAGACATGCAAGGTACATTTCAAAACCAAGCTGAAATGCTCTAGTTATTTCTGCTGCATAACTTAAAAAAGGCCAAATAGCTCAAGAAAGGTAAGAGAGTTACAGTCCCGGAAAGTCTTCATGATCACTTTTTCATTTACACAAATAAAAAGAGAAATTCCACGTTAACCTTCCCAGAGAAGCGATGCACCTTAAAAGCAAATCTTTTCACTTACCCTAGAGTATGCACATCATGAGCTCCTAAATCCTTTTAATTCCAGGACATCCAGAACATACATGAATTCTGAGCACACTGACTTCAAAAACAAGCCCCGACCAAATTGTTAATTACTACAGAGATCATAACAGAACTCTCTGAAATTCTAGGGAGAGATAGGAGTTTAAAATCCAGCTTCTAGATCCTGGTGTATACTGTGTCTATCTTTAACTTGAAAATGATTTGGTTTCACATTCCATTGAAGTCCCACTGGCAGATGCCTTTGGTAAGCTCACCAATGGCAGGCTTTCAAATGCCCTCCCTCCACCCCCTCCTTCCTCTGACCGAGCTTCCGCTGATACATCTAATGCCCATTTACTCAGCTGTCTTTTTACCTGTCTCTGCGTGGGTAAAAGGAGATGCTTTCATTGATGGCTATTACGGAAACACTTGGAAGCTTAAGGCAGCCCAAGGACTCACTGTGCTTTCCCTCCTGCCATCCCCTCCCCCTTGTTACTGCCAGAAACCAACTGACTTCCAAACTTGGCTGTCTGAAAAAGAATGTTCTCTGATTGGCATTCCTGGAAGCAGAAAGGAAGGCAGCTCAAGTTTTGTTCTGTGGCTCCCTCTGTGTGAAAAACTTCCCCAGGTACACATAATACAAACAAGTAAGTTTCCTGGATTTTTTTTCTTAACTTTGAGGAGAATGGAGTGAATATTTGGGGGCACGACAAATATTTTTGATGTCATATAGCATTTAAGTTTTAATATATCCACATATAATTTTACCTACAATGGCTACGCATGCAGAAAAAACAAAACAAAGCAAAATGGCAAATGTTGTGTTAAAAGTTGAATTTCCTTATTAATGAATGGGTTGGGACCCTTCAGCAGAAGAAGCAGTCACGCTTCCTGCTTGACAATATTCTGGAACGCAGCTGTTCACTCTGTGGCTTTTCCAATGAGAGAAAACCTTCCTCATAAGAACTGTGGAAAAACTGATTTCAATTATCCTATATTTTATATTGCAAACAGCGGGAGAAGAGAGTGCCAAAGACTCTCCCCGTTGAGTCTTCTTTTCCAGGACTGTCTTGCAAACTGGTGAAGACTGGTGAGGACTACACACACACACACACACACACACACACACACACACACAAACACGTGAACAAACAAAAACTGAGTGACTGGAAATGAGACAAAGATATGTTTCCTCAAATACAATCAGATAAGGATTAATAATGGACAGTCCCTTCAAAGAACTACTAATAAACTTGTGTTTAATATTTATTTACTGGTCACCGGGGCCAAAAGATTTGCTGCTGCTGCTGCTGCTGCTGGAAATAACTTACCTCTCATGTTCAAAACAGTGAACTTATTGTATGCCATTTTATGGACGAGACAGCTTCTTGAAAGCTCTGATAAAGGATTTATAATTTCAGCAATCAGACAAACCACAACCTGTGCATTTTGCCTTTCCAAATCTCATCTGGCTGTGGCTGCTAAGTCTAGGCAAGTGTCAGCTGGCTGGACTCACGGGTAGTGGTGTGGTTACAGCTGCTCCTTGTAACTTGTACAGACATCTCAAAAATATTCAATGGCAAAGGGTTGCGTCCAAAAAGAAAGCTTTCACTTTGTTTGTGGTTGGTCTCTGATCTCGGTGGTCTGGTACCATATCTGAACAAGACCATGTTAGGGAACCATGAGTGAAAATCTGATTAACTGGCATCACGTTACCAGTTTACTCTGGTGATAGTTTATTCCCATATAGATTGGTGTCCTACCAGCTTGTTCACTCCTTAACCTGTTACTAGATGTTCTTAAAAAAAGAAAAAAAACTATAAGAGGGGCACCTGGGTGGCTCAGTCGTTTAAGTGTCTGACTTTGGCTCAGGTCATGATCTTGCAGTCCTTGAGTTTGAGCCCTGAGTCAGGCTCTGTGCTGACAGCTCAGAGCCTGGAGCCTGCTTCGGATTCTGTGTCTCCCTCACTCTCTGCCCCTCCTCTGCTCACACTCTGTCTCTGTCTCAAAAATAAATAGATAAACTTTAAAAAGAATTTATTAAAAAAAAAACTATAAGGCGTTGGGAGAGGAGGAAGAAACTTTCCTTATTTTTATTCCCAAAGTTGATTGTCTTAGGGAAATTTCAAGCTATGTGCAAGGCTGATAGATAGGCGCATTCAGAAATAAATAGGAAAGAACAATCACTCACCCAGAGAGCACATGTCCCATTCCTGTGTGTCTTCTTCCCTCTATCAAAACACTCATCCTCAAGGCTAATGGATGGTGTCAAAACACATGTGAACTAGGATGAGAGGACAGGGTTGGAGGCAGGCCGTCTGGTTCACATTCAGCCACACTACTCGCTTCTGTATCTCTGAACGTTGCACGTAACTGACTGACACTCAAGAAATGTTTTTTGAAACTGAAGAACTAACTGCTTTTGTGAAAGTATATGTTCTAACTTACGGAAAATGATTACATGTTGGCTCACTGCAGATATAGTTACATATTTTGCATTGATCTTAATGGTCTGGGGAAAAATATCTCTTTTCAAGCCATTAACCAAAAGATTTTATGAAAGCTATATTAGGTACTGAGTACCTTTACTGAAGAAAAAAAAATCATAAATGTTGTATCTGTGTGATTAGTTCTCAAAACCAACATGGCAAATATTGCTAAGATCATTTCTGTTGAGCTTACTGGCTTCTAAGAAAAACAGAGAGAACAGGAAATGTTAGGTCCTTCAAATATTTCATATTAGCTAGTGAATTAGAATAGTTTTCTTTATTGAATCGCTATTGGCTATTCCTTACAGTGCAACATTTATCAACCAGGTATCTTCTTGGGTTCCCAACTTTATCTCCCCTTATATTTTCATCTATGCCAATCATGGAAATTTTATTTAAAAAAATTTTTTTAATGTTTTTATTTAGTTTTCAGAGAGACAGAGAGCAAGTGGGGGAGGGGAAGAGAGAGAAGGAAACACAGAATCTGAAGCAGGCTCCAGGCTCCGAGCTGTCAGCACAGAGCCTGATGTGGGGCTCGAACTCGTGAACCGTGAGATCATTGCCTGAGTGAGCTGAAGTCAGGCTCCCCAAATCATGGAAATTTTAGAACAGCTTTTGCATTAGTCCAACTCCAAGGTCGAGTGAACACAATGGGAATTTTTTTTCTTCTTTTTTTTCCACCTAACCTTCACAAGGCAATTGATAAGATTTGTAATTGCTAGAATTTAGTCTTTATCGTGAGTAAATGTTATTTTTCTCTGTCATAAGCACTAACATGAGAGTTAGGATTTGATCAGAAAAACAGCTTCCAGGGCTGGCTTCCAAAGAAAACTGGGCATGTAACAGGCAAATCAAATACCCTTGATTTATCATGAACAAGCAGTTAATCTCTGCTCCATTCTCCAGAAATAGACATATCAGCACAGTTCTGTGGATGGCGAATGCTGGTAGCAGGCTCTTTGCAGGGGTGAGTAAGCTGTTCAAACTCAGATCTCAGTTGATCGGTAAGGCATCCAAGCATACAAAGAATCAGATTAATGGAAAGCAAATGGTCCCCATTATTTTTTCCTTGCTGGTATCCTTAAAAGACTAGCATAAGTAATATTCTCAGGATAATGGTTTTGCAGATGATTTTTTGGTCTTTTGCATGTAATTTATTTTTTTAATACATACTACTTGCAATACATTATATTTGTGTTCTCCCAAAACCCACATATTGAAACACAATCTGCAATGTGATGGCATTAGGAATTGGAGCCTTTGGAAGTTGATTAGGTCATGAGGGTGCTGCCCTCATTAATGGGATTAGTGCCTTCCAGAGACACCTCCAGAGAGCTTCTTTGTCCCTTATACCATGTGAGAACACAGCAAAAAGATGGCCGTCTGTGAAGCAGGAAGCAGGCCCTCACCAGACACTGAATTTTTTAACGTCTTGATTTTGGACTTCCAGCTTTCAGACTGTAAGAAATAAATTCCTGTTGTTTATTAGCCATCTAGTGAATGGTATATTGTTATAGCAGCCTGAATGGACTAAGACACTATACAAAAATGAGGGGTTTTTTTTGGGAGGGTGAGTGGTGAGTAGTTATTTTTTTCCTAAGGAAAAATTAATAAATCCAAGCTGCAGTTGTTTGAAAGTAATTAAAACAGACACTCCCCAAGAAAAATTAGAAAACTATACATTAAAAAACCCACTAAAAAATAGAGGCTCTAACAGCAGATATGGAAGACATTCAAAACAGCAGCATGTTATGTATAATCTTATTAAATTCCAACCAATTTAAAAATTGGATGAAATGGGCACTCATTTTGAATGTCCATGGGGTGAAAATAGCCCTAATTATGGAAAGGGCCATATGTTAAATACACTAATTATAACATATTTGGTAGAATAACTGGGAACAATGATACTTTTGATGACAACAGAAAGACATGGGCTAATGCTTAGGTTAAAAATCAAAGCATATAGATGTACATGCACCATGATTTTTCACTATGTTGGAACTTCTGTGGGCATTAGGAGGAAAGGTAAAAGCTAGCAGGAATCCTATCAAAATGATTTATGAGTACACACACTCATACCCCAAAAATATTCAAACAAGAACGGTTGCAGACCTTCCTCATTCTCCTTCTGGTCTTTGAAAAGGCATCTCTATTTCTCTTCTCTGGGTCTGTCAGATGATAGGTGGATTGTTGGCAGGGGAGTGGGAGGGGCATGGGGAGGCTCTCCAATGTGGAAAGAGACAGGGCAGAAGCCAAAGGGGGCTTATGTTAATTGTCAGAAGGTCATGGAGGGAAAATACCCAAGAACAGGAGTGACTTAAAGGAACCAGTGAGAATGAAGGAAGAGAACAGGGAACAGAATGTGGCAGGAGAAGCAGGTGCCAGGGTGTAAGCCAGACTAGGGAGAAGAATCTTTGATGAAGTAGACTTGGAGGAGAGCAAAGTTTAGAGGGGAAGTTTAAGATGTCTGGCCCTAGGATATCTGGCTGCGTAGTTTGTTATCTCTTCTCATGAAACACTTAAGATAGGCCTTTACTTTTCAAGATCTGGTAGTGTCACCTTTCTGTGTCTTTTGGACACCGCATGATATTGACATCGATCTTAAACGAATAGATACATTTGGTTACAGAAACATTTTTGAAAAGTCAATGCTAATTGCTTTGTCGTGTTATTGTGGTTGCTAAAATTGGTTTTCTTTGGTATGGCTAGGAAATCATCTACACCCTTGTCTAAATAAACTCTCTTGATCACTTTCCTCCACTTGTATTTTGTTTCCTGTATCTCTCTCTGTTCCCAAGATGGGTATCTATTACAGTCTCTTGGGACGAGCTGTATATGTAAAATGACCAACCATTCCAATTTTACTGGAACTGAGGGTTTTCCCAGTACGCAGGATTTTGAGTCCTAAAACCTGGAATGTCCTAGGCAAACCAGAATGAGTAGATCATTCTCCATATGTAATCCAGCACTGTTTACGTTATATGTAAGCTTTTGATAAAAATTAGTCTTTTTTTTTTTTTTAATTTTGAGGTATTTGGCCCAAGTAGAAAGATATACGAAAAAAAAAAAAAAAAAAAAGATTTCTTTTGCCTTTACCCCTGGCAGCCATGCAGCATGGGACAGGTCAAACTCCAATCTTTACACTGAGAATAATAGTATATATTTCAGAGATGTTGTCAACCTCAAATGAGATATGCATGTAAAACATGTAGAATATGTAAAAGATATAAAATGAATAAATCTACATTTTAGATTTTATTAAAAAAAAATTTTTTTTAACGTTTATTTATTTTTGAGACAGAGAGACAGCATGAACGGGGGAGGGGCAGAGAGAGAGGGAGACACAGAATCGGAAACAGGCTCCAGGCTCCGAGCCGTCAGCCCAGAGCCTGACGCGGGGCTCGAACTCACGGACCGCGAGATCGTGACCTGAGCCGAAGTCGGACGCTTAACCGACTGCGCCACCCAGGCGCCCCTAGATTTTATTTTATATAAAATTATATGTAGTTATTTTTCAGAGAACCTTTTAGTTATGTTAGGTTGAGAAATAATAGAAGTCCACAGATGAGTCCACTTCATACTGCGTATGTGGGGCAGGGAGAGATAGATATTGGTGGACTGAGGGAAGAGCTTTCTCAGTAGCGTCTGTTTCAACATATGATTTTTCCCTAGATTAAACTCACCAAGATAAGGATGTTTTGTTTTTGAGAGGCTCTATAGCCAAGGAAACAATCAGTACTCCGTGTTGACAAAAGATACAGGTAATCGTCTGCGTTAAAAATAAAGATTTATGGGGCGCCTGGGTGGCGCAGTCGGTTAAGCGTCCGACTTCAGCCAGGTCACGATCTCACGGTCCATGAGTTCGAGCCCCGCGTCAGGCTCTGGGCTGATGGCTCAGAGCCTGGAGCCTGTTTCTGATTCTGTGTCTCCCTCTCTCTCTGCCCCTCCCCCGTTCATGCTATGTCTCTCTCTGTCCCAAAAATAAATAAAAAACGTTGAAAAAAAAAAAATAAAGATTTATTCTGTATCCTTTCCTTCAACCTGGGGTAGGAGCGTTTTTCTATGGTGGGACCAAAATCAACCCAAATTAGAGTGAAATCATTAACATATCCATCCCTAGACAAAACTAGAACGCCCAAAGTCATCCTTGGGATAGAAAACCACCCCCTGCTGTACCATTTATTTGAACGCTGGGGGCACATGTCATACTTGATGCCTCTTTTTTTTTTTAATTTTTTTAAAATTTTATTTATTTTTGAGACAGAGAGAGACAGAGCATGAGCAGGGGAGAGTCAGAGAGAGAGGGAGACACAGAATCCAAAACAGGCTCCAGGCTCTGAGCTGTCAGCACAGAGCCCGACGCGGGGCTCGAACTCACGGACCGCGAGATCATGACCTGAGCCAAAGTCGGACGCCCAACCGACTGAGCCACCCAGGTGCCCCACTTGATGCCTCTTAAGAAGTGAGAGTACAGTTTGGTTTGGGAGCGAGACTAGCATTACTTAATGTCATCATTTGAAATCTGTGCAAATTTTCATAATCGTAAATCCAATCCATATTTGAAACCCAAACAAACCGGTTACTCCAAGCTTCTTGAGTTAGAAATGGGACAATATGTTTTGTGGGGTAAAAGAAAATAACACGTAAAAGCCACACTGGATCAAGTCTGATAGTTACATATTCAGCTTATTCGATTGGGAGCAGTTTTTCTCCAGATACGCACAGGGCTAATCAGTGCTTTCCAAACTTCTTTGGTGGTGGTGGTGTTTTCTATAGAACCCTTTGTTCAAAGAAGTTAGTTCACTGGAACTTAACAATGACAAGGCATGGCTCCTTTCGCAGAAACTCATGTGGGAGGCCTACCGAGCTCCCTCTTCTATAAGGCAGTCTCTGTGGAAACTTCCAGAAACCTGGGAAGCATAGCGTGAAAGTCACTGAGCTCCAGTACTCGCTGCATTCAGTTTTTTAAAATGTAACTTTCATATATTTAAAAAAATCATGCACATATTTTTAAAAGCCATGCAGAATGTAGAGCTTTAAAGAATGTCCTAACCCAACCCAACCCCTCCTCATCCTTAAATCCCAGAGGCAGCCGCTTTCAACTCTTAACTATTAATTATGACACTCACTCCATCTTCCTAAATGATACTCTTATATGCCTCTTCTTTTTTATTTTCCCAGTGTAGATATTATCTATTGGTCTCTTACTAAATCCTTATCTTTAGTTCTTATGGACACTATCTCCCGCAAGTGTGCTCTCAGTATCTCCTTCTCTCTCTCATCTACACGCAGACACACACACACACACACACACACACACACACACACACACACACACACTTTCCTTCCCTTAATCCTCCCAGTTTAGATACACAACAATTTTAGGTGAAGCACTAATCAGTGTTTATGTTATCTTGGCTATGCATATATTGTTCACATGTAAACCACACGGGATTTATGACTCTATTTCCTTTCTTTTACACAATTGTGTTTTTTTCCTCTGACACTAGTATTGTGTCACATTTTTGCTTGCTCAACTTCTATTTGCCCACCATTACATTTTTTCAGACTCATTAGAAATGTAGCGTTCCTCTTAAAATAGACAAGCATGTCAGCTAGTTTTTCAGCACGCCCCACCCCCGCAACCTCGAGGTCCTTGGGGTGTCAATGGTGTTACTGAGCTGTCATCCTGGGACTGTGCTTTGTGGCTTCCTGAGAAAGATACTTAGAACAAACCAACTTTTGGAGAACTTGAACCCTTGAAAATATAGTTGTCCTTGTCTTGGACTTGCTAACTTGACTAGATAATTCATTGTTTAGAAATTCTTATCCCTCAGAAATTTCAAGTAATTTCTTCTCTGTCTTTAGTTTCTAGTGTTGTTTTTGAGGGGTCATTCTGTTCCTGCCCCACTTACTATTTCTTCTTTATCCTCAGTGTTAGAATATCTCATGACAGTACACTCTGGTGTGGATCCCCCTTTTCTCCCTACAGATTGTTTGCAACTCAAGGGACTTTTGCTCATATATTCCAATTCTGGGCAAATTTATTATATTTTTTAAACAATTTCTGAGTTCTATTTCCTCTGTTATTTTATTTATTACTATTAATTGTTGTTGTTGTTGTTGTTATTATTATTATTATTATTATTATTATTATTATTTTTAAAGTAGGCTTCATGCCTAATGCAGAGCCCAATGTAGGGCTTGAACTCACAACCCTGAGATCAAGACCTGAGCTGAGATCAAGAGTCAGACGCTTAACCAACTGAGCCACGGGGTGCCCCGCTCTATTATTTTACTCTGAAAGTAAACTCCTTTTAATGGGATGTCGGACCCCTTAAGTGAAGTCTCCACTTTTTTATCTTTTCTCTTCCAATCATCTTTCTGTCACTTCCTCTCTGGAGTAATTCCTCACCTCTCTTCTGTTGGAAGAGTTTAATTCTTAGTTTAATTTCTAAGATTTCTATTTTCCCTAATCGTTCCTTTTTAAAAGTACTATGTTTTGTTTCACGGAAATAATTTCTTTTCTAATCTCTATGAGAAGATAACATTTTTTAAAGTTTTCATCTCTTCCCTTCAGTCATTGTTTCCTTCAATTTCTTGTTTGTTTGCTTTGGTCTCTTTTACAGAGACTTTCTTCCATATCTGGTATTCCTTACTTATCTGCTTTCGCAGTATATCATGGTTGTTAGGGTGTTACTGTAAGGTGATTAGAACTGAACCTTCACTGAAATACCCTCAAGGGTAACTAGGTTTCTCCCCACCAGGGTAGTCAGATCTTCCAGAGAAGCCCACCTCCAATGTGCTATCTAGGCGGGATAAGCTCTGTTGCCAGTGTCCTGGAGCAAAGCTAGGTAAGAAGGTTTGAAAGAGAGGTGAGTTTATTACTATTGACCATGCAGATTTCCACTTAATCCAACAGATTTGAGTATTACACCTGATGCCCACCTGCCACTGTTTCCAAGCCTGCTGGGTTTATAGCCTCTCTGGTTAAGTCACTCCAGAGAATAACGCAAGCGACCTCCTGTCTCCTGCAGGGTGAGGGGCAGGCAGTTGCCAAGCTGCACAGGTTGCAGACAGGATTTGGGAGTCCAACTGTTAAGAATCTCAACCACTTCCTGTTTTCAGCTCCACATCTCACCCCTAGCTTCAGCGATCCCCTTTGCCTTCACTCCTCATGCTTTTCCGGGCTTCTCTAGGGACTCTCCATTTGCATCCTGTTGGCATCTCTACCTGGGTTTCCACGTCTCTGCTCGGCTAAATCAAGCACCACTTAATCAATTCCCTTTCCATTTTCCAAAAAAATAGGTCAGCAGCTCTCTGCTGTTCTATGCTCTCCCATTTTCTTGATTCCAGTTAGTGTTTTGTGTTTACTGCCAGTATCGGGTAGCTTTGGGAGGGAGAGGGTGAAATTAAGTATGTGTTCCACCCAGCATTTCAACAGTAATTATGTCTTTATGGCTTTAAAAAGGGATCAAATTCTCCAACCTCTCCAAAATGATCGTAACAAATTTTCATTTGTGTGTGTATGGGGGGGGAGGGGGGGGCAACATTGCTAAATGAAAGAACACATTGCTGAAATGAAAGCTAAATTCCAGCAAAGTATACAAGTATCTAGATCAGATCCACTGAAGTGTAACATCTAATTGAAATAAAGTTATCTCTTTCATAGGGTCTAAACTAGGGTATAGTCCATTACATTAATACTTTCATTATATATCTGTGAAATTAAATACAGGAACATACCTAATTATAAACAATTCCTCCGTATGCAAAATCTATGTATCCTAAAAAGTGAAAATGCATTTCTTTTGTAACTGAAGTTCTGCCTAAACTATCCATTAAACCATAACTCAGCCAAGACAAGAAAATTGTCTTAAAATGATCTCAGCAGTCATTTTGTGTTTGCTTTTGGTTGGAAGGCAATGTAAAATCTAACAGTGATGTCATTTCCCTGTCAAGATGTCACAGTTATTCTTATATGGGCCTAATTTGGGTATTTTGTTATTTGAGGCCAGCTTTGTCTGGAGTCATTTTATGTATTTGTTCTGCTAATACTATGTCCACTAGAGACACCGGCTTTCTAGAAGACATATTTTACCCTATTGCTTCCAGAGTATCCCATCAATATTGAAGCTACCTTCTATTCTTGGAGAGGAGATGCATATGTTCTATTATTTCTACAGCTAAAAGAGTTGGCTCTGGGAAAAGAGTCAAAGGTCGTCCTTAGCATCCTTTAATTTCCTTCCACATTTGCCCTCTCTCTATGAAGTTTTCCCACCTATGTCCAAAACACTGTGTTATCATCAGTACTGCCTTTAGATTTAGCCAAGAGATGGGGGAAGGCCCTGCCCTGGGCCTCACACGTCAGAGCTCCTTGCTGCTCAGGTCCTCCTCTGTCTGTGTCTTTCCCCACAGATCTATGAGTTAGAAGCAGAATGAGTGATCCCCTTCTACAGCATGGTTTGGGCCCTGGAGTTCTCTGCCACAAGGCCCTGAGACTGCTTCCATGTCTGCATTCCCAAGGTGGAACGGTCTGTGGTATGCACACCTCGAAGACTAGGAGTGGATGAAGGATAATATTTTGTGTAGGGAGGCGGATGCAGTGAGTCTGAAATAACCCACTATAGAGCTGAAGACCCACAGAAACCTGGATAGATTGATATCAAAAATGGGATTAACCATTCCTTGGAGAGAGAAGAATTCTATAGCTTTTATCACTCCCAGGGCCACAGTGAGAAAAGGAGCCCCCTCAGCACATGGGGGAAGCTGGGGATAGTGTGAACAACCATCTCAACTGTTAACAAACGTTTAACCACTGCAAGTGGGCCAGTATCATAGATTTGAATTTGGAGGCAACCCAACCGTAGACAGAATCTGTACTTGCCTGCCAACTCTTTCCTGCGGGCTTTCACTGACTGTTTGGGGGTAGCTGAGACAGGCCAGGACAGGGCGGGAGAGCTGAAAACGATCTCCTGAAGGTGCAAAAGATCTTCATTCCATTCACTGCAGCAGCTCTGCAATGGCTGGAGGTCAGGGCAACATGGTGGAGAGAGATGTTTTTAGGCCTGGACATCTGGGGACTGGAGTGTGAAAGAGGGAGAGAGATTTCCTGTGGTTCATATATGTTGGCTGTTAGGCTAGGCATGAAGACATCTCTATGGCATTGCCAAGTTCAGTCTAGCTCTAAGGAAAGTCCTATTTCCTCCCTCAATACGTCTAAAGTCAATGGTGAGTGGCACCTGGGTGGCTCAGTTTGTTGAGTGCCCAACTCTTGATTTCGGCTCAAGACATGATCCTAGGGTCATGGGATCAAGCCCTGCATTGGGCTCCATGCTGAGTGTGGAGCCTGCTTAAGATTCTGTCTCTTTCTCCTCTGCCCTTCTCCCTGGCTCCCGCTCTCTCACTCTAAAAAATAAAAAATAAATAAATAAATAAATAAATAAAGTCATTGGTGAGCTGAATTTAACTAGAGCAGTAGCAAAGCTGGGTTCAGATCTAGAACATATTAGATTATTTCAATCCCCTTTTCCACCTCCTTTTCCACACATTAACAGTCTGACTGAGGAAGAAGTGGGCCCTTTTCTCAGAATGTTTATTGTTTACTGCTATGTAAACCATGAAGGCTGATACACAATAAAAAATTATAGAACATGTGAAGAGGCAGAAAATGTGCCCCCCCCAGAAAAAATAAAAAAGCAGGGGCACCTGGGTGGCTTGGTTGGTTAAGCGTCCGACTTCGGCTCAGGTCATGATCTCATGGTCTGTGAGTTCGAGCCCCGCATCAGGCTCTGTGCTGACAGCTCACAGCCTGGAGCCTGTTTCGGATTCTGTGTCTCCCTCTCTCTCTGCCCCTCCCCTGTTCATGCTCTGTCTCTCTCTGTCTCAAAAATAAATAAACGTTAAAAAAAATTAAAAAAACAAAAGCAAACAACAGAAGCAGACCTACAGATGGCACAGATGTTGAGCTTAGCAGACAAAGATTAAAAAGAAAGCTATGCTAAATATGTTGAAAATATGTCATGGAAAAAGCAGGGAGCATGTAACAGTTGGGGAATTTCAGTAGAGATATAGGTGCAATCAGAAAGAACCCAATAAAAATGACAAAAATGAAAATTATGGTACCACAAATACAGGATTCATCCAGTGGGCTGAACAGTAGACTGAACCAAGCAGAAGAAAGTATCAGTAAAATTTAAGACAGGTCAATAAAATCATCCAAATTGAAGCCCAAGAGAAAAAAAAGAGTGAAGAAAATAGAACAGATAATCTGTGATTGTAACACAATATCAATGGTCTAACATGTGTAATTGGAGCCCCAGAAGGCTATGAAAGAGAGAACGGGGCAGAAGAAATATTTGAAGAGGTGAGTATTTTCCAGAATCGAAGGATTTCAATCCATGTGTGAGAAAAGCTAACTGAAACTCAAATAGGAAAAATGTAACAACAAAGAAAGAAACAAACAAAACGACCAATCATAACAACAATATAGTGAGGCATTTTATAACTAAACTGCTTAAAAACAAAGATAAAGAGTAAAACTTGAAAGCAGCCAAAGAAAAAAGACATATACAGCGAATAACTGTATTTTGATAGAATAGTTTTGAGAATGTCTGACTTTTCATCTAAAACACTGGATTGCCATAAGACAATGTAGTTATCTTCAAAGTGCTGAAGGAAAGTGCCTGTTAGCATGGCCTTCACTATTCAGTAAAAATATCTTTCAATGTGAGAGTGAAATAAGACAGGCAAAAGTTGAGAGAATTCATTTGCAGCAGATATGCACTAAAAGAGATGAGAAAGGAGCTTTTTCAAGGTGAAGGGAAATTATTCCTGATGGAAGCCTGGATCCACACACAGGAATGAAAAGCAGTAGAATGGATAAATGGATAAACATTTGGATAAGTATTAAAGACTTTTTAAATACTTTATCTATCTATCTACATACATACAAAAGTTAATGACTATTTTTTTTTAATTTTCTTTTCTTAATGTTTTTATTTATTTTTGAGACAGAGAGAGACAGAGCATGAGCAGGGAAGGGGCAGAGAGAGAGGGAGACACAGAATCAGAAGCAGGCTCCAGGCTCTGAGCCATCAGCACAGAGCCCGATGCGGGGCTCGAACTCACAGACTGTGAGATCATGACCTGAGTCGAAGTTGGACACTCAACTGACTGAGCCACCCAGGCGCCCCAGTTAATGACTATTTAAAGCAAAAATAATGCAGTAAAACCTTGGTTTGGAAGCATAATTCATTCCAGAAACATGCTTGTAATCCAAAGTATTTGTGTATCAAAGCGAATTTCAAGAACCATTGGCTCACTTGTGATCATGTGACATTCGGCATCATATACTACTCTTACTGCAAGACACCACTTGTTTATCAAGTTAAAATTTATTAGAAATGTTTGCTCGTCTTGTGGAACACTTGCAGAACAAGTTACTCACAATCCAAGGTTTTACTGTAATTTATTTACCTATGAGTACTTATTCATTTGCCTGTGAGCGAATAAAATACAAGACAAAAAGGAAACAAAGAAGAGCAAGTGAATAAATGGAATTACAACTTTCTAAGTTTCTTAGGATTGTTCTTTTGGTAATGTTTTTTTTGAAGGAGACAATGATAAGTTAAAGGTGCATATTGTGTGATCTCAAGATACAATCACTGGGGCGAAAAATCATTCCACTAAGGTACTTACTGTGAAAACAAGCAATAGAGGGGATAAAAGGGAATACTAAGATATTTAATTAACTCAGAAGGCAAAAAATAAGGAACACAAGAACAAGAAACAGATGAACCAAACTGAAAACAAATAACACGATGGTAGACTTAACCTAACATTACGTTAAATGTAATATAATAACTACTTGATTATCAAACTTAATAAAAAAGCACTACCAAACTACATGTTTTCTAAAAGACATATGCTTTAAATATTAAAAAAAAAACAGATTTATTGAAAGTAAGTGTACAAAAAGATAAACCATAATAATGGTTTAGGCATTATTATTTCCACTAACAGATTAAGAAACTAAGTGTCAGATTAAATTACTCAGATTATTGGGGTTAATAAATAAGGGTCCATAAATCTGATCTTAATATCTGCCTGATTGTGAAGCCCTAAATTTTTCCCTTGTACTGAGAAATTAAGAGGTTTCCTTTCCAACACAGATTAACCACCTAGAAGTATTTCCTTGGATCTTGAAGACTTGGGCCTGCTGCATTGCAAGGCAAATACTATAGGTATGGAAGTTAGGTGGCAGTGAGGAGGAATCTCCTTTTCCTTGTCACCTAATAATGGGCGAGCCTGTACCAGGTTAGACCCTGAAAACATCTGGAAGAAGGAAAGGGAACCTGATCGGAGGGAGAGCTGGGGTGACAGAATCTAGTTATTTCATAATCTCACTTGAGGCTGTAAGACCATGGGGTGCCAGGGCACACTCTAGACCCACATTCCACCCCTGCCAAGTCTGGCACTGAGTTAACTTAATCTCTCTACACCCGGTTTTCAGCTGCAAAAAGACGATAATAATATTTCCCTCATAAAATAGCTCTTGTGAGCACTGAATGAGTTATATGTAAAACACTTGGAAAAGTGGCCTAGCACATAGCAAATTCAATTAGAGCTCCTTTAATAATAATAATCATCATCATCATCATCATCACCATCCTTGACAGTAAATATGTGAATGAGAATATGTTCATTTTATACTCATCTTTTACAACAGTGGAAGGTCTGGGGGAAGGTAAGAAAAACAGTAGATTTGAATCAGCTAGAGAGTTTTTATAGTAACAAGGTCCAGGCCAAAGTGGACCAGTTGGATCAGTCTAATCAATCTCTGGGGTGGGTTCTGATCATCTATTTGCTTAAAAAGTCCTCCTAGATTTTCATGTGCAGCCAGGGTGGAAAACCCCTGCTCTATATTATCTATTTTTGGTTTTTCTCCTCTAATCTTTCTTATTGGGATTGATATTAAATTTATCAGGTTAGTCTTTTATATGCATACCTGACTGAATTTTCACATGTCTTCAGGAGTTTGCACAAATGTACTTTATTTCACATGAAGTGAGCGATCATGGACATTAGCTGCAAGCTTTTATAATAAAAAGAAAAATGAGTTGGGTGTATCCAAAACTAATAGAAGAAAATCTGATATTAAACTCAACAATTGCTTCGTGACATCTACCATGGCCTGATTCATTTGTGGGGTGTGTGTGTGTGTGTGTGTGTGTGTGTGTGTGTGTCCCAGCATTACCTAACTATTTTTGGAATGAGGTAGGATGTATAAAGCATCAGCTGTGTTATAAAACCCACAAAGGCAGAGCGGCACTGAGCAGGAACCTTTGTGGAAAGTCAGAGCCTCGGCATGGTGCAATCCTTTTATTAATTCAAAGTAACAATGGGATAAAACTCTTGCTAACATCAAAGTGGACACCTATTAAGGGCATCTCGAATTACCTGGCAAATGTGTAACCATTCAGGCTCCCTTATCTGAATTGGGGGCAGACCATTTATAAACTGATTGAGTCAAGTCTCTTTCTGGATGAAAGCACTTTTGAGCCCACAGTGTGAAGGTTGGCAAAACAAAGGAGAATCTATGGTGTTTGTGGTAGTGGTTTTCAACCGTGGCGGTACTTTAGAAACATAGTGGGATTTCATATAAAACACAGGTGCTGGGGCCTCTTACCTAGAGATCCTCGTATAACAGATCTTAAGTGGGGCATAAATTTGGGTGCTTCTACTGTGCAGTTAGGGTTGAGAACCACTGGTGTGGTGGAAAGAACATAAACTTTGCAGACAGTCACAGGCTTGAAATGTTGCTGTTCTGTTCACTTGATATGGCGTATTGGGGAACTCAGTTAAACTATATAAACCTCAATTTCCTCATCTGGAAAAAGAACATAACATGGTATCCTTGCGGGGCTGTTATGAAGACAAGGGGCAATCCACGTAAAGTACTTAGCATGGTGCCTGGTACTTGGTAAATACTCGGAGAGTGGTTTTTTAAAAAAGTTTTTATTTATTTATTTTGAGAGAGATAGGGAGGGGCAGAGAGAGAGGGAGAGAGAGAGAAGCCCAGCAGCCTCTGCACTGAGAGCACAGAACCCGATGCGGGGCTCAATCCCACAAACTGTGAGATTACGACCTGAGCCCAAATCGAGTCAGACGCTTATCCAACTGAGCTACCAGCGCCTCTCAGAGAGGGTTCTGAAACATACCATACCTTTCTCTTTAGTACTCCTCTCTTGTCTATAGGTGTCCTTTACTCTTCCTCTGGAGCCTGCTCAAAGCCTCTTTCCTGGTGTCCCCATATGGCCTTGCCCTCCACAGAGATGCTCGCTATTCTTAACCTTCCTGAACGTCCTCCCTACTTTAACTGTATCTGGTACAGGGATTCCCAACCACTAGGATCACCTACAGGACTTTAAAAATTGCTGACGTCTGATTCCTGCCACCAGCATTTTTTGACCTGTAACCACAGTTGCTAGTATAATTTCTCCACATGTACAGCAATGCAAATCTGTGTAAATTCTTTGAAAAACTTTTTTTCAATATTGGAATAAAATCAAAGTAATCAGGGATAAGGAAACATACACAATAAGCACTTGGTAAGTAACTTATCCATTTATTCCTTCCAGGAAACCATTTATTGGGCTCTTAACTTGTGCTAGGTGTTGTTATAAAAAAGTATTTTAAGACTGTCTCTGTTTTCTTTTTTTTTTTAATTTTTTTTTTAACATTTATTTATTTTTGAGACAGAGAGAGACAGAGCATGAACAGGGGAGGGTCAGAGAGAGGGAGACACAGAATCTGAAACAGGCTCCAGGCTCTGAGCTGTCAGCACAGAGCCCGACGCGGGGCTCGAACTCACAGCCCTCACAGACCGTGAGATCATGACCTGAGCTGAAGTCGGCCGCCTAACCGACTGAGCCACCCAGGCGCCCCAAGACTGTCTCTGTTTTCAATAAGTATGCAATGTAGTAAAACTGAAAGACATTCGTCGACTTTTTATCGAGTGCTTAGGATATAGCTAGTGATATCTGAGGTGCTGAAGATACAGAAGTGAAAAAGAAATCTATATCCTCAGGGACTAGATTCTAGTGGGGGAAATCAAACAGGTGTGGTCTGGGAATTTAGTTTGGGGTTGCAAACACCTGAGGATGCACATGGGGAAGGCTTTCTGAGGAGATGGGAGAACTGATTCTTGAAGAACATGGAGTTAGGCAGGCAGCAAAGGTAACATATGTGTGATGGTTAATTTTATTTGTCAACTTGACTGGGCCATGGGTGTGCAGATATTTAGCCAAATTTCATTTTAGATGTTTCTATGAGCGTGCTTTTTGTGAACAAGACTTACATTTAAATTGGTGGACTTTGAATACAGCAGATTGTCCTCGAGAATGTGGGTGAGCCTCAGTCAATCAGTTGAAGGCCTTTATGGAATAAAGACTGACTTTCTATGAACAGTAGGTAACCTTTGGACTTGAACTTTAATATCAGTTCTTCCTGAGTCTCCAGCCTGCAAGCCTACCCTGGATTTGCCAGCATCTAACCCTGTGAGCTGATTCCTTAAAAAAAATTCTATATATACATATACACGTGCTATATTGGTTCTGTGTCTCTGCAGAACCCTGACAAGTAAGGCATGCACTTGAGACAGATGAAACTTTGCCTCTTCTGCTCAAGACTGAAGTCCCACCCTTGACTTCTCACTGTTTCATTAAAAAATAGATGCGGTCCAACATGATTTAACTTCTCTTTCCAGTTGCCTAAAAGATTCCCCTTTTCTTTATTGGGTCACTCGTTTTCGTTTTCAAAGGACAAGTATTCCATTTCCTTCCTACGGCTAATCTTTCACTTGTGCTCCAGCTCCTTCACGAGCATTCTATGGGAGTGTAGTCCAATAATCATCTCCTCTCTCACAGATGCAGCTTCTTCTCTGCTTTCTCTTGAGTTGTTCTCACACCTTCACAAACTAACACATGTCTACACACATGAAGGTGTGTGTGTGAACGTTCACGTAGTGGCATAACCTCCCAGCAGGCTAGATCCGATGAGGTTAAGAGCCTGTCAAGCTATTTCCCAAGAAGGCAGTGCATCGTACGTTGCTTTTCATGGCTGGAATTAATATTCAGGGTCAAAGTTTTGTAGTGGAAGGGACGTGGACTCAGAGTAGTAACAGGAGTTTTCTCAGGCCTGTCAGGAGGCTTGATTGACAGTTACGGACATCTTTGAGTAATGAATCAGCATTTGATAAATGATAAAGGATTGTTTTGGAGATAAACTCTGAAAAGGAATAATAAATGGAACCCTTTATGATTATGCATGGAGCAATGTAAGGTTACAGAAAGAAGCAGGGAAAATGAAAGGACAAAAGAGAAGAGGAAAGATCTGGAGACAAAGGGAAGACAAGTGGCACGTAGGAAGCTTGGGGGGGTGGGTGGAGGGGGAGTGAAATGAGCCTTGAACAGAAGCACTAAAAGGTTATTTAACCTAAAACCCGGAATGTCCTTTTCTTCATAAAACAACATCACTTACAACCAAATTCCAAAGGAATTCTCTTGTCTTTCTCCAATTTGTAATGACAGATTGCCTCGACAAATTGTAGCATTGTGTGTGTGCGCGTGCGTGCGTGCGCGTGTGCGTGCACGCACACGCGCACACACACCACAGCGTAGAGTATGGCTTGAGGCTACACTGTGCTGAATTATTGGCAGTAAAAATCTTTGACTTCTGGTAAACTATGAAATCCCATATTTCATTTTTCTTGGCCTTATTTTTGTAAAATTACCCTTCATTTAGCGTGAACAACAAAGAGAGACTCATGGTGAAGGCACCTCACTTTGCAATCTATTACACAGAATATTCCTATTTCTATAGAAACAATAGTTTTTACTTTCCTAACATTTCAAAGAGCATTTTCTTCAGAAAGCAGCATTCATGTAAAGAAAACTGCATAACTGTAACATGCAGGAAAATAACATATAATTGTATCTTCTCAAAAAATAAACCTGCAGAATAAAGAACTTGATAGTGACATTGTAAGTAGGGCAAGGATAAAAGCTTTATAGAGATCAGAATTCTCTCTTGGGTGAAAAGCTTATTAAATTCTAATTAGACACATGTATGTAGTTTGTGAATATAAATTCTAAAGGAGTAGAAAATATATTGCTGGATATTTCTATGCTATGCTGAAGAATCCTTAGAATCATATCTTAATTGAATTTTGTATTGAAATAGCAGATAGGAATAATAAAGGCTAAGATGAAGGCTATGTTTATCTACTGACCCGTTGATATAAATCCAAAATTTAAGGTTTTAATATCTATCAGTTATTATAGAATGGTGTAATAAAATAGCATAAGCAGACTTTGCACATGTTCCAGCTTAATAATTTCTCATTGACCTATATACTTTGTAATTCTGTATTACAAAGCCTCACATGAAACCTTTATAAAACAAAATTTTAAATAATTCCCTTAAGAATCACATCCAAATTCTTACATATTCAATCTGAAAATACGTAACAGTTAAAGAGTTCATTTTAAGTTAAGTTCTTTTGTTTTGCCTGATTTTATTCATTCAAAAAATTTTTTTAATGTTTATTTATTTTTTGAGAAAGAGGGAGGCAGAGTGCTAGCAGGGGAAGGTCAGAGAGAGAAGGAGACACAGAATCTGAAGCAGGCTCCAGGCTCTGAGCTGTCAGCACAGAGCCCGATGTGGGGCTCAAACCCACGAACCATGAGATCATAACCTGAGCCAAAGTCAGAGACTGAGCCACCCAGGTGCCCCATATTTTGCCTGATTTTAAAGCTCTGTTTGTGAAGCTAGGGAATGGCAAGTCCATTTTTAGTTTTTGAAGTGAACACACCTGCCATAATCTCAGTTCATAAAGCAGAGAAAATGATTCAAGGCCTTCTAATGACAGTTACCATCTAAAATAACAACATCCAAAAGTCCAAACCTACTCTCCTTCCAAAAAATTGTTTTTAATTAGTTAACACAAATGAACTAGAATATAGTTTCTATCGTTATTACTTCAAGAGGGTTGTGGGGATACTAAGTTACACAGAGAAACCACAGTGTTCAACTATTCCTTAATTTCAATGGAATAATTTTAATTTTCAATGGAATTGAAAAGGCCAAATTTGTGGAATATTGACAATATGCCATGGAAGGGCTTGCTCAGTCTCCTTCCAATAGATGAGATGATAGCCATCAAGATATTTCAGTTACTAACTTAAAAAAAAACCTAAACTGGGGCACCTGGGTGGCTCAGTCGGTTGAGTGTCCGACTTCGGCTCAGGTCATGATCTCGCGGTCTGTGAGTTCGAGCCCCGCATCGGGCTCTGTGCTGGCAGCTCAGAGCCTGGAGCCTGCTTTCGATTCTGTGTCTCCCTCTCTCTCTGCCCCTCCCCTGCTCATGCTCTGTCTCTCTCTCTGTCAAAAATAAATAAACATTAAAAAAAAATTAAAAAAAAAAAAAAACCTAAACTAAATTCATTTAATAGCAGATGTCGTTGTAAAGGAAAAAGCTGATGATGGTAAGGTGTTTTTAAATCTCTAGCATATAAAACTGCAGGGTCCTTTTATTGTAAATATATTTCACACTACTCATCAGGAAGGTCTCTAAGCGATGTTCTGTATGCCTGACTGATGTTTTATAGTGGATTCAGTGGGATGCCTGAAGAACATTCTTTTACATGGAAGATCAGAGTCAGAATCGCAGTTTGGAATCTGCATTCTCCCACTGTGAATGTGATAAGATGTCCAGCGACGAGCAGAGAGGTTACGAATGGAAGACACCAGCACAGCGGCTCTAATGATCCATAACAACTTGCATGGTCTGTCTCTGGGATCAAAGGAGAGAGGTCACAGACATGTGTCCTCTCATAGAAGTTTTTCACAATGCTTTCTCTGAAATATGTACATAGTGAGTTGTGGAGGGAAGCCTATCTATTGGTTTAGTTTCATTGTCCATTAGGAAATTAAAAACAAAATGTCTGTCAAAGCTTCTACTATTTTTAATCCACTGAAAACTGGCTTCCTAACTTCTGAAATTGCTTAACTCAAAGTTCCCAAATCCAGGCTTTATACTACTTAATCAGCTTAATGTCATCTGACACCCGTTTCTTTCCTTCTCCTCCATTTCCTCCTCCTCCTCCTCCTCCTCCTCCTCCTCCTCCTTCAAGATTCCTTCCTTTCTTGTCTCCTATGCCACCCCTCTATCCTGGCTTCCTTCTTGTTTTTCCAGCAATTCCTTCTCAGTCTTTTCCAAACCCAGTTCCTCAACGATGGACTATCTCTTACGCCTTGCTTTATTCTTCTCTGTTCTCGCACAGCTTCTCTTGGTAATCTTATCCATTCCTTTGTCCAACCCAGACCTTTCTTCTGATCTCCAGAAGTGTATGTCCACTTGCCAATGAACAGTTTCTTGAGAGTATTTCGCTAATAATCTCACAGTCATGGAGTTCTTGCTACGTGCTAGGCATTGTGCTAACTTAAAGGAGAAAAGACATACCTCCACGCCTAAAAGAGAACTCACCTGTCTCTCCTCTCTCCTCTCTCCTCAAACCTGCTCTGCTAGGGAGGTGTCACGTCCTCTGGGTAGCTGCAGTGAGTTGAATGGTGCCCCCCTCCCTGCCCCCCCAGCAAAGATATGTCTACTTAGAACCTGTGAATGTAATGTTATTTGGAAATAGGGTATTTGTAGATGTAATTCAGTTAAGGATTTTGAGACGAGATCATCCTGGATTAGGATGGGTCTGAAATCCAGTGATACGTGTCCTTATAAGAGACAAGAGAAGAGGGGACAGACACATGAGAAGATGGAGGCAGACTTCAGTGACACAGCCATGAGCCAAGGAATGCCTGGAGCCACCAGAAGCTGGAAAAGCAAGGAAAGATCCACTCCTATAGCCTTCTGAGGGAGTATGGCCCTGAAGGAGGCCTTGATTTTGGACTTCTAGCCTCCAGAACTATGAGAGAATACATTTCTCTTGTTTTAAGCCACCAAGTTTGTGGTAATTTGTAACAACAGCCCTAGGAAACTGATATAGTACCTTTCTTAATTCCCCCCAGCCCAAGTGACCCAATGTGGTATATTTAGGCTGATTTATAATTGCGTGGTTATTGTCCCTCTTCCCTGTTAGATTACTACTCCTTGAAAGGAGGGCTGAATTTCTTCTCTATCCCTCTATCTTAACACATAGTAGATATGTTGCAAGAATGAAGCAAAGGATTTTTTGTTTGACTAGTTACTATAGAAATAGGATCAATCTACACGTGATAAGATAGATCTTGGGGTGCCTGGGTGGCTCAGTCGGTTAAGCAGCCGACTCCTGATTTCGCCTCAGGTCATGATTTCACAGTTCATGAGTTCAAGCCCCGCATCAGGCTCTGTGCTGACAGTGTGGAGCCTGCTTGGGATTTGCTCTCTCTCCTTCTCTCTGCCCCTCCCCTGCTCTTTCTCTCTCTCTCTCTTTCTCTCAAAATAGATAAATGAAACTTAAAAAAGAAAAAAGATAGATCTTTTTCTCTAAGTGGTCTTGCTGAATACCTTCAGATCTGTGTAACATTTATTATGCTATTCCTTTACACAACAATATTTATCACCTACACTAATTTTTATTTTTTTATTTTTTTAAGTTTATTTTGAGAGAGAGAGAGATTGAGAGAGAGAAAGAATCTCAAGCAGGCTCCATAGTGCCAGTGCAGAGCCCGATGGAGGGCTCGAACTCACAAACCATGAGATCATTACCTGAGCCCAAACCAAGAGTTGAACTCTTAACCAACTAAGCCACCCAGGCGCCCCTCACCTACACTGATTTTTAAAAGTAAATTCCAGGCTCCTTAGCGTGGAATTCAAACCGCAGTACCACCGTTGTGTTAAAACGTGGAATTAATCTTATTGTGAGGAGAGTAACTGTCTCATAAATATCTCTGAGATCTCTATGCTGGCTCAAAAACTGTAATTAAGAATACTAGAAAACCATGTTGATAAATGGACTAAGAATATTAAAAGTTTTCGGGGAAACTTGAAGATTAACAGGTTCAGAAATGAAAGCTGTAGAAATAAAACATGGAAGAAAGCCCAGGAAAAATCGTGCTCTGAAGCATTTTGTGGTTTTAAAAATATTACATGTAAAGTTGTTTTTTTTTTAAGATAGATCTTTTAAGTCATTTAAGTTACTACATCAAAGTTGTTAAAAAATATTTTTTAATGTTTATTTATTTTTGAGAGACAGAGAGGCCGAGTGGGGGAGGGGCAGAGAGAGAAGGAGACAGAATCCGAAGCAGGCTCCAGGCTCTGAGCCGGCAGCACAGAGCCCTGTGTGGGGCTGGAACTCAGGAACTGTGAGATCATGGCCCGGGCCCAAGTCGGACATTTAACCAACTGCTCCACCCAGGTGCCCCTTGTCTTGTTGTTAAATATTCCTTTTAACTTTTATGACTTTTTAAAATATATATTTGCACATTAAAATATAGATGCTCTGCTAAGTCATTTGGGTGAAAAAAACACAGCAGAGGAGCTCATACACAGCTCTTCACATCAGGTACAGTGAATGCAAATCCATTTCCTTAAGGCAGGCTTCCCTAAATACATCATTCATAATTATGTGTGTTTTGTTTTTAAGACACAAAAGAGCTCTGCGTGGTAAATCTCTATTCTTTATCTCAGATCTACAGCGGGCAGTCACCACACGCATGCACACTGCACTCGCACGCGACTCTGATTAACCCTGCTTGCCGAGGGTCAGTGCATTTATGACACAGCTAAACAGCAACAGAAGGAGGCTCAGATACACTTAATGGTATTAGTTATTTGCATATAAAATGGTCCAATTAAAAGGCTTGGTATGTATCTGAACAAATGAGTATAAAGCAGCTTAAAAAGCATAATCCATGTCAATCGAAAATTTTCCTGAAAGACAGATGGATGAGAGATAATAAGCATAATTTCTAACTAAAAATACACAAAATGAAAGGGTTTTACATTTAATATTCTTCTGGGGGAATTTTTTTTTTCTCCAATGGTAAATAAGAACATGACTTTCACAGCTAAAACTAGACTCTTCAAAGATCCTTTGAAAGGGTGGGGAGATGGGTAGAGGAGGAGGGGTAAGAGGGACAGGACAGCCTTCTTTACAGAGCATATTTGTGAGAAGATCGTTATGGACCAAAAACAAGTCAAAGGATACGCACAAAATATAAACTCCATGCAGTCCACTGCATTAGTCCCTGCACGGCTGCCATGACAACTTGGCAAAAGCTGGTTGGCTTGGAACAGACATTTATTCTACCATAGCTCAGGAGGCCTAAAGTCCTAAATCAAGGTCAGCAGAGTTGGCTCCTACTGGTGGCTCTGGGGGCGAGTCCACCCATGTCTCTCTCCTAGCAAAGGTATCGCCACCAATCCTTGCTGTTCGTTGGTTTGCGGCAGCAAAACTCCAATCTCTGTCTCCATCTTTGCAGTCTTCTTCCCTGGTGTCTCTCTACCCGCCCTTATTATTGTGATACCAGGAAGTGCCGGAGGGCCCACGGTAATTCACAGTGACCTCATCTTAATTATTACATCTGCAAAGACCCTATTTCTAAATAAGGTCACATTCTGAGCTCCAGGGGCGTGTGAATTTGGGGGGTACTGTTCAATCCAGTGTAACCCCTCAGTCTTTGGAGGTTTCATACTTTATGTTGTAATTCATGAGGTAAATGCCCCATGGTCACAACTGTTTGATGATACAGTTTCTTACTGTGCGATATGTCCAAGGCCACGGTACCTCACTATTATCAATTTTCCCAGCATTTAACCAATAAATCTGGGGGAGATCTTCAAAGATACTGTAGAATTATCTGTGTACTCTCACATGCATGATTGTCATGGTAACTCTTCTCTCAATCGGTGGTTCTGAATGTTAACTGTGCCTCACTATCACCCGGAGGCTTGTTAAAATACAGATTTGCTGGACCCCACCCTCCAAGTTAGACATTTGTATTTTTAACAAGTCCCTGGTGATACTGATCCTGACGCACAGGGACCACACTTTGAGATTCACTGCCCTAACTGATCATCAGGTAAGAGTCCCTATTACTCTCAGGAAGGAAGTCTTTTCCTTTATTATTCAGCTCCCTCCTATTATTTATTATTACTAAAAGTGAATCGAAATAGGGTACAATAGTGAAAAAAAGACAAGGAGGAAGATGCTGGCATAATGTGTCTATTATTAACTTCTGACTGATGACAAAGTTTAAGAATAGAATGAGGTGGAATGATTACACCAACCTTTGGCTAGTTTGGGGTTCCTGAAGAATTACAAGGTGTTTTTTTTTTCTTCATATTTTCTGAATGTAGGTTAGGGTCTCTAAATTTTGGGAGATTTAAGGCAACTTCAGTGGAGCGTAGTGAATGTGAAATTATGGACATGGGTATTTTTTTTTAATTCAATTATAGGTGTTTGGGGTGTGTGTGTGTTTACTTGTGTGTACACTTTTAAAGAAGTTTTTAGCAAGACTATTGCTGTAAAAGGTTTTATTTGAAGAAATGGTTGGTAAATAAATCAGTGTCCTATAGCTATGGCACAGCAATTATTGGCTTCAAATTGATTTTACAGAAAACACCATAAATATAGCCATATAGCTTTACAATAAGCCCTAATGTATGGGAAAATAAAGAAGTAATATTAACACCTTAGAATACAAATAATGATAATCTAGAGAATAGAAAGAAAAAAATATACGCAATTAACTTTTAATTTGAATTCGCTGTAAGTGAATAGTTGCCATGATATAGTATTTAAAAATTTTTCCTGTACAACTATAAGTAGAGAAAAGCAGTTGCAAAAATAAAATTTATTGCTAAATAAAAATCAAAATATGCACAACATTTGCAATACAAGGATAATAAGTCATGATGTTGCTATAAGCACTCATTTACAGCCTTTTCCTCTAACATAATAAGCATGTGTGGCAAAATTTTAATATTTTTCTATCAGTTATGAGGTACAACAAGAATGGATTCTTTTCTATGCAGTTAAATTATTGATTTGTGAAGAAATCAAAGCATTTTCAGATTTCAGGAGCATTGTAAGAAAGCCATTACTCTGATAGCCTCACCCATAATATTGGGAAGGCAGCAAATATCAAATTTAGAAGAGAAAACAAGTTCCTTTGTCAATATTTCAAAACACTAAATAGTTTAATCTTTTGCTATAGTATATGTTCTAAACAACATACAAATACATCCTTAGAGGGCAGTGGTTCCAGAACTAAGTCTGTGTGTAATGTTCTTAAAGATCCCAATGATAGGATTTTAAACTTTATTTCAATTTCTTTTTAAAGATGTTAGTAAAATAGTAGTCTTAGGAGCACCTTTTTATCTCTGAAAGTGATGCTAAAATCTGTTATTATTGTCATATGTGCTGTAGAATGTGCTTGTGAAATTGTTGCTACATCTTGAAGAGAGGAAGAAAAATATATATATTTTTTGCTTTTCTGGTATGACCATCCTCTTCAATATCAAATGATATATCTTGTAACTATCAAAGTTATTATGAAGTTTCTAACTAGGATTCAACTCAAATAGATAAAAACTGAAAATGCAGAACTTAATACGTTAAACCAAATAATTTTATAGTGTTTTTATTCACTGCCAATGTTTAATGAAAAAAAATTGTCAAGAAATTTTACTCACATTTTAAATTCCTGTAGATTCTCAATGACTACCATGAAAGAGTAAGATGAATTATCTATTCAAGATGTTCACTGTTACCAAGACTCATCTAAACGACCACGAAAATAACTGAGTAAAATACAAATGTGGCTTATTTCAAATGCTTATGGTAACATTATCGGGCATTTATGTACTTATCATGCATTTAAAAGGAATTCAAAGTAGTAAATATCTTCATGACTTTAGAACTTACTATAACTTTTTCATTACTATGTTTAGTTAAATAGCATAATGTTTGTTTGGGGATTATGTTCATTCAATCACTCAACAAATATTTGGAGTGCCTAGCTATGTTCCTGGCATGGTGGTATGTACTGTGGATATAAGTAAAATTAGCATTTAATCCCTGCTCTCAAGGAGTTTGTTGTCTCCTAAAGAAGACATATCTAAGACAAAAATCATTGGTGTATTAAATTCCTCTATAATAGAGTCATACAGAGCACTAATGTGCAAAGAGTATCTAACAAAGGGATGATTAAGGAAGGTTTACAGGAAGAGGTCACTTAAAACCTCAGGCCAGAAAGATAAATCGGAGACAGTCAGGCAAAGTGGCATTTGGGTGGGGAAGGAAGGCGTTCACATAAAGGGAACCATCTCTGCGAAACGCTAGAGAGTAAAAAAGAGCAGGGTGAAATGAAAGAATCCCTTGTGGTTTATTAACGTGAGCATGGTCCGGTACACGATTATAAGAATTATAAAATGGTAGGTGATATTTTCAAGCACTGTACAATTTGTGTTTCTCTGTCCACATTTTGTGGGTCAGTGCTTGGAATGCTAAAGATGATGCAACATTAATCTCAAGTTATTAGGGAAGAAACGGATGGCAAAGGAGAAAAAGGAAGTAGTTCAGCTCTGAGAACAACTATGCATAGAATAAAGACCTCTAGAAGGCAGCTTTTCATTTTAGGAGGAAGTGCAATAAGGAAAAGTGAGGATGAAATCTTTATTTTCTATTTCAGTCAGACATAGTCAAGATAAGATTTAAAGGCCTTCATTATATGAGCCTGGATGGATGACTGAAATTCATCCATCCACCAAAGAGGGAACTGGCCACATCTTTCCTTTTGCATCTCCTATACGGGACACCAACCTACTGTCTTCATGGTATTAGATATGACATTCAGTTCTTATCCCACATTTCCAAAACAGTTTTTAAGCGTCAATTAAAAAAAAATATAAGAGTGTACACATTTAATCTCCATTTGGTATTTCTGGAATATTTTCATTTTCTTCTCCCCCCTCCCCGCACCCCCACCCCGACACTTATCCAGAGAACTTGACTTAGTTGCTTAGACTGGTTACCCTGCAACATAGGAAAGCAATTAGACCACTGTGAGTTTGGAATCTTAAATAACGTTGAAACAATGAGCTCATTTCCTTTTAGAACTATTTCTAATTACTTTTTTATAATTTGCCATAATTATCTTTACTTTCTCTTCATTCTATCTGCCTTCATAGAGTCAACTGGGTAACTCAGGCTTTACAGGTGTCATGTATCTATTACTCTTACTAGAACTTTAAGCTATCAAATAATGCTTTGAAATAAATCTCACCATCAGCTTGCTTCTATTGGTGACACAGTTGCCATGTTCCAATGGGTGGTACTCTTAGCCAGCACTAAGGGTGGCCATGGGTAAGAAGCACATGCAGTCTTTCATGGTCAAGGTCTGTCAGTGACCTCCATCAATGGTCTTTTACTCCTCTGACCTCATCTAGTATTTCTCTTCCCTCGCTAAGCTCTTATCACACCTGTCTCTTGTTACCCTTCAATAATGGCACATGAATTTTAGGTTCAAAAAAATTGTCCTTACTCTTCCCTCTGCTTCCTGTATGGCGTCTGTATGGGTTGGTCTCCAATTTCATTCAGTTCCCTGCTCAGATGTCACCTTACTGCAAAGAGATCTTTCATGACTACTCTATGCAAAATACTTCTCCCGTTCCTTGCATGCTTCGGCCACTTTCTCTTCCCTTACCCTGTTTCACTTTTTACACTCATCCCATGGTATATTATATATTTCTTTCATATTTACTTATTGTTTTCCCCCCCTCTATTAGAATGTATGCTCCATGAGAACTGGAGCTAGACTAGTGCCCAATACATAATAGGCAGTTAGTAAATATTAGTTATACTAATCAATGAATCAAAAAGAAGCAAAGTAGAATTACCAGCCGTTCCTATGATGCCATATTGATCTATAACTTAGGGAGTTGTTTTGTGTTTGTTTATAAAATGGTTGATGCTAATACACCAACATCCTCCAAATGAACTGTTCGTTAAAATGTTATTCAAAAGGTCAGTGTTGGAAACTTGCTCACATAGACTATGAAAAGTAAGAACTGAGAAATCTGATCTATATTAATTCCAGAAGAACATTTGAACATAAGGAGAGTAAGAGAATAGTATTAGGTAAGGTGGCTAGGAAAGGACAGTATAAAGGAAAAGGCATTTAAACTGAAGGCTGAGACGGAACCAAGCAGAGTAGCACTGATGACAAATGGTTGAGACAAAGACAACAAGTGGCGTAAGATTCTGAGTGAGAAAAAAGAGCCTTTGTACATTCAAGGGAACAGAAGGCCAACTGAATGCAATGAGAGCCAGCTGCCACAAGGTAACTATTGAAGAGACAGGCCAACATCACGTTATTATAGATGGACCTGTTTTTGCATTGCACACTTAAAGCAATGAAAGTCAATGAAAGGCTTAAACTTGGGACAGTGACACAATGTGATTTGTGTTTTAAAATGGCATTCTGGACTTTCCAGGTCCGGAACAGATGTAGTGCATACACTTTTCCCTCTTCTTCCTGCTAAATCCAGCTTAAAATCCTAGGTGTTATATACAAAACAAGCACAAGATGCTGGAGAGAAGAAGATAGACTGGGTGGGGATCTTGGAGCCTGAGAAACAACATGGCAGAGAGTTCCTTGTGTTTTCTTTCTACGTCAAACATCCAAGATTGGGCACTGATGGCCAACCTGGAAAGGCCAACAAGCACAGACTAAAAAAGCTCCAATGAAAGCGAAAATAAGAAGGTGTTCTGGCTGCTGTATGAAAAGTGTACTCATTTAGCAGTAAGACCAGTGGAGAAGATACTGCAGTAGTTCGGGTAAGAGACAGTGACTTGCATTTGACTGAAGGCTGTGGATACGGCTGTGCAGAGGTGAACACCTGTGGGATACAGTTTGGAGGCAGAACTGCTTGGCTTGCTGTTGGCCTACACATGGGCGGGGGGTGGGGGGGGGTGGGCGGCGAGCGAGGGAGAGCCCTCACATGAAAGACTCACAACTGTAAGATTTTGAGTGAGCAATGATCAATCACTGTGCATTAAGAGAGGAGAGCGAAAACAAAACTCTTTTGTTCTGAGGGCTGACAGGCGAGATCCATCAAGAGACATGAATGGAGTCCAGTCTAGTCTCAGCGATGATAAAAATAATAACATCCCAGCCTCAACAGATGGCCTTATATTTCACAGCAAAGGAAATAAAAGATCCATTGCAGTGTGGATTTAAAAAAAAAAAAAATTGAGTTAATATGGGGACTCAAAGAAGTGCCCGAGAAGGGGCTCTATTGAATAATACAGAATACAAGCAAAGTCAGCAAAGAAAGCTGTGCAATTAACTGAAAAGTCGTAAAAATAAATACAGGTGGCCTGGTGAAGTGAGGATAAAACATAACATAGTAGCAAAATGGAAATACTTTCGTTTAGAGGGTTGTATCTATTTTTGGTTGGGAATGACACATTCACAGTTACACTGGCCGCTACTGCACCTTGAAAGTAACGAAAGAAATCTAAAGATCCTGGAGGACAATGCAGTGAACCCAAAGAACTGAAATGACTTGACATTTTAATAAATGTTAGGTAAACACAACTAGAACAAAACTAGCTCATTTGCTTATTCTTTCAGCAATGCAATCAATTTGGATTAAATATCAAAACATATACGGATCCCAAAGGCAATTCTCAGACTTAAAGGGCACCTAAGAATTTAGATAATTTTGGCAAATCTGTTCCAAAATGTGCTCATCCATCTGCTCTCCTGATGGATCATATGTCCTTCTGTGATACAAATACTAAATTGACATCTGACTCTTTTCACATAGAGTTGTAACTTTATGTGGGTGAGTCAGAAAGATCCATGTTAGCACTGCGTGTAAGATCCCCAAGCCATAAAACATCAAAGCAACCCCCTAACCCCATATCCCTTCCAATAGCTACGGCAACACTCTGCTCGCTAGACTCTTGGAAAACAGTATATGGGAAATGCTGGCTGCAGAATTTCTGAGGAAACTCCACCCTCACCCTACCTATTCATATAACCTTGTAATTTTTGATAGCAACGAAGGCAGCAAGTTTCTTTTTTTTTTTTTTTTTTTTTTTTTGAATTTCAGACAGAAGCCTCAGTCAACGAAGATGGCATTCTCGGATAACAGAAATACACTATTAAAAGGTTTCTGGTTGTTCACCCATCTTCCTAGAGAACACTTTGAGGAGTGGTGCAAAATGGAAGGGTTTATTTTAGAGAAAGGAGCTTGGGGCAAGGAAGTTATTAGCAAAAGAAAGGAAAGAATTGTTTCAGGCTAGGACCTCTTCTTTTTCAGAAAGGAAAAGTCAGGATTTTTATCAGGCAGATTACCTCACTGGTACTGATTTGAAATTTCAGATTGACTTTTACAAGGTCACATTCTTGGGACAAGTTAAATTTGTAATTAAGTCTTGGTCTGCTGTCCTGAGGGGTAAATGACTCCAATTTGGGCTTGTTTTTTGCTTTTCTTAACATACCTAAGTTGCAAAAAGCAGCATTTGAAATCAGATAATACTTTCTCTAAATCATTTTTTTAGTGGCCAAAGTCCATGGAGGCAAATTCATTCATTCAATTTCAAATTATGATTCATCTGCCAAATATACCAATCACCAAACAAGTTTCAACCTTACCCTTTGAGAGACCCCTTTTAAGAACTAACTTTAAAAGTAACTACAGTCTTTATCACTAGTAATAAAAGGCTGCAGCAGATAATAAAGGATTTATCTAATCTGGTTCTAAAATAACGCCACAGAAGCAAGTAAAGAAAAGTCAGCAAAAGGCAAGGAAATAATGATAATGAAAGCTAATAGGAAAAGAAACAAAAAAAAATCCAGAAAAAAAGACCCTAAAAAACACAGAATAGAGAGTAGAGGCCACTTTTAGTCAAAGTCTTGAGGGATGGAATGTAGAAAGGGTCCATAGTGACCCCCTGGCTGAATATAGACAGGCTCATCTGGGGACCCTCCTCAAAATATCCCTACGCCCTAACTAACCAATGAGTCACTTACAACCAGGCACAGTTTACCAAAAAAAGGGAAAATTCCATGTGCCCCCATATCTCCTCCCCCTCCCCCTTTAAAAACAGCTGGCACCTACTGCCTCTCTGTCTCTCCTCTGCCAGCCTGCACCCCAGCCCCTCTTGTAATATGTTCAGTAAACTTCTATTGCCTTTGTTCTGCTTCAGGTGAAACCTATCACCTCCCCAGCCATTGGCTTCCACCATCCGATGGGGAGAGACACCACATAGAGTAACTTGTACATTATTAAAAATTGACAAATACTCGTTGGATGACACCCTAAAAGGGTCTAGTGTTAATGAAGGTGTAAGTCACTCCTTCTAATAAGCAAGGTACACTGTGACCGGTTTCTAGTGATGAGGTTTTGGGGTGATGGTGGGGTTCAGAGCTGAAGGCCAAGAAAGAATTTTTGAAGACGTCTTTGGTGCAAAAAGGTGATTTTATTAAAGCACGGGGACAGGACCCATGGGCAGAAAGAGCTGCACTGGGGTAACTGGTTATATACTATGGAGTTGGGAGAGGTAAGGCAAAAGGGAGGCCTCCTGAAGTACTTTGATATGCTAAAGAGGACTCCTAAGACACTCGAGGCCTTGCTATTGTCAAGCTAATGTTGTTTTTCCTCTAGTAAGATATTAGGATGATGGGGGATTCCTGGAAAAATGTTATACTCTGTATTTGCCTCAAGTATTCGTCAATGGGCTTCAGGTTACAAATAAATTTTATTTTACCTGCCATTTCCTTCTTGCCCTTGTTCTCCGCATCACTATGGAGGGGAAGGTGATATTAGGGGCTCTAGGAAACTGAGTCTATGGTTTTCTGGAGATTAGGCTATTGATAAATTGCCTTTTTCTTGTAATTTACTAAGATATTTGTAAACTGACAGATACTCAAGTCCTGTATGACTGTGATCTCTATCAGTTAACCATTTGTTTCCTTTCCTTTTCTTTGTTCTTGGGTGGCCAGGAGTGCCTGAGGAATATAACACATATCCCACTTGGGGGGCAGGAGGTATGATAGCTTGTACTTTGCCCTCAGCTTACCTTATGCTCCCTCATCACTAATGAGACAAGCAATGGACAAGAAAGTATGTTCTGTCCACTGCACCTGCAAATCCAACTTTCTGTTTCTATCCCCACCTCTATATGCTTAGACTTCACTCTTTTCCTGCCTTAGCCTCTTTAAAAACTTTCCCTGGCTTTTGTTCAGAAAGCCAGCATGAAAAACCCTTTCCTTTGTGCTGTCTCCCCGTGCTGGAGCATAAACCCTCAAAAAAGTCTTGCCTGGAATTTCCTCTCGGACCCAGTCAATTTCTATTGTTTTGAGAGCCCCAAGAACCCAAGTCAATAACACAGTGATGCTTTCCCTTCACAGCTCTGGCTGGTTCCCTGTCTGGGGAATTTGTCTAACATGTATGGATAACCAAAGCACACCAACTCGGGCAAGCCTGCAGGTAGAGAGGTCACAGCCCTGCTTGTTCAGACAAAGTAGGCCATACCCTCTCATTGAAATGTCCAATCAATAAATTCATAGCAGAGAAATACATCTAAGGCAGAGTGGAAGGCAAGGAGACCATTCTTTAAAAGAGGAAAATCAAAGTCTCCACGGAATTGTAACCCAAACATCAATCCCTCAAGCCTCGAGGAAAAAGGAGGTTAAAGGCTGCCCCAATGTCCAAAAATATTCACTCTTCCATCATTAAAATTCAACTGTTTTTATACGATACTCTTTTAATCTTTCATCAAATTGTATTTAGTTTAATTTCTTTTAGATTTATCTCAAAACCATCCCAGAAAGGTTCTGGCTGGGTTAACAGTTTGGTTGCTGTGAACGCAACTGAGCTGATACATGTAACACATATTGTACCTGGGATATATTAAAATTCATATTCTTGGGGTGCCTGGGTGGCTCAGTCGGTTAAGTGTCCGACTTTGGCTCAGGTCATGATCTCACGGTTCATGAGTTTGAGCCCCGCGTCGGGCTCTGTGCTGACAGCTCAGAGCCTGGAACCTGCTTCTGATTCTGTGTCTCCCTCTCTCAATGTAGTTTGAAAAACAAATAGATGTCTTTCATAAACTCCTCTGCATGAAGGCAGCCTGCAATTTTCATGGAGTCAGGCCTTAAGCATACAGCTCAGCTCTCAGAGTAATTCTCACCTCCTGTAAGACTTCCCCCAGGATGACTCCAGTGACACATACAATAGACTAATTCCTTGGCTGGTTGCATCTCAGAGAAAATCCATAGCAAGATCAATTTTTGCTGCTTATAACTCTCTTTTTGATAGGAACATAGGGAAAGTAAAGGAAAGAAGATGACAGGTTGACCGAGGCACCCTGGCATAAAGTGTTAGAAATTTAATAATTTAAAAATTGTCATTATAAAATAAAAATAGGTCCACTTATGTTTTTGAGATATATATTTTTTCTTTTGCTGATGAGTGACAAGTCCTGATGATCAAATTTACAAAAGGCAGAAAGCAATGTCTCTCAAAATATTACTATAAAAACTCTAATCTTTGTAAAACTGTCTATATTTGTAGTAACTTGCCAGTATATGGTAATTTGTGTTATAATTATTCCTTCTATATCATTTTAGATAATATCATAATAACCAATTTATAATCCTATGAAAATTACAATGAAAAAAGGGTGGGTAATTACTGAGCTTCCCTTTCTCCATTGTCCTTCCCTAAATGACTCAATTTGCCTTCAAAAAGTCACTTTAACTTTCTTTAAAGGTTCAGGGCTGACTTGATGTTTGTGAGATGATGTTGGATGCATCAACTATGTCTTGGGTTTTGAAGTTTCTTAGAAAATGGAGCCTATGTAGCTAATGTGTCAGTAGCATATTTGTTAGCATAGAATTAGTGGGGCAAGAAGTCATGCAGGATCCTAGATCTTTCTGCTCATCTGAATAGTCTTTGAGACTCTTCCTCTAACCTATTAAGGGAGCATGATTAATTTAGAATTACAAAACAGAGTTAACTGATAATGTTTACTGAAATCTTAAGCTTCATAGGGGTGACCCTTATCTAGTAGGATGTTGAGATGGGTACATAAGGGCTGGCATGAGATGTCTCAAAGTGGGGAAAATGGTGGCTATTCCCTGGTTAAGTGAAATAGGGTATATTAGGAGACTGCTTGTGGTATCACTGAAGCAGAATGCTGGATGGAATAAACCATGAATGGTTTGGAATGAATATAATTAGACTATTAGATTAACTTGACTCAGTTTATAGGTAGATCTCCAAATAAATTAAATATAGGGCAAATCTCCATGTGAATTAGCTAGTATCATTGATACATGGTTAACAAAGTAAGCCCAGATCTTCACTTAGGATTAACTGAATGTCATGCCTTTGGTTAGACAGAGACCAGAAGGAGGAAACATGAGAACCTGAGACAAAATACGTTCCCACTGCTGGCGACAGGGGAGACCCATGTATTGCTCACTGGTCACTCACAATCACTTTTGAAAGCATTTTGGCACTTCTTATGCTCTTGTGGACAATTTACAGTAAAGTTGTACTTTGAAAATTTTTCCTACAATATGTAGTACATAGCTGAGCATCTGTAAATTCTTAATTAATGATCTCTGAATAAATGTATTGCATGTACTGCTTTGAGAAAGCTATGCACATTTGGGAGCCTGAAGTCTTGCTAATAGTGTTGACAGAGAAGAAACTGACCCCATGAGCTCTTAACCTTATTCTACATCCTGTTGTATGAGAAATCAGTAAGATTATTTTTTCTTTCTTTCTTACTATACAAAAGAAAAAACAGATACTGACTTAAATAAACTGCACTAAACACTACTTATTGCCACTTAAAACAAGAATATTTTTAAAACCTTATATTATTAAATGTAATTCAGGAAATCTTAGAGTTGGGTTGGAGACTGAGTTTACCAGATAGCAGAAAGCTATAGTATTCCAACTTGTGTATCTGGCATTTTGTTACAGACATTGCTTAAACAAGGGGGTTAGGATAAAGGCACTCTCCCAGCCATGCCAAAGTTTTACACGCTACTGTGAAACTAAATTATTAGATCTATTTTTAGGGTATATATTCTACATTTTAAAGTCAACTGGTGAATTTGGGGGGAGGGGCTGTTAACTATTGTGGTACCTGGTTGAGCTTATCACCCATTAGGAAATATACAAGAAAAACATAACTAAGACATTTAAAACAGCTAACAATTATCTATGGAGTAAATATTCTAGCAGGAATACAAATTTGAGTTCATAGCTATCCTTGTCCTCCATTGCAACGTTGTGCAGTGGTTCTTCTCTTCCACACAAAAGGGACTCAAGATCCATTGGGATTTCCATCTACCATCACCCTACTGCTAATCAGATACCCTGTCCTGACTGGCTGCTCTGTCCCGTGAACTGTGTTCCCTTTCTATTACTCCTCAACAAGCTCTATCACCAATTTAGTATCTTGCCAGGGACTTACCTTTTCCCTTCCTGTGGAAGGACTCTGCACCTATGCCTTCCACTTACTTTGCAGGGAATCTTGCTGGAGAAGGATGGCTCTTCTGGAACTGTACCTGCCACCTGCCAGAATCAGTGTGCTCAATAACAGCATATTTTCCTGAGGCATCAACTGTAAGTCTGGATAACCCAGTCGGTACTGAGTGCTTCTGACACTATCCTAAAGGTTATTTTAGGCATTGGGAATTTATTGCCAATACGTTTTACCCACTTCAAGTCTTGAGCATCCTTCTCAACACTGAAGACCCAATACTCTTTCTGCCTGGTGGAGTTAGAGTAATTACTGTGGCCAATCACTCAACTACAAGACACATCCTCATGAATGCATTGGTTGATACCTAAAATTTCACCCAACTACGTTGTGAACATGCTATGAAAAATGGCTGTTAATTTTCCAGAATAAAACATTAATGTTGATGTGAGTAGAAATATATACATCTTCTAATTTAAAATTCTGACATATTAACTAAGCTTTTGAACCCTCCATAAAGGTTCACAATTACATGGAAAATTTCATTGAGACTGCATTCCTTGACTTTCCTCTCTAGTTCTAAGACCAAAGGAAGTATCCACATAGGAGTTTGTTTAGTTGGCTGAAAATTGTGTGATCTCCTTTCAAGGGATAGTGCCTGTTGAAACCCTCTTAGTACTACTTAGTTAGGTCCATAGACTTTGGTTCTAGCAAGGGTTTCTTTGGTCATGTAACAAAACTTCAATTTAACCATGAAGTTGTAACAGGAAATATATGATAACATTATAGTATGCTATGTATTTTTAAATTAATGGAAACTGGAGTATAGTATCATTTACATGAAAAACTCCCAGTCTTGCCCCACTTCTGCTATTCCTTGTACCTACAAATGATGTCCCTGATGATGGCTTCCATGTGGTTTAGTGGCTAGAAAATACCAAGCTATACAATCTAAGGAAGTATTCTCATTCCCACTTTGCACAGTTAATATTTTCCTGTACTCACAAAACCAGCTGGATTTGTATGTCGGGGAATCTATCACTTTCACACTTGTCATTCTTTGCAACCACCTCTTGAAGTTAACAGCTGGTCCTGAAATTCTGTACAAAAAAAGCCCTGCTTCCCTCACATCCATCCATCCTGATGATTGTAGCTCAGGCTACTTTTTCTCATCTTTCTGGTTTCCCAGATGTCTACTGGCTGTGCCACAATGCTGAAGAGCATTTTCAGTGAATCAAGTATTACTTTCCAAGTTTCTGTGGTGTGTGCATGTGTGTGCATGCAGAGTATTTCTGTGTTTCCACTTTGTGGGGTATTCTGTTGTCCTCTATGGCCCGTACTTTCCAAGTCCAATGCGCCAATACTATGGCTGAATTAATAAACTTCCCTTCAGGGCTTGTTCAGTTCCAGACATTGTGCTACATGTTTTCACATACTGTATTTTACTGTGGTGAGCAGTAGCATAGCATGGGACAGAAGCAGTGTTCTAGTTATTCTTTTGGATGATTTTGCCACGCCGTTTAACTTCCTTAAGAATTAGTTACAGGTGCAGGTATAATTATTCTACCAAGTGCATATTGTACTTGGTTCAAGATAGCTTTCCTAGCCAGGAACAGATGTGAGGTGCTAACAATACTCTATTGACTTGCAGCTGCCATTAGAACTTCATGCTATCTTACACATAGTGGGGCTACTGTTTTCCAAAGACAACTTTCTCGGAGAATCCTTTATTATCATTATAATGTTGCAAGGCAATTATATATTGCCCATGTAATGACTTGTGGCTCTGGACTTCTTGAGCTATTCCTGGGCCATATATGGGACTTTGCATTGGCAGGGAGACATACTTTTATATATTTAGAATTTGGATTCAACCTGGCTTTGAATTCTAGCTCCGTCACTCAGACGCTATATCACCCTGGGCATACTTGACCATTCTGAGTTTCACTTTTATTATCTGTAACATGGGGATAATGATAAAGTGGTATCATATGGTACAAGTGAGATAATGCATGAAAACTGCTTACAACATAAGCAGTCAATAAATGTGGCCAATGTAATCAATAACACAGATGATTATTTTTGTTATGTCAGACACAAGTGGTCAATAGATCACTCTTGAAACATATTACAATCTCATAATCAAGTTGATATTTTATGAGACCTCATCAAGGAAGAGATGAGGAGGAGGAGCAGGGAGGGTGGTCTAAGGAAAACAAAATCAATGCAAACTGGCTTCATTTCTTAATGTCACTAGGTGGGAAAACACAATGGATTAAATTAATTTGAACTTGCCAAGGCCTGATACAGCCTCTGTGAGCTCCAAGGCAAAAATAGAACTTTCTTCATCCTTGTATGTGCATACATATGTAAAATCTAAATGGGAACTATTTATAAATATTAATATAGTCAATAAAGGGACAATGGATTTTGAATCTTAAGTCTTTATATATCAAATAAGTGAAAATAAAAATCCGTAGTTTTGTGTAACTGTGGTATATATTATTGGTAGAAAAATGGGTTTACTATAGTGTTTAGTGGGCTCTAATAATCTAATCACAAATTACTTTAATAGCCCCTAGCACCTAACACAGTTCTTTGCGTACACAGTTAATTATAGAAAATTGTAAAATAACAAGAGTAATGTGGAAAGGAAGAAAAGAGTTTGGAGGATTTTTATCTATATGGAACTGATGAACAAATCTCTGGCAATGTGGAGGTAACTGAACTAATATTTGTGGCATGCCACATTCCTTCTGTCTCGACCCTGTCATGGTCAGTTCATCCATGACGGAGTAGGACACGAAAGACAACTACCCCCAATTAGTAGAGGGAACAAAACCGGGTAGAACTACAGACCTACAGAAGGGAAATCTAAAGTATTTACAGGTTGGAAAAGGGGAAATTGAACCAAGTGAAATTTTACTTAAATACATCATCCAGAACAATAGAAAAATAGAAAAATACACGAAGAGATTAGTTGACCATAAAATCAACATAAGCCACAGTGTGATGTGCTTGGAAAAAAATGAAAGAGAATTAGTAAAGTGTTAATTCTGTTGTGTTCGGTGCTGGAGTGTTGAGTCAGTGTCAATCAAGAAGTTGGAAGACATTTCATGGAAAGAACACAGACTAATGAGTGGGCTTGAAAACCTACGGGAATGATAAGCGTGAAAACTGAAGATACTGAGCCTGGAGACAACCTGGGAAGAGGAAGAGGAATGATGTAAGAGGTTGAAAAGCCATCATGTGAAAAAGCAATGAGTTTATCTATCCGGAGCAAGTCCAGAAAAAGGATAAATGTGTGGAAATTATAGGAAGCTATATTTGTGAAAAGTAAAATTAATTTTAGAGATGGTAGTTGATAAAATGGGTTTCATGGAGAAATAATGAATTTCTCATCACTAGGCATTCTAGAGATAAGGCTATAAAGAAAACTCAATTCAAGTTGGTTAACATAAAGTGTAGTATTGGTTTCAGGAGAGGAAACTAGTGATTCCTCAATTAATTAATTAATTATTTAATTTTAATGTTTATGTATTTTTACGACAGAGCACAAGCTCAGCACAAGCACGAGCATGGGAGGGGCAGAGAGAGAGGGAGACACAGAATCCCAAGCAGGCTCCAGGCTTTGAGCTGTCAACACAGAGCCCGATGCGGGGCTTGAACTCACAAACCGCGAGATCATGACCGGAACCAAAGTTGGACACTTAACCGACTGAGCCACCCAGGCGCCCCCATAACCTAATTTAAATAAATAAATTTTTAAAAATGAATGAGAAATGTACTTAGAAAACAGTGTAAAATGTATGAGTAGTTATATATTTGAAAAAAACCCCAAAAATAAAATAAAATACTACTGTTAAAAAAAAAGAAAGGAAAAAGAAAGAAAGAAAGAAAGAAAGAAGGAAAGAAAAAGAAAGAAAGAAAAAAAGGAAAAAAACTAGAAGAAAAGTCAAGTGTTCATCTGATGGGGTTAAAATTGGTGACATTTTATATATTGTATAGACCTGAGAATCTATGACTCAGGTCATAGATTTCTTATCTCATTATACATATACTTTCTATCTCATTATACATATACTTTATGCTAATAGGTATGCTCATGTACATTAATTAAGGTTACAACATACAAAAATGTAAACCTATTCACAAAAATACTAGTAAATATGCTAAGGGGAAAATATTAAACTTAAGGTAAGAAATTATGCATGATTTTTTGTCATTTTCTTTCAATATTATCACTACAGCTTTTTTAACCAAATTATTACATTTAAAAGATATATATTTATATTGAAAAGTCTGAACAGCCTTCAGCTATGAGATCTGGTAGCAATAGCTGAAGACACTACAGCCAAGCAGATATACAGAGAGACATCGAGATATCAATCCTAATATCATTTCTTGAAATTTTACTGACGCTCTAAGTAGGCTTAATGAAGCAGACTGAGTGATAGAGAACCAATGCACAATTTTGCATACCACTAAATAGTATCATTATGGAATATCATGTTTGTAAGGGCTCAGAGGTCAGTTAAGGCAGTTTCTTTAACTCTGGTCTGCAGCTTATTGTAGATTCATCCTAAGGTTTTCATTAATACATTACTGACAGAAGAAAGAAAATGAGGGCACTGTGTTATGTTTCTCATAATGTGAAATGTAGTCATTTATTAAATTAAAAAAAAATTTTTAATGTTTATTTATTTTTGAGAGAGAGACAGAGACAGAGACAGAGCATGAGCATGAGCAGTGGAGGGGCAGAGAGAGGGAGACACAGAATCCAAAGCAGGCTCCAGGCTCTGCGCTGTCAGCATGGAGCCTGATGCAGGGCTCGAACTCAGGAACTGTGAGATCATGACCTGAGAGGAAGTCGGAGATTTAATCGACTGAGCCATGCAGGCTCAGGCACCCCTGTACTCATTTTTTAAATTGTGAAAATACCAATTCTTCAATGAAATGTTTATAAAGATAGATGTTAGTTGTGTTTTTTTCTTTTAGTTAGTTGGTGATCCTGTGTCCATTTTTCATTTTTCATTTTTAAAAATGATACAGTATATGAACCCTCAAAGTCTAACACTCATATGAGTGACAGTATCTCCCCAACTTTAATTCTTAAGTTTGCACTTTTTACAGAAGAGAAGCAGAATTTCCAGAGTCTCTGAACATTTCTTCAGCAACAGGAATGAATCAGTAACTTGAATCAAGTAAGGATTCATATTATGAACACCTCAGATTCTACCTCTGTCTCAACGAGTAGGTCTGTTAAACAAACACTTTGCAATGTAGATTGGACATTATTGGAAGGGTGTTATTACCCAGACATCACTGAGCGGGCATAAAACCAAAGAAGCATTCCAGTCAGAAGGAAGAAAAATAGTCCATGGGAGGGAATGTATCACTAGTATAGAGATGCATGTCTATCCAATGTTCATGAATTCCGTGAGATTCAATTCGGGGAGCTACGAATCGTTAACAATAAATCACTGAAGCAATTTGAAATTGGACTGTTGTCGTATATGGTGGGTTCTCAATGGTAGATTACAACGATAAAAGTGAATTTGTAGCATTTTAGATTTGTATGATCAAAAGACCTTTTCTAAAATATAAGGCAGAGGAATGAGTAGAAATCAATGGAAGCAAAAAATGGAATAATTTACTCAACATTCCTGGTAAGTTCTCTTCCCCTCCATGTCCTTCAGCCTAAACAAGACACTGTTCACAGCTGGAACGAAGAAAGGCCACAGATTTCTGTGTGTTCCTATAAGACCAACACCCTTCTCGGCTCCCTCACCACTGCCCCTGGATTCTCCTTATCCCCATGCCACAAACTTCCTATGATTTGCTTATTACCAAGAAGGAGCCATTAATTAGTATTGCTTACCCCCTTTTCCCTAATTGGCTGCCAGGATTATGTCCCCCACACTTTGCAGCTCTTTACTTCCATCACCACCAGAAGTCCATAGCTCCCATCACCTCTCTTCTCCAGGACAAATTTCCCCCCATTTTCCTGGACATCTTCTAGTCTGACCTCTTACTACTCAATGAGCCCTAGACCTTTCCTTTGTGTCCATCATCAGCAAAATCTTCTATATTATCAACTTCTTTCATTAATATTCTGATCACTTTCTTAAAAGTTAGATCATTTCCTAAACTAAAATGCTTATCCTATGAGAAAATATCTCTCCATCCTGCGCCCAGTCTTCAGTAAATATCCAATTTACTATTTCTTCCAGGCCTTTTAACTTCTCTCCTTAAAAACTTACAACCAACCAAACCCAGTTCCTTTGGAGCACATTCCATCAGATTATAGCACTTAACACCTTTCCCGGTATAATTATCTACTGGTCTGCTTCCCTCATTTGCTAAAGATTTTAGTCTTGTCTTATTCTCTCTCTATAGTTATAACTATGAGTTGGCTTTCCACACTGCCTGGCAATCTTGGTCCCTCCATGTATGAAGGCTATTGAACACCACCTCCTTTCTCCTCAAATCTTCTACACATTCTCCCCAGTCCTCTCTTAGTTAGTGATTTGCTTTTCATTCCATTGAAAGAATACAGACCAGAAGAAAAGATCATTCTCATTCTTCCATCACCAACTCTACCAACCTAGCTGCATCTGTAGCTATGAAATTTGCTTTCTTTCCCATTATAGTGGCTAACTTATCAGAATTGCTATCCCAAGCTGGAGCCATCCACACAGCCACAGGTTCTCATACCTTCTTGCCTCTAGGATTTTGTTCTTGCAATTATTACCTTTCCCATTAATTTCCTTCTATAGGATCACTCCTATCAGCTTACAAAGAAATAATATTTCTACCTTATAAGATAAAAAAAAGAAAAGCAAACATCCATAACAGCATATCCCCCCACGGCTACCCCGACATTTTTCTAGTTCCACTTTATAGCAGAACCCCACATTTGCTCTTTCCTTTTCCTTTCCCATTTAAGTCACTGTAATTATACTTCCACGCCACCACTCTACTGAAACAACTCCTAACTGTCAGTAAACTCCATAGTCCCAAATCCAAGGGTCGAGTTTCAGTCTTCACCATACCCGACCTTTCAATAGCACTTGGCACACATCCTCATTGCTGAAACACATGCTTCAGCTCAGTATCCTCCTACCTCACTTTTCTTGGCTTCTCAGACTCTGCTGGAGTTCCTGGTCATGATATGTATGTGCGGAATGTTCAGGAACCCTGTGTACAGCTTCCTTCTCTGAGCACACTCACTCAGTAGATGATCTGATTCCGATGTCCGACCTATAAACAGCATCTAGAGGTAGGTATTTCTCAAACTTACAACTAGCCTAATGCACCTCCCAAGAAACCCAGGTTTGTATATACCAATTCCAGGCAATATCACCTTTGGATGACTAACAGGTTCTTCTAATTTAGTACATTCAACATTGAGCCCCCTCCCCCTACTCCCCAGACATCCAGCTTTTCCAACAGTTTTGTTGTTGCTGTTGTTTGTTTCTTTTTTAAGTTTGAGGTAGATCTATTGAATGGGATGTCTGTTGGTTAATCCATATTTACTTCAGAATTTTTAACTAAGACTTTATTTTTTAGTAGCAGTTTTAGGTTCAAAGCAGATATTAAGGGACATACAGGGACTTCTCACATACCTCCTGCCCCCCGAACAGGCATAGCCTCCCCGTTGTCAACACCCTCCAGCAGAGTGGGACATTTGTTACATTGATGAGTCTACATTGACACAACACAGCTACTCCAGGTCTATAATTTACATTGTGGTTCACTCTTGGTGGTGTGCATTCTGTGGGATTGGACAAAGGTCTAATGACATATACCCCTCATTATAATATTATACCAAGTATTTTCACTGACCTAAAAATTTTCTGTGCTCTGCCTGTTTGTCCATCCCCACCCCCAACCCCTGGCAACCACTGATCTTTTTTTTCTGTCTCAACAATTTTGTCTTTTCCAAAATGTCATCTAGTTGAAATCATATAATATGTAGTCTTTTAAGACTGGCTTTTTTCACTTAGTAATATGCATTTAAGTTTCTTCATTCCAAAGTTTTTTTCAGCTCAGAAAATCACCTGGTTGCTTAGACCTTGAAGAAACATTTACCTTTTCTCTTTCTTACGTAGCCTGTGCCTTATCCACCAGCAAATCATGTTGTTCTAAGTACATTCAAAATGTACTTAGAATTTAACCACTTCTCACAGCTTCTGCTACTACAACTCTAGGCCATGCCACTATCGTCTTTCACTTGAAACTTTAAGAAGACTTTTAATTGTTCTCTTTGTCTCTACTTTTGCCCTTTCCCTAACTCCTGCCCCCACCCCTGAAGTCCCTAACCTAAAGTCCATTCTCACACAACAGCCTGAGAGAACTTTAAAAAATATAAATCAGATCATGTCAATTATCTGCTCCAATTCTTCAATGGTTTCCCATCACTTTCAGGAAAATATCCCAATGTCTTACCATGGCTGTGAGGTCCACCTAAACTTGCTCCCTGTCTTTGCTCATTGTTCATGTCCTTTTACCCTTTGCTCCTTGTTCACTCTCCTCTATTGACACAGGCCTTTCTGTTTCTTGAAAAATTCTCAAGCATTTTCTTGCTTTAAGAACTCTTGCAAATATGGATCCCTTGTGAATTCCCTTTTCCCATAAATTCAGGTGATTTGTTCCCACTTTTTATTCAGGTCCCTGCTCTGCAAGGTTCTTCCTAACTACTTCCTAGATGGTGCCTGTGGTCAAACTCCACCCAATTACCTGCATCTGCACCTGCCCCTCAAAAAAAATCTATCAGTTCCCAAATATGTGTGTGTGTGTGTGTGTGTGTGTGTGTGTGTGTGTGTGTGTGTTTACATGTTTTGTTTACTTGTCTGATTTCGACTTCACTAGAACAAAATTTCCAAGACTCCAATACGACAAAGTGAGACCAGACTTTATCTGTTTTGTTTACTGTGGTAATATGATGGATAGTTGCTCAGAATACATTTGGTGAGTGAATAAATGAATAGGTATTTAAAGATATTTTGTAATATCTGTATTCTGAATGCTGATGTCATTATACTCTATGAAATCTTGCTAGTTAATATAACACATGGTCCTTATAAATATGTTCTTTTTCTTTATAGGATTTGAATTGGAGTAGCATGATAAAAAGTCATAAAATGAAAGCACTTAAAGTAAAGTCAAAGTAATGTTTGTCACACTGATATCATTACTTGACTTATAAAACTGTTGTCTGACATATATAAAATTTTGTTTTAAAAACTAAACTTTTTATAAAGGTATTTTTATGGTGTCTGGGGACAGAAAAAAGATTATCATTTTATAATGCTTTTAAAGTCTCATTCAGTTCTCAGCACCAGCACCGGTGGACACTATGTCTTAGTGAATAATCTATTTTTCACAACACACAGGAATGTTCATTTCATTGAATCCAGTCATACTCCTGAGCTGGCTTAGCAGGTATTCAGCAGACGAGTTTCTGTGCAAGATGGAACACCCTGCCTTCAAGGAACAATCTGGCTAATTAAACTAATATGTCAAATATGTACAATGACCGTAATTAAACCTCAGACTCTTAGTTGACCAACAGTTCATAAGCCTGGTTTAGAGAAGTAGTATTTATGGAGCATAATTGGAAGGATATGAAGTCTATATTTTTTTTATATGAAGTCTATTTTTTGTTTCCTGGAGAGTTTAGATTTTTGGCCTAAATTATCTAGATTTTCTCTGCGGATTAAGTAGCCTATCAGAAGGGGATATCCTTGGGCCATATCATCTTGGCTTCCCACAGACCTTCTTTTGTTTACAAACTTTGGTGGCATAACCTTAAATGTTATTGAAAGATAATACCAGATATTGCTTTATGGGATTTGATAATGCATATGTTGTAGGGTTATTAATAAAATTGCTGTCCATCCACTATGTCTGAGAGTTCAAAGTCTCCATTAAGTCTATCTTCCAGGAAAAAAAAATTCTCTTTTCATGGAGATTCAGTATATTTTTTATGTTTTATACAATGAAAATCATATAAATGATAATTTTTTTCACCCTTCTCAATAGGAATCTAGAATCTCATGGCTTGCATCTTTGTGCTCTGTTCCTTTTCCTCAACTTTTATGTTTTTCTGTTCATTATTTTTTAAAAATTATTTTTATTATATGAATTCTGTCATATAATTTGTTTATAAAGTGAGAAATAACTAAGTAAAAATATAGCAATTAGATACTCCACATTTTCTTGGATATCCTCAATTTTATGTATTATTATTTCCAACAAAGATGATTCACTAAATGTAAAGTCAAAGTGATTTAATATTAATACACATGATTTTCACAATTAACTATTCAAAAATCAGAGTGATATTGATCAGATTTGTCACTTGATTCAGGATTCATAAAATATGATGACTATATTGGTAAGGAGTTCTGAAAGCATGTCGCAAGAATTCATTTTACTAGACAAAAAAGTAATTCAAATAGGAAAAAAAAGTTTTTTGAAGGCAACATAAAGACGATGTAACTTTTTTTTGTGATTCATATATATTGTTAACTTAATGTTAAGGCAGCACATTCCAATTCATGGCATTCTTAAATCTCTTGTGTCAGAGGTTTATACCTTTAAAAGACCTGCCCTAAAAGAAAAAGGCATGTGCTTATGGACAACGATACAACTATTGCTAACAGCTAACAAGTCAAGATTGATTGGGTAAATAAGAGTGCTTCCAAGGGCCAAAAACAACAGTAGCTATGTTAACAGAAGTGAAATCCCAAGCATGAAGACAGCAGTAATCACGCTGAACTGGGCTGTCTGGAGCCTCTTATTCTCGACCTTTCATTAGATTACTTGAAAGGAACTTGTAAATGTAGATTGCCCCCAATTTTTCTAAATTAACAAGTCAGTGAACCACGATTGCTTTCATAGCTCATAAAATTTTCAATGGACATCTAAGAGTAGTCATTTTTTTTCAGTTTAACTTAGGAAAACAGAATCAAATTTGGAAGTCAATCCAACGAGGCAATAATCCTGTAATTAATTAAGGCAAAAATCAATACCAGTTTTAAGTAATTTACCGAGGCATAAAATAGAATCCATTTTAGAAATTACAGTAATTTTAGTGATTTCATTGTAGGAGAATATTCAAAATAACCCAACATCAATTTACATTTGGCTTCTATTTCCTGAATTTATTGATATTCCCACAACAGCCAACTTGAAAATGCAATTAACTGCTACTTGTCTCTCAACATCCTTCTTCCCTCCTTTCACACTAACAGAACTTATGTGAGCATTTGGGTGCTTAGCACAAAATTCAGCTTTTCTTAGAACCGACTGTGACCAACCAAGTTCTACTAATGTGATGTGGGCCATTCTGAATCTTGCCCTTAAAATAATTGTGAGGGCTTCTCTAACCCCCTCTCCCTCCTCCAAGCTGAGAGACTGCCAGAACATCTTTAGCCCACAAGTGGACACCACATGTTGGGGATGGCAGGACAACCTACCAGCCCAAGAGAGTTTAGCTACCACGAGACTGTGACACGAGGCAGAGAAAAAAAACCCCACCATATTTGCTTCACTGAACATTGGGGTCTCTTTGTTACAGTAGCTAAGTCTGTTGGCTAATTTGGAAAGTTTGATATCAATCCTTCGCACAGAAGGAACACAGAACAATAGGATATATTACTAGAATACACTATATTCATTTAAGGTCATATCAAATGTTAACTTAACATTGCATTGATACATAGTTTAATGGGATGGAAAAAATAATTACATAACAGGTTAGTGCAACTATTTAGGGCATGGAAGGATCTGAAGTATATGAAAGTGCTTTGAAAAAGTGCCTGGAGGGAAATATGCCAGAATAGTCCTCGAGTTATCTCTAGAATTAGGATTATAGGTGCTTTTACCTCTATATCTTTAACACTTGCCCTGTGCTTCCCAGTTTACAAGAAAAAATATTATTTGTATAATCTCTAAGAAAATATATGACACAGTAATATCCATGACCTCTCCGCACTAGTGTTTTCCGTATCAACTATGCATGGGGGGGAGAGGGGCACCTGTGCTGAAGTTTCTGCCCACATCTTTTAGTGGCAAATACGCTGCTAACCTCCTAACTTCAGTCAACAAAGCACCTACTTCTAATTTTTTACTTTTGAATCTCTGACGTATAAGTAAAATGAGGATGTCTCAGTAAATTAAAAGATCTACTGGGGTCAGGAGCAATCTCGTAGGGTAAACCCACACATAACTATGGTTTCCTGTTGTTCAGTCTAAATAAATAAAATCTGGCAGTTAAAGAAGTAATTAAGAATAATTCCTATCAACCTCTTAAGGACAGAATGTCATACAGCATTATGTTTTATGGGTTTAAAACACACAGGAAACAGTTTAGCTGCCGCTCTCAATTTTCTTACATGGAGGGCAGTTACTTCCCCAAATCCCCTGAACACTCCCTCTCTCTCTCTCTCTCTATTCCAGCCTGAGCTCTCCTTGAAAAACCAAACCCATGCGCTTCTCTCTCATTTACTTCTTTTCTTTCCACTCATTTTCTTATTCTAAAGTAAAAACTGGATATTTCTAACGCAAATTGTTCATATTTTCATCATAAGTCCTATCCATTTCACCTCTTTCCCTTGCTTCTATATCACAAAATCCCAAGGGGCACCTGGGTGGCTCAGTTGCTTAAGTGTCCAACTCTTGATCTCAGTTCAGGTCTTAATCTCAGGGTGGTGAGTTCATGCCCCGCATTGGGCTCCACGCTGAGTATGAAGCCCACTTGAAAAAACAAAAAACAAAAAACAAAACAAAAAAAACAAACCTAAGAAACAGCTTGCAGTGATAGAAAATTATTTTCAGGCATTGATTCTGCTAATGATTTTCATTTTTACCTCATTCAATCTCAGGTATTGAATAGTTTCATCATTCAATCTTAGTCCCATCAAATTCTCTTTTCCTAATGCTGCTCATTAATTATATCAATCAACATCAATTAAGAGCAAAAAGCTTTTTACCCTATATAGCATCTGTTCAATTGATAGTGGTTATAGCATGTTGAGAATGATTCTGAGGTTGCATCCTCGCACAAGAGGGTCATAAAATGGCATGGGTGACGTCTGTCATAGTCACAAGCAAGAAGATTGGTCAGATACCTTCCATTACTGATCCAGAAAGAACTTTTATTGTGGTTATAAATATCACCAAATAAAATATTCCTGAGTAATAAGGAGTTTTATGTACATATTTTCTTCAAATTTACTTTGGACTCATAATGCTAAAAGAAACAATTTTCTCTCAGATCCAAGTCTTTACTGTAACACATACTCTGTACGTATTCTTAGCTTATATCCAGGAAACAATTCAATTTTCTATCATATAACAAAGTATGGCTGTTATCTAATTTGGGTTTCTTTTTCAATTGCATAAAGAAAATATGCACTACCCATGTACTAAAATAAATAAAAACCCATATACCGATTTACCCTCTTTTCTATACTACAACAATGATATCTCTAATGCTTGTATAAAAGCATTCAAATATGTCAGAGCTAAAACGTTCTCTTTTGTTGAACAGCAAATGATATGTGAGGCGAAGGAAGAAAGAGGGTATAGGTGCCTTTGTTGAGTCTCAGGTACAGAGATAATGTAAGTCAGCCAGCTGCTTGTATAATAGCAGATTGACATGGATAAATGGAGAAAAAAATGCAGGGATAATAAAAGATATTCTCTCCTTTCCTCCCTTAAGTCAAACTGTTCTATGAACTATCAGAACAACTTGCTGATTCCCAGCTACACCTGCTTAAATCCACACTGCTATTAGTGCAAAACCATGTCCTTTTACATTTTTGAATTTTGGATCTTAAAACTCCATAAGGTAAGGGATCTAGACAAATTTTCATATCATGCTAATGTTACTATTAACTCAAAATATGAATATCTGATGTGTTTTTAAGGTAATGAGATCTACTTGTAATTTTCTGTTAACTATCTTATTCTTTCTTGCTAACATAGCAGGTATGACAATCTATAGAAAGAAAATCTGTAATGCTGAAGATAAGCATATGAGTATCACAATGAAGTTTCATAAACACCACTTAAAAGTATTTTAGGAAAAGGAAACCTAAGATAGTTCTATTATATCAACATGTTAGAATGCAATGCTTATTAAAAATATGACACGCAAAGAAAAAACTTAAGCATGTTTCAATATCATATCCCCTACAACCCAAGTTATAATTCTCAGAGATTTACCTCGATGTATTTAAATTCTGAAATTTTAGGCACTTCAAATATGATTAATGCATTAAAATAAAAATGGCAATAGTACAGTACACAGAGGAAGGTCTGCTGTAAAATTAACAATAACCTGGAACTATAATGCAGATGCCTTCAGCACACTGTTGAGATCCAGGAAAGGGGGCAGCAATGGAAAATGATAAGAAAGTGTGCTAAGACTTTTATGGGCAAGGGGAGAGCAAGCAAGATTAACTCTCGACTTCGATGAAAGATTTCAAACTTTAAAAAATGTGTTGTAAATTTATGAGCAACTATTAGAAGATTATAAGTAAGACATATGACTTCAGAATCATTGGGGGGGGGGGAACCAGAATAAAGATAAATTGTTCAATTTTTTAAAAGGCATTAAAGAGGCCAAAAGGCAACAAAAAGTATGATAAATATAAACAATAAATGCAAGGATTGAATCCAAAGTGTCCACAATCACAATACATGTGAATAGACAAAATAAGTTACATGAATTTCTCAGTCTGGGTATCTCTACACTGTCTGCAAGAGCTATGCTCAGCAAAATGGCAAATGAAAGTTGAAAACAAAGGGATAAATAAAGTTCACCAGGTGAGTGCTAATAAAAAGAAAGCAGTTTTGGCAACCTAAAGATCAAATTAAATCAAATAAAAGAGAAAGACTGTTAGAGCAAACAAATTGAACGGTTTTACAGAAAAGCAAGGAGAAATGGAGTAACCATAAATGGGATGTTTGATTTTATACTCTTCTTTCAACAACTGACCGATCAGGTTGGGAGGAAAATAATTACAAGAATGTTCATATGTCCTGATTTGTCTGATGGTTCCACTTTAGGACTGTCTTCCTAAGTAATTATCAATAGCATCTCTTTTCCTACTCAGATGTTCCACTTTGGACATAAATTATTATTAATTAAGAATAGAGTGGACTTCAGTAATACAATCAATATACTTATTCCTGTCTTCCTCTCTCTCTCTTGATTACGTCACCATCAACAACCATCATGTTGGTCCATCTGTCTGCAGCCCTGTTCTCTTAGATCCTTGTATAAAGGCTCCTTTTCCTCATTCAGTTTATAGTTTCATTATTCTCTTCTCGGAGCACTGATCTAAAGTAGCCACGGCCATTACTTATCCCCAATCACATCCCTGTTGCATTTCCCTCAGAGCATTCATCATCATCGGATATCATCCTATTTACGTATGTGTTTACTTCTTTAACCTTACCTCCTCCTACTAGAATGTAAGCTCCAGCAGACCAATGGCCCTGATGACTTTTCTTCACGCTGTATTTTAGGTGCCTGGTACCCAAAGCTGCTCAGTTGAAAAAACGTAACTATATTAGCTGTTGAGATTAATCATTATGGGAAGGGTACCTGTTCAAATCTACAGAATGGGATTAAAGCAGTGTTTAAGGGGAAAATATTAAGAGTTCAATACCCTCAGAAGCAGCTGGAAATCAGGCAAAAATCTACACCTAAAAATTTACAAATCCAAACAGTTTTCAAGGCGAGGTTCATATAGGAACAAACACTCCCTATATGACATAAACTGTTGCAAATCACTGAAAAAGATAGTGTCTTAGCATGACAGCAGTTTTAAAAACAGATGAAGAGCGGTGAGGAAAACAGCAGCATAATATAAATTATATAAATAATTGTAAGAATCTTAAATGCCATATTAGTTTATAAAGTTCAGTTATACATTAGGAGAGCAAACATACTGTGAAGCACATTTTTTTCCAAGAATACCGTAACAGTGTAGTTAACAGAATGCTTAACAACAGTATATACAGTAGGAGATTGAAATGAATATTGAATTTTGATATTTAAATTTTTTAATGTTTTATTTTTATCTTTTGAGAGGCAGAGAGAGACAAGTGTGAACAGGGGAGGGGCAGAGAGAGAGGGAGACACAGAATGCAAAGCAGGCTCCAGCCTCTGAGCTGTCAGCACAGAGCCCGATACGTGGCTTGAACCCCCCCATGAACCGTGAGATCATGACCTGAGCTTAAGTCAGACACTCAACCGACTGAGCCACCCAGGCACCCCTGAAATGGTATTAATAAATTAAAAGAAGAAACCTCTCAATGGCAATAATGGTAATAATTTTTCAGCTGTTGAAAAACCATTTGATAAACTATAACACTAATCTCCGACATAAACTTTCTTTAGCTTACGAACAGAAGAAACTTCCTGTGAAAAGGTATACCTATAAGAAATCAATAGTAAACATTATATTTACTGATGACATATTAGAAAAATTCCCACTGAAATCAAGACAATGTAAAAGATGCCCATTACTATTACCACTATTCAAAATTAAAGTGGAAATTCTATATAAGACAATTAGAAAAAGGGAGGAAACATTTAAAAAAAAACCTTTGCAGATAAGATAGTTGATAATAAACACCAAGATATTATCAACTCTGAAACACCTAGGACTAATAAGAAAGTAAAAAACAGTATTTAACAATTCAATAGCTTTATACCAGAAATAACCAATTAAAATGTAAAAGTAAAATAAATCCCTTCATTAGTTCAAGAAGTGTGTAAAACGCCTACAAACAAACCATACGTGAAATGTTAAAAACTTCTATGAAGCAGACCCTCAAGTTCTTTTGACAGAAATAAAAGAAGACCAGAATACATGGAGAGAGGCATACAGTTTTTCTGGACACCATATTGAAGAGATGTCAGTACACATTTGAGAATGTGATGCAATCCCAATTAAATTCCCATATCATGGAATTCAAGAAGATAATTCTCTAGATTATCGGAAGGATAAAATAGACTAGAATAACCTCCATCTGTAGAGCAGAGTTGCCACGTCAGGTATCAATACTGATGTACTATAAAGATACAGTGATTAAGACAGCGTGGTCCCGGTTTAAAAATAGACAAATGCATTAATGCAGGAGAAGAGCATTGATAAAGAGATCCATACACATGTGGAACATTGGCTCACGGAGAGTGGTGACATTTCAGATGAGTTAAGAAAGGATGAACTATTCCTAGAGGTGTGTTTGGACAACTCAATTGCTCATTAAGAATATGAGCATCATAAGATAATACACAACTGTATTATTATAGTCTTGGGTAGGGAAGACCTTCCTTAAAAAAACCAGACCCAGAGTTCATAAAGGAAAAGACTGACAAATTTGCTTATTTAGAAATTTAAATTTCTGCACCATAAGAGAGACTAAAGAAAAGAAATAAATGCCACAGAGAGAAAAAAAAAATTCAACTGCACAAAAGGAATACTTATAAAAAGGAAATACAAATACCAAAAAGAAATGAAAAGATATTAATGTCACTAGTAAATGCAATTTCAAACAATGAGTTATCACTTTTTACAGATCAGACTGGTGAAACATTAAAAAAAATCAATAATATGCATTGATGGCCAGAGGGGTAAGAACATAGCACACTCATCACTTAATGTAACTTTACTTGGGGAAACTGTTTTAGAGGAATGGTTAATAGTATCAGTAAAATTCCACTTCCAGGAATCCATTATCTATTAAAAAAAAAAGTGGGCCATGAACGTTGAAGAAGGTTGTCCAAGGAAGTCAAATTCATGTTTTTTTAATTTTTGTTTGTTTAAAAGGTTAAACTCAAGTAATACATCAATCAGTAAGGGAATGGTTTTAGAAATTGTCAGAATCCATTTATTGTTTGTTTAGGCAACTCTTCAAATAAGAAAGGTCCAGGGGTGCCTGTGTGGCTCAGTTGGTTAAGCATCCAACTCTTGATCTCAGCTGAAGTCTTGATCTGAGGGTGGAAAGTTCAAGCCCGACGTGTGGCTTCACACTGGGTGTGGAGCCTACTTAGACAAAGAAAAAAGAAAAAAGAAAAAAGAAAAAAGAAAGAGAAAAAGAAAAAGAAAAAGAAAAAGAAAGGTCCATATGTTCAGGAATGAAAACACTGCCAGGATAAATGAAGCAAAAATAAAAAAAAGTACATACTTCACAATCCATTTTATGTTAGAAAAGTGTGTGTGTGTGTGTGTGTGTGTTGTTTTGAGGAAGACAGAGGAATTGTTAGAGAAGTAAAGGAAGATGATTTATGCTGTAAACTCCTGTATTTAAAATGTTTATCATGAGAATGTATTCGGGTTCTGTTTGTATAACTAGAATACAAAATTCTGGTGTTTCATGGGCAGGAAATAAAAATGCCTGATTTCCTGCCCGTGTGTGTGGGACAGTGTCTAACAACTAAGAATTGTTCTGACCTTTCATGCTCTTAATCACGTTATTTTCATAAACCTTCCATAGCATTACCATAGTGAAAGTAATTCACTGAGCAAAAATGTTATTTTAAAATACTATTTTAGGGGCACCTGGGTGGCTCAGTTGGTTAGGCGTCCGACTTCAGCTCAGGTCATGATCTCGCGGTCTGTGAGTTCGAGCCCCGCATCAGGCTCTGTGCTGACATCTTGGAGCCTGGAGCCTGTTTCAGATTCTGTGTCTCCCTCTTTCTCTGACCCTCCCCCGTTCATGCTCTGTCTCTCTCTGTCTCAAAAATAAATAAACGTTTAAAAAATAAATAAATAAAATACTATTTTAAGTGACTGGCATATAGGCTTTCATACTACAGAACAGGTGTGGAAACAGACCACCTAGGTTCAAATCTGACTCTACTTGTATGACCTACGACCTTTCACCTGTAAAATGGGAACTGTTCTGAAGGTGCAATGATTTAACACGTGTAAAGCACTTAGAACAGTGTCTGGCACATAATAAACACGATGTGAGTGCTAGTAGTTCTTGTTAATGCTGAAGGCACGTAGCTGCAGAATATTCTACTTTACTCTTCCATTAAGACAAAAATTAGGTTTTCTTTTCCTTTTGCATAAAATGTGCACTTTGGCCCAACCATTCTCAACACGTCTTTCTTAATTCTATATTACCACATATTTTCCTTTCTATATTCCCTTTTGTTTATAAATGATAGTATTTCAATCCATTCAACTGTAACTCAAAAACTTTGTTGCTGTTGTTGGCGTTGGTCTTCATATATACAAAGGCTGGAAGATGTATTCCCTTGTTTCCTTCTCTTTTTTTTTTTTTAGGTTTATTTATTTATTTTGGGAGAGAAACTGGGGAGGGGCAGAGAGAGAGAGAGAGGGAATGCCGAGGAGGCCCGATGCGGGGCTCGAACTCATGAACTCGGAGACCATGACCTGAGCTGAAATCAAGAGTCAGATGCTGAACTGATGGAGCCACTCAGGCGCAGTCCCCCTTCTTCTTCTTTTTTTTAATCCTCAAGTATTTTTTATTTTCTAGTATGTTAGACACTGAGGACATAAGAGCTCAAAAGACAGACCAGATTCCTGTCAGCTCAGATGGCTCAATGCAAACTAATGCCAAAGCTCAAGTAGAGTAATGATGCAGCTCGATGTCATGAAAAGTACTGAGATTTCAACCACTGAGATTTTGCTCTCATCTGAGGGAAATAGTCTATTCATCTACTCCAGAGAAGGTGGTGGCTCTTCTTATTATGTGTCAAGCAGAGGCCAAGGATGCTTGACGTCCTGCAATACACTTAGCTCACTTCCCAAGAGTTCCCTTGAAACTTGCAAGACCTTAGATGCTCATCTAAGTGAAAAACCTGTTTATCATTTCCTGGGCCTATAAGCTAAAAAAAAAAAAAACCACAAATTATTTTTATATAGTTATCATAGGATTTGAGGGAACATTGCACTTTGGGGGAAATATAACAAGTCTTCTTCACCATTGTGGAAAATCATATCACCCTACTAACAATAATGCCACTAACACTGTTTGAGTCATCATTCAAATATGTCCGTATCAATACAGATGTATCACGATCTGTACTGGTACCTGTCACATGGATGGTGAATTTGTGACCTGGTGCAAGCATCTTAATACTTCAACATGCTTTTTACATAGTGAGGTTGGAGCACTTACATGCTGAAACACATTTTGTTTCTTTCGAAATTATTTTCCTGTAATTTCCCTTTCATGTTTTACTTAGAAGATTAAATTGATATTTTATTTTAGTTATGTGTAAATAAGTCTGTATTACCTGTGAATTTCACTTCAGAAGAATGTAAGGCATGACAAAGACACTTGTTTTAAAGAGAGGCTTTGGGTAAGACAAAGAATTGAAGTGACTCAAATCTGAGGTCAGACTAGCCACTTACCTGTAAAGACAAGGGATAGTGCTGTGGGATTAGTTTTTGCCTTACTCCAGAGAAACAAAGAATGAGTAATTTAAAACTGGAAACAAATTCAGAGTTACGTATTGCAACTTCTTCATTTAACACATGAAGAAACTGAGAACCAGGCGATCTGACATATATCAACCACTAGTTAGCGGGTCAAGACCAGTGACAAATCTTTGGGCGATCCTTTTAGAACACTACACTGTCCTCAGTAACAGAGAAAGGGAATCAGAGTCGGTGTAATGGAGAAAACAAAACAGGCGGGCAAGCAAGCAATTCTGAAGTTGGAAGTTCTTTTGGTGATTGATTTGTTAAGCAGTAATATTTAATTCTTAGCCTTTAAGGTTTGCTTGTAGCCAAGAGGTAAGTGATGAAGGAAGTTTAAGAGTAAAAGGACATCAGAAAAAAATGGAAAGGTCAATTCTGGAAACACTGACATATACAACCATACAAATTATTTTGCTGTAACTGATACGAGAATCAGTTACCGTTATTTTCTCCTTTAATTACAGACGGTCAATTAGTGAAACATATCTTGGGAGAGTTTTCACCTATTGGATACATAAGATTACAAAGAAGGCCAATGTTTTGCATAATGTCTAATATGAAACATCTGCTGCTAATTATCAGTTAAAATGTGAATGCTATTACTGAAAACCTCAATCAAAGCAGCTCTTAATGGGTATGGTTCTACTTCCTGAGCATGCCAGCAAGAATGCAAATTTTAGTGGAATGGGGAAAGAGATAAAGGGGTTGCGACAACACTGATTGGATCATTGTAGTATCCCCAGTACCAACCCCAATATTTCAGACAAAGAGGTACTCAAATACTCATAAGGAGGAGGGAGTGTAAGGAGGTGGGAAGAGGGAAGGGATTAATCCATTCTTGGGCATCTTCTAATATTCAAATACTTTCAGAAGGGATAATATATTTTTTTTCCAGCACTTCTGTGTGATACTATTGAACAGATCTTAGTGTTCTGGCTGTTAACGGCATGGAAAGTGTTGATCTGGTGTGGTCTCCACCTTGTTTGCTTGTTTACCTAGGGCATACATTGTTGTGACTCCACAAGGCCTTATAGTTGAAGCTTTTCTCCAGAACAAAAATATTCTCTTCATGTGCTATTTAATTAATTCTCTGATAAGGATGTGCTTTTGAAGTCCCTTTTGTTCCCATTCTGAGCTAAGGAAACAGAATTTCAAATGGGTAAGGTCTTAGAAGACTGATAACCAAGCAAATCTATATTCTCTTTAAAATTCATTCATTTCTTAAAGCCATTTAAACTGCTCCTGCAGAATCCAAGCAAAAATATCTCACCAAATTTAAGGAACATGGAACCGTTAAAGCCCAGACTTATTTTTAGAACAACCGTCAGCAGATTTTCATCGGTACCATCAAGTGCCTCCATCAAGATCTTTTAATATAATATCCAGCAGAGTGTCATATATTTACATATTGAACATATATTTTGTTTCTTGTATGGCTTAGGCATACACTACATACATTTTTCAGATTTCCCTTTCTCTCTCACTAGAATGATTTGTGTCTTTTTTCCTTGAGAAAAGGACTGAGTTTTCAGAAAACATGGTCTGCAAACGACTCACTAAATTACAACACAACTCAAGCCTTTGAAGATCTTCCTGTGGAGGGGTGTACTAAAAGGTGGTTGTAGCCATTCTTATTAGTGAATGGCTGTCCTCTGACCCAGTTACACACATTCGAGAGCTCCTCGAGACCCAGCAGAGGTTAAGTGCTGACACTTAATCAGTGTAGAAGATGGCAGACACGGAGCCCACTCTACTTGGCAGGCGTCATCATGGTCTGCACTGTGCCGTTTGATCAGTGAGAAGGCACGTCGATTTTCAAAAGCCAGATTTGGGGAGAACAAAAGCCTGTTATTTTGCTCATCTCCCAAAGTCTTCTGCATTATTTAATGAATAAAAATGTCCTGTATTCCTGCATTACAGTATTATAGAGTGGTGAAGAGCTCAAACACTTGAGTTAGTCTGGATGGATTTTAATCTTGGCTCTAACATTTAGCTGCCGCATGAACGTGGGCAAACTATATAACCTTCAAACATGCACTGGCCTCCATTTCCTCATCTGTAAGTTAGTCAATAAGAATACTCAATTTATTGGATTATTTAAGGCTTTAATGAGTTTATACATGTATAAAGTACCTAGAACAGCATCTGGCACATTACAGGCAAATAAACAATTCTTTTAATGATTGAATTCCATTGCTTACCTTTGATTTCACTTTATTTTTTTTTTTAAATTTATTTGAGAGAGAGAGACAGAGAGACAGAGAACGAGCAAGCAGGGGAAAGGGGCAGAAGGAGAGAGAGAGAGGATCTTAAGCAGGCTCCACACTCAGCACAGAGCCTGACGCAGGGTTCAATTCCACGACCTTGGGATCATGACCTGAGCAGAAATCAAAAGTTGGACACTCAACTGAGCTACCCAAGCACGCCTGATTTCGCTTTCTATAAGTGACAGAGACTTAACACTGCAGTAACCATTGATGTGAGAACCCTCAGGTTCACCATATCTAAAACAGATTTCATCATCTCCCTCTCCTGTGTGTGTCCCCCAAACCTGCTCCTTCTATTCTGTCTCCTATCCGGCTAATGGAATAGCCAATCCCTTGTTATACAAGGGTTATATAAACAAAAGTTATATAAACTCAAAGACCCCTTCATTCATTTTATTCCCTCTCCTTTAATCTCAAGCTCAAGAAGTCGCCACGCCTTGTCCAAATTGCATCCGCAATATCTTGCTTCAGGAGCTTCTTTCTTCCTCCCAAGAGAGCTACAAAAGCTCCAACTACTCTCCTTTTTCCAATCCATCTTATGCACGATCACCAAATTTTTCTTTCTAAAGCACAGCCCTGACCGCACGGCTCCTATTTTTCTCATGTGTTCATTCTGTGAATATATATAAAGTAAAACTCATTTGCTTCCTATTGTACTCGCTACATGCTGATGGTACACAAACAGATGGATCCTGCTCTCAAAGGGCTTACAACCCAGCAGGGCAACAGATAAGTGAGTAGGCAATTTTGATGCGGTGTGATACCGTCTCAATGTTTTTGTCAGTATGCATAAGGTCCTATGACATTAGGGAAAGGGCGTAACGTGGACTAGGGAGAGAGGTATAAAAAGAGGCTTCAGGGGCGCCCCAGTGGCTCAGTTGTTAAGTATTCAACTCTTGGGTTCAGCTCAGGTCATGATCTCATGGTTTGTGAGTTCGAGCCCCGCATGGAGCCTCTGGGGATCTGTCTCTCCTTCTCTCTGCCCCTCAACTGCTTGTTCTCTCTCAATCTCTCTCTCAAAATAAATAAACTTGAAAAATGCTTCTTTTAAGATGCTAAAACCATCACCATCATCACCACCATCATCATCATCATCATCTTCAATTGCTTCCTATTGTATACAGCAGATCCCAAATTCTGCAGTTACAGTCTGGCACTCATGACCTCCATAAAGCGTCCTCAAGTGAGCCTTCCAGCAGCTTCCCACCCTCTACAATCCAGTCAACTTGTCTTTTTTCAGTTCCTCAAAGGAGCCCAACTACCAGCACCTTTGGTTTCATTTCTTTATTTAGTTCTTTTCGCCTAGAGTGGCCTTCTCTCCCTTTATCATTTTCCGAAGAACAGCTTAAATGATCCCACCTCCTCGGCGAAGCCTGCTAAAGGGAAGCCCTAGTCAGAATGAACCTATTTTTCCCCCTCCACCCTCACATCGCTTCACGCTTCCATTTAGGGCTTATCCCAGTCTGCCCTGTTTTCCAGTCAAGTATGCACGCACCATTTACTTCCCCCTGGACTGTGCACTAAAGAAGGCAGGAGAAGCGTCTCATTCATCTTTCGCTCCCCAGAGGGGCTTTTACAATAACTGACACCTAGGAGTTGCTCAGTAAATGCTTGCTGAATTAAATTAAATTAAACGGTTGAGAAGGCCTTTTTATTCTTCGTGATCTTCGGGCACGTCCCTGAAAGGCCCTCTAGTCAAAGGATTTAACCTTTTGGCTGAAGATTTTCATATTTCTTTCCCAACCCTGAGGAAGAGGATCTTGAACAGTCAGAGGAAAAACTTTCACTTGGCTGGGGCGCCTGGGTGGCTCCGTCGGTTAAGCATCGACTTCGGCTCAGGTCATGATCTCCTGGTTTGTGAGTTCAAGCCCCACATCGGGCTCTGTGCTGATAGCTCGGAGCCTGGAGCCTACTTCAGATTCTGTGTCTCTCCCTCTCTCTCTCTGACCCTCCCCCATTCATGCTCTGTCTCTCTCTGTCTCAAAAGTAAATAAACATTAAAAAAAATTAAAAAAAAAAAACCTTTCACTTGGCTATTTAAAAATCACGTGGAAGCAAAGCACTATCTTACTTTGTTTCAGAGCTTTTCAGATGCTTTTGAAAAATTTTATAAACCTGAAATCAGAAATGGTTTACACTTCTTACCTGATTGGACAGAGAACAGTGAATGAATTTTAGATTAATTCGAAAAACTGCACTTAAACTAACTGAGGTATTCAAACCGCTTTGTACTTTCTGAATGCAACATCTTAATTATTGAGCATTTTCTGTTTGCATTTGCAGAGCTGAGTAATTTACTTAGAGTCTAATGAATGAAGTGATAGTAAAAACGAGAGCAGAAAGTTATACGCCACATAATGGCGGTACAAATAAAAGGCAAAAGGAGGGGAAATACGTTTGTTATCACTTACATATAGCATAGTTTTAAATTTTCAAAGGAAAAAATAGTTTATTTAATCATGTCTTTGTAACGCTAGTGCAACGGGGAGTCCTAGGAGGGTCGTGAATGCTTCTGAGTAAATTGCCGAAGCCCGACTTAAACTCACACAGCTAGTGAGAGCTAGACTAGAATCCTCACTTCTTGGCCATCAGTCCTCTGCTTGTCTCACTGGTGTTAGGTACGGATGCCTCTAATAAAGCATCATAAATTACACTCACGAGTTGAACACATAATTTATAAGCTGAGGAAGAGATTTCCAGCAAAACCATGTTTCTTATGTGTCCTTCACTTTCAATACCATGTTCCCATTCAGACTAATCTCTTGACCTAAGTGACTGTGTAATCACCTCTACCTCACATCAGTGGTTTCCAGAAGCCACTATAATTTTAGAGCATTAGAAAAATAAATCCCCCAGGTTCTAGCTACTGAATGATGGCACAGAAATGTCCAACTGGACGTTTGAAACATGCTATAGACTGTGTTCTGGAAGTGGGGGTGGGGGCAGAGCGGAGGAGACCAGGGGCTGCTGGTAGATTAGGAGAAGGCATTCCCTGCTGATTCCTGGGTAACCAGGACAAAGATCTTTTGTTCTATACTTTCACTGTCAGCTGGGTTTCTAGAAGGAGGACAGCAGAGTGGTTAAGAGTGGGGGCACTGGATCAGATAGCTTGAGTTTGAACTCTGACTCTACTGTTTAGTGTGACTTCAATCTCCTCTACCAGTAAAATGGGGAGTAAAAATAGTCATCTTCTTCCTCGTGTTGTTACACGGTTTAAATGACACGATATGTGCCAAAGTACTTAGTACTTTGTAAATCCCAAATTTAAAAACTCCCCAGTAATTTAGCTGCCATTATTACTTGTGGTAGCATAGAATCATGAATTTTGCTTTTCCACGTATGATAACACACTAGAAAGCAGAGATGGGGGTGGGGTGGGAATGGAGATAGCACGACTGAAGAAAAGGAAGGGTATTGGTGAGAAGAAACTGCAAGTGATATTGGAGACAGAGTCCCGAATGATAGATGCACCACAGTTTCCTCATGATTTCAGAATGATTTCATTTTTCTTGAAGGAGACAGAAAAAGAACTGGAGTGAAGGTCACAGGTATGCAGGACTGCTGGCCCAAGAACACCAGAGTACTAAGAGTACATGGTCCATCTGCAAGACTTAACATTATTATTCAAGGGTCATGATTCTTTAAATCCCGAATTAGCACAGATTAGTCTCGATGCAAATGTGTACATCCTCACTCTGAGCATCAGGCTTTGGCCATTGTGGGAGTATGTCCCGCCTTAGAAGACTGTGGGCTGGCAGACCAGGGGATTCTCCACTCTCCATGAGCAAGGGTACCAATCAGCACCATCAAGTATTTTCTCAAGGTTAACATGGCTCAGAGGGATCTCCACAGCTCCTGCCACCATTCATAATCTCACAGAGTGAAAGGAACATGCTCTCATGCCTACCTACTCAGAGAATCAAGGAAAGCCCGCACGGTCATGTTTATGAAAAACATTTTGTGACTCGATGTCTCTTACTAGCTACCAAAACTTGGTTGAGAGAAACTAGCAAAGAAGGACTTTCTGAAGCACAGTCTTCCATCCCAGTTTCCTAAATACTCTTAGCTCCTCCCTGGATTAAACCCAAGTCTGAGAGGATCATAAATTTATGTTGCATTATGGTAATGTATAAAGTTGTTTGTGACTTATAAAGTTGTTTTTGTTAAACTGCAAGTTGGCACCATAACATCAGCATATATTAAGAGAGAGCCCCAGGGGAAAAAAATCTCTAAAACATGTAACTGTATGAAAATAGTTGCAGATTTTGTTCTTTACAGTACACAATGACCACTTTGTGACTATCCACAGGGGAAATGTCTATCATTTCCTAGTCAGTAGCAGCAGGCCTTCTGCTAAGCAACCGGTTTGTTTTTCTCTTAGGGACACTCAACTGTATAATTCATCACGTGTACCCCTTTGCACTGGATTCTGGGACATTTGAACCAATTTTTTGTTTAATCTCTAAAACTTTTAGATATATTTTTGCGTTCTTTTGGAGTTATTTCACTTTTCTACCATTATATCATCTTTGCCTTTCATTTCACACCCTTAACATTTTATTTTACCTTGCCATACTGTATGCTGACTTCAGTCGTGTTGTAACTTGGTAAATCATGAATGAATGAATGAGTCAATAGGTACTTCTGATGATGAAGTTATACCATGATGTTTAATAGGTCAAAGAACAGAGGGCATATCAATGTATACAAATATGTAGAGTTCTAAACTTTCATGTAGCAAAAGGACCTAGAACTAGACAGTCACTGGCATGGGTTCAACTGCTCAAACATGTTGGACTTAATGTCTTTCAGATTCTTTAGGTGTTTTCCTCACAGTGACAGGATGGCTGCTGCAGCTGCACTCATTCTGTTGATCAAAGCAGGATGAAAGGAACAGGAGCAGGTGAGGCCAGCGGACAGCCACCTGCATCTCAGTGAATAGAACCGTATCACACTGTCACCTCCACTTACAAGGGAGACTAAAAAAGACAACCTATCACATTTTTAACCCATAAAACAGAAGAAGGAGAGTGAGTAGGGTTGGGATTAGGTCCTGGATGTGTCAACATAAATTCTGCACGGACAATAACGATGGAAATGTAACACTTTATTAAAATGACTCTAAACGGTCCACATCAGTTCGAGTGTGAGTCCCAATAGCTCTCTATTTTCTAACTTTCCAAGGAAAATATAGACTCATATTTAAAATACAGAAGCACTTACATAACTGGTGGTTAAGGGGTACAGTACAGCTTGGTGATGGAGAAAGAATTTTTCCAGACAACTTAGCAGGCCCTGCACCCTGTAAGACTGATCTCATTATGGAACGTGGTACCAATGCATTAGTTCTGGTACTGCTTTTTCTCTCAGAAAAGCATTCAGCCTAAAACTCTTTCAGTTATCTAGAGTATAAATAATCATTTAATTAGTTGTATTTAAATCATTAAGGATATATGACTGTATTTGGTGTTCCTTATGTTTTTAGTACAACTCTCACGTTCTATCCTGTAGCCACACCTTGTTGTAGAAGTTGATATGAATAAGCCATGAGTGTTCATCTGTTTGGAGTAGGAACTACCAGCTGGGTTGGCAATTGTAAAATCTGAAATGTAACCGAGTCTAAGCTATGAAGTTACCATTCTTCTTCAGTTCCAGGTAGCTTTGACAATCAATTTTAATGGATTTGGCAGAAGTTCTCTGAACTCAGTCCATTGTCTAATTTCAAGGTCTTCTCCAACACATATTAGCTGTACAGGAAATCCAAGTTTCAAGGGCATGATTTCAGAGCAACCATGTATTAGAAACATAAGCATGGAGACACTTTAAGCAGAGGAAATAAAAATATAATTAAATAACAAATCCATCACAATAGCTGGTATATTAACATTCTTGGGTGCTTCAAAAAGAGAAGACACTCATAAGTCCTCTGCTAAAGGGGGGCATAAAGGCACCTTCACTGGGCAACAGCTGTCTAAATAACTTCAAGAAGGAATTCACAAATTTGAAACTCTCCAAATTTATGACGTTTTGAGCTTGACACAAGCTCAAGCAAAGTTTAGAATTTTGTTTAACTGAAGTATCTGGACTCATTTATAAATGATGGCTTAGTAGTTTAAATAACAGTTTGATTTGGTGCTCCAATCTCTGTCTTACCGGTGTTTTTCTCTAACCTTGGCCGAAGCATTTGACTTGTACAGAATTACTTTTCCAGGCTCTTATTTTTGTTTTGTAGAGTAAAAATAACTCTAAAAAGTGATAGATCAAATATAGAAGTCATGAAATGGGAGAAATGACACTAGTAACAATGTGTCCTCCTTCTAAATATAGACTTGTTTTGCCACTTAAATGATTTCACCTTTTTTTGTAGGAAGCAGAGGGCCTTGAATAAAAAGAAAATGACACACTGTCTTTTTTTCACTGAGGTTTCTGTCTGTATCTAGAATGTCTACTATTAACATGCCATTCTTCATTAACTGTTGGCAGCATCGGGTGAACCCCTAAAAAACTCTTTTGTACGAGACTAAAGGAAGGTAAGAAATCTATTTCTTGATGAGTAGACAACTCTCCCTGGTTTGTGGGAAGTACTACTTGACATAATAGAGTCTGACTAAATGACCTTTTGAGGTCCTGCGTGATGGGTCTTACTGCTGCTGCTCGTCAACAGAAAGAGCCTCTCTATTAGATCCAAGTATGGCAACAGGCACCCACACATACACGCCACATTTCCACGTATGCGTGTATCCATGTGTTTACAATTAGCGGAGGGGTAACAGATAGGCCAGGTGTAGAGAAGGAAGAGAAAGGGAAGAAATGGTGGTCAAATCCCTTAAAAGCAGTAAGCCTGAGAAAAATAGCAGGAGAAGCATGCAGACTCTTCCATGAAATCCTGCCCTTAATTTCAGTGCCTCTTCCTTCGTAGTGGGACCAATAGATCATCCCAGCGCCCCTTGCAGATGAAAGCCACATATACTTGCAAGACAACCTATTTCAACTTTAAATTTAAAAAGTAGACTAAGGAAAAGAATCAGCCTCTACAGAAACGGGAGTCTCTTCTCTGGTTCATTGAGAAAATACTGACACTTCAAGAATGGGTAAAAATACAAATTGTGTATCCTGAAATAAATAGAAGGGTTCTCTTCAGATGCTGGGGATAGTCAGATATTGTTTGCACAATATTGGGTCAATGCTGTGCAATCCAGTGCCACAAAATTATAATTATACCTATTCCAATATTAAATATTTCTGTGATGATTTGAATATAGGAATACAGCAGTCTTCTTTTATTGATTAATTGTAATAACAACAGTTAATACTTGTAGAATGCTTAATACGTGCCAGGCACTGTTTTCGGTATTTTGCATTCCGTATACATGTACTCCCCACAATCCTATGATGTAGGTACCATTATTATCCTCATTTTCCCCAAGTGAAAATTTCAAAGCAAAGTTCCCAAGAGCACACAAACAGTTAAGAGTTAGGTATTAGGACTGAGCCCAGTCTATGTGGGTCTATAGTCCTTGCTCCTAACCATGACACTGTACTACCAGCTAAGAGTTTTATGTTCACTGTATTTTTTAATAAATCAGTCTTAGCCTAAAGAGCGGAAGGACAGCATATTCAAGAAGACAAAAGACAAGAGCCATTAAATCACAACGAGTTCTCTTTAAATCCCCCACTTCTTTTGTGTGAAACAAAATGTTATGAAAAATTGCCAATCTCTCAAGAATCCTAACAACAACAAGCCCCGGTAATGAGGGATCTTTGGTTTTTAACCAGAACACGTGTGGCCATGTTCTTTTATCATCTATCACCAACTACACTTTGGTATTAGCAAACATTCTTCTAAAGAGCATGGCTCGGTGTTCCAAAGGAGTGCTGGGTTCAAGGAAGTGCCAACCATTATAATCCCATAACATCCAGAAAGCTACCCAAAAGAGCCCTGAGCTACACCACAGGGACTGGAGTCCAGCTTCAGTACTATACGTGGAAGTGATATCAACCTAATCACAGGAAGGGTCACTACATTAATGAGAAGTCAGATGCATGGATCATTTAGGATTCTTGGAAGCACCCTGCCTGCTCAATCTATTGCCTTTTGGCTTTCATTATGTACAAATATAATTCCATAGGAATGATCATATATCTCATTCTCTTTGGTTTCTACTAAAACCTATCGGCTCTTTCTAGATCAATGAAAGTATGTTGATGGATTATTTATTTTCTAGTTCTACCACTGTGTGTCAGAGGAGTGGCGTTCTTTGACTAGTGGAGCGGCCTCCAGTGAACAGTGTGACTGTGGACTATGTTTTCCTTTAACAGAAGGTCTGAAGGATGAAGAAGAATCCTCCGGCCTCACAATGCTTTTATGGTTTTTATGAACCAAGAGTCTGAACACTCCTTCAAATGAGAATAAGGGAGTAATACTCAGAAAAGCATAAGGCAGGTATTAATGACTTCTGGGGGTCAGATGGGAGTGCCGCAAGAGCAACAGAGGGCAAAAAGAAAAACTGAAGCTGGAGAAATGACAGAGAGCCAGAGGAGGTGGAGGAAGAGATGGGAGAGAAAGAGACCGAGCTCAGGAGACAAAGGATTGAGAGCAGAGCTATGGCATTTCTGCCCTGGTTGTTCAGCAGATTTGGGGCTTGGGGGCGGGGAGAGGGGAAGCCAATGCTATAGATCTTCTTGCACCACTGGGCACCTGATTCATGAGGGAGTGCTTGTTCTTCGGGGATTCACACAGGCGTTGAAGATCGACCTGAGTACCCATGAGAACGTTTACTTTCGCAGGTACTACAAGGCTGGTATGAAATCTGATTTCTTTTAAAAATTTGTCACGTTGGCTATGTGTTGGATTTATTTGATGATCTCAAGGCTGAACTAAGGAATTGGTGGGTTTTAGAAATTTAGCCATCATACAACCCAGTCTGTACTTCATCTAGCGTGTACACCTCCTGTGTGCCCCGAACTCACTTGTTCTCGCGTGCTAGGCTCTCGGCACAAGTGGTTGAGTTTAGTTCTTTATCAAACACAAACGGCCTGGCTGTCACAGCTTCCTGGAATATTTTTTTCTTTTACAGCCTGAGAAATGCATAAACCTTTGAAAAAATCCTTTCATGTCTCTGGAAATTCTTAAAAAATGATAATTTGTCTGCAAGCCTCTGACACTAGAAAGGGCCCTCTATCTTTGCATACCGGAACACCAGCCACCATAAAAAAAAAAAATAATAAATAAATAAATAAATAAATAAAAAGGATTCTGCTCTGTCCAAACCCAGCAATGGATATCAATTACTGGGAAACAGTTAGTAATTTAACTTACTGCTATCTTTCAAACAGGCTATTTATAATAGGAGTCACATGATATTCCAAGCTTCATGAGGAGAGTGGTTTTCGGGTTTCTTTAAGTGAGCTGCCTTTCAAAAGATTTTTGATTGGTTCTCAAGACTGGAAAATTGCATTATCGGCTTCAGGTCCAAAAGCAAAAATCCGTAAATTTTCATGGTACGTGTAAACAGTAATCATGGCATGTTGTTTGTAGCATGTCAAAATAAGAACATGGAATTTCCAGTTGGGAGAGGAAGGAAATCTCAAAGTAAGGTACAGTAGTACAAAATTAAAATTTATATTTTTTTCCAGCATATTTTCATACAATGAATCCACAGAGCACAGCAATTTACCACAGAGTTCTACTTATTGCTGTTATTTTGGATAAAGGTCACCATTTGAGTTTGTGAAACAAGAGCACCATATGGCACAACCCACAGTTCCCTAGAGCAGTGACATTGTTTTAATGTCTGTAAGAGAAACTGATAGAGAACACAGCAAAGATCACAACCATCAGCATGATTATTCAAAAATTCAACACACGCTAGGCAACTCAGTCGTCTACTCAAAGCTCAGGAAGCCTAGACTGTTGTCAAAAACATAAGTAGAAGTAAACCAGCAGCCATCAAATGCTGATTGTGCACCAGTGGCCAAGATACTTGAAACTGTGTTCTTTCTTTATCTCCACTGCCAGATTTCATTAATAAAATCAAAAGTCGAAAGCAAGATTATAAAGACTATGAGAATTGAGAGGCCATCACTAGATAACTTCTCATTACGTAACAGCCCCCAAACTAAAGTTGCAATCATAAAAGACAAATGATCTCAAGATTGGAACTTATATCATTGTACCTCCACAGTCCTCAGTTTCCTCAAGTGCAAAGTGAGACAAACAGGCCTTACTTACCTCCCAAGGTCATTGTGAGGCTCAAGCGAGATAACATATGTGAAAATATCTGGGAAGTATAAGGAGCTAAATACATGTGAAATATTATTATAATACGCCCATGAATTATATGTAGGGGTCTGTGAGAGGTCCCTTTCTTTTTGTTTTTGTTTTTGTCTTCTATTTGAATGGATACAATGTTTATAAATTATGTAAAGTGATTTCTTTTTTTTTTTTTTTTTAGTAGTCATAATTCTTCTCTCTTTCAAGTTTTCCACTTGGGCAAATGGGAAATTACACAGGTAATATTAAAGAAGACTTTCGACACGGAGACATTTTTGTTTACGCTGCAGTTTAAGTCCTCATACCTTACAGTCATCTTCTGAAGTTAGCAGGAAAAGGAAAGTTCCATGCAAATGGGACAGCTAAAGAGAGAAAGCTAGTTTGGGAAGATAATTCTAATAGTATTCTCAGATAGCGTATGCTGGTAAAATTAATTTCACCGCGTGGAGCCAGTCTCCTTATGTCTCTGGTCTTTTTTGAAAAAGATTAAGCGACCTAGTGAGTTTGCAAGGGAAAAACTGCTGAAGCAAGACAGGGCGTCCCCTTCTGTGAGGACTGATTTGGGATCCAGGAGGGTGTGTACCAGGTTAATGGCTAAGCTTTACAAAAGGAGACCACAACGTTGATTTCTTTCCTTGACTATTTTAATTAAGGCTGAAAGCTCATCCCTCCTGACTCTTATTTTGTATGCCTGGCCTTTCTGGTTCAAGAATTTCTGTCTCCTGTAAATAAAAGACCCAAATGATAAATATACATGTAGCCGGAACGGACATGCGTGCTCGGCTGCCTGCCCCTGCTTGGGCCCATCTGCTCCGATAGCAAGGTGCCCACTGGCAGGCTGGCCCACTCACTCTATTTCAGAAAAGCTGCCAGCCTTTCAAGGCTCTGTGTGTGGGCGCACTGTGGTGAGAGCTAGCTTTCCCCAAGGAACCCTACCCACCCAACCTGCATATGGGTCTGTTTGCACTTGACCACACTTGTTGGCTCTCATGTGTCATAAAACAAATGCTCCTCGTGTGAATAAGAAGGCAGAGTTGCACTAGTAATTCAGGCATCACTGAGCATAGCGCGCATGCAAAACTTCCTGCAGCAAATGGTTCATAGTGGACAAGGAAGCCTGGCACGAAAGGGGAGGAAACTCATCCATCTATACGTTTTTAGTGTGAGAAGTAAGGAGGAATATTAGCCTGAGGGTATCAGAGTGAGCATTTTTATCGTCCACCTAAAAGTATGTTTCCCTCACTCATACGGCTCTATAAAGGTTCGGGAGAGACAGTAAGGGTACATGTCCGCGGGGACACTGCTGACCCAATGCAGCATGCCCTCTTTATAGCTCTCTTTCAACCTAAGTCTGAAAGTACTGAAACAAAGGAAAGGAGCCAAAGCCTAGTGGCTTTAGTTTCAGGAATAATAATGAAGTATTTTAAGGACTATTCTAGGAATGTCTCTGTTCTTTATAAATATTAAAGAGTAGTAACAAAAGGCAAATAAGACCATGAGTTTTAAAATGACTGACAGAGATCAGGACATAAGTCATCTAAGTTTTATAGAAATTCCATGTACATCTGAGGGATAAGAATCAAAGGCATTGCTACGAGAGAACCCAGAGGGTAACACTCGCTATATTTACTCATTCATTCATTCATTCATTCATTCATTCAACAAATACTGTACAAGCACTGATTATGTGCCAGGTGCCAGGGATACAAAGATGAACAAGACACAGACAGGATCCCTTCCCTCACAGAGCTGACACTCTAGCTGGGGAGACAAACCACCAACTAACCAAGTAAATCTATGGCACCATGTTATTTATTAGGTAGTGACGAAAGCTACGAAGAAAAATGAAGCAGGAAAAGGAATAGAGACAGGTAGGAGTGCTATTTTAGGAAGAATGTGCAGGGAAGGCCTCACCAAGGATGTTATTTAAACAAAGACCTGTGTGAAATGATAGACTCTGCCATGGGAAGCTCCAGGGCAAGAGTGGTCCAGGTGGGGGTAATACCAAATGCAAAGGTCCTGAGGTGGCAAAAATGTGGCTTATTTAGGGAACAGTAGGAAAGCAGAGGCGAGGAGGACCAGGAATGGAGTGATACAAAAGGAATTTTGGGAGACAGACTAAGCCAGATCATGTAGGACTTATAGGTAATACTTGGTTAAGGACGTTGACTTTTAACCTAAGTGTGATAGGAAGTAACTGAAGGTTTTAGGCTCATGAGTGAATGACATCTCTGACTTTTTGTGATATAAAAATCACTTTTATATGATTATTCTTGTTTCATCTCTGAAGGACCAGCCATAGGAAGCAAAAGTAGTTCAGTCACTTAAGTACCATAATAATACAGACAAGAAATAATAGTGATTGAGGGGTGTCTGGGTGGCTCAGTTAGTTGGGCGACTGACTTCAACTAAGGTCACAATCTCACGGTTTGTGAGTTCAAGCCCTGCGTCGGGCTCTGTGCTGACAGCTCAGAACCTGGAGCCTGCTTTGGATTCTGTGTCTCCCTCTTCTCTCTGCCCTTCCCCACTCATGCTCTGTCTGTCTCTCAAAAATAAACATTAAAAAATTAAAAAAAAGAAATAATAGTGATTGGGACTGAACGGCTCTTGGTGGAGCAGAGCAGTTAGACTGGTGTATATTTTGAGGGCACGGCTGACAGAATGTCCTGCTGAACTGGTTGTGGTCTCTGAGGGGAAATGGAGGCAAGAATAACACCTAGATCTGGGCATGAGCTACTGGCTGACTGCTGGGAATGTACCGAGGGAAGACTGGGATAGGAGCATCTACCAGGGAAGGGAGTCTTCAAGAGTTCTGTTTGAAATATTGAGTAGGCAGTTGTAAATGAAAGTCTAAAGTTCAGACTTCTGTCATCGGAAAATACAGACAAAACACTAAAAACTCATCTGTCACATAGTGAATGCTCAAAACGTGATGGCTTTTACATTGTGGTTATTGTTGTTACTGCCAAGCTGACACCATTTTTGCCTCTAAGCTGTTACTTAAGGAAAAGGTTTGATGAATGGGAATAGGCTGACTCAGGTAGGGCAGACCATGCTCTAGTTCTGAACTAGAGGGAAAATCTCAGCAACGTTATTGAGTGCTCAAAAGCAATCATTATCTAGAAAGGAAATGTCAGGGGAACAGCATGGGCAACTCCAGGGGTCCTGGGCTAACCCACAGAGCAGTGGTCCTCAAATTCCAGCCTCACCTGGAAAGCTTCAAATAATGAGATTATAAAGATCTACCTCAGGCCTTCTGACTCAGAATCTTCCAGAATTCTTGAGTCCCAGAATATACCATTTAAAAATGTTCCCTGGGTGGGCGCCTGGGTGGCTCAGTTGGCTGAGCATCCCACTCTTGATTTTGGGTCAGGGAAATCAAGCCCCTGGGGTCAAACCCCGTGTCGGGCTCCACACAGAGCATAGAGCCTGCTTAAGATTCCCTCTCTCTCTCTCTCTCTCTCTCGCTCTCTCCCTCTGCCCCTCTTCCCCACTGGCGCACATGCACAAACATATTCTCTCTCTAAAAAAAAAATGTTCCCTGGGTTACTCCATGTTTGAAACCAGTGCTCAAGGACACATTTTCTATGTCCTCTATGATATGAAATGTTTACCAATACTGGCAATTAAGAGAGAAGGACAGAAGAGCATCATGGCCATGTCTCATATAAAGTGAGTGCATAAAGCCCATGTCTTAAATACATCCAAACATACCTCTTAAAAAGAGGCTTGCTTTGCAGAAGTGTGCTTTGGAGGCCACAAGTGACAGGAATGCCACTGCACTTCACAGAACATTTAAGGCACCATCTTCTTTTGGAACTGTAACCATAGCCACACATGTAAGTCAATGCTATTTGAGTCACAGATCCTATGGCATTTGGGGAAGCATATGAAATAGGAAGCTGGTAACTGGAGACTACAGTGGGGTCTGCTTTCATCACGTGACTTGAGTAAACGTTCTTTACCTCTTCAGACCAGGTTTCTCATCTTTGGATTGAGTATCTTACTATACCGGTGATTTTCAAAGGGCCTTAAGTTTCCACATTGTTGCTGCAATTGAGAACTTGGATGAAGAGGCGACATCTTTGCTTTGATCTGTTTTCTAGGTCTGTATGAGACTTCATTTGAAAAAAGAGCTCCCCTTCTTAAAAAATAATTTGGAAAACACTCTAAGTGATCTGAAAAGTACCTTGTAGTAAAAAAAAGAACTAATATGTGCTAAATTTTAATTATAGATAAAGCATGTCAGGCTTGCCATCTTGTTTGGTCCTCACTGCAATCCTGTAAGCTTCAAACTTATGAAAACACCCATCTCATAGATTAGAAGACTGAGGCTCAGACTCGTTAAAAAAAACACAAGCAAAGGAAACAATCAGCAAAACTAAAAGGCAACTGATGGAAAGGGAGAAGATATTTGCAAATGACATATCAGATAAAGGGTTAGTATCTAAAATCTATAAAGAACTTACTAAACTCAACACACACACAAAAAAATAATCCAGTGAAGAAATGGGCAAAAGACATGAATAGACACTTCTCCAAAGAAGACATCCAGATGGCCAACCGACACATGAAAAAATGCTCAACATCACTTATCATCAGGGAAATACAAATCAAAACCACACTGAGATGCCACCTCACACCTGTCAGAATGGCTAACATTAACAACTCAGGGAACAACAGATGTTGGCGAGGATGAGGAGAAAGAGTATCTCTTTTGTACTGCTGCTTGGAATGCAAACTGGTGCAGCCACTCTGGAATACAGGATGGAGGTTCCTCAAAAATTAAAAATAGAACTACCGTACAACCCAGCAATTGCACTACTAGGTATTTGTCCAAGGGATACAGGACTGCTGTTTCAAAGGGGCACATGCACCCCAATGTTTATAGCAATGCCATCGACAATAGCCAAAGTATGGAAAGAGCCCAAATGTCCATCAACGGATGAATGGATAAAGAAGATGTGGTATATATATACACTGGAGTATTACTTGGCAATCAAAAAGAAAGAAATCTTGCCATTTGCAGCTACGTGGATGGAACTAGAGGGTGTTATGCTAAGCGAAATTAGTCAGAGAAAGACAAATATCATATGACTTCACTCATATGAGGAATCTAAGACACAAAACAGATGAACATAAGGGAAGGGGAACAAAAATAATATAAAAACAAGGAGGGGAACAAAATATAAGAGCCTCTTAAATACAGAGAACTGAGGGTTGCTGGAGGGGTTGTGGGTGGGGGGAAGGGCTAAATGGGTAAGTAACATTAAAAAAGACATTTGCTGGGATGAGCACTGGGTGTTATACATAGGGGATGAATCACTGGAATCTACTCCTGAAATCATTGCACTATATGCTAATGAACTTGGATGTAAATTTAAAAATAAATTAATTAATTTAAAAAACCCCACAGAACTTCTTTGGCTAGCACAGTCTGTAGTCAGAACCACTCAATTTCTGATTCTAGCCTAAAACGCACCAAAGCCCTTGGCCTTTACATTAAGTATAATGTTTCCTTTCTATAATTCTATGATTTCTGTGTTTCACTTAAAATGGCATAACCGAGATTTATGGCAGCGTAGCCCTAAACAATTTTTGGCAATTTTCAAAAATTACTCACCATGAAATTCATCCACAAATGCGAGTTTCGTACGTGAAAACCGTAATAATTAGGCCAGTTTCACCCGAACATTTAGTGGCTATCTCAAACTCAAGAAGTTTAAACCCGATTCATTTCTTCTACCCAAACCTGCTCCTTTCCCCCTCTTTTTGTACATACCACCATCCACACAGACGATATCTGACTTCTCCTCCCTAAACCACCTTTCTGCTGGGCTCTGATAAATGTCCCTAATAAATACCTCTCACATGCATTCTCTCTGTTGGGTCTTTACATCCCTGCTTTCATCCTCTCTCTTTAAACTACACCACTAGCTCACACTTACTCTAACTCCTATATGCCTCAAGTCCTTTTCTTCCATCTTATAATTTGACCTAAAATTTGAAAGTGTTTATATATGTACCTCCCCAACTATAAAATCACTCAGGGACTAGGTTCTATGGATGTTCCTGTCTATACTGCCTAATGGTGTCTCACACATGGTAGCCTCTCACAGTACTGTTTCTTAAATTAAAAAAAAAAAAAAGATATGTCAAAAGTGAAGGCATATTTGCTGAAGGAATTGGACATTCATAGGCAAAAGCAGGAGCCTCAACCTAAACCACGTTATACAAAAATGAACTCAAAATGCATCATGGTATTAAAAGTACAATGTAAAATTCTAAAACTTCTGGGAGAAAAACAGAGGAAAAAAATCTTCAGGATCTTGGGAGAGGAAAAAAATCTCTTCAACTTGATGCCAAAAGGACAATCCATAAAGAGGAAAATTGATAAACTGGACTTTATCAAAATTAAAGCTGTTTTCCCCATCCATGAAAGACCCAGTTAAGAAGACAAAAAGACAAGATTCAGACGAAAGGAAAATGTTTGCAAGCTACATATCCAACATACAGATTACGAACTCTCAAAACTTAACAGTAAATTAGAAGACAGTACAATTAGAAAATGGGCAAAAGGCATGAAGAGACTTGTCACCAAAGAGGGTATACAGATGGCAAATAAGCCATGGAAAGATGTTCAGCATCACTAGTCATCCAGGAAATGCAATTTAAAACCACAATGAGATAAAAACACTTGCAAGCCTATCAGAATGGCTAAAATAAAACATAGGGATAATGTCAAATGCTAGTGAGGAAACAGAGAAATTGTCTCAAAATGTAGGTGACAATGTAAAATCCAATTCTAGAAAACAGCTGGGCAGTTTCGTATAAAACTAAACATCTAACAATTGCGTTCTTGCACATTTGTTCTAGAGAAATGAAAGCTTACATGTACACATACATCTGTACATGAACGCTCATAGTTCAAAACTGGAACAGCCCAAAACTGAAAAAAAACCCAAGACCCTCAGATGTCTTCCAATAGATGAATAGTTAAACTAACAATGATACAGCCATACAAAGGACTAGCACTCAGCTCTAACAAAGAGCAATTTATTGATATGTGCAACAACTTGTATGAATCTCAAAGAAATTGTGCTTGGTTTCTTTTGTTTTTATTTTTTAATTAAAAAAAATTTTAGTGTTTATTTTTGAGAGACAGACAGACAGACAGAGACAGACAGAGGCTGAGCAGGGGAGGGGTAGAGAGAGAGGGAGACAGAATCTAAAGCAGGCTCCAGGCTCTGAACTGTCAGCACAGAGCCCATCGTGGGTCTCGAACCCACAAACTGCGAGATCATGATCTGAGCTGAAGTCGGACACAACCAACTGAGCCACCCAGGTGCCCCTCTACTGGCAGAATTATTAAACAAACACCCCAAAGTTTATATGTATGTACTCCAGGGTAATCAATCCATGAACACCACTGCCACCCCCTAACCCCCACACTTCACATTATCAATGCACAACACAGGGTACATGCCAGGGGCTACTAAAACATATCCTCTTTGACCACACTTTGGTACCTCTTTTCTTTTTTAAGGCTACCTTAGGTATTATATTTAAATGATTACTTTTTAAATAAAATCAGTGTGGTTCACGGTGGACCTTACATGCTATGTTGACGGCTCTCAAAAGTGTGGTTGGGTTCCTAGATCGGCAGCAGCAGCAACACTGGGAACTTGTTCAAATGCAAATTTTCTGTTCCTACCCCAGATCTACTGAATCAGAAACCGGGAGTAGGGTCCAGCAATCTGTTTTCCAAAGCCCTTCAGGTGATGCATGCTAAAACCTTGAGCTGCTGTCATACATAAGGAATATATATGTGTTATATGTTTAATACGTTATATATGATGAATATGTATATATGTTGTATACATATATATGTATGTTTATATATGTATATGTATATATGTATAGGTGTATGTGTATATATGTATGTATATGTATATATGTATATGTATATATATATGTATGTATATATGTATATATGTATGCATATATGTACATGTATAGATGTATATATGTATACATCTATATATGTACATGTATATATATGTATATATATAATTTCTGGTCCCCAAACTCCTCTCTGAGTTGATGTGGGAATAGAACAATGATCACAGTCTCACGGATTTCCTTGAAAATGGCAATTGATCCTTTATTCTAATAAAATCCTGATAAAATCCTGTGAAAGCTGAGAGCAAACCTTAAGGCCCTGAAATATCCATGGTGAAGGGAGTTCTGACCGATTAGAATCTCTTTGCATAATATGGGCCATGGGCCAGATTTCATTTTCTTGTTCTATTCCCCCAGTCCTCTACAGGCAAAAGAATCTCTCCTGTCGGCAGTTGTAACTCAAACACTGCAGTGTGGACAAAGAACTCAGAATTTGGGCGCAGCCAGGTAGGACTCAACACCCTGCTTGGCCATTTACTAGCTGTGTGATCTTTGACAAATCACAATTCTGAGCATATCTGGAGTTAAGGAATCACTAATTCACAGCATTAGTGTGAGGAAGAAATGAGAAACCATGAGGGAAAATTGCTTTGCAAGCTGGATTTCACTGCACATGTATTAAGTTAAAAATAGTATTCCTTCCTCTTTACTAGTTCCTTTACAGAAACAAAGGTAAGTAAGCACAACACGTGAACTCTTGCACCGGGCCCCAGGACCTTATGTCTACTACTTTTCCATGGCTGCGTGCTGTTCCCTTTCACTGTCCCTGAGTCCAGAGACTTGGGAGGCCTGTTTAGGTTTGCCTTGCCGGGATTTGAGGTGGGCTGCACGCAGTGGTCATTGGCAATCCCCACTTGTTCATACAGCTGTTGATCTCCAACCCCAGAAAGGTACCGAGACACTTCCTGATAACTTCCTGCTTCTCAGAATGTCTACATGCTTTCTCCTATTTCTCATTTCACACAAAACAAAGTTACCTTGATGTTGTTTCACTGATTTTCTCTTATTTTAATTTTTATTAATGCTTATTTGTTTTTGAGAGAGAGAGAGAGAGAGGTTGAGAGAGAGAGAGAGCGAGCAAGCAGGGGAGGGGCAGAGAGAGAGGAAGACGCAGAATCCTAAGCAGGCTCTGGGCTCTGAGCTGTCAGCACAGAGCCTGATGCAGGGCTTGAACTCAACAACCGTGAGATCATGACCTGAGCCCCTGTTTTTCTTCTTAATTGCATCTCTCAGGAAGAATGTAAGCTCCCTGAAGACAAGGGGATGGTGCTTCTGCACCTGTTCTGTGTGGCCCAGCTTCACCAGCTTCCAGTCCCACCCTGAGTTACCTAGGTAGCGGGATGTGTCCTTGTAACAGACTGACGGATTCTCTAATGAGAACTTTGAGCAAATCATTCAGCTGTCAGCTTAGCATCTGGCAGACCCACAGTAGCATTTCAGGTATTGCTAAAGAAAAGGATGTGAGCAGTAAAATAGTACTTTTGCATCTGAGATCTGCCACATTTTCCACCTAGTCTATCACTAGGTAAAGACTGACACATGCTTTGACCATACAAAGGCTTAAGTTTTGCAACAATTCAATGTCAAATGTACTATTAGCATATATTTGTTGTGAAGCTTTGTGTGCATCTTATGAGTTTACATCAGCCTCAACCAGTGTTTTCTGGAGTCGTGCACATGGAGATTAGTGTATCAGATCTAGCCCACAATAATATACATCTTGGCAGTTGTAAGAGATAGGAGGCAAAAGCTTTCTTGGAAATAAACTGAGCTCTAAAAGCTATGTCTGTCAAAGGCATGACAATCTAAAACCAGGTGCCTGTCACTTTTGCCACCAATCTTAAGCAACTTCTGTAGTTCTCCATAAATCATTAGATCATGAAAGTAAACCTCATTCACCATAGTCATCCTAATTATAGAAGTGGTCCCATCCCATGTGAAACAAGTGTCTGTCTCCTATGCTGGCTTTCTAGATTATATCCCACAATGCAGTTGTTATTGTATCCCATAATTTTCATCACAGAAGAAAATTTGTTTTTTCCCACTATCTATGCAAAACCAGGTAACCATAAGCTGCAAGATGCAAATCATGGTTAAGCACTGGTTCTAGTCATCTCCAAGAGTGGAAAGAATTGTTCTAGTTTAGTTTTGTCTTTGAAAGGTGTCCATTCAAGGAGACCGTGTTTTCCTTACTCTAGAGCCCTAAAGTTTTCCACTCTTGGCAGCTGAGATACTTCTCACCGGTACCTCTCAGCGAATGGTAAGAACACCACCAGTGTGGAGTTAAGGTTCCACTGTGACTTAAAATGGTCTCAGAGTATTAGCCCCAAGACCATACGTGGAAGCTATGCTGTTTGAGGGATTCACCACTGAGAACGGAACGTTTGTACGTGCTGAGGGGTTTTCAGGGACCGCTGGTGGCCGACATTTGTTCCATAGACGAGAGGGCCATCCGCTTTTCCTGTCGGAGTGAGTCAGGGTTACATTTCAATAGTAGCTAAGATCTGATAGATAGTTCCCAGCAGATAAGCTGCAGAAAACAGAGAGCCAGAAATATGATTTACTACAGTGTATCTGCCACTTGGAAGTGAGTATGTACACTTAGAAATAACCCCATTTCTCACCTGGTGAAATGCTGAAGCGTAACTTGAAAACGCAAACTATGACTTTTTTTTTTTTTTTCCCAAAAATGGTTGAAGGAGTTTTAATGTGAGGGGTATCTAAGACTTCTGTCCCATTACTCAACTCTATTGTCCAAATCCTGCAGCAGAGTCTGCTAAGCACACAGCCTGGAGCCAGGGATACTTTGGGGAGTAAAGGACCAAGGGTGGTACACAGCAGGGTGACCTTGTATGCAAGCTGGCATCGTGCTACGGAGACAAAACTCGGAGCGGTAAACATGTGCAGGCACAGAGGCACGGGGAAACTGTCAAGCTCCATGAAAACCTCCCAAAAGGCCGGGAAATATGCTTGAGTTGGAGCTAGTAGAAATGCAAGCCGGTTTCACTCGTCTTTTCCGAGACAAGTTTACCTCAGGACTCGGGGACACCCACAAGGCTGAGATATGCAAACTTGTCTGCTATGTTTAAACACGCCTATATTACCACTTATTAATATTTATGGCTAGCTATTTCTATATGGCTGTGATACATCTTTTAAAAAAGGCGATTTGAGAGCAGAACCTGATTGTGTAGATCGGTCACTTAATCACAACTATAGAGAAGTTGGTTAAATAAACCACCAAGTCTGACAAAGGCATTCTTTTTCATCCACCCAGAGGCTGCTCATCCTAATGACTTGTGGCTGGAAAGCATCCTCTCCATACAAACAGTGGTTCACATGTTCCTTTCTTCTCCACCAACTGGAAGCTATTCTGCCCCCACTTGATGGCTTACTTAGATGCAAGGCCCCAAGCAACTCCAGAGGTATCTGGTAATTTCTTTCTCTTTCCCTCATAGCTTAGTCACAGAGCCTGGCAGTTTCAGTTCTAGCACTTGGGAATTCCATCCTAATTGATCAAGTTATGTAGCCTCTTTTCCCTTATTTATTTTTTCATCCAGAGCATAGAGCTAATAATCCTACTGCAAAGGGATATTGAGAGAGATCATATCCAATCATACACATGAAATGTTTAGGAGATTTCCTGAGCACAGTAATTTTTTAGTATTTTTACCACTTTAATTCAACTAATTTTCCTTAACCTGACTCCAGGTTCAAGGAGTAAACTTATGAGGATAATTTTTTCCCTCTCTCTTGTCTAGAGGACAAGAATGCTCTGGTCATGCAGGCCCTAGTGACAATGATAATTCTAAAAATGGCATCCCTATTTATAGCTCAGTCTCTATAAGCTTGGTTAATGTGACTATGTCCTTGAGAGAAAAATCCAGTGTCTGACTTTATAAATGAGAATCAATCCTTGGACTTTGATGAATACACTGAACTAATGCTTCTTTGTCAACACTAACCTCTGTCCCATCCTTCTGATTTCTACAGCTCATTTTCTGGTTGCTCACATAGGCTACATGTTAGAATCACATCAGGCTGTTCAAATTACAAACTCGGGGATGGTATCTATTCATTCTGATTTTCAAAAGGCTACCCTAGGTTGTTAGTCCAGATCTGGACTAACCCCCCAAATTTCTAAAGTCAGAAAAAGAGATTCAGATTCAGTGGGTCTAGGATGGAGTTTTGATACCTACCCTTTTAACAAAACCCCCACAAGATTCTAATGCAGGTGGTCCTTGAAACATATTTTGAGAAACACTTCTTAAAAAATGAATGGCCACTTTCCTAACCGTGTGGAGCCAGAGGGGCAAATCGAAGGTACGCTGAGTATGAATTATGACAAGGGCTAGTTCTCTCACAGACTATCATAAAATACTGAATCCGAGGGAGTCACAGGTAATGTGGAATGACTGGTGGAACAGAGAGGGGAAACCAACAAACGCAGTCTTGTCACAGGCTTGGCGAGAGCTTGGAAAAGCATGGTCCGGGGCCCAACATGTCTCCAGTTTTACGATTCCAGCGATGAGTCTCCTTGCATGACCCTTCAACAGTGCTAGATGCTGGCTGGGGGTATGGAAAGAAGAAAGCTAAGAAAAAATAAAACAACACAAACAAACGAACGCAAAACAAAGGAGATGAAGAGCATAAAGTGGTGGGGAAAACAAAAGACAGTTGGCAGAGATTATCATCTGTCCACACAGCCAGGCAGAAGGATTACAGCTGAGAAAGAAGTGGGACACTGGTATCTGTTACTCTCTCCCACCTTAATGACCAACCTCAACCCTAAAACCCAAGCCACAAACTATCCCACATGCTCACTCCTGTCAGGGCCATTGTTTTCCCTTGAACTACTGTGGCCGGTGACAGTGGATTATTTTGCCTTTATTACCAGTCCACTGCAGACTGGTGATAGAATACCACTTTCCTTGGGTTCACTTCAGTTGTTTTCTTCCTGGTCTAACCCAAAGATTCAAACTATATGAATACAGAGCAACTCTCAATATTATATTGAAAGTGTTAGAGATAATTAAAGAACTTTTAACTTCCAGCTGTTATGTCACATGCTCCCAGAAAATAAGGCATAAGAGAAAAAAAATCCTTAAGCCAATAAAGAAAAAAGAAAAAGAAAAAAACCCACCAACAATAGACAAAAGGGATTTAAATACTATAATGCAGAAAGTAGTATTTGATATACATTCTAATGGTAAATATTATACAGTGTTTAGGTTAAAAGGAAGAGGCAGAATTTATCTGCATATGGAAAAAAAAAATCACCTGACACATTTTGTGTTTATAAATAGAAGCTAACACTGTAGGGGAAAATCTGGACTACCGCCCACACAAGGCATGATGTGCACTTCTTACCTTTCGGAACCCCCCTTTTTTTGCCCCCGTTTATTCTGCAAGAGCTGTTTTTCTTCCTATTTAAACCTTACCTAAGCATTTTGGTGATGATTTAATTACCACATCTAAAAAAAGCCACCCAAGTGGTTCCTTTAAGAAAGAAGACATGTGACTGGTATTTCCAGGGCTGGGGGCCCTTAGTTTCGTAAAGGATGAGTGTGTGAGAGGGAACATCTGCCGCATCATTTAAAAATGTGTTTTTAAAGGAGTGGCTCCTCCAACCTGTCCAAATGGCGTTATTTAACAAACAGGACATAATGAAGGTTTGGAGAAGCCTTATCCCCAAAATACCGCAGAGGCACAACCATTTAAACACCCAAGCAAAATGAGTAAATGAGAAATATCATCAGATTGAATGCACAAAGGGAACAGAAGGGATGGAAAACATAACAGAACTAGCAGTGGGGCTACTAAAAGGATGGGAGAACAATATTTTTCTGAACCAAGAACGTGTCTCATTGTACACTAAGAGCAGATGAATTGTTCCCGAGCCATGTCCCTAGTTTACTCAAGAACAAGGACACCTTTAAAAAGATGGATGGAGTAAAGGGTATATGGAATTGAACTTACATGATTTATGGAAGTTAAAAATTCACCTTAAAAATTACACAGAGTAAGAGGTAGTCACTAATCAAAAAAACAATGAAATACTGGCAACCAAAAGTGCTGGATACTAAGTGGACTCAAACCTATGAACTCAAATCTATGTTCTACAAGTTTAGGCAATTGCTAGTTAAAAGAGTAAAATAATATAATACTGTCCTTACAGTAAAATAAAACTGAACCATATTTAGGGCTACAAGCCACAGGCTACCTCTCAAATCTGCATCTATCTGTATTTTATTACAATCACAAGATATTTCTTAACCCTTCTAATCTTTTACTTCTTATTGACTTTGTCTTACCCCATTCTGGGGTTTGTAACTGTACCCCAATTATAAAATCTCTAATCAGAAATGCAGCTTCTCTTTCCTCAGGATGGCCCTGTAGCCAAGAGTTTCCTTAATCTCACATGACCCCAGAGAAAAATGCCAGCCTGGAGTACACAGTGAATCCCCCATGGTAGAGCTGATGGGGTAATGACAGTGATGAGTCTGGACATCGGCATATGCATCTGTCTCTAACAATACTGTGTGACGAGATCTCCTAAAATGCATCTTCTTCAAATGATGCAGAGACGCCCCCACCCTTGCCTCCAAATATCTTCGTGACTTGTGTCAGCTCTAGAAAAGAACATAAAGACAGCCAGGAAAACGCATTAATGTATGACTTGGCCGCTATGAGGAACAAAGGCAGGGAAGTGTAGGCACGGCTTCGTTTATGGTTTCAACCAAAAGAGATGAGGCATGGAGCAGTTTTGACTATTTGAGTTAAGGATACAAAATAATCATTATCTGGAAATCATTAAGGCCTATTTAACTGAAGAGACTGCTTTGGGTAATACATTTTTAGTTTCTTTGCTATATTTACTTTAAAAACATTTATGGTTAAAGTACAACAAAATGTTAAACATCATAAATAAAATTTCCAAAAACCTCAACTATTGAGTCAAGAATCACGGAAAGCATAACTTTAGTGGATTCTGCAATGGTTACTAGTGCAGTGGCTTCTAGCTTCACGTGCATCAGAAGAACCTGGAGGGCTTGTTACAAGAGATTGTTGGGCTCCATCCCCAGAGTTTCTTGGAAATTTGATTTCACAAAGAGTTCCAAGGGTGTGCTAATGCTTCCTGTCTGAAGACCACACTTTGAGGAACATTGCTCTAGTACGGTGAGAACTTCAAGGTTAACTACAGAGTCAATAACTTGATTTGTTCTTTGGAAGAGTCTCCCTGGACTGTTGTTCTTTGTGATTGCTTCTCTGTCAACTGTTACTCTTCAGAATATTGGTTTCAAGCAGAAAATTCTTATCCCCATCTCTTGTACTTAACCTACTGAGCAGTGATCAAACAGCTTGACAAAACTAATACATTTATTTTTAATGTCTAATTTTACATCAAAAGAAATTAACATGAACGCTTGCTGGTAGATGCTCCCCAGAATTTTTTTTTTAATTTTATGTATATTTATTTTTGAGAGAGAGCGAGCAGGGGAGGGGAGGAAGACACAGAATCCAAAGCAGGCTCCAGGCTCTGAGCTGTCAGCACAGAGCCCAACGCGGGGCTTGAACTCACAAACTGTGAGATCATGACCTGAGCCGCAGTTGGATGTTTAACTGACTGCGCCACCCAGGTGCCTCAGTACCCCCCAGAATTTAAACATGGATTTTGTGTTCACTATTTCCTTTTTAGCTGAGCAACATTTTCCCAGACACGTTCTGGTTCAAAACTGCTTTTCAGATGGATAATGTTCCTGGGAATAAAGAACACTTAGTGAGAATATGGTAGGGGCTGGGATGGTGAAGTTTCAGAATGCTGCCAGAAAAGACAGTCTATGAGAATTGCAAAAGTTTCCAACCTTGTCGTGGCCTGCAGCAACGGTTTCCCAGGAGAGGAAAAAGCATTGATTTGGAGGAGTAAGAACACCTCCACGTGGTCCCTGAGCCTTAACACCGATGGAACGGTCTGTGTTCCCCTCTGCATCATTGTCCAAGTACTCACTCATCCCACTGACTTGTAAAGTGTTTATTATTCAGAAACAGAGCAGCAGTAATCCCCTGTCATCCTCTGAGAGTCAACGTTGAGTGTTATTTTTCGGTTTACACTTGCATGAAAAATGTGGATTGGGCTTCTATGAAGATGAAGCAGAAGTCATTTTCCCTCTTCCTTCCACTAAGTACAACTAAAACCCTTGACATTATACATAAAATAAGCATAAAAGACTCTGAAGGTTGGAGAGAAGGCAAACCAGCTAGGGGCCTTAGGGCCCCTAGGAATGACAGAGTGGTGACTTTCTTGGGTTTTTGCATTGCTTCATATATCCCAGATGTGGAACTGAAGAAACCGGAAACCCAAAAAACCAATAGACACAGATGAAAAAAGGGAGGCCAACAAAAAGCATGCTTTGTCTAGCCAAAGGACGAGGAAAGGAGCAACATAACAAATAATAAAAAAAAAATATTTAGACAATAATGGCTTTATTCCAGCTATAGGAGACGGAAAAAATAATGTAGCCCTAAGACCTCCATCTTCCAAAGGCTGTACCAAGGAGCCCCATATTTCCTCATCCCCACTAATGTAATGGCCCAGAAGGCCAAGGACAGAGCTGGTACTTTCAGTCCCACCAAGTGCTAATGAGACTTCTTATCATCCACCCCTACTAGGTGGTCAATGGAGACTATGTGGGGAGACTGAACTTTTACCCCTCCACCTTGCAAAATCAAGTCTCCCCTCCCTATCTCTATTGAGTGGTGTCATGGGAGGCCTACTGGAGAGTCAGGACTGTCATCATGGCCCAGGAATAATCAGATCCCTTTCTTGTCCCTATGTTGTGTATGGATTCCACTTGGGGAACAGAAAGCAGCATTCCACCATTCTCAACAAGGGAGGAATCAATGAAGACCTAGTGAGGAACTTGAATTCATAATCCCCACAGTAATGTGGAGCCCCCTTGGGTGACAAGGGAGACTGAGTAAGGAGCCTGCACTTCTCCCCCCACCTTGCAGGGATGAGGTGACACCATCCCCATTTTGCTCACTGGGGTGATATTAGTGGAAGACAACTAAAACAGAATGTTTAAATAAGATCCAGAGTCTCTTAACATAATAAGAATATGGCCAGGTTTCAATAGAAAACTATTCATCGCACCAAGAACCAGGAAAATCAGAAACTGAATGAAAAAAGACAATCTAGGGGCACCTGGGTGGCTCCGTCGGTTGAGCATCTCACTTCAGCTCAGGTCATGATTTCACACTTTGTGGGTTCAAGCCCTGCATTGGGCTGTATGCTGGCAGCTCAGGGTCTGGAGCCTGCTTTGGATTCTGTGTCTCCTCTTTCTGCCCCTGCCCTTCTCTCTCTCCCTCTCTCTCTCTCTCTCTCTCTCTCTCTCTCAAAAATAAACATTAAAACGAAATTTTTAAATAAAAAAAAGACAATCTATAGCTGCTAACAATGAGATAACAGAGAAATGTTAGAATTATCTAACAAAGTTTTTAAAGCAGCCATAATAAAAAAAAATACTCCAATGAGCAATTTATGAACATACTTGAAAGAAAAAAGTAGAAAGTATCAGCTAGAAAAAAAAAAAGAAGACATGAGGAAAAACTAAATAGTGGGGCACCTGGGTGGCTCAGTCGGTTGAGTGTCTGACTTCGGCTCAGGTCATGATCTTGCGGCTCGTGAGTTCAAGCCCCACGTAGGGCTCTGTGCTGACAGCTCAGAGCCTGGAGCCTGCTTCTGCTTCTGTGTCTCCCTCTCTCTCTGCCCCTAACCCACTCACATCCTGTGTCTGTCTCACTCAAAAATAAATAAACATTAAAAAAAAGATTCAAGAAAAAAACTAAATAGAAATTTTAGAACTAAAAAAACCCCCAATGATCAGATATAAAACATTGTGGGTAGGCCCAATAACAGAATGGAAGTGACAGAAGAAAGAATCTTTGCGCAAATTACCCAGTCTAGGGGCACCTGGGTGGCTCAGTCGGTTGGGCATCCGACTTCAGCTCAGGTCATGATCTCACAGTTTGTGAGTTCGAGCCCCGTGTCAGGCTCTGTGCTGACAGCTCAGAGCCTGGAGCCTGCTTCACATTCTGTGTCTCCCTCTCTCTCTGCCCCTTCCCTGCTCATGCTCTGCCTCTCTCTGTCTCAAAAATAAATAAATGCTAAAAAAAAATTACCCAGTCTGAACAACAGAGAGAACAGACTGAAACAACAACAGAGCCTCAGAGACATGTGTGTGGTAGGCTGAATAATGGCTCCCAAAGATATTCAGCCTGGTCCTAATTCCTGGAAGCTTATGTGGCAAAAGGGGATACTGTAGATGTGATTAAAGAGCTTGAAATATGGAAAATACAATGACTATCCAGGGGGGCCTTACATATAATCACAGTGCCCTTAAAAGAGGGAGTAAAAGGAGATTTAACCACAGAGAAGAAAGGAGGAGATGTGAATACAGAAGCAAGAGAATAGATCGGTGTGAAAAGGAACTGTGAGTCAAAGAATATTGGTAGCTTCCACTAGCTAGAAAAGGCAAGAAAATGAATTGTCCTGTTAAACCTTCAGAATAAACCAGCCCTGTCAACACCCTGACTAACCCAATGAAACTCATTTCTGACTTCCAGCCTCCAGAACTGTAAACAAATAAATATGTGTTATAAAATAAGCTTATGGAAATTTGTTACAGCAGCCATAGGAAAATGATACTATAACAAAGATCTTACATTGGTACTATGGTACTATAATAAAAGATCTAACATTCATGTCTTAGAGACCTGGAAGGAGAGGAGAGGAGAAAATGGAGAAAGCTGAAAAAGTACTCAAAGAAATAATGCCTGAAAACTTCCCAAGTTTGACAGAAGACATAAATCTACAGATTCAAGAAGCTGAATAAATTTGAATGCCAAAGAGAATAAACTCAAAGAATCCATGCTAATACAAAACATAGTTATATTTATGAAAACTAAAGGTAAAAAAAAAATCTTAAAAAGGACAAGAAATGACACTTACCTATAAGAGAAAACCAAGATGATTCATAGATGTTTCAACAGAAACCATGAAGGCCAAAAGGAAGTGGCACGTTTTTTTCAAGTGTTGAGAGAAAAGAATTACCAACCTAGAATTCCATATCCAGTTAAAATATCCTTAAGGAATGAAGGGGAAATCAAGACACTCTCAGGTGAAGGAAAACAAAGATATTTTTTCATCAGGAGACCTGTCTGCTCTAAAAGAATGGCTAAGGAACTTTCAAAATAAAAAGGAAGCAATAAATGAAGGCATGTCAGAACATCAAGAAAGAAGAAAAATATGGATAAATACAATGGACTTTCTTGCTCCTCTCACGTTTTCTACGTGGTCTTTGACATTTGAAGCAAAAATGTTAACACGGTGTGATGTATGCAGAGGAAATATTTGACAATTATACTATAAATGGCAGAGAATAAAAGGATGCAAAAGAAGTAAAGTTTCTATGGTTCACTAGAATTGATAAAATGTTAACTGAAATAGATAGTGAAAAATTATATGTATAGACAAATAAAAATAGAATTCTACAAAAGCTCAGGTAACTGACAGAAAGGCAAGGGAAAACCCATAGAGAAAGTAAAAAAAAAAAAAAAAAAAAAAAGAGAGAGAGAGAGAGAGAGAGAAACCAAAAAATGTACTGGCAGAAATAAGCCTAACACATTAATAATTGTAGAAAATGCAAATGGTCTAAATGCATCAATTAAAAGATATTGGCAGAGGGGCGCCTAGGAGGCTCAGCTGGTTCAGTGTCTGACTCTTGATTTCAGCTCAGGTCATGATCTCATGTTGGTGGGATCAAACTCTGCATCCAGCTCTGAGGTGAAAGTGCAAAGCCTGCTTGAGATTTTCTCCCTCCCACTCTGTCTCTCTGCCCTCCCCCCTCAACAATAAATAAACATTTAAAAAAAATAATGAAGCAGGGGATATCACTAGAGACACTGCAGACATCAAAAGAACAAAAATAAATATGTGCAACTCTATACAAATAGATTTGACAACTTAGATGAAATGAACCAATTCCTCAATAAACTTAAATTACCACAACTCACATAATATGAAACAGATCATTTGAAACGCCTATAAAATATTGTTATGGGCTGAACTGTGTCCTCCCAAAATTCATATGTTGAAGTCCTAACTCCCTAGTCCAGAATATGATCGCAGTTGGAGATAGGGCCTTTACAAGGATGATTAAGTTTAAATGTGACAGTTAGGATGGGTCCTAATCCAATTTGACTGGTGTCTTTATAAGAAGTGGAAATCTGGACACAGAGACACCAAGGATGTACACACAGAGAGACCATGTGAGGACACAGCAAGAGGTCAGCCATCTGCAAGCCAAGGAAGAGCGTGAGAAGAAAACAAACCTGCTGACACCTTGATCTTGGACTCCCAGCCTCCAGAACTGTGAGAAAATACATTTCTGTCATTTAAGCCACTAGTCTGTGGTATTTTGTAATGCCCGCCCAAGGAAACTAGTACGAGCATTGAAGAAATTGAGTTCATCACTAAAAAATAAAAAACAAAACAAAACAAAACAAAAACACTAAAAAAGAAATCTTCCAGACTAGTTGCTTTCACTGAGGAATTCTACCAAATATTTAAAGAAGGATTAATACCAATTCAATACCAATTCTACACAATCTCTTCCAGAAAATAGGAGAGGAGGGAACACATTGTAACTCATTTTATGGAGCTCGTATTACTCTGATACCAATAACAAGGACAGTACCAAAAAAGAAAACCATAGACCAATATCTCTTATGAATACAAATGTAAAAATCTTTAACAAAATATTGGCAAATAGATTATACAAGAAATGATACACAATGGCTAAATGTGGTTTATTGCAGGGATGCAAAGCTGGTTCAATAGTCAAAAATCAATGTACTCTACCATAATAATAGGCTAGAGAAGGAAAATTAAAGGAGTATCTCATTTGGTGGGAAAAAAAGCATTTGATAATAATTAATACCTACTCGTGATAAACACATTCAGAAAAAACTGGACCCGAGGTGAAGTTTTTCAATTTAATAAAAAACATCTACAAAAAATTTACTGCCGATATAATACATTACGGTGAAAGACAATCCTTTCCCCTGACGCTCAGCAACATGGTAAGAATGTCCACTCTCAGCCCTCTAACGTAACACCGGAAGTTCCAGTAGTGCAATAAGACAAGAAAACAAAAGGCATACAGATTAGAAAGAAAAAAATAAAACCGTCCTTACTTGCAGATGACGTGATGGCCTACAGAGACCATTCTAAGAAATTACAAAAGACATTTAGAGCTAAGAATTCAGCAAGTTTCCAGGATACAGGTAAACATAAAAAAAAAAAAAACACAATAAATTCCTATGTACTTGTGATGAATATTCCAATAGGTGTGTAGTGATATAGCTCACTGTGGCTTTAATTTGCATTCCTTTATGGCTAACAATGTGGAACATCTTTTCACGTGAATATTTGCCATTTGTATATCTTTAGTGAAATGTCTTTTTAATGTCTTTTGCCCATTTTCTAATTGTTCGTTTGTGTTGGGGGAAACTGGGTAAAAGGGACGATGGGATCTCCCTGTATTATGTCTTACAATGGAAGGTGAATCTCCAATTATTGCAAAATAAAAGGCTTACTTAACAAATGCAGATTGGATCTATTCTAACTTTTCAAATTATGTTTGGCCATTTAAAATAAACATACAGTATGACTTTTATGTTTATCTGTATTACTTTTTACAATAGTATGTAATAGTACATATGTTACTTTTGTCCATGTTGGTACAGGTGACAAAAGAAGATACAAACAGAGCTGTTCTCTTTTCTCTACCATGTCAATAGTATCAAATCTGTTCAGAAAACAGCTTGAGTGGTATATACAGTTCTTGGCACTGTTCTTGGCTTGTGTGTATTGTCAAATAGGCTACATCATGCATTCGCTTAAAATAAACCAGAGCTTTATGTTCATTCCTGGACTATACATCCCCAATGAAAAAGAGAGATATCATCCATTTTTTCAGTTTAGTCTCTACTTTCTTTGCTGGTGATTTTATGTGGGGATTACCTTCCCATGCTGAAGTTCTAAAACATGGTTATTGTTGATTCTTTTTGTTTCCTAAATTTTTTAAATGTTTATTGAATTTTGAGGGAGAGACAGAGCACGAGCAGGGCAGGGGCAGAGAGAGAGAGAGAGAGAGAGAGAGAGAGAGAATGAGAGAGAGAGGCGCATAATTGGAAGCAGCCTCCAGGCTGTGAGCTGTCAGCACAGAGCCCGATGCGGGGCTCCAACTCATGAGCCATGAGATCATGACGTGAGCTGAAGTCGGATGCCCAACCGACCGAGCCATCCAGTCGCCCCTTGTTGATTCTACTTTTACATTAAATCATAAGCCATTTTTAGGTAATAAAACTATTGAAGGGAACTGGCTAATTTTATGTGGAAATCATTAATTTGTTCACTACTATTGTACCGTTCTTCCACGTGGGCATAGGATTGGATTGCCCTTCTTTTCTATCTTCTGGTTAGGAATGGTTATATAATTTGCTTTGGCCAATAAAATATGAGTGCAAGTGGCAAGTCTTGATTACTGGTAGAAGCCTTTTACAACTTGTGGGTGATTCAACATGTTCCCATGTGCCTGATGAGAGATGAGAATGTTTGGATGTTAGGAGCCTTATTAGCATGAATCTCTAAGAGAAGAGGACATAGAATAGAGTCTTTTACTGATAGACGTGGGCACATGGCATTAGCAAGAAATAAACCTTTGTACTTTTCAGTCACTGAGATTTGAAAGTTGTTTAACTGCATAACCTAAACTATTATAACTTTATAACTGATTAACATATTTTACATTTACATCAAACACACACAATCCTCTGCAGTAGGACCCTATATATACAATGATATCAAATTGTAAACTCCAGTTCATGAATTGTTCATCAGTATACTTGATGTCATCCCCCACTCTGATAATCGCCCCCCCCCCCCACACACACACACACCCTACAAAGTCAGATCAAGACTTTGGTATGAATTAGAGCAATAGTTGACTAATGATTCCATGATATCAAGGTTTGTATGAAACTGAGCATACAGAGAAGTGATGCATCACGTTCTTTATAGGGATACCTAAGTCACAGAAAATGCATGCACTGCCTTAAGCATTTCCAATGGTTTCAAAGGAAAGAATCATGAACCTGTATGTGTGCTCTATGTACCAAGTGGGATTACTATGAACATTCATCATGATCATCTGCATGTTACCCATCATTTTCAGGGAGAAATAACATTGACCAACATTTTCAGACACTGTGCAAAGATCTTTATATGCATTAGCACATATTTAACCAATTAGTACTTCACTTTGCTCATAACATATCCCATGTGTCTTAGGTTAGCATTATCTGGATAATATTTAAAATTACTAAGTTTTTTTTATCATAACAATTGCTATGAGTCATGTCAGAAGATCCCAATGTAAAAATTAACAGGGTCTTCTAAATTTTACCAAGATGATTCAACAGGTGTTTCTAAGTCATACTTTATACCCTCTCTGTAGTGCATACTCTGGACACACATTGGGGGTAGGTGAAACAGATAATTTAAAATTCTTAAGTGTATTAATGGTCCCAGAACTTCCAGCTATTAAAGATATTCCCCAAATTATTTGAGATGCTTAAGTACATATCCTCGATGTTAAAAATTTCATTAGTTTAGGGGTGCCTTGTGGCTCAGTCAGTTAAGTGTCTGACTTCGGCTCAGGTCATGATCTCATGGTTTGTGAGTTCAAGCCCCTCACCGGGCTCGGTGCTGACAGTTTAGAGCCTGGAGCCTGCTTCATATTCTCTCTCTCTCTCTCTCTCTCTCTCTCTCTCTCTCTGCCCATCCCCTGCTCACACTCTGTGTGTGTCTCTCTCAAAAATAAAAAAAACATTAAAATTTTTTTCTTTAAATTTCGATAGTTTCAAGTGCTGCTCAAATAACTATTTTTGAATTTAAAACTATGTAACATGCAATGAGAAATTTCTCATAATCTAGCAGTCACAGGTGGCTAGGAATTCACGTATCTCTTCTTGCTTTATGTATATTTTGCCTGTAAAATATGGGGCAAAAGCACTGCCATAAAAGAAGTTCTATTTTTTTTTCTACTCATTTTCATTAAGGGAAAAGTAACCAAAAGATCAAGTTGGGAGGTGTTATTTCCAAAGATGATGGGAATTTAACGCACTAGTAAAACTATGAACTAGATGTTACACATTGATAGTTAACAGTGTGGAGTACAGTATTAGAATACTTGAATTTAGGGTTCATCTCTACTTCTATGCCAGTGGTCATGATTATTCTCTTTGTGCTTCGGTTCCCCATTCTGTAAAGTGTGTGGGGGGGTAAATACATGCAGACCTCTAGGCCATTGTGAAGCATACACAAGTTAATTTCTACATAGCCCATAGAATAACCAGCACATAGTAAATATTCAATACATTTAAATGGGTTTAAATTGTAATACAGGGGTGCCTGGGTGGCTTAGTTGACTTAGCATCTGACTCTTGATTTCGGGTCAGGTCATGATCTCACAGTTCCTGAGTTCAAACCCCACATTCGGCTCCGTGCTGACAGGGTGGAGCCTGCTTGGGACTCTCTCTCTCCCTCTCTCTCTCTCAAAATAAATAAAATAAAACTTTAATTGTTAATACATACATCCCCAGCGTATTCATCAGTTAATATCACCTCCCTTACTCTGGGGCCTCTTCTGTTCTCTTGGACACTTTAGAGCATGTTAGGGACTGTGTGAAGAACCAATTGCATTTCTGTTTTGAGACATTCTGCCACTTTAACAACTACCAGACACACACACACACACACACAACTACTTTTTAAAATTCAAAATAAATTGTTGAGGCAAAGAAAGAAAAGGATTATGTTTCACTAAACTTAAATATCTTTCTACACATATAATAATAACCACGTAAGGGTACCACATGCTCTATATGCTTTAAAAGTTATTGATAGTTTTGTAAACCCCACCATGTCCCAAGATGGATAACGAGGGTAAATAGTATTGTTCCTGGTGAATAGAGAAGTCTAGTGACAACCAGAGTGGGACAAAGGTCTCTGATTCAGAAAATAATTCAGAAAAGATTTATGAAAGCATTTAAGAAGACAATTGACTTAGTCAACAGCTCCTCATGTGTCATTCCTCCACATTCCTGTGACTGCTTGGACATCTTGTTCTGTCTGGTGCAGAATCCTCTATTACGATTCCTATAGAATTCTTTCTTTCAGAGAACTTACCTCAATTTGCAAATAAACATTTATTTGTAGAATTAGTTTACTAAAGCCTCACACCCTCCATGTTGGCAGGGCTCACTCATCTTTCTGCTTAATGCTGGTCCCCAGTTCCCCATCAAGCACCTAAACAGAGGGACCCTCAGGAAGCAGAGACAGCTTTCCCCAAACTGAAGGTATGGGACTTGAAAGGAAAAAGTCATGCCAAATCTACCAGGCAAAGTACAAGTAGCAAAGGAATGCTTTTTCTAAAATAAGTAACAGAGGCCAGAAAATCGGAACAGTTCTGAGTCAGACAAGAAAGGTTATACTTATGTATTATAATATGTATGCCTTAATAACAATCAACATTTTGTATAAATAGACTTGAAAACTTCAAATTCAAGTTTCAATATCAAAAACACTGTGTCTGATGGCAGGCAACTGTTTTGACCACAGCTCTGCACTCTGGTATCCCAAAATAAAATGGAAGCCATAGTTGGGGTGTGGAGGATGTTAACCACCGAAGGATGGGATGATTTTTTTTCATGTCCAAAGAACACGTTTCCATGTAGTTCCGTTGGATCCTAGTCTTTTCACTTATAATGTTGAATAATTATGGGTTTGAAATATGTATACTGAATTTAATTAAACTAAGAGACAAGAATTAAGGAAAGCGATGAATGTCAAAATAATTTGAAACTGGTAATGTGAAGGAGCAATTACATTTACTTGAAAAAAATAATAGATGAAGACTTAAGAGAGACATCCGTCCAATAAAATGAATATCATGAAAGCTCAATGATAAGCTCAAAGAAGGTAATTGCCTAAATGTGTGCAGTTGGGAGTTTGCCCCATTGATACCCTTCTTCACATCATGGTTCATGTAAAACAAGTGGAGATTTTTAAAGTATTTCAACTTAGAACTAATGAGAAATTTTGATTTCAACCTTCACTGCTACATAACTTTGTATAAAGCACCTACAATTGGCTAAAAGGTATAGACATACATGAACACCCTCAAAATATAACCTGCTTTTAGTCACTGATAGTTGAAAGAGAATTGCATAATTCTTTTAAAACTGCCTAACCTCTTGTCAGAGTGATTGGATTAAAGATGATTAACTTGTTCAAAGATAACGGTGCTCTGAAGAAAATGATGGCTGTGTTTTGAGCAAAGAACAGACTAATACCTTAGGAAGTTTAAAATTAAGTGCAAACAAAAGTATCAATTCAGCCATCTGCTTTGTAATAATTTACTTGGCCGATAATCTTAACTGAACATCTTAACTTTGCTGATAAATGCTACTTTAGTCTGTAATTGTTGTAGGTAATTTGGTTAATTGTGACAAAAGTACTCAAAGGATATTTGCTATAATTTATATTTATAATCCACTTTTAATAATAGTATTAAAAATTAGAAAACATTGTGTCCAATGTCTAGTGCATAGTTAAGACGTTCATCTTGGTAGAAAATGTAGTCAATATATGAAACAGAGACGACTTTAGGCACAATGGGATACCATATATATGCCTAGATAAATAGATAGATAGATAGATAGATATAGATAGATATCTGTATATAATGCTTAAGAGTGCACTGAGAGCCCAACTGGGCTCTAACATTTAATAACTGTACAACTTTGGGTAAGTTATCTCACCTCTCTGTGTCTAGATTGACTCAACTGTAAAAGGTGGGTAATATTACTAACTACCCCTTATGTTGCTGTAGGGATTAAATGAATGAAAGCATACAGAACTGTACCTGGAACGGATGGAGAGTGTTTTTTCCTAAAGTTTCTACCTTTGGAATAAGCAAGAGAAGTATATATTTTTTTTTTTTTGTAAAAGAAATTAGTAACAATATAGGCTTCTGTTAAGTTCAAAAGTAAACACAAACACGTTAATACCAAGTGATCCTAATAGAGAACAAGAAAACTCGAACGTAAACATCAACTCAAAAGACCAATTTTTTTTCAAAGCAAGAATGAACCTAATGGTAGTAAGCTTCACTGCAAGTGTACATCCAGGATCCCCCCACCCCCACCAGGCTCCACACTTATCTTCTCAAAGCCATGCCCCAAGCCTGCCGAAGAGGAAAGTTTCACTACCGAGTCCCAGGAATGGTACCGTTGAGCCCAGCACCGCCGTCGGGCCACCCCTCTTCTCTCCTTGGCTTTGGTCCCTCGGCAGACACCTCTCTGTCTCCCACTCCAGGCATCAGGAAGAACCCTCCGTCCGCCCTCTGCCCAGCGGAAAACTCCAAAATGGGCAACAGGCTATAACAGCTGGGGCCACTCACCGCCGCCCCGGACCCACATCCGCTGCCGGCCACCCCCCAGCGCCGAGCGCCCACTCCCACACGGCATCCGCCCGGGGAACCGCAGTGCCTTGCAACACGCGCAGACGCCGCCGGCTGCAAGGGACCCATCGCAGCCTTCCCGGTCGCTAAGCACCCCCCCCTCCCCAGACCGCTCCCCAACGCGAGTGCCATCCCTGATGGAGGTGGCCACGCCACCTCCCAACGGCTGGGCCCGCGAGGAAGACCGGGAGCGCAGCACCGACCACAAAAACAACTCGAGCCACGCCGCGACGGGGCCGGCTGCCATCGCCAGCCCGGGAGCTGCGCGGCGCGGCGGCGACAGCGGGGGCTGCGGCACACGCGGCCGGGCCTCCGCGGGCGGCCGAGATTTACCTGCGCGGCCCCGCGCCCCCGGGCCGGCCATCCTGCAGCAGCCGCTACCGCCGCCCCGCGGGCCCGAGGCGCCGCCCGCCGCCCGGGGAGGCGCCGCGCCGCAGTCCTGGCTGCGGCGCCCGGCACATGGTTGGCGCTCGCGGCGGCCGGCGCCCGCGCACAGGTGGGAACCCCGCGAGTGGGCGTTGGGGCGATTCCCTTCCCCAGCCGGCGCTCGCCGCCCGCTTCCACTCTTGACTTTGCCGATGCGCGGCGCCTGCCCTTGCTCCGGCAGCCGAGCCGCCTGTGCCCGCGCCCCGGCGCCGTGGGCGGCTGCGGTCCCTGCGCAGCTCGGGCTGCGCGTCATGTGCATCTCCCGCCTCGCCGCTCGCTCCGCGGCACCGGGCGGCCCGGGGGACAGCGCTCGGCGGCCCGGCCGGCCGGCGCCCACTCCCCGCCCGGCACACGGACCCCCTCCACCCCCGCGCCCTCCCCCATCCCGGAGCTGTCAAGGAGGAAAACGCCTTACACACACCTTGGAATGGACGGGCGCCTCAGTCACCGACTCGCCAAACTCTTAGAAGGTGTCCATTGGTCTGTAGGGAGGTTTGGGCATGGAGTAGGAGCCGCTTTCTTATTATTTAATAATGTTGGAAGTGCCGGGTCCGCTGCCAGAGTTGTGGGTCATGTGGGCACAGCAGAGGCTGGCTGCTGCCAGTACCAGGGTTTCCTGAGGATCCTGAAACTATGATCTCATCCTCCTCATCCGCCTCCCCCGCCCCTCTCTCCGCGGGCGCGCACGCACAGCACACACACACATACACACACATGCACACACGCGCACACACGCACTCACACTGCATGCACTATCCTCCTTCCTTGACCGAGATATTCCTCCAGGGAAATACAGTGTTCATGCTCTTTATTGAAAAAAAAAAAAAAAAAAATCCTCCTGGATAGAGATTGTTCTCTTTCAAAGCTTGATTTATGTGCTTTGTTTATTTGCTACAGTTTTCCCTCACACGTGCAAGGGATGCGAACAGAGCCTCAGAATTAAAATTAAAAATAATCATCTTCTTATGTTGACCCAGATTTTGGTGAGGACCCAAGAACTCAAACAGTATAATTTCAATTTAAAACAGAGGGAATATACCAGGCTTGAATGTGGAATAGTGCTAACACCTGAGATGTATGCAGTGGGTTTCCTTCCCAAGCTGCAAACATTTCCCAAACATTACCTCATTTATTTGCAGAGGAGGAGGTGGATGAGAAGGCAAATAGTATTTTCACCTCAGAGATACCGAAGCATGAAGCATAAGTCAGATAACATGACTTATCCAAGTACACGTAAGTCAAAATCTCACTATAAATATTAATTGTACAGCTACTCACAAGTTGCTAATTCACTATCATCAATCGCTGGAAACTTAGGTTACTGAAAATGTGAAGATATTCTTGATTATTTTAAAGTTACCAACTACCTTGCAAGCTAATTAATTAATTGGTTTTTCTACAAGGATATGTTTTAATATAATTTTTCTCTTGTATATTTGCATATGTTTTCAGTTTTATGGTTTCATATAATTTTCTTTCTTTTGGGGGGGTATGTGTATTTGTTATATGTCTGTGTATTCATGTGTAAATGCCTATTCGTTTGTATTGTTTCAACTAATTGTTTCATAGTAATATGAAGCAATTATAGTCAATGTTTTTGGGGTAGTCACCAATTTCATAATGATTTGTTATATATCACTCACCCTTTCTAAGAGCCTGATGTATATGAGAACTGTGCTGTTTTAAAGGATATAGAGAAGTTTGAGACATGGAACCTATCCTTCATTAGTTTACATCTAGTTGTTCAGACAAGATATATACATCTATCGATGGATGGATGGATGGATAGATAGATAGACAGCTACACTAAATGATCTACAGACGAAACACTCTATTATTTGTGGTGTTGTTTGGTGAATTGCCACAAAGAAAATATAAGCGACACTCCTTTTTACTGACTTAATTTGTGTTCCATGTTTAAATGATTTCATTGTCTCTGTGCCCCATAGTTCAGTCTTTGACCCCCACAGTAATCTAAATGGCCAAGGTAATACGCTGACTTTGCCCTTCTCTTTCATGTGCATCCTACATCAATACTAAATGGGGATTTTTTTTTAATATTGTGAAAGTTCTCACCAAGAACACTCGGGTAGCTTTTGTTCGGAAGAAAATGCAGCAGCTAAGCAGCCTTCTAAAATGGGACGAGGAGAAGGCAGAAGAGTAAGCAGGGAAGGTGGGTGGAGAGGGAAGAATAAAGGGAATTAAGAAATTACAAGAAGAAGGAGAGAAGAAGAAAAAACACAAAAGAAACAGAAGATCAACTTTCATAAATCTTTTTTTTAATATTTATTTATTTTTGAGAGACAGAGAGAGACAGAACACGAGCAGGGGAGGGGCAGAGAGAGAGGAAGACACAGAATCAGAAGCAGGCTCCAGGCTCCGAGCTGTCAGCACAGAGCCAGACACAGGGCTCGAACCCACAAACCATGAGATCATGACCTGAGCCGAAGTCGGCCACCTAACTGACTGAGCCACCCAGGCGCCCCAGAGGATCAACTTTCAAATGAAAGCTAAAATTTTCCAAATTTTGCTGCATGGAAATCAAATTTAGGAAATCATAGACTTTCTTATTGTTACCAGACATGACCTTTTGATAAGCCTACAGGATTCAATGGGAGAGACACCAGGTGTCAGTCCTGTAGAAGCTGTCCCGAATGATCTCAATTTTAAAAATTGAGTGGATTTTAAAATGGATTTTTTAAAAAGTGGATTTAACTACGGGATCCACTAGAAGAAATAAATAGACTGATCAGTGTAACGGAACAAGAAAAATGACAGTGGGATGTGACATTTTTTAAGAAGAAATTAACACTGAAATTCAGGGAGCTATATAGAAAAGCAAAGGCACAGGTATATTGAAGTGGGCAATGACAAGTTATGCATGCAATATTTAAAGCAAGATAATAGTAGTAATAGTATATTTTTAACGTACTTCAGATTTTTCATAAAGCTTTTCATACAGTCTTTACTGAGCAAAGCAATAATTAGAGAAAGGCATTTTGTCGGCTTTATTTTAAAGGGAATATGATTCTCCCTCATTTTCTGCACATTGCGTGAGAAGTGCTGAAAATAGTCACTCATTGTTTGGGAAATGTCATTTATATCTTCTGATCAGTCAACACTCAAGATGTTGCTCAGTACACCCTCCTCCAAGCCCTCTCATAAACAATACAGCTAGGTGGTTCCTGGGCATAGATCCTCAGCAGTGATTTATAATCCAGGATTTTACACAGGTGATTGGAGCTAAACTAGAAGCTTTAGCATGTAACAGACTCTAATGGATTTGCAGTATCTCTGGGAGATTTCTGCACAAGAGGTGGAGGCCTAAATTGAACAGCAGTATATCAAGAGCACTTTCCTTTTGATCTTCATACTCATGGCAGGATTTGTTTTAATTAGAGATATATTTAGGTTTGATGATTATAACATGTGTCTCAGAAATGTATTACAACTTCAGCGGCTCAACAATCACTCGCAGTTTGTTCCAGAGAACCACCAGTTAGGGAAAAATATTTTTAATATGGCCGGACACATGGATTTGTGGTTCGTACTAATTTACGCTCCTTAGTGAGGAAAATAAATTTCTGAGATTTATTATTTTGCCCTTATGATGTCTTGATTTTTTATTTTATTTTTTATTTTATTCTGAGAGAGAGAGAGAGAGACAGAGACAGAGACAGAGACAGAGCACGTGAGCCGGGGAGGGGCAGAGAGAGGGAGAGAGAGAATCTCAAGCAGGCTCCACACTGTCAGTGCAGAGCTCGACGTGGGGCTGAAACCCACAGTGAGATCATGACCTGAGTCGAAACCAAGAGTCAGACTCTTAACCGAATGAGCCACCCAGGTGCCCCCCTTCTTAAATTTGAAATCTTGATTTTTAAACTAGATCATAGTTAATGTGAGAATGGCCATAGGTAAAAATCACAGTGTTCACTATGTTATGGTAAAACTGTTTGTGTATGTATGTGTTTTATAGGAATAGTGATATATAGAATGTGTATGTGTTATAGGTCAAGTCAGCATGATTAGCTGGTAATAGTTTTGGGGCAGGAGGAATTAATAATTTTGGAGTATTTAAGGGACTTGAATGACAAGAGTATAAAAGAAGATGGATTCAAAATAATTGAAGTAAAGACGCCACTGTTTTACCAATTAGAAACTCTTATACCCGTGGGTGTGGACTGATAGGGATGTAGACTGTAGAATGATGGGGGTGGGGGGCTTGAAAAACATGAAATATGCATAAAATATGTTCCCTCTAAGGAACTGATGAGCTTTCAAGAATGAAGAGTACATTAGCAGTACAGCACAGGTCAAGAAGATGGATCAACTGAGCCGTGACTTGGGAAATTGATACTTTTTTGGGTTTGTTGTTGTTTTGTGTGTGTGTGTGTGTGTGTGTTTTGTTTTGTTTTGTTTTTGGTGTGAGAGCTACCAAATTTTGAGGTAAAGGTGGACCCTGGATAGAATTATGAAGTAGGTGAATTTCATTCCTGCCCACTTTTTTTCAATGTCCCCCTTTCCTTTAGAAGCCCTGCTTTCTCTCTGGCTCACAAAGATAGTCAGAACCCTTTGCTGTTCTCTGACTTTTCAAGATAGTCCCATTTTGCAGCTCACCAGCCTCAAACAGAACACCATCTTCTGACCTCCACTGAAATGTGCCAATTGTGTCCTAAGCATTCATGAAAATTGAGGGGATGTAAGTATGTGTATTAATACACTCCAAGAATGTTCATTCAGTCTCCTTATGCATCACTTCTAGATGCATATTTATATAGTTAAAGTTAGTATCCATCTGCCTAAGAAATTCTGCACTGAGGCATGGTCCTGTCAGCTGTTAGGGAGTAATTGCAAATCCAGGAAAGCAGAGGTATTCTTCCTTCCATCATGCCTCTGCTCCCTGCCCGCTTAGCTATACTGAAGCCTCCTGCACCCAGGGCAGTGTCCGGTAACTCAGCTGCTTCTGGTGCTCAACCAGTGTCTCCTCTGCTGGTCTAACATCCTCAGGTGAAACGCTGTTTGCATTTTCCATGTGCTCCTCAGACCGAAGGGGAGAACGTAGCCTAAAGACCAGGTGTAAGTGGTCAAGTGTATTTTGTCTCCTCGTGTTAAAGACCAGGTGTAAGTGGTCAAGTGTATTTTGTTTCCTCGTGTTAGAATGAACAAATCTGTTGCCATTTTAAGCAGCTGTGATTCCAGTTTGTAATCGCAATTCATTAAACACATATTATGGCTGTTCAGGTCTCCCAATGGCACCACACTAGTGCGCCCTTTACTCCTGGGGGAATTTATTTTCTCAATGGACCATAAACAAAACACAAATATTTTAGATGAAACTTAAGTGTACTGTCACAGCGGAGACAGTGGAAAAAAGCCAGCCAGAGAGCTCAGCCTTTTAGAAGGTGCTTATAATCTATTCAGTTTGCTGCTGGAAATGTTTTCCCTGTTTTTAATTGCTTTGAAGCTGAATGTTTTTGTTTTTATTTTGTTCAAGAATTCAAAATATCCTGATACATGCAACCAAGAGTAATATTCAATAAATCAGAACATCAATAGCAAATATATTTGGTCAATGTATATGATCAATCCAAATAACTAAGGAGAAAAAAACTGCTTATTGAAGATGACCTATATGAATAGCTATCCACATTATCTCAGGGAAATGTCAAATTTTTCCTTGGTGATTTCTAAATAAAGCCTAATGTTTTTTACAATACCAAAGAAGCCTGTTACAAAGTGAACAGCTTAATCAAAACAATTTTATTTATGTGAAATTAGTTTGCCTAACTTAATTATTTCCCACTCAAATGATTCTTTATGTATCATTTAGACACAGCCCAAATCTCCTGTAGACCATCAGGAACCATGTTAACAAGCACATGTTTTAATTTAAAAGTTAATCCCTACGGTAAATACCATGTAGTTTATTTGATGCGGCAAAGCCTTGTATTTTATGAAAAACTAAATGAAAAAAAGGGGTTGGAGGATGAAAGTAAACTAATCCAATTGTAATCTTTAATAATGTATTAGAAATATTTGGGTAGACCCCTAATTAAGATTTATTATTGGAAATAATGATATTTTGCCTCTTAAGGGATACATTTTGAGATAGTTCAAAGTGCATTCCTATAAGGTGATAATATATACTCCTAATATACAAATCGTCTTTGTTAATTTAGATGCTAATCTTTTATTTGTGTCATAAATACCATGTCTGATTCTCCTTTTCTTTTTCTTTGTCCCTGAACTGCATCATCGGATCAGCTTGAACATCCTACATGGTGTGGATGTGTTTTCATTTACATATTGGTCTTACTTTCTTCTTTTTATGTCAATCAGCTAGACTGAAAGAAACAGGAATAGAGGACATTTTACATGTTTTATCATAACCAAAGTCTTATTTTGGACCCAGTTCCTAATCTATAGTCAGCATTGTCTGTGATGTCTAGTAGACGTACATGAAAAATTTCTGATTTTGAAATTGTCCCTTTTTTATTTGTACATTTCTTGTAAAGCATTTTAAGTTTCTCAAGGACAAGGGCCATGGTAAAAATATCCCTTTTTTTTTCCCCTCTCTAGAGAATCAAACATGCTTATTTCATATAGGAAGTGCTTGGAAAATAAGATAAGGATGATGGTGAGGAAAAGTCAGTTTTATTTCTGGCATTATGCAGCATGTAGAAATAATTCTTGTAGGCTTGTAAATACCTTTGACGGTGCATGTTTTTGTACGTTTTACATGAACAGGTTGAAATGTCTACCCTGTATGGCTTGCTTTCGCTACTGGGATACATAGAACTTTTTCTTTGTATGTTTAAAACAAACCAAAGAAAACTGGGGGGTTACAGGATTGCATTATGTAAAGATACTGGTTTAAGCCTTGTAATCACTATCAGTACAGTATACTTCTCTCTGTTACAATATGTTTTCAATTTAACTCCACTTGGCTGTCTATATCTGCGTCTTAAATATCTAGAAGATACTCAGCATTCAAAACATATTTTGTAGTTTGCATTAAAGGAGAAAGTGGATATTTTCAGATCTTCTGTGTTTGATTTCAAAGAAAATTGAAACAACTTATTTAATAGAAGTAGAGTGAATCCTTCCAGGATTGTATATAGTACATAAGTAAAGTATGTACTTCTCTACATGCTCTCTGTCTTTTTGTTACCATCATTAAGGTACATTCTCCAGGTCAGTGTTACCCATCCTTCTTGAACTCCTGTGAAAGACTTAACTCTTGGAAACACCACCTTGAAACCTATTCACATAATGTGTTAAGTTGTTAGCTAGTCATCTCATGTATATCAGACACTAGGATTGTCCCCTCCTTCATCAGGATTGTGAACTCATATCGATCTCTTGTATATTTCACATCCTCTTGTGGTTATTCGGAAAATACTTGCTGATTGCCTTGTTGATTAACTGAAAATAGGTTACTGTTTTGACATGATGTTGCCCCAAATATGAAACATTTAATGTCTTCTCTTTCTATTTGTTATTAATCTGTGTGCATTCCCAAATCATTAAATATATGGTCCCAGTAGAGCATTCATTTTTTTATCATAATATTGACCTAGAGTTTGATAACACAAATCTTCCTTCTATATGCATATATAAATAAATAACAATTAAATCTGAATCAATTTGTTGTTTAGTTGCGAAGAGTAATTACTACCTATGATATCTTAAGTTTCTACCTTAGCCAGATAGGATTATGGTAGTGTCATTTATTTAGGGTACTATAATTTTATTTCTTACTTTAGGAAACTATAAAAAAAACGAATGTGGAGGTATTTAAGTATAAAAGATTTTCTTCAGTGTTCCCAGTGTTGTAGATTTTAGATAATCTAAAAATTTAAGCTAATTCATTTTTTCAGTTCATGTTCATCATGCTGCAGAATGGCTCACATTTGTTCAAAGAAAATGAACAAATATTTCAACAACTGAAAATACTTATTAAATGCCTAATATATATCAAACACATTTCACAATAGATCAAAGGGCTACACTCTGCAATCAATAGTTTTTAGGAAATTCAAATGTACTACCTCAGGTTTTAAAATATAAGTCTCAATTACAATTTTCTTCATATCCTAAATAGAAAAACTAAATACACTAGGGCCTGATCCATTGCTATATCCCCCTCATTTGATGTTGAAAACATTGCTGGTCCTTTTTTCTGTCAGCTGGGATGCTTCTTACTAGGCAGTGACAAAGGATTGGCTCCTTCTCTTAGCTTTTATTTGCACTGCCCCTGGGGCATCTTTAACCTGTGAAACTCTCCTGAGATAAGACAATCCTGAGCAGCAATCCTCAGTCCAGCCAGAACAGGATCCCCAGCAGGCAAACTATGTGTGGGCTTTTAACAGGGGCACTAAAAGAGTTGAAAGATTTTTTTCAAGCTTCAAAGTAGTTATCGTAAAAAATAAAAACTTTGCTGGCCTCAGCACTCTAATTTTACGGTGACTGCAGTTTTCTTTAACTTTCTTTTAAATATGCATGATGGTACCCATTACCCAACTATGGTCATTATTTTTTTCAAGTTCATTTATTTATTTTGAGAGAGAGAGAGAGAGAGAGAGAGAGAGAGCGAGCATGCGCACAAGAGTGAGTTGGGGAGGGGCAGAGAGAGAGAATCCCAAGCAAGCTCCTCCCTGTCAGTGCTCAGAGCCCAATGCAGGGCTCAATCTCACAACCTTGAGATCAGGACCTGGGTCTGGTGTTAAGAGTTGAATGCTTAAACAACTGAGCCACCCAGGCACCCCTCAGCAGTAGTATTTATTAACCCATAACAAAACTGTTCCACATACCCATGAATCCCTCCACCCAGATTATTTTGAAGCCCATCCTAGATATCATATATATTCATCCATAAATATTTCAGTCTATACAATTTTAATTTAGAATTACATCATGGGGGTAGATAAGGCAGAATATCATAATATTTTCTGTGTTTAAGGGCTTTACAAATCTTAACTTGGCTCTCATTGCACACATACATACTTAAAGCCAGTGTGATTATTTATAAGATAGACATTATACGTAGGCAAACAATTACAAGGTCAAGTGTTGAGACATAGAGTAAATAACTTTAAAACTGTTCATCCTTGGAGGCTCCTTGTGCATTCTCTGGAGACTGCTGCTTCTTACCTTAGTGTTTGCTTCTGTATTTTCCAAATCAGCCCTGCCTTGCAAGTCTTCTATGCTTCGACAGGTGGTCCAGATTAATTTCTTCCCTCAAGGTCCTGGCCAGCTTTTTTCTTTCTTTCTTTTTTTTCTTTGTTTTATCCTTTCATATTCCCTCTCTCTCTCTCAGTCTGCTCCCTCTCTGATCATTAAGTGAACAGTCTGACTACTCAGAGAGATGTATACAAGTTTGTAACCCACCCACGGGGATCAAGACACAGGGCACCAAGGATACTCCCCTGTGCACCTTTACTTGCCTGCCCCCTCCACCCAGAGATAATCACTCTTTTGATATCTAGCACTATATTTTTGATTTGTCTGTTTTAGAACTTTGAATAAAAGGAATCATAGAGTGTATACATTTTTGTGTCTCTCTTTTACCTCAGCGTCATGTCTGTGAGGTTCATCAGAACCAATGTCATTGTATCCAGAGTGGGTTCTCTTATGGCATAGTTCTAGTCCATTGAATAAATATATCACAACTTGTTTATCCATTCCCCTATTGATAGACATCTGGGTTGTTTATAGTGTTTGATACTTCTAAATATTTTTGCGCAAGAATTTTCGAGGGCCTATATTTTTATCTCTTGAGTAAATATGCGTGATTGGTTTTATTTTGGGGATCTATATTTTCATTTCTGTTTGGTAAATACTTGGTAAGTCTTACAGAGGTTATCCATTTAATTTACCCATTCAAAACAATCAGCTTTTGGTTTTTTTTTTAATGTTTATTTATTTTTGAGGGAGAGAGAGCAGAGGAGGGGCAGAGAGAGAAGGAGACAGAGAATCCAAAGCAGGCTCCAGGCTCTGAGCTGTCAGCACAGAGCCCAACGTGGGGCTCGAACCCATGAACTAGGAGATTATGACCTGAGCCAAAGGTGGATGCCCAACCTACTGAGCCGTCCAGGCGCCCTTCAGCTTTTGGTTTTATTCAATGTCTCTTTGGGGTTATTTTGTTTTCTTTTTTTATTGATTTCACTCTTTATTCTTTCTTTGTGTTTATCCCAGGTTTAATACACTCTTCTTTTTTCTAGTTTCTTATGATAGAAACTTAAATTATTGAGACCCTTCTTTTCTTATATTAGAATTTAATGCAATAATTTTGTCTCTAAGCACTGCTTTAGGTGCATTCACATAGTTTGATGTCCTGTTTTCATTTATAGTCAGTTAACTTTTTTCCCTAATTTTCCCAGTATTGTCTTTTTTTGATCCATTTTATTTATAAGTGTGATTTTAATGTCTATAATGTGTGTTTCCAGACATTGTTCTGTTTAATTTCTCATTCAATCCCATTGTGGACAGAAAACATATTTGGAATGATTTCAATCCCGTTAAATTTATTAAGGTTTATTTTATGGTCCAGAATATGATCCATCCTAATAAATAATCTGTGTTCGCTTGAAAATAATTCATTTTCTTCTGTTATTGACCAATGTGTTCTATAAATTACATTTAGGGCAAATGTGTTGATGATATTTTGAGTCTTCTACATCCTGATTTCCTATCTATTTGCTCTGTCAATTATTGAGAGAGCGGTATTAATACCTCCAACTATAATAGTTGTGTTAGTTGTCTATTACTGCATAGCAAATTACCCCTATATTTAGTGGCTTAAAATGACAACACATATTTATTATCTCTGAGTTTCTGGTTGCCTTCAAGATTTTCTCTGAATCTTTGGTTTTTGGCAGTTTGTCTATGATGCACGGATGAGTGTTTTCCTTCATGTCTTTCCTATTTTTGGTTTTCTGAGAATCTGGGAACTGTAAATATATGTTTTATCAAATTTTGGAAATAGTCAACCATTATGTATTCAAATATTAGTCCTGTCCCATTCTCTTACTCCTCTCATTCTTAACTTTGATCGCATGCGTATTAAATCATTTGATATTTTCCCACGGGACCCTGAGACTTGTCACTTTTGCAACCTGTTCTTCAGATTGGTTTGTTTATATTTGTCCACATTCCAGTTTACTTTCTCATTCCCCTGTCGTCTCCTTTCTGCTGTTAAACTTATCCCGTGAGTTTTTATTTCACATATTGTATTTTTTTAAGTTCTAGAATTTTCTTTCAGTTCTTTTTGATAGTTTTTTCCTTCTTTGCTGAGATTTCCTATCTTTTATTCACTGTGAGAATATTTTCCTTATGTCATTGAGCATGGGTAGAAAAGCTGCTTAAACATTCTTGTCTGCTAATCCCAATGCCTGGGTCATTTTGGGGTTGGTTTCCATGTCTTTTCTCTTGCAAATGCGTCACTATATTCTTTGTTCTCTGAAATGTGAAGTAATTTTAGAGTATCTGGACACTGTGAATGTGAGTCTGAAGAACATATTTTCTTTTAAATCCTTCCAAAGAGTGTTGATGTTTTTCATTTGTTTGAGTTGGCAATTAACGGGACTCAAACTGCAAACCTCGTCTCTTCTGCCACGGCTCAAATCTCGGTTCGGTTCTTCCATACTTAGCTGACTTCTGTGGTCTGCTCCCCACATGTGTGATTTAGGGTTCCGCTGCACAGTTGAGCGCAGTTAGCGTACCGATTTGGGGGTCTTTTTCTCTGTCTCTCTTCTTTGTGGGGGTTGTTGCCTCATTTTCCAGAAATTGTGGTTCCCTTGAGGTCTGTCTTCTGTTTCTGTGGGTCAGAAAGTCTGCAGATTTTCGGCAAACATTTTGTCTACCCTGTGTGTGGTGACTTCTTTTAGACTACGCATTCATTAGACTAAGCTGTAAAAAAGATAAAGTCTCTTGTGTTATTCCTTTATACAGGTACCATGGGTACTGAGCTCCCCCAACATCCACCTCCTTCTTTTCACCTTATGGTACCTTCACAGGGCGCTTTTGTTACACAGGCAGTGCTTGTGTATACAGTAGCATGTTAACTGAAACCAGTTGCCAAATCCTTTCAATTATAGCCCCGAGATACTTTTCAGGGGCCACAATCAGACAAACAATATCATCAGATAAGGTCTCTATGTGTGTTTAGAATCTAAGACAGGCACTTTGAACGTTGTAATAACAAGATCATCTGACTTCTACTATTATAGGCTGTTTTCTTAACAATGTGTAACTGGAGGGAGGGGAAAGTCCTGGAAGTATTTATAGTTTAGAATAAAGCAAAGTTTTAGACACCTGGATTTTTATAAGTTATTTTAAAAGCTGTGCTTTTATGGTTATTATAGTTGTGACCGATCACAATAACACCACATTTACATGGTTAGAGAGTGGGCCTCAAGTTTAACATTTTAGAGACCCTGGTTCTTTATATAAAACACCCAGTGTAGTACTTAGCACAAAGTAGACGCTCAAAAAATGTTATTTTATTTACTTTCCTTTTACCTGACCCTTTTCTTCTCCAGAGCAACGAAAACAAGTATCCCTTTCAGTCAGTTGAGTTTGCTGGTTTCCAAGCATTGTTGCAAGCCTATATTTTAAAAAAGCTTAATGAGTGGCCTTTGTGTGACACAGTTGATTAAGCAGCCAACTTTAGCTCAGGTCATGATCTCATGGTCTGTGAGTTCACGCCCTGCGTAGGGCTCTGTGCTGACAGCTCAGAGCCTGGAGCCTGCTTCCAATTCTGTGTCTCCTCTCTCTCTGCCCCTCCCCTGCGCTCTCTCTCTCTCTCTCTCAAAAACCATAAACATTAAAAGAAAAATTTTTTAAATAAAAAAATACAAAAAAGCCTAATGAAGCTTAAGTAAGAAATAGTCTCTTGTGTATGACTTAAAGCAGTTTCTACAGCAAGCCTGTGAAAGAACGGAACGTCTATTGGAAAATGAGCAAGAACATGTGTTCTTCTCTTCTGTACAGATCTCCAGATTCACTTTGTTCTTGCCCTGGTGAATGAAGCAGCAGATAATGAAGGACCTCCGTTCAGATTTTAAACGAAATGTCTCTGGGCTCTCCTGGGCTAGAATGTAGGAAGTTCCTATAAATGGTCTGTACCACTTTTATATGAAGTTTAATTCAAGCTATTTCTTTCATGAAGAATCTCTTTAGGGTCACATATCTTTTACTAAGTGTCTGACATTAGGGCACGTGACACCATAAAATCTGATTAACTGAAGACAAGTAAGACAGAGGTGGGATCTCCATAGGTGGATGGTATGAATTTGCTCACTCTCTAGATATAGATCCAGTAGGGTTGTATATCAGTGTTTCTTCTACTGTGATGTGCATAGGAATCACCTGGGGATCTTGTTAAAATGTGGAATCTGGCTCAGTAGGTTTGGAGTGGAGTCTGAGATCCTACATTTCTTTTTCTTTTATTTAAATTTTTTTTTAATGTTTTATTTATTCTTGAGAGACGGAGAGACAGAGTGCGAGCAGGGGAGAGGCAGAGAGAAAGAGGGAGGACACAGAATCCAAGGCAGGCACCGGGCTTCAAGCTATCAGCCCAGAGCCTGAGGCGGGGCTTGAACTCACAAACCACAAGATCATCACCTGAGCTGAAGTTGGACACTTAACCAACTGAGCCCCCAAGCGCCCCTGAGATTTTCAATTTCTAACAAGATCCCAGATGATGCCTGTACTGCTGAACTGAGGACCACACTTTGACCTGCTACATTTTACCACTGACTGGCTATGTCAAATGAAATGGGGTTTAGACTATTTGCTTTTATTCCTCCTTCTTAAGATTGTGATTACTGCAATCACAGAATTCTTAAAAGGTTCTTGGATAAAAAGCTTGGTGTAAAATGAGTTTCACTTAATATTGATCACTACATCCCATGATTTTAGATTTTCTTGGCAATTAGTTGTTCTTTCTGGTGTATTTTTTGGTATACCTGACATGTCCCATAATAAGATTTTGTTGTGTTGTTTTCTCAAGACTTAGTATTTACATATAATAAAGTGTAGTAACTAGAAAGGAGCTTAGTTATCATTTCAGTTTCTCACTTCACAGGTGAGGAAACTGGCTAGATTAATTGTGACGTCACTGCTGACGTTTTTGAACCTCTTTAACATGCAAAAAAAAATTACTGTTTGTTGATTTGGAAACAGACCATGTTGTGGTTTTACTTACAAAAAAATTATTAAATAACTGCTTTGATTGTGATTTAACCAGTAAGTTTCATAAAATAGTTAGAATTATTTTTTCACTACCTTGAACCACTTAGTTACTTTGATGTTATATAGACTTAGTATATCCAGAGATCTCTTTTGTCAGGAAAACTAAAAGTTCACATTTTATTAGAGGCATTAAATGGGAACATTCACCTACATGGTAAAAATTATCCTTTGATAATAAACATTTAGTTTATTAAGCTAATTTCTGCCAAATCAGAAGGCATCGCCTATAATGTTCTAGCAAAACACACACACAAAAGACTAAATGCAGAATCTAACTGTATGTTTGAGTCTAGATTTAAAATGTGATGGTAATATGAAGGACTAGGTCCCTTCAGTTTTCAAATGCAAAGTTCAAGTGGAAACTTTATTTCATCTGCCTATTTTTCTCAGTGAAGTTTTATTTAAAATTAAAATGGGTGCATCCCTGCTGTCTCAGACAGTCCTACAGATTCCACTGCACAGCACATTTCTGCTTATATATCTACTTATGCTTCCTAAGTCTCTAAAACTGAACTCACATGTCCTATTTTCTCTGAATGCTTTCCGTGTTGAACTAGGTGGACATATAATTTTCCCAACATTAAATTGGAATTGTCTTTGCATCTTTCTTCTCGTTAGCTCCTTATATCATATCAGCCAGGTTTACCAATGCTTTCTTCCAAATGCCTTTGTTACTCCACAAATCACCCTTGTTCACAATCTTGCTGACCTCACCCTTGCTCAAGCCATCGTTAACTCACACCTATTGTAGAAAACATCCCCTCTATTGATTTTTCTTCTTCCAGCCTCCCTCCCCTTTAATCCACACCTAATTTTAACAGCAGACCATTCCTTTTGTAACCATTATTATGCTCACCTTGACCTGAAACCTTACAATTGCTCTCTCCTATCTGTAGGATAACATACAAACTCTTTACCCAGTATTCAAGGCTCTTTAAAATCCAGCCCCAGCCTACCTTTCAGGTTTTATTTTATACTAATCCCAACACAAACCCTCTACTGTGGTCAAATTGCTTGACTTTCTGTCTCCCAAACATGCCATGTTCTTTGTAGCCCAATGTCTTCGGCTGTTGCCCTAGGCTTGTAGGCATTCCTTCTCCTCTGTTCCCATGGACATAAACTTAAGTAAGAACTGCATTTTTGAGTGATAAGAAGTGTTAAGAGTTAATGGAGTTCAGCGTCTCACCTCTTCCACCCTTTTAGGAAATTAAGAACCACAAAAGTGTAGTTTCACACTTACTAATATCTAATGAGCAGGATGCCAATCATTGCCCAAAGCTAGTTATTTTGAAAATTATACGTTTCATTTCCTATCCACCATATTAACAAGGTTTATGATATATTTTTGTAAAAATAAAAAATCTTCTAAATTTGACCATCAAAAACTGTATCAAGGAAGTTCAAATGAAACCCAGGTTCCTACATTTTGTGCAGACTGGCTAATGACAAGTTCTAAACTGACTTTTCATTGAATCTAAGATTTTTCTGGCCCCAGAAAGAAATATTCACACTTTATGCCTTGCTAATATCATGATGAATCTAGTAAAAGTTCCCCGGCTGGCCTTTAAGCAGCATTTTTAAATCTCTCAAATTTTATTAGCGTGTATGTGTATGGAGTGGAGGCAGATTAGCTTAGTATAAAAAGTAAGTCAACTAATATTTAGTGAGAATAGCCCTTAATAAGGGATGACAGTGAGAGAGGAGAATTATTCTCTGTACTGAGGATAAATGGAATCTGCCCCATACAAGTTAACATTCTTAAGATTAAGAATTAAAACACATTCTGTAGTGACCTTGAAATAATCTATCCCAGATGACTTTATTGGTTGTACAATATTTTGTTGGGCACAGGGCATAACTAGAACGTGAATCAGCTATAGGTATTCATGGTGATTTGCTATAACTGAGCCTATAAGGGATACAATTTTCCAGATAACCTGTGTACTATGATTTGAATTTTAAATACAAAATAATTGCAGATATTTGATAATAACTTACTATAGCTTATGCAGTTAATATTTTCAGGTGACAAAGTATAATAGTGTGTGTACATTTTCAAAAAGAAAGAACTTGGGGACACCTGGGTGGCTCAGTCAATTAAGTGTCCGACTCTTGATATCAGCTCAGCTCTTGATCTCAGTCAGGGTCGCGAGTTGAAGTGTTGGGTTCCACACTGGGCATGAAGCGTACTTTTTAAAAAAGGAAAGAAAGAGCACAAATGATGTAAAGACATCTTTAGAAAATTGTCTATCTCAGCAAGTGCCAGCACAGGGCAGAACAAGATGTCATCTCTTCACTAATTGAATAGCTATATATATATATATATATATATATATATATATATATATATATATATATAGCTTCGAACAATAAAGTATTATGTCTGTTTATTGCTGTCTAACTCATGTTATTCTACCATATTTATTTTTTTAACTAGAAATGAACTAAGTTGGAAAGAAGACTAGGCTTATATTAACAGGTCTAAAGGCAAGTCTCTGAGGAGAACAGAAGAATATAAGGAAGCAGAGAATTTTCAATTAATGATAAGGGCCATAAAATATTGGATTAACAGATTAGCCTGTCATGTCTTCCTCATTATTTTGTCAGAACAAAAAAATGGTGTTAAATGTAGTTTTCATATTGCCATTGCTTAGATGGTGTCGGCATTCAAGCTGCTCCCCGGATGTTTACCGTAGCAGATTTTACACAGGTAACCTTAACAGTTTATGAGATACTGGCACATACGTGATGGTTTTTAATTTATTTCCCCCTGATAATCCTGCAAAGTAGATTGAACTGAGTGTCCACCCAGCAGAGATGGTGAATGGCAGTGCCTGGACTCAAGTCCTCACCCATTCCTGGTGCTTACTTCATTTGATAATCCCACAGACATTACGCGTTATTAACGACGTGCGCCACACTGTAGTAGGACTTCCTTACTCTGAGCTGGATCATCTCTGCAGTGGCTGCATTTGCAGTTTAAGACCTGTGGGTCCGATAAGGCAATAGAAGATACCAAAGTCTCTAACTCCTGTTAAAAGATAAACTGAGACATATTAAAAATTTTAAGAGTTTATTTGAGCAAAAATCGATTAGAATGGGGCAGCACCAAACCAGAAGTGGTTACCAGCACTCCCCTGACAGGCTCAGTGAGAGACTTTTATAGAGAAAAGGCAGAAGCAAAATAAGGAAACTATTGATCGGCTACAGCTTGAAGCCCGGTTGGCTGTTTGCGATTGGTTGTCCTTAGAGTTCAATTTTGTAACCTTGAGACATTTAAAGGCTTAGATTGTAGTTTGCTTAGGTAGGCTGCCTGGCAGTCCAGTGACCTCTGTGTTTACTTAATTTATTACTTCGAGTGCCTAATCTGAGTTCTTAGTTGGACTGCTTCTCTGACCACTTTTTACCCCCATTATCGGAGGTTGCCTTTCCTAAGAGTTTCGTAGACTCTGAGTTTACCTCTGTTAAGTACTTATCATCTGACTCTAAATGGTTCTTCTCACTAGAATTAGCACAGGGCCAGGCACATACCAAATAGTCAAGGGATATTGGTTGGACGGTTGACAACATAAATGTGTATTTCTCTACCTCCTCTTAATTGGTTTCTGTTTTCTAGTGGTTAAGTTTTTTCACTCTTCTTTAGCCTGTTGGGCATTATCAGTATGCCTTTTTATCCCTCTTTGTAAACCACCACCAGTGTATGCGCTTCTAGGCTTACCAGAGTATTCCCAAAGGAACTGGAGTAAGTAGGTAAATGTTACACCAATTTTCAAGAAGCAATATGATGTCAATACTATTGTATTTTAGGGGATTAATAAATATTTGCTGTAATGAATGAACAAAGGGAGAAATACTACATTTTCTCAATGATGAGGATAAATTTGTAGGAATAGAATCCAAAGTAAATTCTGTTCCTCAACTAACAGAAACAGGAGAAGGTAGCTGTTACCAGAAGCTGCATAATTCTGTGAAAGCCTATTTGCGTATCTGAGTAACTGGGGAAACTTAAGGAAAACTTAACGAGTTCTATAATAGCTAACATTAAGGTTGGGAAACATTTTTTTAAATTAAAGTTATATTTACAAATTTTAAAACCTATGTATATCAAAAATTTTTATTTATATGTTATATATTGCATGTTATATATTATACATTTCATATTATATATTATATAAGTAATACTATGATGCCATTAAAATGATCCTTGCAAATCAGTGTTTACTCACATGTAAAGAAAACTGCAATATATTGAGTAAATGACAAGATTATACAAAATAGTCTTCTCTGTTCAAAAAGTAAACAGAGTATAGGACACTCTCTGGAAAGACGTGCACCAAAATGTTAACTGTGGGTGCCTCGAAGCAATGAGATTAAGTTATTTTTGCTTTCTTTGAATTATTTTGTTATCTGCATATTTAAAAAAGAAATAATCCATTTGAAATTTAAAAAACAAAATGGTACAGCTAGTTTCAATAATTTGTGCTATGTTTTCAGTATCACCTGCTGCTAATAATGAGTGGTACTAAATAGTATCTGGGGCTTCGATAGGAAAAAGGGATTGTCGTATCTGGAGTGAAGATAAGAAAGAAAGATGAAGAGAGGGAAACAAAACTAGAATGGGTTGACTAAAAACAAAATTCTTCCAGAAATATTTCTAAGTCCTAGGTTCCCAGAGAAGGCTTTCCCTCCTCCTTAAACATCCGTCTTATCAACATGGCTTAGAAGATGCCAGGCCCCTGGTGTCTGGTTCTTGATTTCAGCTCAGGACATACCTTGGGGTTTGTGAGTTTGAGCCCCGCATTGGGTTCCTCGCTGGCAGTGCAGAGCCTGCTTGGAATTCTCTCTCTCCCTCTCTCTGCCCCTCTCCTGCTCTCTCTGTCTCTCAAAAGAGAAAATGAAGTGCTATATGCGAGAGGTAGAGTAGAAGAAAGGAAGAGAAGGAGATGATAAGTCTAGGATGGCACTTCTTGACTTCTCCCAAGGAAACTGCCATATAATCTGCTTCTCTGGTTTTTAAGTTTTAGAGCAAAATGGAATCAATTCTTTTGAACTTTGCTTACATTAGCTACTTGGAATTTGTTCAATGCCTTTCAGCAGATTAAACATATGTTAAACTAAGTCAAAAATCTACTTTTAATATATTTCATCCTTAATGAAATCAGTTGTTTTGAAGAATATGGTGCTTATGAACTACTAAAATTCACTAATTATGTTTTTAAAATATAGTTAAATGATGGCACCATATTTTTAAAGTAAAATCAATTTGAAAGTATTAGTCCTAACACCCATGCTTTTTTTTTTTTTTTTGTAGGGGAAAACTATCCGGGGGCAGGAGGATAATCCATAGGAGACCTGCAATTTTTATGGTATTATTGTTGACAAATATAAAAGAACTATAGTGAATGAAGAAACAGAATCAAAAAGTTATATAGAGCTTGAATTTTTACTCCATATCATTAATTCTATAAAATAATAGTATTGCATTTGTGTTGTGTAAAAATAATTGAATAGTAGAAGAAAAGTGATAAGTTCAATAGATGGTAAATAATATTATTTATATTTTTCAGATAGTTATTTTAATAATAGATTATCAAGCACATCAATATCCAAAGGATGAATTGAACTGATTGAACATTTTGGTGATATCTGATTTATGGGTTTGTCGTTTGGCTTCCTTGATTGTATATGAGGCAATTTCCTTGTAAACCCTAGGAACCCAATTATTGCCCCAGATGAAATTTAAGCTTGCGGTTGTTTGCAAAAATTACACTTTCACTGATTTGTAGACTCCCAGAGGGAAAAAGTTGATAAATATGAAATTGAATTATTTTGGGCTTAAAATATCATTTAAAAATATCATTATTAAAATAATAATAGTTAACAACTTTCTACTTTCTAACATTTGCATACATATTTTAATAATTATATGATTCATAAAACTTGTTAAACAAATTCAGACATCTAAGTACAGTTTTGTATTTTCCTTACCAAACTTCATCTGTTCCCTATCTTGCTCTTTTTTTTTTTTTTCTTCAGGTTTCATCTGAAAGTTTATATAATCACTCACTCTGAACTTTGAATTAGTCAAAATTATTCTATCTCCATCTCTGATTTTTAACTCCATAGCTCATATTTTAAAACTTATTTATAACTCTTCAGGGAAAAATTGTTAAGTTGCCTTACCCGAGCTCGTATTTTTTATGTGCAAATGTTAGGTAACCATAAACTGTAGTTGTGTTACTAGTGTTAGTTATTGTCATTCCTTTCTTTTTTTCAAAGAAGAAATGATGTTTGAAAGTAGCAGATAGAATATAGATCATCAGAAGGGATACAGATCATTGCTGCCATTCATGCACCTTGATATGACTCACATTTAGTGGGAAATAAATGATTAACATAAAAACTGCAGCAGGTAGCAAGTAAAAGCAATTTTAGACACGAATACAGTTTTTATGGTTTGAATAAAGAAGTAGCCACAGAGAAAAGGGTTTCCCGGTAAACCGAAAGGTTTTCCTATTATGTAGCAACTTCACGCATTGGTTTTCGATTCAGGTGAACTAGAATTATTTTTCAAAACTGTATTAATTTTTAATCACACAAGCGCCTCATGAATAAATTTTCCTGATAAGAATTCCAACACAGCAGATAAATATGAGGCTCCTTTGACTATCTTTCCTCACCCCTGATCGTAGTCCCTTTAGAGAAATAATTATTGTTGTCAGTTTGGATATATTCCCCCCCAGAAATATTCTAAAACGTATGCAGATATAAATATAAATATATTTGTAAATATAAATATATTGTTGTTAGCAGATATAAAAATACCTCCATAGGAAACATGTTTTACTGATACTTTTTTATTTATTTTTTTTAATGTTTTATTTATTTTTGAGACAGAGAGAGACAGAGCATGAGCAGGGGAGGGTAAGAGAGAGAGGGAGACACAGAATCCGAAACAGGCTCTAGGCTCTGAGCTGTCAGCCCAGAGCCCGATGAGGGGCTCGAACTCACGGACAGCGAGATCATGACCTGAGCCGAAGTCAGACGCCCGACCGACTGAGCCACCCAGGCGCCCCTGTTTTACTGATATTTTATTCAATCAACATTATAGGTCAGGAATTTTTCCATAGCTAGCAATGAATACCAACAATTGTTTCCATTTATTTGTTACGAAAAACAGCTCACATAGTAGTGAAATAAATATCCTTGCATCAGCTTCTTCATGCTAATAGGGGAGGAGTAACATCACCGATTTATGGTGTATGGACATGTTTTGCGTTTATTGAGCACTGATGTGCCTGGAACTCTTTCCCCATTTTCTGGATGAAGAAACAGAGGCCTAAGGAGAGTAAGTATTTTTTAATAAGAAAATGGGGATTAAGTGGCAGTTAGGGATCTGCACCCAGAGTATGTCTGAGCTCTTCACCATGTTGCCACTCTGTCTCTAGAATATATACCACCAAAGTGAGCAAGTAACTGAAGAGACAGATTTGCACTCTCCCTGTAGTATGTGTGAGTTCCCATTACCCCTCAGCTTCACCAATACTTGATATTACAAAGTGTTTAAATATTTGACAATCTGATGGCAAAAAAATAGTATTTTATTATTTTAATTTGCATTTCCCAGATTTCTGACAATGTTGAACATCTTCTTATAGTTTATCAGTCATTTGTATTTCCTTTTCTGAAATTTATTTTAATATCTCTAAAAGGTGGGATGTAAGAGCGATCTGGCTGTGACATCTGTCACCCCACTGATCACCAGGGTTCATGCTTCTGCTGATCTGGGTAGCTGGACCGGTGTCTCTGTCCTCCTTCACCACTTCGCAGGAGTCCCTCATGAAGCTGTGTGTTTGTTAGGTCAAAGAGGACAACCATCCCTGAAAGGGGAGGACTGTTCTTCAATCAAGGGTATACCAGTAGCTGTGCCCCAGTGCTAGAACCTCCAAACAAGCTCTCACATAGGGTTAAAAAAAATTAAAATATGTGTCTGAAAACTGAAGGTTTAGGTGTAAAGGTAAAATGAATCCATACTGTGGATCTCGCTCTCGTTCCTCATACACACTCACACGCGGAAAAGTTGATTCATGTTTCTATATGTTTAAACATAAATACCTGTAACATATTAACCTATTTGCACACATATAATACAAATGATTTACAGACTTATACGGTGGCCTTGGCGTTAATGGGTGTTACATTGCTTGCCAGTCATTGTTAGCTGGTCCCCATGTAGCTTCACTCTTTCCGTGCCCTGGCCTGGAAGGATCACACTGGCTCCTGTGCCCTTTGGCCTCTGGTTGTGTTCGGCGCATGTAAGGGCCTGTAGGTGATCAGAGAGCAGCAGGGGAAACAAGCTCGGTATTCAACTCTTCTCTGTCTCCACTGCGGTCTCACTGTGGAGGCGACTGTAGTTGCCTAGCCTGGGCCACAGCTCTTATTGGACAGCGCTCCAGATCTCACGGGATTCAGGTTGTAAGATTTTCTCCCCTTCCCTTTACTGCCCGGGGTTTGTCTAAGCTTCCCACTGTTCTGCTCCCGGGATGTCCTACCCCTTGTTTGGCCCTGTTACTCTGTCCACTGTTCTGCAAGTAGTCCTTCTGGTAAAATCTTCTTGGCTGTGTGATCTTGCGTAGCTCATTTGTTTTTTTGCCGGGACACTGTTGGGCACAACTTCTAATTAGAGTGTAATGACATCTTAATCTAAGAGTAGCTAGGAAAATCTCTTTCCTGATTTTTGTCCAAATCCTCTTCTTCAGAAAATCAGATTCCACATAATCTACTTATTTATTCCACATCCAGTAGATCCGTGCCAATCAGCACTGTACTGAGTGTTTGCTTTTGTCATAGCCGTGATGCTTTCCAGCAAGAGTAAAATCTCAAGTTCAAGCTGATGTTTGAATAGTATCACCAATTGTTTTGTGCAGGTTAAACTTGGGCCCCAAATAACATATGTATTTTTTTACTTTGGAAAATTTCAGAAACATAGAAGTAGATAGAATAATGTAATGCACCCACATATGCCCCAAACTCAATTTCAATAATTTTCATCACATACCCAATCTTATTTCATCCATACCTGCATCCATATTTCTTCTCATATTATTTTGAAGGAATCTTAGAGATTGTATCACTTCCTCCTGCTATCCTTGATATCATCAAGTATGTATGTTCAAATGTCCATTTGTCTTATATTTTTAATGGTTTAAATTAAGATTCCACATTTCAGTTGATTATCACGTCTTGTAATTCTCCTTTAATCCATTGGTTTCTCATCCATTTCTTTTTTTCCCTTGCAATTTGTTTGTTGAAGACACAGAGTCAGTTGTCTGGAGAATTTACCATGATTTGAAATTTGCTCTTTGCACCCTGTAATGTTTTGTAGCCTCTCTGAACTGTGTCTTTCCTGTAAATTAGTAGTTGGAGGGTGAGTAGGGTTTTATCAGATTCAAGTTAGTTGTGTGTGCTTTTTAAAGGCCATTGAAAAAATGGTACTGTATTCTTTCATCAAGAAACTTCCAATCTCAAGTTGCCTTTCTTTTAACGATGGGAATAGCCATTGATTCTCCAAGCCTAGGTCCACTTGGAGTTGCATAATGGTAGTAACTACCTTCTATTATTTCTTCATTTATTATCTGGAATATTTATGTTAAAACAAATTCCAAGAGCAGGGGTGCCTGGGTGTCTTAGTAGTTAAGCTTCCAAATTCGGCTCAGGTCATGATCTAGCAACTTGCAAGTTCAAGCCCTGCATCTGGCTCTCTGCTGGCAGCACGAGGCCTGTTTGGGATCCTCCCCCTGCCTCACTCTGCCCCTTCCCTGCTTGTGCTCTCTCTCTCTCAAAAATAAATACACATTTTTAAAAAATCTAAAAGCAAAATGTTCCCTCATCCGCTATTTGTTCATCCGGTGGTATAGTTTATAGTGGGAAGGCAGGAGAAGTGTTCAATTTTTAAACATTTTTTGTTATTTTTAAAATATTGATAGTTGGTTTCTGTATCCTCCAGTGGTACTAGTTTATTTTAATATTATTATGAATTCATGAATTTAAATACATTAATTTCTTTCAGTAGTTATCCTTAATGAGAATCACATTGTCCCATCTTTGGCCAATGGGAGCTTCTTTAAATTGGCTGTAAGTCTTACTGACACAGTTCTCGTAGTCTTTGATAGCTTTCTCACTATCTAGTATTCCAAACTCATTTTTTACATTTATGGCCCCAGATCTGGAATCAGCAGCCCCTTCTCCCAGGATCCCTGTTTTTTCCTTTACTTTTTTTTTTTTAATTGGGAAATGATTTTTCATGATCGGAATCTGAACATTAGGGGTGTTTTTTTGCCATTGGTTTTCTCTTTGTTTCTAAGCCTAACGACAGAATGCAGGGGGAAAAATAAAGTAAAATGTATTTTACCTTCAATTCAAATTTAGATCTACATTTGAATCACTTTTCTTTTGTGCAGAATATTGGTCTGAAGTTCACTGGGAATAAGAACTAAAGTGTTATATAAATTCGTTTCGTAGCCCAAAAATGCATATTTAGCAAATTCAGAATGCAGTTAACAATTGTGTTGCTATCTCTTCAGTGCTTTTGGTTACTTGAAGCTCACTTTCTAATAGATTTCTCAGGAAAGTCCTCATTTCTTAAATTCCTGGATGTTCATAAAACTTCATGACTTTTATAGTAAAAAGTGATTATCTAGCATTTTATCCTAATCCTTAGTACTGAACAGTACCCCTTAGAGAATAGAACCCTGAAAATGGCCTCTTTCTGTATACAAATGGCACATTCCTGATGCGTGCTAACAAGCTGTATTTTGCTAACCAGGGACTTCCCTGGCAGGAGTCGTAGCAGTTCTTTCTAATTCTCACATTTGTCTTCTTATATTCTCATTGAACCTGCATATATATGTCCTTAATTCTGCTCATGTCCTCAAAAATACTAAAATCTAGTAAATTTTTACATCAACTTGAAATTTTTTTAAAGTATATTTTAAAGGGCTAAATTTTAATTTATGCAAAGTCTATAATATATAGAGCATATAGTATGTATAATTAGTGATTTACAGTCCTATATAAAACATTATATATCATATATGTATGTTGTGAGGAGTTGCTCACAGGAGAAGAGGTAAGGAGGGAAGACAGACTCAGATCTGAGTATAATAAACTTAAGTGAAAAAAATGTTTTATAGGCTAATTATAAATGCATAAACACACATACACACATATATAGTACCTAATTATTTTTATGTATTGACTGTACATTCCTAATGGTGTATCACCTAAAGGCAGAACGCGCGCGCACACACACACACACACACACACACACACACACACACATCTATAGTGGTTTTCTCACAGACTCAATCATAGAAATGTCACAGGTTCCAAAGAGACCATATTTTTAATTTCTTCCAGTAAAGACACAGTGGGGGCACCTAGGTGGCTCAGTTGGTTAAGCATCTGACTCTTGATTTCAGCTCAGGTCATGATCTCATGGTTTGTGAGTTTGAGCCCTGCATCCGGCTCTGCTTTGATAGCGTGGAGCCTGCTTGGGATTCTGTCTCCCTCTCTCTCTGCCCCTCCCCTGTTTGCTTTCCCGCCCTCTCTCTCAAAATAAAAATAAACTTAGAAAAACACTGTGCTAATAATCAAATTAAAATGTGCTTCCATATATATATATATATATATATATATATATATATATACTCTTAAATGTTGTTCGTTATTTACAAATGCCTCTAAAATATTTTTGCTTAGCTGAATTATACCTCAAATTGAGTCCAGCTTTCCTCCTTCACCACTTCCTTCTCTCATCAGCAAACCACACACATACCAAAATATTGCCCAAAACAATTCCCCTCCACGTTTCTCAGTTCCATCTGGTCCATTCTTAGAATCCACCAGCCCAAAACTTTAGCATCATCTGTGATTCCTCTCTCCCCTTTCTTATGTCTTCTATATTCAATCTGTGATATCTCCCTTGGGAAGGCTTCTTGGATTCACTCCTTAATCTCTAGTTTTCCCCAGTATACTCAGTTGTATGCAGCATTTTTAACACCAAAGCCATGCTGTATTTATCCCTGGAATAGACTAGGTTTTGAAACCGCAGAGGCCTTGGTTCAAATTCTGGCTCTGCCACCTATAATTGGTATAATTTTATTAATGAATTAATCTCTCTGCCATTGCATTTCTTCATCAGAAACCGAGGTAACATTAATTCCTCATGAGGCTGGTGTGAGACCAAACAATAATAAAAGGTTCTGACAAGAGCACTGTGCCTCACATGAAGTAGATGTGGAGGTAAATACTCTTTTTTTCCTCTTTTAACAACTCTTAGCACTTAACTAATAGGCATGACCTGGTTCCAAGAACTCAGAGTGTCCATTTTCCCTTATTCAGGGTGGATATAAAGAAATTTAGCCACCAAGTAGTCCATTCCACACTCTCTCCTCTCTCCTTTGGTTATGTGCCCCAAATCCAAAGTGATCTTTCATCTTTCCCTAACCCTGCTTTTCGAATTGTGCCTCATTACAATGAGTGGATCTTGGTTTTACTGTCTGTCCTCCTGTCCCTGCCTTAATAATCTGCTTACTGACCCTGTCCTTCCTGACCAAGATACCTGCTTTGCTCTTGCCAGTATCTCTTCTAAGGGCTGAGTCTTCTCAATCTTTGCTTTGCCAGCCGTTGGCAGGGTTTCCTGATATGAACCACCAATGCTGATTATGTGCATGCTCCGGTCTCTAAGTATCACATAATCCTGGATTCCTCACTAATTCATTTACAAACCCTATTTGGCCCATGTTGGATTGCCTTGATGCTATCTGCCTCGTGAAACTTCTGCTTGCCGTGTCGAGAATCCACTCCAGATGTGCCATTGGGTTTATTTGCCCAGTGTCTGGTCCTTCCAAACATGTAGCTCTGGTTCAAAAATATGACTGTCTTCATCTGTCCTTTCTTCCTAATTAGCAAGATGTGCCCTGCTATGTAACATCATTACCTTGTCCTTGGAGTTGTGAAACAACTTATTTGCTCTCCTTGTACCCAGATATCCTTTGCTGTTCTCAAAGTATCCAGCTGACTGAAGCTGGACTAACCTTCAAAGCACACAGCTCTTGATTCTTTACTCCTTACTCACCGATGGTCCATGCTTCCCTGTTAGATGATGTCCAATATTCCAAAGCCTGTATTGGAAGTTTCTCTGTAACCTGACCCTCTTTAGACAAATGATCTTACTCCCAGACGCACCCTGAAGGGTGAACTCCTTCAGGCCCGTCTACACTAGCTTCTTACCAGTTATATTCTTTCTTTTCGTTCTGCCATTGCTTGGACTCTTTCACTCAGAGGAAGCGTCTTCCGTTCTCCCCTCCTACAATCAAATACCACCTTTTCTTGAGTCCCAATCAAGTTCCATCTTTCTCAGAAGTCTTCTCTAACATTGCCCCTGTCTCGATTCTTCTTTTCTTCTCAACTCCTACAGCTTTTTAAACAATACCACTTACTTTGATAGTGTACTTGATTATGTAGCTAATTAAAATATATTAGACACAGTTCAGTTAATGATGTCCACAGAGTGAGCCCAATCAGAAACCTGGCAGTCATTCTAGAACTTTCTCCAATCCTTCCATATCATATACTTATCAGTTGTTCTCCCCAAAAATGTCCTGAATTCATCTCTTTCTCTCTATGTGTTCTTCTCCTGTTAAAGTATTCCTCATTTCTCTCTTGATTAGCTGAACCTCCCTCCTAACTGGCCTTCCTCTCTTCAGTCTTAACTCATAAGCACCTATACTCCATGTAACCACCAGAGCAATCTTTCTAAAAGGCAAATTCTCCTTCTTTTGCTCTTAGGGCAAAATCTGAAGTCACTCAATTATCTCAAAAGACCTGTATATTCTGGCCTCAGCCTACTTCCCCAAGTTTACTTTTAAGGTTTCGCCACCCCATCCCATGTCCTTTGTGCTGCATGCTCCAGGCACTTTGAACTCCTTGTAGTTCCTCTGTGAGCATACTCTATCCTTGCCCAGGGGCTTTGGACCTGTTAGTCTCCCTCTGCTGGGAAACACTGCTTCCCGTCTGGCTCCCTTCTCCTGGTTAATGCTGTTCTTTCCAGTCTCAGCCTAGACATCACGTGCTTAGAAAAAGATTTTCTGAATCACCAAATTAGGGCTGGTCACCCCAATTTTATTCTTCTATATCACAGTTTATGATTCTTTTCATACAACTTACCATACTGGTTATCATTGTTCCTTTACTGCCACCAGATAGTAGATGTCTTAGAAGTAATGGCTGTGTCTGTCTTATCCAGTATTCTATTCCCACTGCTCATCACAGTTCTAGGCAAAAAAGATAGACATATAGTAAATAATTATTGAAATAAATTAATGGAAGAAGGGGAGGAAGAATGGAGAAAAGGGTGAAAGAAAGGTAAGTGGGAGAGGGAGGGAAAGATTGCTCTCTCATCTAAACTATGAAGTCTTTAAAGCAGGCAGTATCGAAAACTTATACTTCATTTGAGTTACACACTCTTGTGTTAATTGAATAATAACAGCCAAGACATACTTAGAGTCTTTGTAGAGGTTCTCACTGATGGAAACTCCAGCCCCTAGATATCCACAAGTCAGCCTCCCTCACTTTATTCTACATTCTACTCCAGTACGGCAACTCTTAGACTTTTGATTCCATCCACCCCATTCCCTTTCCCAGCATGCACTGTCACATCTTCCTCCTATTTCTTACGTAGCATCGATTGGCTCCTAAAACACTGCATTAGTTTTCTATTGCTACATAACAATGTACCACAAATTTAGCAACTTAAAACAGTATTCATTTATTAGCAAACATTTTGTAGGTCCCAAGTTCAACATGGTGTGGTTGAATGCTCTGCTTAGGTTTGAAATCACGGTATGAGCAGGGCTGAATTTTCATCAGGAGACTCTGGAGAAAATCTGGGCTCATTCAGGCTGTTGGCAGAAATCAGTTCATTGCAGTTGTAGAAGTGGGTCTTAGTGTTTTGGCTGGCTGTCAGCCCGAGGCTTCTCTCTGCTCCTGGAGGACGCTCTCATGCCCTTGCCACATGGCCTCCTTCATCATCAGCATCAGAGAATGTTACTCACATCAAGTTCTGCCACACTTGAAATCTCTGACTTTCCTGTGTCTGACCTCCACATGCAGATGAAAGGTTTATGTTATTAAGTCAGGCCCATCCAGATAATCTCCTTATCTTAAATTCAACCAATTTGGGACCTTAACTACATCTACAAAATCACTTTTGCCTTATAAGATAACATAGTCACAGGAGTGATTTCGCATTTCTACCTCAACCCACGACCAGGGGATTACATAAGAACAAGAGTCATTGGAGGATATCTTACAATGCTGTCTACCACAAATAACATGCAATATCCTTGTTTATTGTTATTATTATCATCATTATTTTGGTGTCAGTCTCCCTCCATTAAAGGGAAAGTTTAATTGCTTAATGAGGACTGGGATTTTTTGCATGTTTGGTTGACTGCTATATCTGACTGGTGCTTGGAATAGTGTCTGGATAATGTCACAGATATTCAATAAATACATCTTAAGTGAATGAATGTTTCAGATACACAAATATTAATTCTTTTTATAAGTCTTGAAGGTATTTTGAAAAACATTTGAGATTGCAGAAATGAAGTTCTAATATCTAAGTGGATTATTTTTATAGTAAGTACTTCATAATCAATTTTTTTTATATCAGAAGAGATCATTGTGATGGTAATTTTCTAAGTATGTTCCCCTTTGGTCACCTTGAGCATGAGGCAGAGGTATCCCAGCTGATAATGAGACAATTCATAGTAACTTTCATGAAACACCAGTGTCATGTTTTGTCTTCTTTACTCTCTCTTTCTGACCTTGAAACACCAGATGTTGGCATACTTTTTCTCTTTCTCTCTCTGTGTCTCTCTCCAAATATTACTAGGACACTAGTAAGAATTGATTTAGCATGGCTTTAATTCAGCTCAGTCTTCAAGCCTTGAACTCTGGTTGGCCTAATGAAAGAATTAGTTATGCATGTAAGGTGGGAAATCAGGTTTATATATAGTAGTCGAAGATAAAATAAAAAGTGAAGATATAGCACAAGTACTATTAAAATGAAAGGAATATATTAAGGTGAATATATCTGGTAAAATAACATATTCTACAAAAGGAAAGGAATATATTATGAAACACATACCTAAATATGAAGCAGTTACATGTCATTATAGAAACAAGATTTTTAAGAATGGGAATCAATTTCTCTTTTATCACATGCTTGAATTTTTCTACTCACAATTATTTTGACTTGTTATTTAGATAGCACACATGGAGTTGACTTTTTAGGTGGACCATATTGTATCAGTGGTTCTGTATATATGCAAACCTGTGCATGTTATATCAGTTATGGCTATATGACTGTGCTAATATCCTTAAGTTTTATTTATGTTGTCACAAATAGCAGGATTTCCTCCTTTTTTAAAAGGGTGAATACTACTTCATTGTGTGTGTGTGTGTGTGTGTGTGTGTGTGTGTGTGTGTGTGTTTATCACATTTTTAAAATCCATTATCCATTGATAGGCACTTAAGTTGTTTCCAGCAACTTACTTCTTAATAATCAATGGATCGCAGAAAAAAATGGAACAGCCTTCAAGACAGAACTACCAAGAAGCATGAAGGATCTGAGTTTTTATCCCACTTGCCAGTTAACAAATTAGCTTCAGCACAGTTTCTAAAATGCTGGGTTGAGATGGAGGTCTTCGTTACCCATGGCACTGCAAGCAGCATGAGCATCAGTATATTTGCATCAGTTCCTCTTGACCCCCATTCCCAGGGGGTCAAAATGGAGGAGCGGAACCAAATGAATGCCAGAGGTGCGTGGCAGGAGAATAACTCTGAGCTTAGGGAACCAGAATCTTTTATGATAGGTAGTAAGTATGACTGCTTTGCTTTAGATGAAGACATTTTCTCTGTTTCCAAGGTTGCTTGCTATTCTTCACAAAAATATGCCATCAGTGCCTTGCTTCGATTTGCAGAAATGTGAGAGACCCATGGAGAATCATCTCCTCACCTACCATGAGGAGTGTGGTGAGATGAAACCCTTTATTTGTCCCACCTTTGAAATTTGTTGCACCATTCATACCAAGGCTGTGCTCTTCCTGGGTTTCCTGAGCTGCTCCCCACCAATTAGCAAGCACAGCAGGGAGCAGACTGGACCTTTCCTACTCAATGGAACTCTCTTTCCATATTACTTTCAATTACTTTCAATTTCAATTACTCTAATGACTAATATTTACTCTGGGGCTCCCTGTCAGCTTTGTTGTGATTTTCTCAAAATTGTAATTCAGTCTGAGGCTTTTTCTACCCAATCCTCCTTTCACTTCTTTCACAGGTGCCATATCCCCGTCATAATCTGAAGTCTCTCCACATCTATTCCTGTTCCCCCTCCCTTTTTCCTTTCACAGGTGTTTTCCCCAGTAAAATGCTTGTGTATCTAATTATGTACTGACATTTGCTTAGAGAATGTGAACTGACATTGTAGGTACTAAGGGTGGCCTGAGAAAAAAGGCAATAAGACTGGGGTTTGGGATTGGATCACTCACTCTTTAGCTGGAATGTGGTACATAAATAATCCCTTGTAAAAGATGAAACAAGATGATGAATTATTTGCTTAAGAACTCACTCGTGGTGACCCTGGAAAATATTCCAGTACAGGGGAATGCCTTGCCCAGTGTGATGATAAAGACATTTGAAACGTATTGAGAGAATAATCCCTCCAAAGACAGTGGGGTTGGCTGCTTATTAATAAGTTGTATTGATGACATGCAGAGGGATAATGAGAGACTGAAGACAGTTAAACAATAATTAAAAGTCAGGTGTGAGAGACAGTGCACTTCTTTGTAAGCTACCAGACACTTACTTCTTGTAGTAGAAGCTCTGATACAAGGAGGAGCAACATAGGACTTAAATATTATAGTCATGGAGCCCCAGAGACATTGAAATGCTAAGGTAACTTCTGTACTTGCTCTAGTTTAGAGATTTTTACCCTAGTGTGTGGAATGGATATTTTCAAGGATTAGGGCTCTGCAGATGATCTTGAACTCCCAGAGTTGCCGAGGTGGCCCACTCCACACCCTTTTAGCTTCAGGAGCTACTCCTAACTACATTCCTGGTTGTCAGGCTGATAACTAGGATGAAAGCCCAACGTAACCTGGCTGGGGGGAAGCTGGAATGGTAAGATGGAAAAGCGATTCCACTTCGAAGAAGCTGCCAAAATTGGTAGGAGCCAGGGGAATATTAGCAGGAACTGGAGGGATATGCTTAGGATTGGATTTTGAATGATAAAACATGAGGGCCTTAAAATAAGACTGGAAAATTCAATAATTCTTTGATTTTGAACACTTTCTCAAGGCATAGGACTTTAGCACCATGGCAGAGAACCAGAGAATAGAGCAAACTTACTGCTAGAGAAGTTCTTGCTTGAAATCCTGGAGAAAGCACTGGGCTTAATGAAGTGGAAATAGGTGAGTTGTCATGGTAGATCCTAGGGGATGACATAGAAAAGCAAAGAGTTGTGAATATTATGTTTATTGTGTGAATTTAGAATATTATGTGAATTTAGAAGACACACACGAAGACTGTGTTCTAAAAGAGGGTGTAGGAGACATTCTATTTACTGAGGGCATCAAGAACCCACTGATGAGAGGGGTGCCAGCATTTCTAAGTTCAGTGGTGACTCTTCTCAGCTGACCAGTGCTGATAGTCAGCTACATCAGGCTCCTACCAACTAGGAAGGATGAGTAGTTCATCTTCACAATATCTAATATTTATACTGGGAAGGGTTTAACTTCCCCCATTTGCAGAGCGTCAACAAACACCACTATCTGGTAACTTATGGAATGTTTGATCCCTATGCAAGGAATCCCAAACATCATAACATCCAAATAGGGAATTCATTTTATAGTGAAAGAAGTGTGAGATTCAGATCCGTTTTTCATATAACATACAACATCATCTAGAAGAAGCTAGTCTGATAGAACATAGAATGGCCTATGGGAGGCACAACTGAGGCACCGATTTCAAGGTAACACTCTAATTATTGGGTGCCATTCTTCAAGTCACTGTATATGTACTAATCAGAGACCTCTATATAGCTCTGTTTCCAACAGGAAGAGTTCCTGGGTCTAGTAGCCAATGGATTAAGCAATAGTGGTCCCACTTATCAATCCCAAGGATCCACTAGAAGGCATTGTACCTCCCATTCTTGTAACTGTCAGAGTTGCATGTTGAAAGGTCCTGATCTTCAAAGGGTTGTATTCCTGACAGGAGACATGGCATGAGCATGTCTGAACTATAAGCTATAGACACTACCTTGGATCTTTTGACTTTTTGTTCCTAGGAACTAAAAGGCAAGGAGTCAATATACTGGTACAGGTAATTGACCCTGATCAACAGGAGGAAGCAAGACTGCTTTTACAGTGGAGGCAGGGATGAATATATGTGGAACCAAGGTGATCAACTTGAGTACCTCTTGGTCCTTCCTGACCAGTTCTAAGTGTGAGTGGACACTGCAATAAGTCCACCAAAAGAAGGGTGTAATTACCCCGTGAGTCACATCCCTCAGCATGGAGAGTTGGGTTAAGTTACTGTCAGGTAGTTGGGGTCCCATGTTGGGTTAGCTGCTAAAATCTTTAGAAGTTGGGTTGGGTAAGCTACCAAGATTTTCAGAGTGATAACTAAGGGTGATGGGAACTTTAAATGAATAGTGGGGAAAGATAATGGACGTCTGGTGTCCCAGAAACCAAATATGGTGAAGGAAATTGTAGTTTGTCCCTCTTGGATGGAGAGATTCACAAATATAGTGGAGAAGCTGCTCTCTGAAAATCAATGAAGAAATTGATTTTTGTGGCAGAAGGGGTGGGCTGTGGCACCCTTTGGAGCTTGCCAGTCAGATTCTCCTAAGAGAGAAAACCTCCCATGAGGAGTACAGTTAGCTGATACCTTCAGGATCTGCTGCAGAACTCTTGCCACTGTCTTGCTCTTGTTGGGGGTGGTCCTAGGCAATGACTGAACATGGTGAGGATACAGAGCCAAGCCATCTTGCTCACTGAAAGATTCCTCTAACAGGCAATATTTTATACTGAGGCTCCCTTCAGACTTGCCAAGATTTTCAGAGTTCTACCTCAGTCTCCCATTCTTTTTCCACAATATTCCTCCTTTCTTCTCTCCTTTCTCAGGAATCATCATAGCATTTCAGTCTGAAGGTTCTTGAGGTCTTCTGTTTTCTCTGAACTTTCCCCTTTCCTTAATAAATCTCTTGCACATGTAATTTAATTTTAAAATATGCTTTTGGGGAACCCGAGGTGATACAATGACTTATCAAAATTTGTGGTATGCAGATAAAGCCATGCTTAGGGGAACATCTTCACATTATATACTTAAGTTATAAAAGAAGAAAGGTCTAAAATCAATGATGTAATATTCTACTTAAAGACACTAGGCAAAATGCAAATGAAACCCAAAGTATTCAGAGGAAAGAAATAATAAGCAGCAAAACTTAATGAAATAGAAAACATAAAAAACAATAAAAGCAAATCAACAAAACAAAAAGCCTTGAAAATATCAATAAACTTGATCAACTTTTAGTCTACCTAGTCAAGAAAAAATAAAGACAGAGAGAGAGAGAGAGGATACCAGTATCAGGATTGAAAAAGGAAGCATCACTGCAAATCTGAGAAGCATTCAAAGGATAATAAGAAAATAATCTGAATGATGTATGCTGATAAAGTCAACAAGATGATGTAATGGAACAATTCTTGAAACACATATGCTACCAAAGCTCACTCATGAAGAGATATTTAGCCTGAATAAGTACATATCTATTAAAGAAATTTAATTACTTATCTAAAACCTTCCCACAAAGAAATCCAGGCCCAGATGGCTTTGCTGTGAATTCTACCAAACTGTTAGGGAAAAATAATACAAACTGACAAACTCTATCTAGGAAATAGAATAAATGGGTATTATTTCCAACTAACTTTGTGAGGCCAGCATTACCCTGGAAAAGAAACCCCCAGATCAATATTCCTCATGAGAATAAATGAAAAAATCCTTTAATCTGAGTTTAGTTAATTGAACACAGCAATAAATATCACTGATCAAGTGATATTTATCCCAGGATAATGCCAGATTGGCTTAACATTAAACAATTGATCAATGCAATTCACTGTATTAGCAGATCATATGATTATCTCCATAGAGAAAAAACATTTGACAAACTTCAATATCCATTCATGATAGAAGTCCTTAGAAAACTTACAAGAGAACTTACTCAACCTGATAAAGGGCATCTATGAAAAACCTATATCTAAAACTATTGTTGATGGTGGAAAACTGAATGTTTCTTCCTAAGATCAAGAACAATATATGGCTATCTATTCTCACCATTTCAATTGAACATTGTACTGGAGGTCCTGGCCAGTGAAATACAGCGAGAAAAATATATAAAAGGAAAATGCATTGTCAAAGAAGTAAAGCTGTCTTTATTTTCAGTTATGGTGTTATTTTTTTTTTTTTTTCAACGTTTTTTATTTATTTTTTTGGGACAGAGAGAGACAGAGCATGAACGGGGGAGGGGCAGAGAGAGAGGGAGACACAGAATCGGAAACAGGCTCCAGGCTCCGAGCCATCAGCCCAGAGCCTGACGCGGGGCTCGAACTCACGGACCGCGAGATCGTGACCTGGCTGAAGTCGGACGCTTAACCGACTGCGCCACCCAGGCGCCCCATGGTGTTATTTTTATAACCTTAAAAAAGCCAATAAAATTTGGGAGTGGCGGGTAAAAATGAATTATATCATATTTTTACTTCTACCTATTTTGCTATTAATAAGTGGGTTGAAGCTACAATGTTTGTTTGTTTGTTTATAAAGACAAACTGCAGTGCGGAGAGAACTGATTTCATTGGAGAGAATAATACAAATGTTTGAACCATATTCTTTGCAAACCAAATAGCATCACAATAACAGTGGATATAGAACATATTATCATGCAAAGTCAAACAGTCATGGAAGTGCCACAACTAATCTTTGAAAATAGCCTGATCAATGAAGTATGGGGGAAAGCACATCTGGGAAGAACAAGTGTGGTACTTATTTTCTTCCCTCAGAGTTATCCACAGAATTTAAGCATTAGTTTTAGTATAAGTGATTCAAAATCCAGAAGATAGAATGTAACTGCCATATTCTTTATATTTTATTTATTTTATCAAGAAAGAGAAGAAATATAAACATAATCATGGCTGTGTGACTCATAATTCAGGTTTTAAACATAGATTGCATAAAATTACAGTGGAACAATGAGTAGATACAGGTAGTGACCACTCACAGAGGTGATTTCTGGCTTTTCAACCTCAATTCTCAGACTGGCTTCATAATAATTGTGGCTTATAAATTCTGTTCGAACAAGTTCTAATGGAAATAATGTAATTGTTGTGAGTTTGGATATAACATTATATATTTTGACACCAAGCATTTTCTATCTTGGAATTTTATTGTGAACAGTCAGGAAAACGTTGGCTTGACAAAGGGGTGAGTGCAATTGCTTTAAATACTTTATGCCTTAAACACTATGAAGAAATTGTGCCCTAATTCCTGCTTTACAACTAATGAATAGCCTGGAGTGTTTTACTATAATTTTTCATATTCAGAAATTGACTGTACATGTTCTGAGGAGTGGGTAAACTGCACCTGTGCTGTGTTTCCTATTATTTTAGGAAAGTAAATATAAAGGAAGTGTTCTCTCTGTCAGCATTTTAATCCTGACAACCACCATTTGGGTGTCTGTCCACCTACAACCAATAACCGCCATCTTTGTGGATAATTCTGGGAAGTAGAGAAGGCATGCAAGTCAGGACATACAAACTAGTTTTGCCTGTGTCATATACTTATTTTGTATCCACGGGCATTTCATCTTGGTGGGGGGGGTGGTCTCATTTACTTTATCAGTAAAATGTAAATAATAATAATTCTCCCATGTATCATAGATATTAAACATGTGAAAATTATTTAGTCTACGTAAATATATCATTAAATGGGCCATTTACCTTTGATGAAATCTTTAGCCTCTCTGTCCTGTCATGGATTTGTATCTTAACATGAGCAAGTAGAGAATAGAGGAAAAAGCACCTTCCTTAGAATCAGGCAGGCCTACACTGGAATCCAAGTTCCACCATTTGCTAGCTGTGAAATCTCAGGCAGTTTACTCAGCCCTTCTGAGTTAATCTGTAACATATGATCAGTAACTTCTTTTGGCGTTTTGGGTGTTAGAGTTAATATATAATGTACCCACTCTGTAGTATATATACTTAATATAGGTGCACTTATTTTTAGATGCATAATCTTCTTTCCTCTGTGCTTCAGGAGAACATAGCAGAGCTAGAAACAGCATGATGAATATCTATCTCCTCACTTCATATATTCTGAGCTTCACATGGAGCATGGAGGCAGCATCTGTAGGAATATCACCTCTGCAGAGCAGCGTACTAATATCTGGATGACTTCAAGGAATATGTTTAGCCCTCTACTTCCTCACCTATCAAAGTGGATAACAATACCATCTTCCTGGGGGGTCGAAAGGAATACATACCTGTGCCTGGTATATAGTTAATGATTGATAAACATGTAATTGCTTTACTGAATTTGGTAAGGAAAGAGAGCATTATACCTCTAAAATTACCACTGCCCATCAGTGAATTCATTCTTTCTCTTTCCTGCATTGGATCTCGGACATGTCCCATAGCTTTTTTCATCCTTTTTAGTCAGAAAAATAAATTTCATCTGAGCCATGTAAATATCTCTCTGGGATAATAAGCAAAATTTTTAAATCACTCAAAGTTTCTCCCTTTTTCCCAGTTCGGAGTGGGAAGCCTACAGAGGAGGACAGGAGCAGGACTGATGTTCCCCTCCTGCTTCCTTTCCTTCCCCCATCCCTCCTGCGTTATTAGCTGTCCTCTGTCAGGTAGCCCAGGCTTATGGAGCCCAGGGGAAGAAGACATTAGGGGAAATTCCTGGGTTGCTTGACTGTTTCTTTGGGGGCTGATACACAGTTGTTAATTCTTTCTCTCACGAATGCACTTTCTGTGTTTTTTAGAGATCCCACCAGGGCATCCCTTGTTCACATAATTGCCTTTCTTATGGCGGGCCATTTTCCACTGTCCCTTTACCTGCTGGTGTTCTGGCTTCCACCTAGTTTCACATATTATCTCCTTTGAGATTCCTCTGTTCTTCAGAGAAGTAATCCTCTTGAGAGGAATCCTTTCTAAAATGACCTCAAGCTTGTGTTTTTCCAAAGATTAGCCAAGTTTACCTTGGCCCAAGGGAAAATCCATGCTTCCTTGCCCCACATTTTGTTGAAACACGGTGCATTCCCAATACTGTCTCTCCCCCCCACCCTTCCTTTTTCAAGTTAAAATTCCACGGTGCTCAGCAGACTCTCAGAATGATCCCCTTGGAAGCACTCGGGCAACTAAACTCATCCTCCCCTGCAGGGGCTCCGTGGGGGTAGAAGATACGTGTAGCCCATCAACAACTACCCCCAGACTCACTTTCTCATTTTAATTTGCAAATTCTTCCCTTAACTTGCCTTGAGAGGGAAGCCTTTAACACTTCAAAGACTATATTCGGAATTTTCTTCATCCTTCTAATACAGGATTGGAAGGAGTCTATCTAAAGTTAATAAAGTCAGTTTCACAATGCAGAAGCATGTTTTGCTTATAGTCAGTCACTTTAAGATCTGAAAAATATTTGGTGCCTATTCTATTGTTCTCAGATTTTGAGGCTCAGCCTAAGGCAGAGTAATCCCATTTTAGAATTTTGTTAGAAATATTGAATATTGCAACTCAAATTAAAGTTGGTTGCCTCATGCCCAGATACAGCACCGTTCTTTTTTTTTTTTTTTCCTTTTCTTTTTTCCTGCTGTAAGAACAATTAGATTAATTTTATTGAGAAAAAGAAGAATTAACAGTTGGGTTACTAGTCAAGTACTGTCCATCCCCCACCCCCCCAGGTTTACTGAGAAATGATTGACATACATCACTACATAAGTTTAAGGTGTACAGCATAATGATTTGATTTACACATATTGTGAGACGACTGTACAATAGGTTTAGTTGACCTCCAGGATCATCTTAGGTAGATACAATAAGAAGAAAAAAAACTTCTTGTGATGAGAACTCTTGGAGTCTACTCTCTTAACTTTCTAGTACATCATACAGCAGTGTTAGCTATAGGCACCATGTTGTACATCACATCCCTAGTACTTATCTTATAAGTGGAAGTAAATTTATACCTATTGAACACTTTCCAATTCCTCCTCCTCCTACCCCCTCCCCCCATCTGATCTTATTTTCTATGAGTTTGATATTTGGGGCTTTGGTTTTTATTTTTTTGTTGTTGTTGTCAAGATTCCACGTATAAGTGAGATCATATGATTATTTATCTGAATAGGATTCCAGTGTGTGTATGTGCGTGTGTGTGTGTGTGTGTGTGTGTGTGTGTGTGTGTGTGTGTAATTCACCTATTTATCAATTCATCCACTGATGGACACTTAGATATTTCCATGTCTTGGCTATTGTGAATAAAGCTGCTGTGAACATGAATGTGGTGGTGCAGGTACATTTTCACATTAGTATTTTTGTTTCCTTTGCCTATATTCCCCAAAGTGGAATTACTGGATCTTATGGTTGTTCTATTTTTAATTTTTTGAGGAGCCTCCACATTGTTTTCCACAGTGGCTGTAGCAATTTATGTTTCCACCAGCAGTGCACAGGCATCTCCTTTTTTTCCACTTCCTCACCAGCCTTGGTCATCTCTTGTCTTTTTGTTGATGGCCATGGTAACAGATGTGAGGTGATATTTTATTGTGGTTTTAATTTGCCTTTCCTGAATGACTAGTGATATTGAGCATCTTTTCTTATATCTGTTGGCCATTTGTATTTCTTCTTTGGAAAAATGTCTGTTCAGGTCCTTTGCCCATTTTTAAAACTGGATTTTTTGTTTGTTTGTTTTTCTTTGAGTTGTAGGAGTTCTTCATAACATTTTGGACATTAACTCCTCATCAGATATATGTTTTGCAAATGTTTTTTCTCATTCTGCAGGTTCTTTTCACTTTATTGATGTCTACTTTTGCTCTTTAACTTAATGTAGTCTCACTTGTTTATTTTTAATTTTGTTGCTTGTGCATTAGGTGTGATTTCCAAAAAACCACCAAGACCCATGTCAAGGAGCTTTTTTCCTATGTCTTCTGTTAGGTTTTAGGTTTCTCTCATGGTTTCAGGTCTTACATGTAAGGCTTTAATTCATTTAAAGTTAATTTTTATGAGCACCATTCTTTACTTAAAAGAAATGCAATGCCAACATCCAGAAAAGAGGAAAAAAAAACATTAAGCTATAATTTAAAATTTTACAATTTTGGTCTCACTTAAAAATTCCAAACTTGAGGGGCGCCTGGGTGGCGCAGTCGGTTGAGCGTCCGACTTCAGCCAGGTCACGATCTCGCGGTCCGTGGGTTCGAGCCCCGCGTCGGGCTCTGGGCTGATGGCTCGGAGCCTGGAGCCTGCTTCCGATTCTGTGTCTCCCTCTCTCTCTGCCCCTCCCCCGTTCATGCTCTGCCTCTCTCTGTCCCAAAAATAAATAAAAAATGTTAAAAAAAAAAAAAAATTCCAAACTTGAAATTACATTGCATTAATTATGCTATCATATTATTACTAACATTGTTAACAGTTATGAGAGGGTATAATTAGTAGATCAGTGAAATTTTTGTGTGTTTATGAAAGAATATTTGCATGGAGACAGAATTAGAAGGGATGAATAAATATGATTTTCTTCAATCAGTACAGTTTAAAGTTGTATGATCAGTCCATAGATTTTTTTTAATGGCACAGAAGCATTTCTCTTTTATTAAATAAGATTATTTTAAAAACCAATTCTGTACAAAAACATTCAAAAGCCTTTTTTGTTTGCTGTGATAGGCTATGCCATGAAGAGACGTTGTGAACTTCTCCTTGATGTAGGCATGGTCAAAGATTCATTGTACTTGCTTATAGTAAATTTGTTCCTCAGTAAATTAATCCCTTTAAAACATCAACCAATCAACTAACCAACCAATAGTCAGACAATGAAAGGCATTATTAATGTCTTTGCAAGTCTGTGACAGTTGAACATTTCTGTGTTCCAAGCACTATCCAGATGGATTTATAGTTTAGTCAAGGATGATAAGAGTAATCCTGGCCAAATGATTGCCAGAGGTAGAGAGATACTAGCAAGGGTAGGAGTAGGGGTTTAGGACCTTGAATTTCAGTATGACTATACATTAGAATTTGGGGTGGGGACAAGAGTGGAAAAGATTAAAGCTAGAGTGGAGGTTAAATTAGATCATGCAGTTTTGTTAACGAATTTAGATCTTCTCTAAGGAAAAACAATCAGTTAAGAAATCTAGGTCAGATAAAAACCTTATGTGTCTTGATTTCCTTTATAGATTATAAATCTCTTGATGGTAGGGTCCATTTTTCCCATACTTTGAATGATACCAGCATTTTGTCTAGAACTGTGCACAAAGCAGGTGCTAACATATATGCTCACTAATGATGATGAGGAAGACTTGCTTCTAGCAAATTAGCTTCATGAGAACACATGACTAAAAGTAGTCCCCTAAAAGCTACTGGATTTTAGGTTAAAAGGGAATGGGAGCACCTTGGTGGCTCAGTTGATTGAGCATTGGACTTTTAATTTTGGCTCAAGTCATGATCTCAGAGTTGTGGGATGGAGCCCCGCATCTGGTTCCACACTGACTGTGGAGCCTGCTTAGGATTTTCTCTCTCTCCCTCCCTCCCTCCCTCCACGTCTGCCTCTCATCCCTGCTTGGAAAAAAAAAAGAGGAAAAAGAAAAAAGAAAGAAGAAGAAGAAAAAGAGAATATAGTACATACTTTAAAAAACAGGCATGTAACTTTCTCTGTGAGACTTTGGGAAAGAATAAGGGTGACATTAATGGGGAAAACACTGACCTTGAAGTTAGACAGACCTAAGTTTTTATTTTCTACTTGCTATATGAGGCCTTGGGTCTCATCTCTCTTCATCTATGAAGCAAAGGTAATAATAGTTTATTCATAAAGTGGTTCTGAAAAGTAGACAGCAAAATGCATATAGTAAAGTACCTGATGCAATAAATAATAGTGAGATTCTGTATATGCATAATAGTAAATATTTTTATTTCACAACCTTAACAAAATGTTATACCTTCATGGTGACATTTGTTCAAATACTAGAAAAAAAAAATCGATGTATTTTTAGCTGATTACCAAGTAACATACAACCAAATTGTCGGGTTTTTTCCCCCCAAATTTAGTTTAATTTCTGGTTCCTATGGCCAGTAAGTAATAAAGTATTGAATAAAGCTCAAGAACCAGTCATCTGTAGAAGAAAAGACCGTAAAGTCCACCACCAGTGGACTGGCAAGGAGGGAAATTCACATGGGATGGGGCTTTGATGTTCTGAAGAAAAACTCTTAGGGAGGGAACTCACTGATCTGAGATGACTAAACCTAGGGTTTCCTTGGAAATGTTAATAGCAATGTGTCTAACTTTCATTTTGAGAACGTTTAGTTGAGAAAATTTTCAAGTGATTTCTGCAGTTAACAAAATTCATGTGCTAAGAGTTTAACATTAGCAGTGAAAATTAAAGGTAAAAAACAGATTATGTGCTTATTTCTTCCAGGATAAAAACAAATACGAAATACACTGTTATGTTCAAGGCGGGGAAAAAGAAACAGAAATTCATTGCCATACCACCGAATCTAAAAAAAGCTTTAGAAAAAAAAAAACGTTTTAAGGAGGAAATGCCCAAACAGGATTCATTTATCATGTGGCTCAGTGACTGCCCAAGAGGTTCTGTTATCATTAGGGGTTGTCCTTCCACCATTTCATTCTCTTAAAAAGGTTGGGATTGTAGGCGAAAGACTGGAAGAAAATACAGGAGTGACGGTGGGTGGAGGCAGAAATAATGGAACAGCAGCAAATGGAACCTGTACCAGAATACACGGCCCTGTCGTTCCTTTCCCATTCTTGGATGTCTGCCCAGGATGATCACCTCAGAGAAGGAAGTCTCCCCTAACCCCCTGTTGTGGATAACTGTATCCGCCAAAAAGATGTGTTGGAGCCTTAATCCCCCAAGGAAAGAAAGATTTGGGGACACAGAGGCACAGGGAAGAAGTCCATATGACGCCGGAGGCAGAGACCGGAGTGACAAGGCTGCCAGCTGAGGAATGCCAGGCATTGCTGGCAACTACCAGCAGCTCGGAAGAGGCGGTGAAAGATTCCTCCGTAGAGCCTTCAAGGGTCCCTGCCAACACCTTGATTTCAGAATTCTGGCCTTCAGAACTGTGAGAGAATAGCTGTCTTGTTTCAAGTCACCCAATTTGTGGTTATCAGGGAGGGCGGCTTTAGGGAACTAACACAACCCGGAGTAGGTCTATTCCCGTGAGAAGCCTCCTTGAGCTTCTGTTCTTCTTCCTCAAAGCCCTTTTTTTTTTAAAATTTTATTTATTTTTGAGGGAGAGAGACAGAACATGAACAAGCGAGTGGCAGAGAGAGAGGGAGAGAGAGAATCCAAAGCAGGCTACAGGCTCTGAGCTGTCAACACAGAGCCTGATGTGGGGCTTGAACCCAAGAGCTGTGTCATCATGACCTGATCTGAAGTCGGACACCCAACTGACTGAGCCACCCAGGCGCCCCTCAAAGCCCTTTCACAATTTAAATGAACGAATTAATGTGTAGTTGGTTTTAAATTCTCGCCTGCCAGAATATAAGCAGGACATTTTTCTTTTTTTTTTTTTTTTTTAAAGCAGGGCTTCTGAGGGAATTGACCATGGATATTCTATGTATTCCTGTAACCTCAGCACTGCTATATTGCCTGGAATAAATTGATAATAAATATTTAAAAAAGTTTTTAATGTTTATTTATTTTTGAGAGAAAGAGAGACACAGAGTGCAAGTGGGGGAGGGGCAGACAGAGAGGGAGACCCAGAATACAAAGCAGGCTCCAGGTTCTGAGTAGTCAGCACAGATCCCAACAAGGGGCTCAAACCCACAAACCACAAAAACATGACCTGAGCCTCAGTCAGATGCTTAACCAACTGAGCCACTCAGGTGCCCCCAATAAATATTTTATATATATATATATATATATATATATATATATATATATATATATGTATATACACACACACACACACATATATATTTATATATATACCTTTTATATATATATTTATATTATATATATTTTATATTTATATATTTTATATATATATATATTATATTAAGAGAGAATCTTAATCAGAAATGAACTGATCTGTTGTGTTACCTCTAAATGTGTACATATCATAACTCCATATAATTCTGAAGTCAGGTCTGTCAGTTTCTATGTCAGTTAAAAATCTTTTACTTACATGAAATGGAAAACAAAATTCAAACAGCTAAAACAAACAAATGAACAAAAGAGTTATACACAGGCTTTATCTTCAAAGTCCAGTGGTACAGCTAGCTGTGGGTGAGGACGGGTCCAGCCACCTGTTTAAACAATATCACCAAGATCTGGCTTCTCTTTGTCTCTGCTCTGCTTCTACTTGGGTTAGCTTTATCCGCAGGCTCTGTATGGCTCCCCTTCTGCTTACAAAATGCCTGAGGCAAGCCTCATCCCTTTAAAGCATACCATCTAAAAAGAGATCAATTATTGTAGCTTGCGCACATGTCATGAGATTTGTTCTCTTTATTTCCATTCATGAACCAATTGCAGCCTTTAATTCAAAGGCTGGACATAGGGGTCAATCCCGTCCCAGCCGCGTGGCTAAGGATTTGGGAGGAATAAACTCTCCAAGGAAAGTCAGAGTACTGTTGATGAAAAAGAGAAGCAATGGATGCCAGGCTGGCAACCAGTTTATTCCTAACAGTTTATTGTGCCATTGAGCACAATAAGATCTCCTAAGGTTGAAAATATTTAGCTTTAATTATGAGAGATTTTGTGTCACAAAATCAACTAGGTGATTATCAGAATTGGCTTCAAAATGAATGAAAGTATTTGGACAAAAGTCAGTGTTCTAGACTTCGTTTTAGAATGCCTGAATTAAACTGTATGTTCCTATTGTATTTCCCATATGATATGAAGAATATGATAACATGGTTTTTGTTCCTAATGTTTATATGCCTCTCCTAGCCTACCCAGCATTAAATCATGAACCTAGCAGGAGATAAATTATTAATAGTTATAGCCATTGTCATCATAGAAATCAGCCTCAAATTTTAATAGACATTCTTCAAATGATTCATAAACATAATTTTGTCACCAAAATTGAACTTTAAAAAAAGCCCTGGCATTAAGGAGGTATAAAAATATTGATAAAACTAAGAAGTAAAACATTGTTTACATGTTCTGTATATACATGACGAACTACATAATAGTGATATTTTAAAAAGAAATTTAAGCTATTTTTTAAATAGAGATTATTTGACCCAGGTCTGAACCTTGGAAATTTTTGGTTTATATAAGGATATTAGTAGAGGGGTGCCCTCTACTAACCAGTTAAGCATCTGACTTCGGTTCAGATCATGATCTTACCGCTCGTGTGTTCGAGCCCTGCGTCTGGCTCTATGCTGACAACTCAGAGCCTGGAGCCTGCTTTGGATTCTGTGTCTCTCTCTCTGCCCCTCCCCCGCTCACGTTCTGTCTCTCTCTCCTTCAAAAATAAATAAACATTAAAAAAACAAATAAATGAAGATTTCAGTAGATCATTATCTTGATCCATTAGAACCATCAATATGCAAGAGTACAATGATAGCCCCTGACTATCACTGATGACTTACACATATGTACAAGGTACAAACACAAAAAACATAACTTGAATGTCAGTGGTGCACAGGATGCTGTATGCTACACAAACATGCATTGATTTATGTTTTATTATATATAGTTGCCCTTTTCATATCTGTTAAAAAGAAGTAAACAGGCAGAATGTGTATGCAAACGCAGAACCTTCTAGAAGAACAGTTTATGTGGCAGTCTTGAGTACTCTTGTCTCTAAAGAGGGTTTCTCTGTTGTAAAGAATTGATAGATCGCCCTTTAACCCGAGTGAAATATTTCTCAAGAACATCCAATGATCTATTATTTTATGTTCACCCAATAGATTTCTTTCCTAATTAATTTTCTAAATGTCTAATTTATCAGAAAATATTTGTCTTGGCTAGCGGGCAAAAGTATTGATGTGCGTTCTAATTTAAATTAATAAACTGGCATTCTGGTTTTCTAAACAGTGCCCTGGAAGTTTGACAAATTTGAATCTTATCCATTTGGGAAGAGCTGACAAAACTGCATTCCTGGAGCAGAGTCCACATGGGTCCGAACACGGTACCATGGTGGCTGCGACTCAGCCATGGTGGCCGAGTCCATGGTGCGACTCATCTGAAAGGAATAATCTGAATCCCCTGCTGCCTCCTTTAGGAGCATGGACTGGGATCATTGAAGTAAGGAAGTGCAACACGAGGGGAAAGACAGTTGTCACTCGGTAAGGAAAACCGAAGAAGGAAATAACATGGTATAAACAAGTTCAGACAGTGTTCAGGATCCCTAGTCAAGACGTTTCACTAGAACTGGGTAAATAAAAACAGTGTAACTATAACACGTTTATCAGGGCCTTTACTTATAATAGGTCTTTCCCTGGAAGGTGCATATGTAATTAATTTTAAGTCTAAACTCAAGATTTTGTGTTAATTTGACAGAAATACACATTTTTTGTGACAAGGAGGAAAATCACCACCATGTTCAGCAAGGTTACTTCTACTCAATGTGTATTTCAAATTAGGTGGAAAGAAACAAATAGCAAAGAAAGAAATAATACTGTTTTAGGAGTTTGGGAGATTGATTCTTAATATTTGTGTCATTTTTTTAAGCAGTCACAGTAAAGCTTCATGACCAAAGTCATTTACAGGCAAACAGAAATGTAAATTTCTACTACTCTTATTTTAACTATTAAGGTAGCATGAAGTGAATATACCACATGATTTTTTTTTTATAAAATTTTTTTTTTAACGTTTATTTATTTTTGAGACAGAGAGAGACAGAGCATGAACGGGGGAGGGGCAAAGAGAGAGGGAGACAGAATCAGAAGCAGGCTCCAGGCTCTGAGCCATCAGCCCAGAGCCCGACGCGGGGCTCGAACTCACGGACCGCGAGATCGTGACCCGAGCTGAAGTCGGACGCCTAACCGACTGAGCCACCCAGGCGCCCCAATGATTGTTTTATTCTTACTATTCCTCCATCCATTCATTTGACAATTATGTACCAGAATACAAGGATAAGCAAGACAGCCACATCTGTTCTCATTGAGCTTACAATCTAGTAGAGAGAAGACAGACAATTACATAACTGATAACCACAAAGTATGATGAAGGCTCACCATGTATCATGTGGGCTTTCAATTAGTTAATTCTGTTAGTTAAAGCAGCAGTTTTCAAGTATTTTCCTGTCATTAGCCCCCAACAGCTGATATCCCCAGTGAGGCACCCCTTATTTGGACAATAGTCAAGGTTATGTTCAATTATCATCAAGGCGACTAGCTCCATTCTTTTTTCTTCACATCAGAAAAGGATATTGGAATTTAGGTGAATTGGAATAATACAGCATAAAGCTCAATTGGCTTGGATGTAAATAAAAATCGCTTAAAAGTATATCATTAAATTTTTTTTTTATTTTAGAGAGAGAGAGAGAGAGCGCGCAAATGGGGGAGAGAGACAGAAGGAGACAGAATCTTAAGCAGGCTCCACGCTCAGCACAGAGCTGGATGCACGGCTTGGTCCCATGACTCTGGGATCATGACTTGAGCAGAAATTAAGACTTAGATGCTCAACCGCCTGAGCCACCCAGGGACCCCTGAAAGTATATCATTCTTAAATTGACCTAGCTCTGAACTTCAAAATGGATCATGCACAGTACTATCTTAGAACTTAAATACTGAACATCCAACACTATGTGTTTTAGTTGTTTGATAATTTAAAGAATTGCTTTTTAAAAAAAAGTTTATTTATTTATTTTGAGAGAGAAAGAGAGACCACGTGAGCAGGGGAGGGAGAGAGAGAGGGAGAGAGAGAATCCCAAGCAGGCTCTGCCAAGAACCGTGAGACCACAATCTGAGCTGAAATCAAGAGTCCGTTGCTTAACTGACTGAGCCACCCAGGTACCCCAAGAATTGCTTTTGAAACACACTGATTTGAGGTAATACATTTATGATAAGGATGACGGAACAGGGAATAATATTTTATTTTATTTAATTGACACAGAATGTTAGTTTCAAGGGTATATAGTGATTGGATAAGTCTGTACATAGTGCTGTGCTCACCACAGTGTAGCTACTATTTGTCACCATACAACACTGTTACAATATCATTGACTACGTTCCCTATGCTGGCCTTTCATCCCTGTGACGTATTCATTCCATAACTGGAAGCCTATGTCTCCTACTCCTCTTCACCCATTTTGTCCATACCCCTCTGGCAACCATCAGTTTGTTCTCTGTATTTATGGGTCTGTTTCTTCCTTGTTTATTCTCTTGTTTTGTTTTTTAGATTCCACATGTAAGTGAAATCATATGGTATTTGTCTTCCTCTGCCTGACTTCTTTCACCTAGCATGATACCCTCTAGATCCATCTATGCTTTCACAAATGTCAAGATCTCATTCTTTCTTATGGCTGAGTCATATTCCATTATATATACACATACATATACCACATCTTTATCCATTTATCTATCAATGGACACTTAGGATGCTTCCATATCTTTTTGTTACAATTTTTTAATGTTTATTTACTTTTGAGAGAGAGACAGACAGAGCATGAACAGGGGAGGGGCAGAGAGAGAGGGAGACACAGAATCCGAAGCAGGCTCCAGTCTGAGCTGTCAGCACAGAGCCTGACATGGGGCTTGAACCCACAAACTGCGAGATCATGACCTGAGCTGAAGTCTGACTCTTAACCAACTGAGTCACCCAGGTGCCCTGAATAATATCTTTTATATATGAAAAATTCATACAAGTTGGCAAGAAACGTCCCAAAGAAAATGGACAAATGACTTAAGTACATTATGCATAGATTAATAAATCCAATGACTAATAAATGCATAAATAAATATTAAGCCCCAATTCCAACTAAAATATGCAAATAAAAATAACTACATAATAGATATTATTTTTCACAGATCAAATGAGGAAAGATTAAGAAAAATAATACCTATCACTGGGGGTGCTGTAGTTGAATAGGGACTCTCATATACTACTTTTGGTGATCATATAAATTGGTACAACCTTTTTTTAGTTCATTGCTTTTATGAATATATAATTGTAAGAAAATTTATTAGGAAAAGAACTTTGACCTCGTGAACTAACTGAAAGGGTGAGATTTTTAAAAAATTGCAGATATATTTGAAAGTCTATCTCTTCCGATCTAAAACTTACTTGCCACTCTTTCTTTCTTGAGATGACTATTATTCTCAAGCAGATGTAACATTCTTACAATTGTGCTTACTTACTTTTACTATATATACACATATTGGCCAACAAATATATGCCATTTAAAGTGGTTTCAAACATTACTTAAATTATATTTATGATATGGTATATATCATTATGTAACCTCCTTTTTTCCTGTCAACAATGTCTTGAGGTTTATCCGTGTTGGCACATGTCATTTATGTTAAAGTTTGTACAATATTCCATTATATACATATTCTAATTTGTGACTGTGTATAAATAAATATACATGTAATACGTGTCTAGTTCCATTCACCTATCAGTAGACACTTGTGTGATTTCCAAGTTTTTTGTATCACAAAGTATGCTGGATTTAATGCTCACATACATACCTCCTCTTGTACAGATTTGAGAAAAGAAGTCCTGGGCTGTATTCACAGATTACAAAGAGAATGTAAGATAAGATGGTGAACTTAACCTATAGTTTTGATATTTTAAAGTTTATACATTTGCTGGTTGGCTATGTTATGGAGCAAGCTTTGTGGTTTTAGTCTTTTGCTTTTGAGAAAGAGCAAAAGAGAGAGCATTGCATGTGACTAACAGACGAAGCCATCCCAGTGGACTTCATACACTTCATGTGCAGGAAGATAGACAAGATGTTTTTGCTAATAAAGATCAACTGAAATATGGATTCTTCTGAACTACCCAAACAATACCAGCCATTTTCTTGGAGGCAACTGTGGTTTGGAAAAGTTTAACCTCTCAGGGGTGCCTTCTTATTGTTGGTTTTTTAAAATATATATATATATATACACATATATATGTATATATATATACATATATATGTGTATATATATACATATATATGTGTATATATATGTATATATATACACATATATATTTAAAAAACCCAACTATATATATATATATATATAAATATATAAAGATCATTATATATATATATATATTTAAAAAAAACCAACTATATATATATATATATATATATATATATATATATATATATATATATAAAGAACATTGTCTTCAGATGTTTTGAAGTCTTCATTTGTTATTCCCATTCTGTGTTCTCTCAGGGCCATCTTTCTTCACAGATTGCCCTGACGTTGGCACCAGAGAGGTCATCTTTAGACATGATCAAGTCGCCCCTGGTTACATCACCCACCAGTGTCATCCTGTGTGTGTGAATTTGAAAGATGTGCTTCTTAGTGTTTCCATCGGGCAATGGGAACTTGATCTTCCCAAGAACCAGGTGTCTATTTGTAATATTACTTTTATGGGAAAGAATAACTGAAATTTTAAACAAAACAACATTAAAGGACAGGTTTTGGACCATCATGTGTTTTCAAGTTGAGAACTGCTTTATCTTTTTAATTTCTTACTCCAGAATTTAGTAATAATATAGTAACAGGAACTAGCCTTGAGACAAAATGTTAACATTCTAAAAATCTGTACTCAGCAAAGGTAAGTGCAAAGAGAATCCCATTTCCTAGGATATAAGAGAATCAAAGGAAGAATATGGGAGCTGTTTTTCACTGCAGCCTAAAATCATTGTCCCAATTTCTGAGAACTGAGGGTAAACTAAAAATGTGGGATTAATGGAGATTCATTATCATGACCTAAAGGAAAGAAATTACTCTCCCATAAATTCTGGGTAATTTATCTTTTTCAAGTTATCTAGTAATGGATTTCTATTTGTTTACAGATTGGGTAGGAACACTTTTTTCACAAGTGGCCAGAGAAACTTGCCACCTTTTCTCTGACTTCATTTATCTGAAGCTTTGGTGGATCTGGAATTTTTATTTGGCCCCAAAGCAGATAGGTAAATACCGTATTTTATATTTAGTGATTAGGAGGGTGTAACCATTCTTAACGGCTAATTTCATTTAGTCACAAATATACAGTTTCTGCCAATGTGAAGAAAGACCTAAGTGGGCTTGTTCGTTGATGGTAAAAAACCTGAACGACTGAATTCATTGTGATCTAACAACAGCAACAACAATTAACCTCATCTATTAACAGAATATTCTTGTTAAAAATACTCATACACTAGAGGGAAAGACTTTTCATGCTCATGTTTTCCTAAACAGAGAGATGGTAAATTATTTGTTCTCTGTGATTTATTGATGCTTCATAAAAGATATATACTGCCTGTGGGAGCTTTTAGGAGGCAATTAAGTTCATCAATTCTTACAATACACAATTCAGAAATGCTGAAGACTGAAATTAGAGTAAGTAGCTATAGTAACTTTTCAAAAAATCTAATAACTAGGCTTATTATTAGTTTCTAATTAATGGTCTAAAACTAAACCAACTTCTCAGAGCTGTTTAGGATTGCATTTTGCAAGATTCATTTAAAAGGAACAGATGAAAACCTGCCTAATCTGCTTAAAAATATGGAAGTTGGGAAAATAAATGTAACTTTTTGAAAAAAAAAAGGGACAGGATGAAGTCAAAGGATTTGAGTAAAACTGTTACTTTTTTTTTTTTTTTTTTGCATTTCTTACCCTGAGTAATCAAGAAATTTATTCCTGACTGCACACATTTTTCTGCTGAATTGTATTATACTTTTAGATAGCAAAGAAGCAATGAAATAAAGAGTACTGTGTAAATAAGATTAAGCTGTTCTCTAACTATGCTATTAAAATTTATACATAAGTACCAAGATATAATAGGTTCGTGAGCAAAATCTTAGAACAGGAGGGCATACATGAGTAGAAGTGTTGCTTAGCACCACGAACTTCCTCTACGCCCTTCAAACTCTTCCTTTCCATGGGCTATAAATTAAAAAAAAATTATAACTGTTAAAACTACATGAAAACAGCTATGCAAATTATAAAATACAAATCGTGGTTTTGTTCTGTAGGAATGTAAAATATCCTATTAAGTTATCAGATATCAGAAATATCCTATTAAGTCAGAAAATAAAATCACAGAAAAGATCAGGAGTGCCTATTCCTGGGAAGATCCCTTTGTGTCAAATTGTCAAGTAATAGCGCCCCCTTCCCTACCATTTTAGTCCTCTCTATCTGAATATTTCACAATTTATTTCAGACTTTTATTTTTTTTTATCAATGCAATGATTTATCTACCATCATTGAGATGTCAAAAGAAAAAGGTATGTACTGTGATTTGATGCTCTAAAGAAATTAGTATCTTTATATCTGCATCTATTGGCTATTTATTTCTATTAGTCTGTCTCTTGGGATGTGGTAGCAGATAATGGTTAAGAAAATAAATTCTGAGATTATGGTTTGAATTTGAGTCCCACCCACTTACTAGCTGAGCAACCCAGTGCGAGGTCCTTATCCATTCTGTACCTCAGTTTCCTCCTCTATAAAATGGGGATAATACTGTACTTTTGCCTAGGCCTTTTTTTCCCCTGGGGATTAACTATATTAATACAGTTGACCCTTGAACAGCAAGGATTTGAACTACAAGCCTCCACTTGTACACAGATTTTTTATAGTATGGTATTGTGAGTGTATTTTCTCTTCCTCATGATTTTCTTAATAACATTTTCTTCTCTCTAGCTTACTTTATTGTAAGAATAGAGTATATAATACATTTAATATGTCAAATATGTGTTAGTTGTGTTATTAATAAGACTTCTGGTCAACAGTAGGCTATTAGTAGTTGAATTTGGGGGGAGTCAAAAGTTATATCTGAACTTTAAATGATACGTTGTTCAAGGGTCAACTGTACATGGAAAATGCTTTAAAAAGTCTTTGCATAGAGTAAACACTATAAAAGTATTTGCTATTGTCATCTGTGTGTTTAAATACAGTATATAAGTTTTATTTTTAAAAAGGCTAACCTCTTTAAGAAATAGAGAGTGCTAGCAAATGGAAGGGAGATGAATGAGGTAAAGAAAAAGATCTTTGTGAGGAATATAGGTGGCCATGACAAAGTGGCCTGGCTAAGGAATCAGTCACTGTGTTGATCACCAGGGTGAATTCAACTGATCTAGACATTCGTGTCTCGCTCACATGAATCTGGGTTTGTTTTAGGAACTAGGAGAGAATCAGGCATAATTCTGGTTTTGGGCCAGGCCTTACTTCTGGTCTGTCTCTTCAGTGAGTTGTACTGAGTAGGTTCCCCTATGAGGAAGCTTTCAATTTTCCAGGGCTACACCCACTTTGGTCCAACACTCAGATTTAGTATTTGCAGGCTCAAATGTGTCTTACATGTCTTATTCAAGGATGGAAGTCATACGCTCCATATGAGTCCTATCAAAACTAAACAAAATGTGTTTGTTTTCCCACCTGCCGTCTTCTTTTTCTTCTTACATAGTTGGTTCAGAATGTGGGAGGAAGGTTAAGGGATGAAATTTATTGAGCCCTCTCAGACCCTGAGTCATATTCTTCTATTTTTGTTCATGGACACATTAAAGGAACAAGAAAGCATAATTTCTTGTTTATTGCAAGAAATTTGCAAACCTTACATGTTATTCATTTTATTGTTAGAGAGAGGCACCAAAATTTTACTATTCTTAAGGATAACAGACAAAAGTCGTACCTTGTCAATCCTAATGGATCCCCAAGGGACAGATGTCTGCCATTATCTATATCGTAAGAGTGAGTCGTTTGAGTATATAGAGGGAAAAGTGAACCTAACCCCATTTATTTGAAGTAATTATCTACCCAGATTGAATATGTGCATTCTTTAGGCATAGGTACATGTACTTAATGCCTGGCAAATCCAACAAATACATTGTACACTTACATCAAGTAGATGACAGTAATACTAGGGGTTCAGACCTGGAAAGGGTAAATATAACTTTTCTTGAAGAAATCAGTTTATTCTTCTGATATATGCTGAAAGGAATAGATTCAAGATTGTTTAACACCAGTTAAGAATAGGCTGCTAACAAATTGAGGGCAAACTTGTGTACAAACTTGAGGTATTTCAAGGTGAGAGAAGATTAAAAAGTAGCAACTATTTGTTTATTTATTTATTTATTTACTTACTTTTGAGAGAAAGAGAGAGCAAGTGATCAAGGGGCAGAGAGAGAGAGAATCCCAGAAGGGGCAGAGAGAAAGAGAGAGAGAGAAGTGGGGCTCACCCTAAGTGGAACTTGAGCTCACCTGAGGCAGAGCCCAAGTTTACCCAAAGCAGGGCTCGAACTCACGAACTGTGAGATCATGACCTGAGCTGAAGTTAGATGCCTAACGACTGACCCACCCAAGTGCCCAAAGTAGCAACATTTTATATATATCGGTCTAAAAACCATTTGATTTACTATCTTGATAATTTAAGTATTATTTCTTGGTCTTACCTTTTTCTCATCATATATAATTGTGAATATTAATTGGTATATTTGATGCATAAGTACTTCTGTGACTAAATTATTTATTTTTAAGGGAAATTAAACCCCAAAGAGTGAATGACGTATCGTATTCATACCCACTTCAGTAATCAAGCCTGATCTACTGAGGGCTTACACTTATCGATACTTCCTATATGCAAGACACTGGTTTAAACACTTTCTTTACCTCATTTAATCCTTGTAATAGTCCTTGTAGATAGTTACCAAGATCAACCCCATTTTACAGATGGAGACATTTGTTTTTAGAGAGACTCAGACTTGCAAGAGCCACACTGTTTTAGGCAGTAAGATAGAGTTTTGAAGACCTGAAGGGTGATTAAGCACCACTGTATACTCTCCGAGAGAAGCCTAACGTCTCTATCAGAAACAGTTTAGCAGAAACTGCCTAGGGAAGCATATTGGTTACAATGCTGATAAAAGGAAAACAGAAGTTATGCTGGTAATAGATTCTGGATATACCTCATAGAAAAAAAAAATTTCCAAGAATGAAAGCTATTAACATTAATTAAAATAAAGCAAGGCCTAATGAGATAACACATCATGGCTTGGAAAAAACTCAATGCAAAGTCAATGACATGATAAGCTAGAGTTTATGGTTTGGTTTTTTCTTCACAAGTGGGAGGCCATATCATAGAAGGCAGGACGTACAGAATGGTAGAGTGATGAGCTTGGCACACCTCCTTCCCCCCTAAAGGCAGCTATTTAGACTAGATACAATTATTAAAGTAAAGAGTCATTTACAATCTCTGGAAATTATCGTAAGGACATCCAGCAAATGGAAAAATAGTCAAGAAAATATACTAAGTCACTGTTAACAACAGAGTGTGGCATTTAAGCCACAACCTGTTCCTCTGCCTCTGTCCCCATCTTAATGGAAACTCTCTTCTCTGGGTGTTCTACTATGGGAAAATGAAGACAAAGTGTTAAAAGCCAACAATACATAGAAAACCTTGAAAGTAGTAGGAGAAAAACAACTCATCATGTTTAAGGAAACTTGTAAGCTTTCCTTACTTTCCTCATCAGAAACAATAAATGTCAGAAAGAAGTCAGGTGACATTCAAAGCACTGAAGGTAAAAACTACTTCTATCACCACAAAACTTATATCCATAATAGCAATTTTTCAAAAACGAAAAGTATTGAATTTTTTTTCTTAAACCAGAAAATAACATATTAGAGCACTATTAATGAAAACGTATCATAAATAAACTGAATTTTATTGGTAATTATTCAGACAAAATAGGGAAAAAATAAAGAAAATCTATCAAACATTCAGGTGTTTAGCACAACTACTATGGATACTGGCAGGCATCTTGATAATTGAATTTTGTAATTTTCAGTTCAGTGTTTGGCATCATATAATTACCTTTAAGCTTTGGGGTGTCTTGGCATAAATAAAATCTTTTCCTTTTAATTAGAGATAGAAAGACTAATTGGTACATCCAATAGGACACAATACTTTTTATAAGACTATATATCACTACTATCTGCTTAAAATATGCTTATGGGAATTCCAAAGGTTATAACCAGTTATGTTCCTTCAATAAAAAATATAGTATCTATCTTTTAGGGATCTAAAAGATAGTATCTTCTTATTTTAATGATTCAGATTTTGAATGTTTCTTTTAACGACGGAGCAAAGGACACGTTGTTTAGGTTGGCATTTACAGGTTTTCTAAATCAGCGTCCTATCTCAGCTTACCAAATTTCTAAAATTTCTCATTGAATACTTAAAGTGTTTATTATAGGACACTTTTAGGTGGATTTTTTTAAGTTATTAATTTTCCTCACAATTACTCTCTGAATCTCAAAAGAAAGACTGTCATTGGTGATCCCAAATACTGTCACAGACCATTAGAAGTTGAAAATGTTTTGTTGATCCATAATGATATGGATGAAGTAAGGATACTTTAGGAAATTTCTCCAATAACTGAATTAATTCAATTACTAATTCCAAATTATACTTTTAAAATCAACTTCTTTGGGGCTCCTCGGTGCCTCAATCGGTTAGGTACCCTTGATTTTGGCTCTGGTCATGATCTCAGGGTTCGTGAGTTGGAGTCCACACAGGGCTCTACACTGTCAGTGAAGAGCCTGCTTGGGATTCTGTCTCCCCCTCTCTTTGCCCCTCCCCCACTAATGCGCGCGCGCACGCGCTCTTTCTCTTTTTCTGTCTCAAGATAAATAAATAAACTTTATGGGGCATCTGGTGGCTCAGTTGGTTAAATGTCCAACTCTTGACTTAGGTTCAAGTCACCTTATCTCAGTTTATGAGTGTGGGCCAGCATCGGGCTCTACTCTGACAGCAGGGAGTCTGCTTGGGATTCTGTCTCCTCTTTCTTTGCCCCTCCCCCACTCGTATTCTCCCTCTCTCTCTCAAAAATAAATAAACTTTAATAAATAAATAAATAAACTTAAAAAATAAAATAAATTTCTTTTATGAAGTTACAGTAATAATCTATGGTCTCTTTTATCCTTTAAATACTTTCTGGTATAACAAAATACAAAAATTTGAGAACCATTGGTTTTTATTTTCACAAACTACAAAGAAAAACTCAGAATAACAATGGCTTTTGCATTGAATTAATCATAAAGGAGACATATACCAAAAGATAAATTTCACACCTATCTTATTGGCAATTACCTTTTGCTCCTACAACTAATACCATAGAAAATGCAGGTATAATAACCCTGTTTAATAATATCCGAGGGTATACTTCAGTTAAAAGTTTATTTGAACTTTCACTGTGATGGGACAAAAGGACACCTAACGTGCAGCCCTAAACAATCTGTCCCAGTTTGTGAGAAAGTAAAAACAAACAACAGTCACATGCAATGTATTACAATGTTGTCATTGTTGTCCACTATGTGAACATCCACTGGAGCTGAGAAATTCTTTTTTTTTTTTTTTTTTTAATTTTTTTTTTTTAAAGTTTATTTATTTTTGAGACAGAGAGAGACAGAGCATGAACGGGGGAGGGTCAGAGAGAGGGAGACACAGAATCTGAAACAGGCTCCAGGCTCTGAGCGGTCAGCACAGAGCCCGACGCGGGGCTCGAACTCACAGACTGCGAGATCATGACCTGAGCTGAAGTCGGCCGCTTAACCGACTGAGCCACCCAGGTGCCCCTGGAGCTGAGAAATTCTTAAAGTACAGTTGGCAATGGGAATATGACATCTCATTATGGGATTTATTTTTCGTTTTTTCCTAACTGTAGCTTGGGAAAAATGAAATTAGCATCATTTGGTAACGTGTTAAAATCTCTGCTCTCTGTCCTCTCCTTGCCACCCCCACTCATCCCCAATCTGGTCTGGATCTTTGTTGATATCACCACAAAACTATATGATTAGAGACAACTATCTATCTGATCTATAATTAAGGGAGTACGGCATTCTATGTGACAAAAACTTCATGGAGAGCACCGATCTTTTCTCTTTTCCTTCTGGTGATTCTGGCATTATCAGTTCATATCTATCATTTTCCCCATGGTTGCATGGGTTTTGCTTACTGATTTCTTGCTGCTTACAAATTTACAGCATCTGGACACTGCTTTTCCAGGGTGTATTTTAATATCTATTTCATCATCAGACTTTTAAGATAGAATTTTGTGTATTATGGTTGATTTTTAATTACCCTAACCCTTAGTGGGCAGATTTCTTGTACTGGCCACATAATAAACCATTGTAGAATCTGTGGGTTGATAGTCTTTCTTTCTTGAGTAAGGTAATCATTCTGTTTCATCTGCAGTGGCCAGGGAGGGATAGTCTTGTGGAACAGATTATGGCAGTTCATAAGACTCACTGAAACAGTGAGTGGATGCCCCACATTCTCATGCCTTCACGTTTTTGTTCAAGGGCTTAGATCTGACTGCTTATGTTTGGTGGGTTTTTTTTTTTCCAATTCCTCAAGTATAAATTTTTCCTCTCTTCGAGGACCACCTCATGTCTTTTTTTTTTTTTTTAATGTTTCCTTATTTTTGAGACAGAGAGACAGAGTGTGAGCAGGGGAGGGGCAGAGAGAGAGAGAGAGAGAGAGAGAGAGAGAGAGAGAGAGAGAGAAAGAGGGGGGACACACAGAATCTGAGGCAGGCTCCAGGCTCCAAGTTGTCAGCACAGAGCCCAAGGCGGGGCTTGAACTCACGAACCATGAGATCATGACCTGAGCTGAAGTTGGATGCTTGACCGACTGAGCCACCCAGATGCCCCTAGGACCACCTCATGAAATTTTCCATCCACCAAGCAACCAGGAGGACCTCTTTCTCTCTCAGCCATCCCAGCTCTTTACCTATGTCAAGTTTTCTTAGGACACGTGTTGCTTTCTTTCTTGGATCATTTGAAGGAACTATTTATCAAATGGCTAATGCGTGCTGTTTGAGGGGGCCTAGTCCATAGCAACTCCTTCTTTTCACCTGAGGTTTGAGCCAAATGAGAAATAGGAATCCAGTAGATGGGAATCACACAGCCCCTTATTTATAAAGCCAAAATGTGCTTTCTGGTACTTCTTAACCACCTTGTCACCAACAACGCTGCCCCTGTAAGATTTCTGGTGTAGAGGAAGACATTGTTCTGGCTTTCTGGAGGCAGCTGACTTCCAAGGGGTAGGGGAGGAAGTGGGCTTTTCTCTCTCACACTCAACTGTCAGGTAACTTATTTCAGTTTTGCGGGAAAGGCTAGGGAATGAGGCAAGAGACAAGGAGTATTTAGTGACAGTCCAACCTCACGAAACCGACACGATGTATATTTAAATACATACCTAATGCTGCTTAGATTTTTGGTTCTGTAACCCCTTGGGCTTCATCATTAAGCCTCTTGTCACCCAGAAGTGTTTGGAAAGGCGTTAGCAGCCTATTGGGAAGTCCCGCTCCTCCCTTCCTCAGGCTGCTTCCTGAACTTCACACCTTTATGGACTCCTTGGGAATGCTGTTGGGTGAATATTTTTTTCTGAGAAGACCCAGAAATAGGCCAAAACAGTTTGTTACCTTAAAAGATCCCAAGGCTACTCTGTAGCCAAAACCGAAACCTCACTCCCTGTTCTGTTCCCCATCCCAAATTATGTCCAGCTGTGTTTTCCTCCTGAAGAGTCAGAACTCGGTTGCTGCTTCTGGGGCTGAGTTTCCAGGTTACACACACCTATCACAACGCTGACTCTCATTCGTGACATTAAAAATGGAACACACATTGCCAATGCCTAGACAGGTAGTGTCGGGGAAATATATGTTGCCAGAACTCATTACTTTATATTGGCTAAGCAGAGATACAGTGATACCTGAGGGAGGGAGGGTGGGTGGACAGGAAAAACCCTGATTTCTGCTTCTCCATAATCCCATTCAGTCTAAACCAGCTGTCTGGAGTTCGTGAACTGTAAACAAACAATTAGAAGTCTCCCTGTGTGAGAGATTCATTGTATCTGGGGGCTGGCAATTTACCTATACATGTTGTCCTCTCTCATCATGTAAGTGGCATTTGAGACGTGGTAACTTTTTTCAACGTAAAAAAAAAAAATTTGCAATTTTGGCTGCCATTGGGCAGGGGTGTATTTTGAGGAGTATTTTTTATGCATCACCTTCAGGACGCTTCAATTTCCATTTCTCCTGGGAGTCACAGGAATATGTGCTAAGAGGACTTCTCCAGACTTTCGCAAGGGGTATTTTAGTCCCGCGCCTCTATCACGTGCTTCTAAAATTTTATGAATGTTTCAGGCCTCCCCTGAAATAGCAAGAGCAGCCAGGCATCTATTTATTATTGAGTGAGAGACGATAGTGGCATGAATCCTGGTGTCAGTGGTGGAGGTGAGTGAGATGACTGGAATGTAGATGTGTTTTGAAGGGGAGCAGCCCGGATTTGATGAGTGGTTACCCCGTGTTGTGTGGAAGGAACGGGAACAGTTACAAAGAATCTGATGCTTTTGGCCTCAGCCCTGGAAGAGGAGTGGCTACCAACAGGGAGCATTTAACCCCCCCCCCCCCCCCCCCCCCCGCCCCCAACCCCCACGAATGCTGTCAGTCTTTCAAGCTCCCTCCTGCTGTTCTCATCCTCCAGATCCATCACTTGGTGTATCAGTTCCTTTCTTTAAGGGTTATTTCCCAATTACTGACCCTGGGGATTCTCTATTTTGGTCTCAGCGAGCACGTGTCTGTTTACAGATATCGGCTCCTGGGTGGCAGGGCAAGTCTTAACTATTTTTCCACTGTGGATCCTTTTGTGAAGTCTGGTGTAGGCTGGGGGTGGGGGAGGGGTCTCATCTCAGAATAATGCTTTTAAATGCATAAAATAAAGTACGTATGCTTAAAAATAATATTAAAAAACAGTCATCAAGAAATGTTTAAAATTTGTGTCCGTAGTTATATATGTGTGTGTGTGTGTTTAGTTTATTTACTTATTTTGAGAGAGACAGAGCATGAGCAGGGGAGTGGGAGAGAGTGAGAGGGAAAGAGACAGAATCCCAGGCACAGAGCCCCACTGCCTGCACAGAGCCTGACTTGGGGCTTGAACTCATGAAACCTATGAGATCATGACGTGAACCAAAACCAAGAGTCGGAGGCTTAACTGACTGAGCCACCCATGCACCCCTGCATATGTGTTTTTTGATTAATGCATTAAATAAAAAGTTATACGCTGAGTCCAATAACTAATTTCAAAGTAATGATAAACATAAATGATATTTTAAGATCTTAGCAGCAGGAAAATGTGATAAGAAAATACATGTTTTTTTGTATTAATGATGAAGTCATAGGCACTACACCTACCACTATGCATGGCTTGTTGCCCACCAGTCCCCATTGACGGAAATGCTGAGTTTTGGTTCTCCAATTGAAATTATTAGTGAAAATGCAAAGTGCTTTGGTCACATGCAAGTTCACGGAACTCCTTTGAGAATAAAGGAGCTGACCCTAACACATGCTCTACAGTGGAACGTGTTTGAACTTTGCAGTGACGTGAACCTAGTAAGGAAGGGGAGCCCAGTTTTCTCCTCTAACACCTATTATACGTAAGGTGCTACACTCGATTTTTTTGTACATTATCCCATTTAATTGTCAAAACAATGTTGCACGTTAGTTATTATTTCCATTCTTTAGATAGGGAATTTGAGACTTCGAGACACAGAGTAATTTGCCCAAATTCCTGTAACTATGAGTTTCTGACTTGGGATGTATACAGATGCAGGCCGGCTCCCACTCCAGAGTTTCATTTCAGAATCACTATGGCCTCTGGGCATTTGGGTAGGAATTTTATCACCTCCAGGTGCCTGTAAACTCCTTCATTGCAGGGTTCAAGTTGAAGTAGGCTCAGCATCCCCAGCTGGCTTTACAATGTTTCACAAGTAGCTTTAAGCCTTTTATATTTTGATTTGTAATCATTAAAATAACTGACTGTCTTTAGAATACAAAAGAAATGTTAAAGTATTTTTCAAATGCCTCTATACTTACCATTTGTATGGAAAAGCAATAGAGGAGTTAATGGGGGTCATCCTGGGGAATCTGATCTCTGGCAAGATCCTGGATAAACTGATCCAGTATTAGCTACCGAGTAAATCCTGTGAATGAAAACTCTTTTTGGAGTGCTTTGCCACTCCAGTGTATGTATTCTTGGTTATGAATTATATATTGAAGCTATACAGGGTACAGCATCCAAATCTCTACATGAATGATAATCACGCCAAAAATAAACAGACTAATTAACAGTAACTATAATGAAAACACAACTACTGTTCAATGGTCCTGATTATATAGTTTACTTAGTAAAACACAGCCTTAGAAATTTCTTCAACTGGGAGAAGTAATGGTTGCTAACACGAAATCTTCCTTTTTTTCTATTCAAGGCCTCTAGCGTATTAATTGCACCATCAGCCCATTTATTAATGTTAATGCCTTACAGTTTGCTAAAAAATGAAATTCTCTCGACTTGCTTTAGGATTCCTTGAAATTTAATACCCACCATGATTTGGGGATAGAGAGGTTCCACTGGCCAGTTTTAATTAAAAAATACAATACGGTGAAAAATAAAACTCTAGTTTCACCAAATTACTTTTTGTTCAGTGGGGAAAAAATCCAGATAAATCAGACTTTCTTGCATTTATTTTACAAACGAGGAAATACAAGCCAAGCAGAATAAATCTCTTTTTGCTGAAATGGCAATTTGTTTGTGCTGGAAGTTTTATTTCTTATTGATTAGGTAGTATATATAAAGAGACTCATTACTCTTGAGTATTCTGATTTGGAGAATGTTAACAGGAGACAATTCCAAAGAGACTTTGAGAAATTCTAGGAGCCCGCCTCTAAAGGATATGTGTATTCTGTTTGGTTGTTTATTTGCGTTTGCTGCGTTCTTCAAAAAAAGAAGCAAGTAAACAAATACCAACATTTTCAATTTCTTTTTGAAAGTCCAATGCAGCACTAGAAAATACATTGAAAATACATTTTGTTCTAATAATTTAAATTCCTCAAGCTTAATGCTTGGGTTTGTTTCCAAGAAGCACAGCACGTTAGATTATTGAAAAGGGTCCAGAATTTTAAAGACTTGAAAACAGTAAGATTTTCAGGTACAACCTGGTGTGAGCAGCAGTCTCCAGGCTCTGTAGGAATATTTATACATAAAGTGTGGGAATTATTCCTGAACTATTCCTAATGTGACATTTGAGGAACATCTTTCTATTTTTTGCTATTTGGCAGAGTACGTGACAGAGACCAAAAAGTATGAGTCATTCTTATTTTTATTGTGCTGCTGTGTGACTCAGTGGCTTGACACAAAGCTATCTTTGGCACCATTTGAAGAGTTTTGACTCTACTCAGTGGTCTGATGGGATGCTCCCTAAGCCAAATTAACTAGTCCCGCTATATAGTTTGCTTTCCAGCAGAATCCCTTTGTATTACTGTATGAAGTAGGCACAGCCAACTGTGGTTTTAGGGCTTACCAGGGAAGTGACCTCAGCCTGTTTGATTTAGAAACCTAATACTGTCTGGAGTGCCTGGGTGGCTTAGCTAGTTGAACATCTAACTCTTGCTTCCAGCTCAGGTCCTGATCCCAGGGTTGTGGGATAGAGCCCCGCCTTGGGTTCTGCGCTGAGTTTGAAGCCTGCTTCAGATTCTCCATCTCTTTCTGCCCCTCTCCCCACACTTGTGTTCTCTCTCTCTAAAATAAAAAAAATTTTTTTTAAAGTTTAGAAACCTGATACAGTCAATGTATCCAAGCATCCTCAGACTAAAATATGGCTTGGGGACCAGAGTCTTCTAACTGGGCAAGGCTTCTAGCTTAGGCGGATAATAATTTCCTAACTTAGATAAATGTGCTTAAGCTCTTTGAGTTTCATTTTCTAAGTGTGGCATAGAGAAAATAGGGTGAACACTATGGGTGAGAAAAAGTGATAATAGGTGAAAACCATTTGAATGAAGGTCCACCACATTGAAGGTGCTGGATAAAGGACGGTGTGGTAGCATGACACAATGTAAAGAGATCTGAAGTAGACTTCTTTTATTAACATTTTTTTAAATGTTTATTTATTTTTGAGAGAGAGAGATAGACAGACAGACAGAGCATGAGCAGGGGAGGGGCAGAGAGAGAGGGAGACACCGAATCTGAAGCAGGCTCCAGGCTCTGAGCTGTCAGCACAGAGCCGGACGCAGGTCTCGAACCCATGAGCCGTGAGATCGTGACCGTGGCTAAGAGACTGTGGCCTCTTAGCCAACTGAGCCACCCAGGCATCCCCTGAAAGAGGCTTTTATTTTAGAAAGGTAAGTCTTATAAACAAAGTAGAGGGTAGGCTGGGGGTAGAGGGTAAATCCTAGAAGCAGAAACAATTTTCTGATAGACCCTGGAAGTCTAGGCCAATAACCTAACACAAAAGGCTGGTTTATAAAGCAAAATGCTATTTGCTTATTTGGAATAAACTAAGCATAATATTTAGATTCACTACATGTGATATTGATAGTCTCAACCTTTTCTAAAAATCATTCACACAAATGATACGGAGATACATTATAGTGTTAGTGATCATCCAACGTAGGCTCTACCCACAGTTGCACTGTCATTCTGTCTCCCTGTGAAGACAAACAAGGATTATGTTTTACTCAGCACTTAAATACTGTGCATTTCTTAGGAGTCGAAAGGGCACTCAGGTATTACTGTCTTGGGCATTTTATGTAAGTGTAACTTAGCAAATGATACATCAAAAAGAAATGAAGATATACCGGCCCCTGGAACTGGGTAACTGACGTTCATTTTGTATCAGCTTTGTTTCCCAGGTGAGTCTGTTTCAAGGGCCCACTCTTCCAGCTAGGGTCTCAGATTGACAAATCCATTTCTTCCTCCTCTCAGAGTTAACCAGATCAATTATGGTGTCCTGCCGGCAATAGCACACGTATCCCTTGACCCACGTAAAATCATGAGGCAAGTGTTCGTTCTGTAGGCAATGGACCAGGTAGTCTTGATAATTACCTAGCCTTTAGCCAGGAGCTGACCAGCACCTTTCTCATATTTGGTCCTGGTTACAAGCACACCCTACCCATTGGTACCGTTTCTCATATGTGGTCCACTTGCTCCAGAATCATTTGAGCTGCTTACTGAAAATATGGATTCTGCAACTCAATTCAGACCTTTCGAGTCTCTTGGGATGGGTCCTAGGAATCTGTATAGCATCGACTGTGGGTGGTGGTGGTGGTGATGGGAAGGCTCATAGGATCTTTCACTCCATCTAGGGCCAACAGGAGCTACGAAACTCCCTGGGAGCCCACTGTGTGCTGGGCATGGGGGTTTTTGTGAGGTAAGCACGGTGCACTTGCCACCTAGGCTTGGCTCCCTCTCTAAACATCCATCGCCCAAGTAAATGGGCCCACATGTCCCTCCCCACTCATCAAGCAGAGGAATCAGAAGACACAACTGGGTCTAAGATACAGGAAAGATGGAAATCCCTGGGTTTACAACCAGCCTAATCCATTCATAGGGGTGGGAATTAGGGAATAGGGCTCTAAACTTCAGCGAGTCAGAAATGAGCATTTGCTAGAAAAGCAGTTGTCAAACTTTTCATCTCCATACCACTTACACTCTTCAAAAATAGTTGAGGATCCCAGAATTATTTTGCTTATGTTCAAGCTATCAACGTTTGCTGTGTTAGCCATTAGAACTGAGGATGCTTGAAAACATTAAATAATTCCTCAAAAATAACAAACTCATGGGGTGCCTGGGTGGCTCAATCGGTTAAGCGTCCAACCCTTGATTTTGGCTCATGTCGTGGTCTCATGGTTCTGGGAGTTCAAACCCCATATCAGACTCTGTGCTGACAGTGGGGAACCTGCCTGGGATTCTGTCTCTCCCTCTCTCTGCCCCTCCCCCATTTGCTCTCTATCCCTCCCACAAAATAAATTAAAAATATTTAAAAAAATAACAAACTCATTAGACGTTAACATGATTGCTTATTTTTATTTGAAGAAACTCTAATTTTCTCAAAATCAAACAGTGAGAAGAGAGACATTATTTAAAAAAAATTTTTTTAATGTTTGTTTTTGAGAGAGAGAGAGACAGAGTGCGAGAGGGGGAGGGGAAGACAGAGAGGGAGACACAGAATCCCAAGCAGGCTGTGGGCTCTGAGCTGTCAGCACAGAGTCCGATGTGGGGCTCCAACCCACAAACTGTGAGATCAAGACCTGAGTCGAAGTTGGACACTTAACCGACTGAACCACCCAGGAGCCCCAAAGAGAGGTATTATTTTATACTTTTACAAATACTGTTAATGTCTGCCTTAATGTAAGACAGTTCTTATATCTGCTTTTACAATTGATTTGTGGCAATATGTTGTCTTGTTTGAAGTATATGAAGAAAATGTGGTCTCATATAGACATAGACATGTAGTTCAAAATGGAAGGAGTATTTCAGTAGCCTTTTCAGATAATTGTGGATATTCCTGTTTGATGTGATGCCCAAAGTTAATAAGTGGTAGTTTTTTAAAGCTTGGTTGTAGTATGTTCAATCCAACCCTATCAGGGAACTCTTCGTTCTCTGCTACATGAAAACCCATGAAAACTTTGAATGGATATTGTACCCATGTAGGATTTTATACCTTTACCCATTGATATTCAGAAAATACCAGTTCACCTTAGTCCACAGATCTTCTAAATACTGACACATTTCATTTTACAATATGGAAAACATTGCTGTATTGGCAAAAATACAACAACCTGGGTGATGGTGAGAAAACAGAAATGTCCTGTCTTCTGGGTCTGGAGGCTAGAAGTCAGAAACCAAGGTGTGGGCAGGGCCATACTCCCTCCAACCTGTGGGGGAATCCCTTCTTGCCTCTTTCTACCACCTCTGGAGGTTTGCCAACGATCTTTGGTGTTCTTTGCCTCGTGGCACCTCACCGGAGTCCTCCATCATCACATGGTGCCCTCCCCATGTGTCGTCACATTGTCTTCCTCTGTGCATGTCTGTCTCCGTGTACAAATGTCCCCCCTTTTTAAGGACACCTGTCATATTGGATTTGAGCTGACACTTAATGACCTCATGTTAACTCAACTATATTTGTAAAGGCCCTATTTCCAAAAAAAGCCACAATCTGAGGTCCTGGATGTTAGGACTTGAACTTTTTTTTTTTTTTTTTTTTTGATGGACACAATTCAAGCTACAACACTTGCAATCATTAACGTCACCACTGAACTCATTCCAAAAAGTCTGCAATTATTATGAAGCTTATAGTGGTGGATACAAGTCTCCCCAAATTCCAATTTTTGCTTGGCAGCTTGCATTTTATCACTGGCAACAAACTTTCGGGTGTTTCCCTTGAAATGACAGGCTCACTTTGTTCATTTTTAAGAAAATGTCTGCCAAATGCCTAGATTTCAATAACCACAGTTTGTCGGTTGTTTCTTCAAATAAAAATGGTGCTCTCTAAACATGTTACTAGGGCAGCATGCAACGCACTCACTTTTTCCGTGTGACTTTCTTAATGAGGAGTCGGGCTGCTGGTTAAAAAGCCTGCGTGTGATTTTTCAGGTGTGACCCGCGGCCATTACAAAAGCTTCCCCTGGTAGGCCTTCCAGGGGAGAGCTGCCCTCCCCACACCGTACCTGGCACACAGCCGGCCTATCACAGCCACTGAATAGTTTCCCTGGAGAACTCAGACTCCCCTGATCTGTCATGCTCTTTGCATAATACTTACCTTCCTCACCTGGGCACCTTCCTTTCTAGGTCTCTTGATTAGAGGCCTCGGGCAGAGGTCTTCCTCAGGTGCCTCTGCTTATGGGGGAAGAGGGGAAACTCTTTTCCCCAACTCTGACCCAGCACAAGTACTTTTGCACTCCAAGCCTGACCCTGAACTCTTCCTCCTGAGCCCAGAGGCCACAAAACCACCAGAATCTTTTGTTCTGGTGGCTCCATCAACGGTAAGATGATCCACCTGACCCTCTACTGGTGTGCCCATCCAGGGGGGGAGAAGGAAACGGGAGTCAGTGTTTTCTCCTGGTTTAGCCTCTTGCTTATCCCATCACAGTAAGTAAAGGCTTAACTCTTTTCCTTTTCGGCTTGTTCCTTCAGCGAGCTGTTCTGACACGTGACAAACAGCTCCGTTTTCTCTCCCAGCTCAACTGAGCTCTGGAGTCCAGAGGGCATTTCCTTGCCAACAACTATAATACTTGGGGATGTAGCAAGAGTACTCGATGTGTGCTTCCTATTTCGTCATAGAGAATGATAAAAGGCATGTACTTGCAGGCTGTACAGGTTGAGTTGAATACTATTGTAATATATTTTACTAGGCAACCAAGGACATTCTTAAGTGAACCTGGCCTTTTTTTTTTTTCCATGGTCAGTGCATGGCAGTAGACTTACTATGACCACTGCAACAGGTTGTGGCCACTGCCTTGATTTCTTCTAAGGCATCAGTAGTTTTACCAACCATTGCTTCCCTTATCATCAGTGCAAATATCAACACAGTGAAAGGCACATAACACTTCAGCATTATTGTGAGAATGGTTTTGACCTCGAGGACCTCCCGAAAACGTTTCAGGGTCTCCCAAGGAGCCACACCACCCTTTGAGAACCTCTGTGTGAGTATAGTCTCTGAGCCGCATGACCTCCCCCATGGTAGCCTAGCATGATGGTGTTACAGAAACTGATGGAAGTTTTGAAGTCTGGGAAATCAGGATCTTAGCTATTCTTCCATCTCTAATATCTGACAGTTTGTCAGGCTAAAAGAGTGTGTTTGTGCTCCTCATCTTCAGTTGCAAAAGCTGGGCAGGGTCAAGCGCTCTGAGCAAAATCCTGAACCAAGAGAAGCCTGAGAGGGATGTGTTTGCCTTGGGCCAAGCCCGAACAAGAGAAAGTATACCTCCTTTTTCTTGTGGACCAAATTCCATGTAGAGAGAGCACAGCATCCGCCATGGGTGGAGAGACTTCAGCAAGGATCTCGTACTGGCAAACTTAAGGATGCTGGTTTTCCCAGAGACCACTGCCAAATCTTTCAGGGATCTCAAATCACAGCAGCATGTTTCCATTTGAAATGTTGCTGCAGTAAAACCTTGGGAACCTGTGATGACATTAGTAGCCAGTGGTCTGCAATAAATGTGGACAATTAGTACAGACCTCACCAAAAATGGGAGGAATGTTTGGTCTTCTATCAATATTTATATAAAAAAAAATTAAGTCATTCCACCCACAGTCCTCCAGGAACGTTTGAGATGATAATCATCTTTAACTGGGGACACCACAGAAAGCCCTTAGCTGACCATTGCAGCCCTGATTATCTTTCTAGTCTCAGCTCTTGTGGGTTTCTGCCCTGACTTTCCACATTCCAGCCAGCTTCCCAGAGCAGGACAGGCCACATTCTCTTGCATTCCTCCATCATTACCTCTCCTGTCCTTCTGCTTCTGACAGCTTTCTTCCACCTCTCTGGACCTCCTCCACTGGCCAAACTGTGAGTCACCCTTGAGGACTCAGCCCATGCCCATCGAAAGTCTTTCCTGGTGTCTAACATGTTGATTTTGCAGCTATGTTGACTTGTGGACATTCCAAGTACTTGTGACCTTGGGGTGTTTTCCAACACCAACAACCAATTCTCTGATTCTCTGGATGCCAGTTGGGTGTTCTGACGCTAACTAGCTGGGGTTAGCATGAGATTCCATAAGTTAAAGGAGTCAGGTTCCACAACACTGCCCACACTTCAGGTGCCAATCACAAATCCTGGGCAACCTGTCCTGACCTACCAGCTATACATTGGGGCTTCCCACAATTCACTCATCAGTTTTGATAATTTGCTAAAACAAGCCACAGAACTCACAAAGGCCCCGAACTTCTGTTTCCTGGTTTGTTGTAGAGGATGCAAGTGAACTACTAGACGAAGAGGTGTACAGGGCTATGTCTGGAGGAAGCACAGGCACTTCTGTCTCTGTGGAGTTGAGGGACACCAACTTCCCTACACATTGATATGTTCACCAAATCTGAAGCTCTCTGAACGCCACTGTTTAGGACTTTTTATGAAGGTTTCATTACATAGGCATTATTGATTAACTTATTGGCCATTGATGGATGATCGCCCCAATCTCTAGTACCTTTCTCCTCTCCAGAGGTTGGGGCTGAGGCTTTCAAGTTTCTAATCAGGACTTGGTCTTTCTGGCCACCCAGTGAGCTATCTAGGGGCCTGCCAGAAAAAAAGGATGCTTTTATCACCTTTATTCAGGAAATTCCAAAGGTTTTAGGAGCTCTGTGCCAGGAACCAGGGATAAAGACTAAACTTCTTTTTATGACACCAAAGATCCTATAATCCAAGGCATTGTACCTCATCTGTATCAGTCACATATTCAATCCATTTTCATATTTCCATATCTCAGATTAGGGCTCAGGGATAGGGTGACATTTGGACATAGGATGAAGTTCAAGGATATGGTGAAGGAGTCAATGGCATATGTTGCTGGATAATTTTGGAAAAGTAAAAATTTAATGTAAAAAGTTTAGATTATAAAATGCCTATGACATTAGACGTTTATAATTGCATCTCTGCCTCCTGCTTTGTAACCTAATCTCCCAGGCGGATTTAGTAATCATAGTAATCAGAGTACGCATCCTGGGCATACTTCTATCATAGCACTTACCGACATTGTATCTTAATTTCTTACATATTCATTTATCCTACTGGGTTTTACGTAGGAAGTCTTTCTTTTCAATCTCCCCCTAATGTAAAAATCTTTCACATCCCCTCCTTTCTGCTGTATCCTCTATTTCATACATGAATCTACCATAGCACCTGTAACACGGTGATTATTTATTTACGTGTTTCAGAATTTGACTTCTATAGATCACTAGCCTTTTGACAATTTAGACCACCATTTATTGGTCCTATATTCCCAATGTCCATACTGACATTTAGTCAATATGTCTTGAATGTTGGAATATATGAATTGAATGTCTGTTTCCCTAATGTCATCATCTGTAACTTGTATTTTCTTGTCACATATCCAAGTAGCTCCCCACATGTGACATTTTATATCTACGCTCCTGTAACCTACCTCCCATCTTTGCTTCTTGGACACATGAACTACTACCTTCTCAAACTCCCTAATAACTGTGTTTCTTTGCTTGCCTTGTCGCTGATGATTCTCTTTATCATCATATTATTAACTCTCTATATCATCATATTCATTTAGCTCAATTATTACTAATGCATCAATTGCCTACTACCAGACCTGTAGCAGAGGCTCACCTAAAGTGGCTTTTTTTGTATCGATTACTTCTGGGCACGCTCTCTAATGGTCACAGAGTAGTCCCAGTACTGAAGGCCTTAGGGTAGCTGGCCAGTTGAATGTCACTACTGGACTCTGAAATAAACAGACATTTGCATCCCCCTGAAGCATCCAGAGACTATTCTATGTAAAGTTATATAATTTCTCTTTACTTTCTAATGGTAGTGAAGATTCACACCAGGTTTTGAAATATTCAAAGGTAACTTAAAAGTCACGGTGTTTTTTGATAAAGAATTGGGTGGTTTTTACAAAATAACCACTACAGGTCATCCTATACAAGTTAGTTATAAAACTATAAGATGGTGTTTAAATAACACTAATGGATAATTTTCTCTTAAGTGAGGCTTGCTCACTACTTTTCTTCCTTCAATATTTACTTATTATCTGCTACATTCCAAATGTTTTTCTAGCAATCGAGCACTTTTCTTGCCCTCTGGGAGTTTACAATGTGGTTGGCTAAGTGGGGTGTGGGTGTGTGTAACTTATTATATGATAGTTGCCACAATATTTATACACATATTCATTTAGAATATATTGTTAGCTTCTGTGATGTGCCAGACGCTGTTGTGATATTAATGAACCGTGACTCTTAGAAGTCATATGGTTTTTCAATATTTGATTAGTCATCTCTGTTAAATCTCTTCATTCCTTCCTATTAATAGCTTCAAAATTAATAAAAAAATTCACTGAAATGATGAAGTTTTAGTAAATAAGTAATAATGAGTTTGAACGATGAGTAATATTTCATTAAGAGAAATTTTAGCTCTTCATACATTCTGTAAGGGAGAAAATGTATCCTGGAAGGATTATTCAATTCTACTCTTTAAAAGGGGACTGAAATAGCATTGCATATGAGTCCTAGAAAAAGAAAAAGGTTTTAGTTCTATGTGGATCCTTTGAAATGTGAAAAACCTGGTTTACTTGTTTAAATCAGGTATTATTGCAAAGAACTTTAGAAGAGTTAGCTAGTTTGGTACTAGGAGAAATGTTCACATTATTTAATTTACTGATAAAGATTATAATTCACCATGCTCTCTGCATGAAAATATTTGATGCAAACAGAATTAAGGATGACTTCAAATCAGATGGAGAAGATAGTGTACAAGTATGTCTATGTTATTTCCTTATAGAACAAAATAAAAAGGAGTCTGGTATCTTTCTCACGTCTACAGTTATTTATTGCATCAAAGGAGAGTTCTGGTAGGAAAATAATGTTTTGTTTTGTTTTTTTCTCCTAGTGAGAAAGGACAGCCTTAAAGTAAAGAGGTGAAAATTGGTTTGATAACTCAGAATAAAAAAGGATTACCTTTGCCTGAAATACCCAGAGGCTCAGAATTGGAAACCTGTAAACTCCTGGGCCAGCACTATGTGGTCACCCTGGAGGCATCTGAGCCTTAATGCAAGGGTAGACATCTAATGGCATTCCTTGTTACAGACAGGTGAAAGAAACCGTATTAAGTCACACATTGTGTGGAATATCTATTTTTCATTAAATAGTTATTAAGAAAAGTAAAACTACTTTCAAGTTCCAAGTCTTAAGATTTGTGAGTACCATATTCAGGAAAATAATTTTCCAGAAGTGTAAGAAAATAGACCGTTATTTCTAAATAGATAATTGACACTCTGAAATAAATTGGTTTTAAGTGAGAGTTGTTAATCTGATGTTCAATATTCCCATTTTTATAAATAATAGATTTAGCTTACTAAAAATCATAATTTTTCATAATCAAAAAATGATTTTCTTAATTTTCATAACTGTTACAACAAAAATCAGTGACCAAAAAGGAAAATAAAGGGTTTATAGCTTTCTTTAAACATTTCAACCTACTTGATTTTGGAAACCAAAGCATAGAGTTGCTTTTTAATGCTTTTGGATTTATGCATAATATTGTATTCATTTCTGCCTTCTTACTGCTCCATTTCCATTGCCTCTGGGTATATTAACCGGAAAGATTAAAAACATAAATTATCATAACTAATAAAATGCTTTTATAGGCAATATAAGAGAAAAACTTGTATTTCTATGGGAGTGTGGTTCATACTGACCATGCTAATTACTATCCTGACCAAATTTTCCTTGGATGGGCATATATTTTTTTTTTAACCGAGGAAAACAGAAATTTTCAAGGTCATTGACCTAACCCATTACTTAATTATTTATAACCATCATAACAGCATATATTTTTTCTCTTTCCATTTATTTGAATCAGGATTCAAATAAGTCATATTTTGTGATTGGCTGATATGCCTCTCTAGACTTTCCCATTGTCTGGATTGTGCAGACTGTATCTTTGTGAAATCGTTTAACATGTTACTTTGTGTTCTAAATTTCCTGTAAATTGAAGTTAGCTCTAGAGACCTGATCAGATTCAGGTTTGATTGCCTTGGCAAATGGTGAATTCTCCTATCAGGAGACAGTCAATGTTGGGCTATTTCTCTTTTGGTGGTGTCAGTAACCATTAATACTTAATAGCTGAATCCAATTGGGGGTTTCAAAAATGGTGACTTCCCAAACTATCAAATTATCTTCTTATTCTCGTCATTTTTTATCTGGGATACTTTAAAAAGTGTTGTTCTCTTCATCTCATATTGTTTTACCAGTGGTATAGTTCATGTAGTTCATGTAGGACACAGGATAAATGCTTGGGATGTTCCCTTTATCTTTCAAGCCTTCCAAATAATGAATTGATTCTTCATCATTCTCCAGAGGTGACAAGTTAGCCTTTTTAAATTAATCAATTAAATTTTTTTTTACTACTCTTATGAACTCATGAATTTAACCATACTTGGTTTCTCAATCCACAGTAATTTTAATCATTTTTGAAGTTAAACGTAGCTCACTTCGGGCCTCTTTAAGCTGACGCTCAAGTCCTATTGACGTGCTCTTAGTAGTCACTGGTAGCTTCCTTGCTATCTGATTTATTTTCTACATTGCCTACTACAGGTCTGGAATTTCTCTAAGGATTTCTGTTTCCGTTTAGAGGGAAATGTACTTAGAGATCACAATCTGGGTGCTGGGTTCCTCATTGTTTTCAAGTATCTTTCAGAGGATAAGGTGAGGAAATACGTACACCCCAAAATAGATAAGTATAAATAGATATTAATAGAAAAATCTATGTACATGTCATCATGAATTCTATTTGTTACATTTAATTCAAATTCAGGACAATAGTGCTTTGTTGTTGTTGTTTTTGCCTAACATCTTCTGTCTGCGTCTCTTTCGCCCACCACGGTAAGAATAAGGAATCCTGATTTACAGCCACACCAGGAATATAACGAAAATATTGCTGAACTACTCAATTAGTTCATTCTACAATCCACATATAAGTGTTTCAGGATAACAACACCAACTTGCTAACTGCCAACAACATGATTAATGAAGAGTTTAAGATTTTGTTTTCAAAACCTTATCTTAAAATAAAATCTTATCTTAAAACAACTTTTAACGGTTATTTTCATCCTTAAATTATATTCCAATAGGCAGTAATTAAAAAATTAGTGTTTTTAATGTCACTTGGAATAGTTTCTTTCTATGTGATTATGCCACCAATTAGGTACACATTTATTTTTATTTTATGTTTTTAAGGATTTAAAAAAATTTAATTTTAAGGGCCTTTATAAGTAAGGGCCAATTTACTGCTTACAATTTTTCAGGGGAGGAGCAAGTTGAAGAAATCAAGAGTAAAGAGGATCTAGGCTCAGCCAAGTCTAATAAATCATGCAAGTCAAAAAAGTTAGAATTTAAACCTATACTTCTGCACAAGCCCGAAGGTTTAACACTGTATTAGCATAATGATTTTGAATAAGTTTCATGTCAGTCTAAATGAAGTATCTAGTTATAATCAGTAAGTTAGTTTTTGACTTTGACTATAGTTTTTAGTGAATGTTCAAATAAAGGAAAAATGAATGTTTGGTTCCACTCCGGTGACACAGTATTTTTTTGTAAAATTTGCAGATTATATATTTATTGTTCGGAGCTTGGATTTGTAGCAGGCATGATTTATAAGAATACGTCTTTACCATCAGTTCATTTATCTGTAAAGTGGTGACAGCACTCATTCCTTCATTATTTAGCAACTAGGTATTGAGTTTCGACTATACTAGATACCGTGCTGGTTATTGTTGACCAAGAATAAGAAATAAGACACTTTCTACGCTCAAGGAGATTGCACTCTTGCTGAGAAGACAAAGCTATAAAGAAGCAATCATAATGTAGGGTGGTAAATGTCATACTGGAAGTATATACTGGATGCCATAGGTACATGTAGGAAAGACAAAGCATCTGGTACAGCTGGGGAGGTAAAGATTAATACCCTCATGAAGTCTTTACTTTGTGGAGCACAGAAGGAGCAATTAACCAGGTTGGAGGATGAGAGGAATAAGATATTTTCCATGTGAAAGAGTATACAGGGTTAAGAGTTTGAAATATTATCTAGTATGTGTTTCTGCATCTGTGACTCCTTTTCCCCTGAAGGCTTTCTAACATTAAAATAAGATTTCAAAATAATTAAAATCTTCATGTGTTAATGTTCATAAAATTAATGTTACAAATGGGCTTTGCTAACTTATTAGGATCAAAGTTCAATTACTTTAAGGAAAAGCATTAGTGTCCTATTCTATTTTTAAGATATGTAGAAGGAAGAAAAAATAAGCATTTATTTATAAAGTACAAAATAAAGAAAGATTTAGGAATTATTCAGCTAATTTCATCATTTCAGACCAGGCTGGGCAGTGATACAACTTATTATGCCATATCATTCATGGTGTGATTGTATAAGAAAGATAAATTTGTTTTACTATGTTCTCTAAATTCTTTTTGTTTGTTTGTTTGTTTGTTTGTTTGTTTTAACATTTGTTTATTGTCGAGACACAGAGAGAGAGACAGAGCACAAGCAGGGGAAGGGCAGGGGAGGGGCAAGGGAGGGGCAGAGAGAGAGGGAGACACAGGCTCCAGGCTCTGAGCTGTCAGCACAAAGCCTGACATGGGGCTCGAACTCACGAACTGCAAGATCATGACCTGGGTTGAAGTCAGACTCTTAACCCACTGAGCCACCCAGTGGCCCCAAATGTTGTCCATATTCTGTACATTTTCTATCACTGTACAGAAGTTCTTACTGAAAGTCTAAAGTTATAATTATTTATTGCCATAAGTATGTGGGTGTCAAAACCAATACATATCAGTAATTCATTAAATCTATATCTAAAAAGTAACATTTGTTCTTATGCTTGTATGTATGTAAATCTTAAAATTATATGGACTGTAAAATGAATTCTAATGCATTGTGCTTTAGACAGTTAGAATAAATCAAATATATATTCTTAGAAAAGACTTTAAAGTTTATTACCTAGGAAAGGGAGGAAAAGATCTCAAAAAGAATGAAGAATCAATTATTTTTTGAGTTTGAGTTTCATTATGTATTTTTTGGTAAGTCCATAGCATGAAGTATCTTAAAAGCAATTCTGAATTACAAGAAGCAAGCACTTGAGAAGGAAAAATGCTTTGGAATTATAAGGACTTTTCTTTTGCATGTCAAATATAAAGCCTGGCTGTATCAGGGCATTGAGTTCCATATTTTAAGTCACAGAAAGGAGAAAAATGTAGAATGACAAAAAATAGTTTTCCATTATTCAGAGAGTGGATTAAGATTCTTCTGAATTGGGGAGGAGTCTGAAGAACACTGGTCAGAATATGAAGAACATTTAGATCAGTGTAGAAATTCTGCTACCATCCTCTGGCCTCTTCCAAGGGGAATCTTGGAGAGGGAGGGGCAATGGAAGTGCTATATAGGTTTGGAGATCTAATTCAAGGGAGAGGCAATATGGCAGCCTGCCCTATTACCAATAGAAGGGAGGTGGTGAGGATGACAGACAGAGTACCCTCTCAAGTCTCTCAGCTCCTGTGAGATATAAGGGAGATCAAAATGTTCCAATGTGCCCAAGGAGAGTGCAGAAGACAGCTGAGGATGAAGTGCTTAGAGTAGATAGATCATCAGCAGAGCAAGCTAAGGACAACCACCAAGACAAGGAGAGACAATCCTCCCATCAGCAGAGGCTAGCAATAGAGGATGACACTGGGACCAGATGTTCCTTTCTAAATTTGAAGAAGCCATATATCACCCTGGTGACAAGAGAAAGAAAAAGGTGATGGCTGAAAATTCTAGAAGCGTTCTTAAACCTAAAGTCTCCTTCATAAGATACTTTCCTTAAAAGAAGGTACTTAGCAGGTCAGAGCAACCTTTGTCTCCTTACGTATAAACTCCTGGGTGGTCACAGATAGTTCTATCCTGCACTGGCACCATTCCTGCAGTAAGGACGTCAAGCTCTCTCTCTCTCTAGACAAGACAGCTCCTTTAAATTTAAATCCCATGTTACCTGTAACTTGTCCAAAAGGAACTCTTCTTTGCCTCTAAATATCTTCATTTCAGTGAATGACATAGCGTTCTAGCTAGGTATTCAGACCTCTTGCATTATACCCTCTCACTCCATTGTCAACCAAGCAGTTACTACTCTTAACACTCTCAAATGCTTCCCTCTTGTCCATCCCTGTTACCACTAACTCATTTCAAGCCAGATGGAAGATTCAAAACAGTCTAATTGGTTTTCTTGATTTAATCCTTGATTTTCCCCCCAATATTCCCTAAAACACAGTCAGAATGGTATTTTGCAAATTCAATTCAATTCTAATTAAGTTACTTGTGACTTAAACATTTTCTATTTTCAACAACTTTTTTCTCATGACAAACTTTAAACTCTTTATCTTGATAAGCAAGTCTGTGTGTGATATGGTGCTAACTTTGCATTCTTATTTTACTATTCACCATTAAACTGTTAGCTCTACGTGGGTTAATATCTTTTAGTTCCAGAATCCCTTGTGTTTTTTGGGGTTTGGTTTTTTTTTTGCACATGCTATTTAAATTACCTGAAACATTGCCCTGACCACCCTTCCCCATGTTCACAATAAGTGCTGCAGATTCTCATCTCCAAGTCTTGTTTGATGATCTTGTGCAGATTTTGCCTTTCTTTTCTTTTTCATATGATTTTTTTTGTTCCACTTAATTTTTGCATTTTGTCCTTCCGCATTTTCACACATCAGTTGGAAAAAATATCCTCAGGATGGAGTCTGGGACATATTTATATATGTATTTTCCTAAATGATGGAAAAAAAGGGGAAAAGATTAGCCTTTGTCTTGGTTAATGGCACCACCAGTCATCCTGCAAATGAATCAGAAACTAAGGTATTGTTTTTCTTCTACCCTTTATGTTGAGTTCATCGTGAAGTTTTATTAATTCCATTTCCCAAATATTCCCTTTTGATCCCACTATCACTGTTGGAGCTCAGACATACCCCATCATAGCACTGACCATTTAAGTTTCCTTTGTTTCTAGCTTTGCTCTTCAAACGACCCAAAATGGAAACCTACTATTAATGCTCTACTATTTAGGGGGGGCGCCTGGGTGGCGCAGTCGGTTGAGCGTCCGACTTCAGCCAGGTCACGATCTCGCGGTCCGTGAGTTCGAGCCCCGCGTCAGCCTCTGGGCTGATGGCTCGGAGCCTGGAGCCTGTTTCCGATTCTGTGTCTCCCTCTCTCTCTGCCCCTCCCCCGTTCATGCTCTGTCTCTCTCTGTCCCAAAAAAATAAAAAAAATTAAAAAAAAAAAAAAAAATAAATAAATTAATGCTCTACTATTTAAAACTTTCCTGCTTAACTAGTTCTTTATCACCCATAGTCTACACGCATGACATCTAGGATGAAAGTCTTTCTTTCTTTCTTTTTTCCTCTCCTCCTTCTTCTCCTCCTCCTCCTCCTCTTCCTCCTTCTTCTTCTTCTTTCATTCCCTACAGTGTGACTTTTATCCCTGTTACTGTTTATTCCATGACTGGAAGCCTGTATCCCCTACTTCTCATCACCCATTTTCCCTATCCTTCCCTCTGGCAACCACCACTTTGTTCTCTGTATTTATGGGTCTGTTTCTGCTGTTTGTTTGTTGTATTTTTGGCAAAATCCTATAGTATTTGTCTTTTTTTGTCTGACTTGTTTCACTTAGCATAATAACCTCTAGGTCCATTCGTGTTGTTACAAATGGCAAGATTGCATCCTTTTTTTTATGGCTAAACAATACTCTATTGTATTATATACCATAGCTTTTTTTATCCATCTATTGATGGACAGTTGGTTGCTTCCACATCTTTCCTATTATACATAATGCTTCAATAAACATAAAAGTGCATATATCTTTCTGACTTGGTGTTTTCATTTTTGGGGGGTAAATAGCCAGTAGTGGAATTACTAGATCATATACTATTTCTATTTTTAATTTTTTTGAGGAAACTCCATACTATTTTCCACAATGGCTGCACCAATCTACACTCCCACCAATAGTGGATAAAGGTTACTTTTTTCTCCACATCCATGCCGACACTTGTCATTTCTTATCTTTTTGATACTAGCTATTCTGACCTGGTGTAAGGATTATTCGTTTTGTTGTTGTCGTTTTCTTTGTGTGTGTGTGTGTGTGTGTGTGTGTGTGTGTGTGTGTTGTATAAGTTCCTTATATATTTTGGATATTAATCCCTTATTGGATATATCATTTGCAAATATCTTCTCCTACCCAGTTGGTGACCTTTTTGTTTTGTTGATGGTTTTCCTTCACTGTGCAAAAGTTTTCTGTTTTGCTGTAGTCCCAATCGTTCATTTGTGCTTTTGTTTTTCTTGCCCAAAGAGGCATATCTAGAAAAATGTTGCTAAGGCTGATGTTAAAGAGATTACTGCCTGTGTTTTCTTCTAGGATTTTTATGGTTTCAGGTCTCACATTTCGGTCTTTTATCCAGATTGAGTTTATTTTTGTGTATGGTATAAGAAAGTGTTCCAGTTTCATTCTTTTATACGTAGCTGTCCAATTTTCCCAGCACCATTTATTGAAGAGACTGTCTTTTCCCCATCGTATATTCCTGCCTCCTTTGTTGTAGGTTAACTGATCATACAAGTGTGGGTTTATTTCTGGGTCCTCTATTCTGTTTCATTGATCTGTGTGTGTGTGTGTGTGTGTGTGTGTGTGTGTGTGTGCACGCGCCAGTACCATGCTGTTTTGCTTTTTATAGTTTTGTCAAAATTTTATAGCATATCTTGAAACCTGTGATTGATACCTCCAACTTTGATTTTCTTTCTTAAGATTGCTTTGGCTATTTTGTTTTTTTTTTCAAGTTTCATACAAATTTTAGAATTATTTGTTCTACTCCTATGAAAAATGCTGTTGGTATTTTGGTAGGGATTGCATTGAATTTGTAGATTGCTTTCGATAGTATGCAAATTTTTTTTTTTAATTTTTTTTTAACGTTTATTTATTTTTGAGACAGAGAGAGACAGAGCATGAATGGGGGAGGGTCAGAGAGAGGGAGACACAGAATCCGAAACAGGCTCCAGGCTGTCAGCACAGAACCCGACGCGGGGCTCAAACTCACGGACCGCGAGATGGTGACCTGAGCCAAAGTTGGCTGCTCAACCGACTGAGCCACCCAGGTGCCCCGATAGTATGCAAATTTTAAAATGTTTTAGAATATTAATTCTTCCAGTCCATGAGCATGGGATAGATTTACATTTGTTTGTATCACTGTCAACTCTTTTCATCACTATTTTTAGTTTTCAGAGTACAGGTCTTTGGCTCCTTGGTTGTTTATTTCTAGGTATTTTATTCTTTTTGGTGCTGTTATAAATAGAATTGTTTTCCTTAATGTCTTTCTGCTAATTTGTTACCCCTTATTTCTTTTTACTTACCTTGTATATTACTACAAGACTCTCTGCTCTAGTTACACTAAAGAGAACACAACACACTTTCTGTAAAGAGCCAGATGGTGAGTATTTAGTCTTTGTGGACAAAAAGTTTTTGTCACGACTATTCAGTTCTGCCACTGTGACACAAAAACAGCTGTAGACAATAATATAAAGGAATGGGCATGGATGTATTTCCATAAAACTTTATGAACACTGAAATTTTAATTCATATAATCATCACATGCTATCAAACACTATTCTTTTGATTTTCCCCCTAACCATTTAAAAATCTAAAAAAAGCATTTTAGGCTCACAGACTGCATGAAAACAGGCAGTGAGTCAGATTTGGGCCATGGGCTGTGGTTTGCTGACCCTTGCACTAAGCCACTCTTAGAGGACTAAACGTGCTGAGGTATCACACACATGCTTTTTGGGTTTTTGTTTTTGTTTTTGCCTGACATGACCCTGTTGTTTAGGCTAGAGAGCTTTAACCTGAGAGGAGCTTAAATAGCAGTTAAACTTCATCATTATCTCCTGTGAAGAGTTCCCTAATTCTTTTTTTTTTTTAATTTTTTTTTTTAATGTTTATTTATTTTTGAGACAGAGAGAGACAGAGCGTGAACGGGGGAGGGTCAGAGAGAGGGAGACACAGAATCTGAAACAGGCTCCAGGCTCTGAGCTGTCAGCACAGAGCTCGACGCGGGCCTCGAACAAGAGTTCCCTAATTCTTATACCCCCAACCAAGAAAAGGTTGATCACATCTTCTTTTATGTTGTCCAAGCATCTCCAAGTATCTTGATACAAGATCTCCAAGTACCTTCTACTACAGTACTTTGCATACTTTATTGCAGCTGTTTCTTTAATCATGTGTCTCCACCTTTCACTGAGGGTAATGGTTTCTGTTTCATCTATCTTTTGATTTCTGGTTCCTTGGCACTTTTGTTTTATGGGGTCATCAAGCTGAGAGACAAAGTCCTGTTCTGCAGAAAATCATGCCACGAGCAGAAAAATTTCAATATGTGTCGTGAGAGAAGCGTTTTGGTTGGCAATTGAAAATAATCCAAGCGAGAGATAAATTTAGTGACTGGGTGAGTGTTATCTAAAATATAATTGACTAGGATGTGCATTAGAATGTACATTCCTTTTAAATGATAGCAGAAGAAGCTCTTTGGAAGTTAAAATGAAAGCAAAAGTTCTCTTCAATTGTGCAAAATTAATCAGGTTGTGGCTTTTTGTGTCTTTTCTTGCATTTTATATTCCATCACAAACTCATGGTCAGTTTTTGAAATTTACATAAGAAAATGGAAGTAAGAAAGTAAATTCAGCCCCTTTGGCCTAGAGGTAAATTTTCATGTTAACAATTTAGAAAAGTCATTTCTCATTTTATAAATAGAGTTTATTTTCAAGAAGTTGACAAGGGAGACAAAAGTCCAGAGGCTTTCTATGTTACTTTTTAATGGAGATGTTTCTCAGTATATAATTTGGAGTATAATATGTGTAATTATGTATGGAAATGCAGCCTGTCAGGCTGCACAACCACTGCTACACAATGGTTTGTTTGTAAAAATATGCATGCTCAAGGTGGATACCTGTTACACTAGCAAGCAGAGGGCCATGATTGAATGAGGGTCAACTCCATTAAATTCTTTATAGACAGGCAAAACATCTGAGAAATTTTTTTTCTTGTTAACTACATGTGTGATGTGATCGTTACATTTTCTTATTTATAATTAGAGGTGTTTTTACCCCCAATATTTTAGCAGAAGAGAGTTTTAGAAAAGGGATTTTGGCTGAGGGTGGGGACTGCTGAGGGTGGGGATTAAGATCACAGTGACTTTGTTTTGTGTTGCAGGTATCATCATATTGATACTGCCTCAAATAGAGAACTAACCTACAAAATGTATTCCTCCTTCTAATTTACAAGTTCCTAGAGGGCAAAGGGTGGGTCTTTTTAAAATCCCTTCTCCTGGGGGCACCTGGGTGGCTCAGTTGGTTGAGGGTCCACCTTCCGCTCAGGTCACGATCTCATAGTTCGTGGGTTCAAGCCCCACATTGGGCTCTGTGCTGACAGCTCAGAGCCTGGCGCCTGCTTCAGATTCTGTGTCTCCCTCTCTCTCTGCCCCTCCCCTGCTCACGCTCTTTCTCTTCCTGTCTCTCAGAAATGAATAAACATTAAATTTTTTTTTTTTTAAATCCCTTCTTCTCTTAACCAAATATCTAACATAGTAGAACAAAATCTCATTGTAAAAGCTGGGTTGGCAACCTGTTGGGTGTGAGAGTCTGTGTTCTCAAATTTGCATATAAAGCAAACATTGAACCTCTGAAATGCTCTTAAAAATATATCACTAACAAAAAACAGAACGCAGATATAGCATCTTTCAATAATTCTGGCACAGCTAGTTTTTTCCTACAGCTTTGGAACAAATGAAGTACTTTGTTTGCATTTTAGGGGCCAAATTGAAACCCCTAGAATGCACCCTATATGTTTCTGTGCTATCAGGATATTTAATGTTCATTGTACAGAATTGAATTTCTCTAACTTTAATAGTCAATGAATGTTTGCTGAATAATTGATTGATTGAGCAAGATAAAATATTACTTTTTCTAGCAGATGACATAAAAAACAAAAATCTCTATAATTTTGTCAGCTTTCTCTCTAGTACAGGAGTATTTATTTACAAGGTCAGTTCATGCTCTTTATAAAAAGGGTTGCAGTATTTGTTTGGAAGCCAAGGTGTTATTCTGCAACTCATGAAAACTAGGAGCTACCGTCCTCTTGAGGTATAACTGTTAATAATAGCTACAGATATGACCTCAGTTCTGCTGGCAGCTTTAGAGTTGAGGGGCCACTAAGTGCACATAATTATTCTGGTAAAACTCCATAGATTATCCCTGCCTTATGGGAAAAAGTTATATCTTTGCAATTTTTTAATGATGTCCATACCCATCAAAAGGTACCAGATTGACACTTGTTAAATTAATTGTGCTTGAAAAATCTGACTTTCTTAGAATCCAATGCAGTACAGTTGGCATGGTGCCTTTACCGAGACTAGGCTTGTTAAGAAGTCCAGAAACATACTACGAAATCTCAATAGCTAGTAAGCTATTAATGTCTCTTTGTTATTATTCTGAGATAGAGTTTCCAAACTCATTGAGTTTATTAGGGAAGTGATCATCCCAATCTGGTCTTTAAGGAAACTTTATTATATTATGGGCAAGAGATAAACAAGACTGGCAGTGAAGCCAAATAGGACTGGAAACTTATTGTTGGGGAAACCAATGGCCTTTTTTCCCTCCCTGATGTAAAATCAGAAACAAAATCTGAAAAAACGGTTAAAATGAATATTTTTTAAGTAGGTTAATGATAATTTTATTTTATTATTATTATTTTTTAATGTTTTTTATTTCTGAGAGAGAAGGAGAGAGAGCGAGCATGAGTGGAAGGGGCAGAGAGAGGGAGTTGCAGAATCCAAGCAGACTCCAGGCTCCCAGGTGTCAGCACAGAGCCCCTTGCGGGGCTGGAACTCATGAACTGCGAGATCATGACCTGAGCCGAAGTCGGATGCTTAACCCACTGAGCCACCCAGGCGCCCCTCTACTGATAATTTTAAAAAGAATGTTTTGCCTTTTTTCCATTAGATACTCTTTTCCTGCTTTGTCAAAGATTAGTTGACCATACATTTGTGGGTCCATTTCTGGGTTCATTATTCTGTTCCATTGCTCTGTGTGTTTTTGTGCCAAGACCATATTGTCTTAATGATAACAGCTTTGTAATACAGCTTAAAGTCCAGAATTGTGATGCCTCCAGCTTTGGTTTTCTTTTTCAGCATTACTTTGGCTATTCAGGGTTTTTTTCTGGTTCCATATACATTTTAGGATTGTTTGTTCTAGCTCTGTGAAGAATGCTGGTGTTATTTTGATGGAGATTGAATTGAATATGTAGATTTCTTTGGGTAGTATTGACATTTTAAGAATATTTGTTCTTCCGATCCATGAACATGGAATGTTTGAGTCTTCAATTTCTTTGCATCTTCAATTTCTTTCATAAGACTTCTATAGTTTTCAGCATACAGGTCTTTTACCTCTTTGGTTAAGTTTATTCTCAGTTATCGTATGGTTTTTGGTGCAATTATAAATGGGATTGATTCTTTGATTTCTCTTTCTGCTACTTTATTATTGATGTATAGAAATGCAACTGATTTCTGTATACTGATTTTATATCCTGCAACTTTGGTGAATTCACATATGAGTTCTAGCAATTTTTAGTGGAGTCTGTCAGGTTTTCCATATAGAGTATCATGTCATCTGCAAAGAGTGAACGTTTGCCTTCTTCCTTGCCATTTTGAATGCCTTTTGTTTCTTTTTGTTGTCTGATTGCTGACGCTAAGACTTCCAATACTATGTTGAACAACAGTGGTGAGAGTGGACACCCCTGTCATGTTCCTGACCTTAGGGGGAAAGCTTGAAGTTTTTCCCTATTGAGGATGGTATTAGCAGAGGGCCTTTCATATATGGCTTTTATGATGTTGAGATAGGTTTCTTGTATCCTTACTTTCTTGAGGGTTTTTATCAAGAAAGGATGCTGTATTTTGTCAAATGCTTTTTCTGCATCTATTGAAAGGATCATATGGTTCTTATACTTTCTTTTATTAATGTGGTATGTCACATTAATTGATTTGTGAATATTGAACTAGCCCTGCAGTCCTGGAATAAATCCCATTTGATCATGAAAGACCTACATGTGAGACAGGAAACCATAAAAATCCTACAGGAGAAAACAAGCAGCAACCTCTTTGACCTTGCTTGCAGCAACTTGTTACTAGACATGTCTCTGGGGGCAAGAAATATAAAAGCAAAAATGAACTATTGGTACCCCATCAAGATAAAAAGCTTCTGCACAGAGAAGGAAACAATCATCAAAACTAAAAGGCAATCGGGGCACCTGGGTGGCTCAGTCAGTTGAGTGTGTGACAGTTCGTGGGTTCGAGCCCCGTGTTGGGCTCTGTGCTGACTGCTCAGAGCCTGAAGCCTGCTTTGGATTCTGTGTCTCCCTCTCTGTCTGCCCCTCCCCTGCTTGTGTTCTGTGTTTCTCTCTCAAAGATAAATAAACATTAAAAAAAAATTTTTGTTAAAAAACCCAACAAACTAAAAGGCAACTGAGAGTATGGGAGAAGATATTTGCAAATGACATATTGGATAAAGGGTTAGTATCCAACATCTATAAAGAATTTATCAAATTCAACACTCAGAAACAAATAATCCAGTGAACAGATGGGCAGAAGACACGAATAGACACTTTTCCAAAGATGACATCCAGATGGCTAACAAACACATGAAAGGATGCTCAACATCACTCATCATCAGAGAAATACAAATGAAAACCACAATGAGATACCACCTCATACCTGACAGAATGGCTAAAATTAACAACTCAGGCAACAACAGATATTGGCAAGTATGTGGAGAAAGAGGAACCGTTTTGCGCTGTTGGTGGGACTGCAAACTGATGCAGCCACTGTGGAGAACAGTATGGATGTTCCTCAAAAAATTGAAAATAGAACTACCCTATAACCCAGAAATTGCACTACTGGGTATTTATTCATAGGATACAAAAATGCTGATTTCAAAGGGCACATGTACCCCAATGTTTATAGTAGTGTTATCAACAATAGTCAAATTATGGAGACCCCAAATGTCCATCAAATGATAAATGGATAAAGAAGATGTGGTGTGTGTGTGTGTGTGTGTGTGTGTGCATACACGCACACACACACACACTGGAATACTACTCAGCAATGAAAAAGAATGAAATCTTGCTATTTGCAACAATGTGGATGGAACTAGAGTGTGTTATGCTAAGTGAAATAAGTCAGAGAAAGACAGATATCATATGATTTCACTCATATGTGGAATTTAAGAAACACAACAAATGAACATAGGGAAATGGAAGGAAAAATAAGTTAAAAACAGAGGGAGCAAACCATAAGAGACACTTGAATACAGAGAACAAACTGAGGGTGGGGGGACAGGCTAAGAAGGTGATGGGCGGTAAGCAGAGCACTTGTTGGGTTGAGCACTGGGTATTGTATGTAAGTGATGAATCACTGGGTTCTACTCCTGAAAGCAATACTACATTGTATGTTAACTAACTCGAATTTATTTATTTTTTTTTTCTTTTTTTTTTTTTCTTTTTTTTTTTAATTTTTTTTCAACGTTTTTTATTTATTTTTGGGACAGAGAGAGACAGAGCATGAACGGGGGAGGGGCAGAGAGAGAGGGAGACACAGAATCGGAAACAGGCTCCAGGCTCCGAGCCATCAGCCCAGAGCCTGACGCGGGGCTCGAACTCACGGACCGCGAGATCGTGACCTGGCTGAAGTCGGACGCTTAACCGACTGCGCCACCCAGGCGCCCCTAACTAACTCGAATTTAAATAAATAAATTTTTTAAAAAGAGCATTTTGCCATGAAAACTTGTCTTCTCAATTATAATGATGGATTTACAAATATGAAGATCATGGATGCCTGTTCCACTCTTTAGAGGACAAATAAATCACTGTTATGAATAAGAAACTATCATTTTCCTTCTGGTAATTAATGTCTTAGCCATGAAGTATGTTTTTATTGCATACTAAGTCTTTCACAATCCTAAGTGGACTTTTTTTGTGGTGGTGGAGATAGTTTTTGAAGCTGTGATTAACCTTGAAACAAGGAAATAATAATTTATAAGTTATCTCTGCCTTCAGATATGTTGATTCCTATTAAAGCAGAGACAAAACTACTCAAATAATTCAGCAGAAAAATAATTTCAAGCAAAATGAAGTCATTATTTTGAGTGGCAAAAGTGGGGAGACTCTGATAAGGAAAAGAAATCTGTGTTTTGGTTGGTTTTTCTTTTGGACAGATTAATTTATGTTTAGGGAAATATATATGCCACATTTAGATATTTTTGCTTGAGTTTCATAAAACTAGTTTCCATAAAAGTCAAAATTTCACTCACATAATGGGAGAAACAGAGATATACACATAATAAACATCATTTCTTTAATATTTCAGTGTTATTTATTTTGTAATGGGGAATACAAAATATGTAAAACACATAAAAATACTGTATAAATCATAAAGTCATTTCTGTACCTTGCATGAATCCCTTATATATATATCTCTTTTAGGATATAATAAGAGCATTTGGAAAATTAAGATAAAGTCTTTGCTGAACAAATATTAGAATCAATCACCTAGTAATAATAATATTTTATATTTACACAGTGCTTTACAATTTACAAAGCACTTTCATATATGATATATATCATGGTTTTAAGTAATATCTTTCCTTTAAAAACAAATACATATACTAAAAGTTACCCAGGTGGCACAGGTGGAAGAGAAAAGCCAATGAAAAGAGAAATCCAATGAAAGATGATGAAATGAATTAGTCCCTAAGATGGACGATGTATTAGAAGCCATCTTGGAAGATTTCAAGAAGCCAGTGGTCAATGATCTTCCTACCAATTACAGGGAGGAAATCAAGTGAGACTCAGACTGAAATCTGTCCATTAGATTTGACAATTGAAGGGAAAATGGGGAGAGCAGTAGAGAGAAATTGTGGGCAGAGGAGGGCTTACTGTGAAGCTAATGGAGTTTAAGCATGAGACCACTCAAATGCATGTTCCCCTTCATATACTTAATCTCAGGTTCATATTTTCGAATCTGTCTTCTTAAAATAGATTTCAAAATTGTGTAAGTTTTAGGCCCTACAAACTCTGATCTATTCCTGATTTTAGAGATGGAATCCTGATACGGTGTCAGGATGTGACTGAGAGAGGAGAGGATGAACTGGTGAGCATGAGCCATTCTTTCAAGAAACTTGGCTGGGGTCAGTGGAGTTGTGTGTGCATACACAGCACCAGCTTCATGGGTGTGTGACCAATACATTAACACAAGGCCCCCTACTCAGAAGGACCCCACACTTGGGATTTGATGCTCTTCCATGGCTGTCTTGAGATTCTTGAAACCTATCTTTTAATTGATGTTTTGTGAGGGCTGATCAGACAGTGAAACATGCACTGTGTCTGGGGCGTTGGCTCTCCTGCAGGCCTGCCTCCCCGCGACCCTTCTCCTGAAGAAATGTTCTCTGCTACTTGCTCCCCAACCATCTGGTGCTCCAGATCCACTTGGCCTCAGCATTCCTGCCGCCACCCTGCCGCCACTGTTGCCCTCCACCTCTGTAAGGAGCCTGGGCATGAGCACAAGAAGGGTCGGGGTTGGGTGTGTACATCCTGCCATGACTGGGGACTGGGCATGGTGACAGAGGTCCCCCCTGGGGTTGGCAGCATCATGGAGTGGTTGGTGTGGCCAACCAGAGGCCATATGTCAGTGAGGACTAGCCTATGGTTCACCTCAGATCCAACATCATGCGCTCCTCAGTGCGGAGGGTTTTGTTCACCCACTTGTGTGGCCTGGAGTGACAGACCTGTGGGAGAGGGAGAGGGGGATGGCTGGAAAGACTCTCCCAGACCCTGCCCCTCCCTGGAGTAGAGAGCCTGGGTGGGGGGCAGGTACAAGGGGATCTTGACAGTCAGGAGACTGGAGGGAGCACCAATGTCCCACTTGGTGAGGTGGGGCACCTGAGTGTCTGTGATGGTCTCCACTTCAAGGCTCTGTGGCTGGAGGGATCCTCTCTTCTTCCTGGTTCCTTCAGCTTTCCTGGTTCTGGCTTCTTTTTGTCTCTCCTGGCCAGCTAAAGTCTCCCTCTGGGGATGAGCCAGAAAATATGAATTTTATAATTTTGGTGATATCACAAACAACTTAAAATACTCTAATACTTGCATTTGAAACTGGCATTCCCAATATAAAGATGAATGGGAAAATATATGCTAAAAAATTTAACATTTTAATTTTACTATATTTAGAATGCCATTAAATAGCAAATAAAAAACAGCATAAGTTGAGAGCACAGAAGACATGAAAAGTGCTTTACATGTACCTTTAAGTGTACTTCTCCTCTACTCTTTGGACAAAAGGCCACATTTTCATTTTGTACTGGGTCCTGCAAATATTGTCGCTGACCTTGTGTGTGTATGTTTAGCACAAAGAGAACAGTTGGAGACGGAGGAGAGTTGGGGAAAGCACGTGTTTGATGTGCTGAATTTGATTTTGGTAAGTTAGCTGCCATCACCTTTGATGAAAGGAGAGAGTTTTGCCAAACCTCTTGCTTAAGTTAGTCAGGTGTGTCTGACTGGGAGAACCTGGTTCATGTGCCTGTGCCTTAGCTGCAAGGGAGGCTGGGAGGGCATGCATTTCACGGTTTATGTTTTCATAGTGTAATGAAGTCTCTGTTTCATACTCTGGGTCATAAAGTTGGGACTTGTCTAAACCTAGGAGGAAGTTCAGATGCTATAGCAGAAACTGTAGGTGCCTTAATCATATTCATTGAACCTTACCACTTTTGGTATGCCCCGGATGACTTTGACATCCAGTTGCCAGTGCCTTAAAGGCTATTTCCAAAGCTAGTGAAAGGAGGCTCTGCTCATTCATGGGGCTATCCAGAAGTACTGGGTGGGGTGGGGTGGGGATGAAGTACCCAAGGAGAAGGCCTCAGCAAATGACTGATAGGAGCTACAATCCTCTTCCCTCCCTCCTTTGGTAGGATAACTATAAGATGTGTGTTTTATACCGTTTCCTGAAACTGCCAAGTGAGAGTAACCTCTAATCTCTCACGGTGGCAGTTGACTTGATAACATACCCATTATTGACTGCCTTCCCTTTTCTGATCCAGCTCCTCTCCCCTAGTAATGATTCCTTTATTTCCCAAACGATCACCTTGTACTTGAATCTTTTCTCAGGGTCAGCTCCTGAAGGAACTCAAACTAAGATAGATGCCAAAGAGCCGAAAGGCCAAAAACCAAAACCAAAAACAAAATCTGCCTCTCCTTGTGATAGAAGCATGCATTTCTCTGCTTCAGTAACAGCTCTTTATGCACATTTATGTAATAACACTAATATCTCTGTAAGGTAGTATTTGTCTAACTAGTCCCTTGGGTAGGCTCACAAGATCCAGGACCATGTACGTTCAGCTGAGCATCCTCAGGGTTCATTGCAGAGGCTGGATGTAATGGGTGCCCAGTAAACATCTGGCAATGCACAAGTGAACAAACTGATGAATGGTTATGTGTTTATCCAAACATGATGGCTCATGAAAGATTTATATGAAAGATGTTCACCTTATTACTGTTATCTGAAATTCTGATTGAAGGGAATGTGATTATCTCCGTATTTTCCAATCTGCCCAATTTTATTTTTGGCCTGGTTGCTGTGTAGATGTGGGCATGTGATCAGCACTAATTTGTGTATGTGAGGGTGTGCAAAGAACAATGCCCTACTGTGTTTTTTGGGTTTTTTAAAATTTTCTTGAAATTATGGAAAAATGTCTCCAAAATCTGTCTTTGACATGGCAAACTATATTAAGCAGACCTGAACTAGTGGCAAACCTCTCTTCTTATGCCTAAAAGTTTTTGAAACACCCAGGAGGATGTGTCTTACCAGAGACTCAAATGAACATAGTGTTCTGTTCCATGAGTTGATTCTAGCATTTTCCATAGAGGTGTCCTTTAACATTTTTCTTGCTGCGTTTTTATGCTGAATTTAAAGCCGGTGAAATATGCCAGCTCAGGGCTTCTCAAATCAGAGGATCTCTGTTTCCTAGAGAATAAGTTTGGCTCATGAGAGCTAATGCCACCCACACTCCAGAACCATACCAGAATGTAGGCTCCAAGCAAATGCCTGTGCATACTCTTTACCTTCCTGAATAAAAACATCTTTGAAAGTGCATCAGTTTGAAGGTCAAATCTGATTTCTTTATATTTTCCTTAGTTTTGGCATAATTTTTTTTTCATTCTTAAGACAATGAACAGGAAGCCACACAGATGGCAGAGTGTGTTAAAGGCGTTAAGCAAGTGTCTATTAATACTGAAGGAAGCAATGAGTTCTTCAGGCACGTACATACAGAAGAATATGCTGAAGCAATGAAAGCAAAATATGCTTTTCATTGTTCCAAGTTAGAGATCATTTCTAGTTTGAATAATGGAATAGGAAAATGTCAGTGCCTGGATGGGCAGTAGGAGTATCTCAGGGATAATTATTCAGGGAATAAGCTGCTTAATTCTATCTACAACCTTAAACCCGCCTTGCCATGTAACATAACATATTCATGGATTCCAGGAATTAGAACGTGGGCATCTTTGGGGACCCTTATTACACCTACCACAAGATGATTTATAAAACTACATAAAAATAGCAAAATAACTAAGCTGAAACTGAGACTAATACAAGAAAGACATAAACTGATAGGGGCATAAAGTGTATTGAGAAATTAAGCCAACAGAAAAATGCACGCTAATGAGGTCCTATACACCATACTTTGAGTTCCAAGTCAGTGATTCTTAAATTCTGGGTTTAAATCATACTTTTGAATGCTCTAACTTTGGTGCCATTCTGCTGGGGATTAAAAGAATCAAAACAAGACTAATCATGTCACCAATAATTATATCACAAACACTGCCCCAGTATAATTCTATCTCCCATTTTTATGAGAACAATCATAGAGAACTTGACTGCCCTTAAGCACAGTCATTGTTTAAATAGAGCTGCTTACTGCTTATGCCTTATTCTCCCATGAAATCATGAGGCACAGGTCTTGCCTATTCTGTGAATATCTTCCTTTTGGTTCCAGCTTACTTTTTCTTTATGCTGCTCTCATCTTATTGCAGCAGATGAATCCTACTTTGCGCATTATTAAAAAAAATTGCTCAGAACAACATTACATTTGATAAAAATTTCCATGACAGTAGGTATACTCAACATAGTAACAACAAAAAAAGTCTAAATGCTGGCCAAAATATGGGTACACACCCATGCTATGCCAAAAGGTCAAAGCACACCAGTTCTGAGCTCTCTGTCTTTAAATACAAGATACATCTGACCTATAACATAATCCGTAGTGTATATAGGATAAGAACATTAAATTATTTTTTTAAATTTTTATTTGAGAGAGAGAGAGAGAGAGAGAATTAGAGTGTGAATGGGGAAGGGGGAGGGAGAGAGAGAATCCAAAGCAGGCTCCAGGCTCTGGGCTGTCAGCACAGAGCCTGACGTGGGGCTTGAACCCACAAACAATGAGATCATGACCTGAGCCGAACCAACTGAGCCACCCAGGCACCCCAAGAACATTAAATTCTTAGCAGAAGGACAACTATTCCTGATAATAACCTAACATTCCTATAGTACTTACTGTATCTCGATATACCTAACACTCTTCTAAGTGCCTTTACATACTTTAACTGATTTAATCTGTACGAGGGTCTTCTGTTCCTAGTCCCATTTCACCAAAAAAGAAATTAAGGCACAGGAGGCTAGTTGACCTCCCCTTGTTAATAGTAGCAATCTGGGATTTGAATCCAGCTAGTCTGGCTTCAACTCTGTGCTTTTACCATCTATGGCATGGCTTCAAAGAACAAAGCCAAAAATGTGTCCCCACAGTCCTTACAAAGATGACCTTGTGCCAGGCTGTGTATGAAACTTACTGTTTTGCAAGACTCCATCTAACTGGGTATTTTTACCAATGGAAGGGGGTTGAAAATGATACCTAAGAAATTGAAAATCTTCTGTTCTAGAAAGTTCCTTTGCCTAGCATGCTGTCCTCCTTTCTTTCCTCCTCCTTTCCTCCAGTTTCCTGGTTAACTCCTTCTAATGCAGATCTTAGAACAGGTATCACTTCTTTAGGAAGCTTCCAGTACTCTCTTGTTTCCATTATTTAATTGCATTTTTTGTGTTAAGTACTCAAGTAAAATACTGAATTTTGTCCTTCATAGCATTCATTGTAGTTTGTAATTAATTAGTATGCATTTGTTTGTTTTGTTTAATGTGTGATTTATTTTAATATGTATATCGTCTACCAGACTGTCACATCCATGAAGGAAGGAACCATGTCTGCTGTTGGCCTCCATTGTACCCTTAGAGGTAGCAGTGTCTGTCACATGAGAGTTAATTAGCAAACATTTGTGGACTGAATGCAGGAAATCCCAGTTTCTGTTTATTTGTCCTTCGTTTCGCTTCTTATTATAGGCAATTTTATATCTCAAATTATAGGACTAATGAATTTGGTTACAAAACTATGGTTTGAAAAATTTTTATTTCTGAAATTCTATATTTATTACACTTAGCAAATCATGTTTTTGCATAGGTAGAAGGTGAAAAATGATATTGATCTTATTACTATTCATTGTTCCTTGCACATGCCCTCCTTGCCTCTCACTGTATCCTACTTCCTTAGCTCAATTGAATTCCAGTTAAATCCAGTCTTGCCTCCACTGCCCTTCACCTGCGGAACTGACCGATGCTAAAGAAAAACACAACCCATGATGACTGGGTAATACCTTAAATCTATGATCCCAGCTAACTGCTTAATGAATGTTTTAGTAACTATATCGAGAAAAAAAAAAACCCAAAAACATATGGGGATGTGAATAAGTACTGCTTTTTTAAATTAAAAAAAAATGTTTACTTGAATTAACAGGTAAATAGGTTCTGAGAAAGGAGTTAAGCAGCCCAAGCAGAAGGCTTAAGCATGTTGATTTCCAAGGGTGTATTGATTTGAGTACCAAGGCAGATCAACTTTTCTATTAATTTGTCAAAATCTCGCGTTAGCTTGGGAAGTGTAGTTGCGATTATGTGAAGGCTTCAGGGCACGAATGGCTGGATGGTGAATCCTGAAGCCCTGTGGATGGAGAAGCCACCTCGGGATGCATCAAATGTTTATGGACTCTTCACTAGTGAAGTCCTTTCTTGTATTTGGCCCCTTGATAGACGCCTGTGTGAGCTTTGGGCGTTTGGTTAGAGTTACACAGAAGGGGGAGGGCAGGAACAATCCTGGGTGAGGCAGTAGGAAAGAGAATGAAGACTTCAAGAGAACTGGATTTGGGTGTTTAGAGGATGACCAAAATAGATGAAAATTGCAATGTACTTAGAATTCAAAACTAAGTGACTTTCTCGTGTTTCTTTGTAAAACTTAGCTTGTATTTTTACCAAAGTAATACATATTCATAGTTGTTCTTTTTAAAAAAACAAGTTTATGAAAAACAGTGGTTTGCCTGCCTTGTTTCTGCCCACCCAGAAGTCAGCCTTTCTGGAGGCCACCACTTCCGCCTCTTTGAACTGCTTCTTTGTGCTGTATTTCTAATTAATATGCTCATGTTGTTATTTATTTTCCAACCTCAGGCATTTTATTGAATCCGCCTGAAAAAGAGACAATTAGCCCTCTTAACACCATGTTCCCACCTACACATAACTTCGCTTTTTCCCATTTTCCAAATATAGTCATTCTGCAATTTGAGGTTAAGTCAATATTGCAATGTTTACAGTATCGAGACTATGAGTGGGCATTTTGGGTATACTTAAAACAATATTTTTATTTATCTGGGGTTTCAAACACTGATCTAACTCCCTAATGTTATAATGTTTTAACGTTTTTACTTTCAGTTTTTAAATAAAACTTATACATTTTTATTAGCCTGTTGATATTAGTAGTCATTTATAAGGGAACTTTTATTTATTATTTATTTATTTATTATTTTTAATGTTTTATTTATTTTTGAGAGAGAGACAGAGAGAGAGAAAGAGTGTAAGCAGGGGAGGAGCAGAGAGAGAGGGAGACAGAATCTGAAGCAGGCTCCAGGCTCTGAGTTGTCAGCACAGAGCCTTACGCGGGGCTCCAACCATGAGATTGTGACCTAAACCAAAGTGGTATGCTTAACCGACTGAACCATCCAGGCACCCCTATAACGGGACTTTTATTAATGTTTGGTCCCTTTTACAAATTTAGTTCAATAAAATGCTGTAAAGAGCTTCAAACTTTATTTCCTATTTAATATTTTTAAGTATTGAATTTTGCCAACTAATACCCCAGATGAAGAATTTAATCCTAAAAAATCTAGCAAAGAAAATTTATAAATATGGCGATTCCCCAGTTATCATAAGCATTCAGCATGGCTGATATATTTTCTAAAATTTTCTTGTACTTTCCATCTAAAAAAGACACAATCAAATATTCCAGAATGTTAGTATTCATCCATTGGATTCACTAATCTCGGAATGTCAAATTCTTAAATACCAAATTAAACCAAAGGTACTGACATATTGCTATGGGCTAAATTTAATATTTTACACTTTACCCTAAGCTTCCAAGAGTTAAAGATGGTTTACACTAAGGAGACAATTACTTCTTTCCCATCTCAGTGGATCATGGTGACCCAGGGCAATGCCTACAGTTATTATTTTTTTAAGTAAGCCCTTAAAAAAAAAGTTGATTTTCTGGTCCATGTGGTGGGATTCCCGTAACTCATTACTTAAATTTTTAAGTTTAATCTGGGTCTGAATCCTTGTCCCTCCATGCCCCTACATTCAGGTCATTTCATTTGCTTGATTGCATCATTCTGTTGCATAATATTATAAGTCATTTTATTATTCTTCAAGTTTGGTAAGGTCACACAATATCACAGATGCTTAAACAGCATCCAGTTTTATTTAGTTATTTTTTGTTTTTTTTTACTTTAATTTTGATTAGTGAAGGATAGCTGACATATAATGTTATAGTAGTTTCAGGTGTGCAATATAGTGATTCCATAATCCTGTATATTGCCAAGTGCTCACCGTGATAAACGTAGCCACCACCACATCTGTCACCATAGAACATTTTTACGATATTATTGACTCTATTCCCTATGCTGTACTTTTCATCCCTGTGAGGACTTTGTACCACTTAATCCCCTTCACCTATTTCACCCCACCCAGTTTTATTTTATATACTTCTTATGTTTCATTGGCATTCTAAATGACAATCACCATATAAATATTACATTAGAGCTGCATAATGTTCTATTATTGCATTTCCTATCTTGAAAATATTATTTTCATTGTTCTCGCATTTGCTTTGTTATTTTGCTCCTACTATAGTTTATAGAATCTAAGACATGCCCTTTTTGTCTTATATATCTACATATCTAAAATCAGAACTCCAAAAATGAAAGTTTAGAAATACCTTGCTCAATTTACTTTGTATTTCTTCTTTATATATAATCAGTGTGCTATAAATTCATGTCTACCTAAGTCTAAATTTTGATACATATAAAATAAAACACAGTCATACTTAATTGGTCAACCATTTCCTTCTTAGTACTATATGAAATGATGGTACATTTTAGAGTCTGGGGTATCTTAGATTTGATTAAATATACTGCCATTTATTTATTCTAAGTCTCTCTGAAAGACATATGAAATTCCTTTTGGTATTGCCAGGCACAATATCAGGTTGTATACACTGGCATTTCTCCCCATTCTAGTCTGGTCTGGTTGTTCTCTGACTCTCTCTGCCCAGCTGTTATTGTGGAACTTTCTTCTCTCTCCTGTATTAAATTCCCTATTTCTGGGATCTCATATCTCCTTTCTTGGGTTATTCCCCCATATGGGAGAGTTCACTCTTCAGCTCCTGAATTCCTAGAAAATATTTTAGCCTGACTTTATCATAATAATAGTTATTATTATTATTATTAGCAGCAGTAGTAATTTTCTCTGTGTGGGTTGCCTTTTTTAAAAAAAATATTCTTTATATTTTTAAGGAACATTTATCATTTAAATGCTGCTCATTCTAGATTGATCCCCAATTTTTCTTGTTTCCTATTTTTCTACATTTTGTCTGTATTTCTCTTTTCAAATAGATTTTCTTAAACTTATCTTTTTTAAAAAAAATGTTTATTTATTTTGAAGGAGAGAAAGAGAGAGAGAGGGAATCCCAAATAGGCTCTGTGCTGTTGGCTCATAGCCCCACACAAGGCTCCATCTCACGAACCGTTAGATCATGACCTGAGCTGAAATCAAGAGTCAGACACTTAACTGACTGAGCCATCCAGATGCACCTCTCTTGATTTTCAAATGTTCCTTCAAAAAATGATACTACTTCCTTGTTCTCTTATTTATTTTATAATGTTAACTTTGTTTTATTATAGAAGTTGCCATTCTTGTTTCATCCACATTCCTGTTTGTTTGTTTTGTTCTCTCTCATGATAAATGCTTTCTGGGCTGGCCACAGTGACCACTGAGCTGAATAGGGGGGAAAGAAGCAGGGGAAAGGGCTAGGTTAATCTCTCTAGGTTAACCCCACTGTTTTATCATGGTGTCACAGCTCACCTCAAGTCTGCCTCTAGGTCTCAGGCTAGAGCTTCTCAGAGGAGCCTTTAGCCTGGACAGTGGGGAGGATATGACTCGAGTTAATGAGTGAAGAACTGGTGTTTCTGATGGGGTATTCAGGTAGGGGAGAAAGGTACAAAATGCGCTTTAGTAAGTGCGTGGAAATTTTAAAGACAAGTATTACCAGAAGGAAAACAGGATCCAGCCATATGGGTCTCCTTCCCTCTCCTCTTTCATTCATTCAACAAGTATTTTTTTTTGGTATTTACTTTGTTCTTGTAAGAGACAACCTGAATACAGTGACCATCGATCATCGTGAAGCCAGTCACAACTCCTGTTTCATGAGCTTAGAGACAAGCCAGAACATTCTAGATATCCTTACAAAATTAGTCAACTAAGTACATTAAGTGCATTAAGTGCGTTGACACAAAAGACAATGCCATGAGAGTGTATAAATGGAGGAATACCGTGTTCTGATGTTGGAGTGTGTGTGTAGGACCAACAGTTAACTAGACAAGGTTGGGAGAATAACGGGGGCAGGAAGACATTCCAGGCAGAGGGGATGGAATATTTAAAGGATCTGCGGTCTAGAAATTAGAAGAGAGTTGGCTTGTTTAGAAATGGAAAGGAAGCCTGTGTGGCTGGCCTACAGTGGACCAGCAGGAGAGTAGCTGCAGGGGAAGGGGAGAGGTAGGTGGGGAACTCAATACAGACCCCCCACCCCCACCCCAAAGCCAGGCTAAAGATTCAGGGAGTGACTTGATCCACTCTGTTTTTAAAAAGACTACTCTCCTTGACTGGAGAACTTATTGAAGGGAGAACATTTAACTGCTCTGTGGGTGTGAAATTATATAATCTTACTGATAAATGATTTGGCAAAATAAATCCAGAGCCTTTAAAAATTCATAGTCTGTTAATACAACTTCTACAATTATGTCTAAAAAGTTAAAAAAGAGAGATATACACATACACAGTCATAGTTGTTTATAAAAATGAAACATTAGAAACAATTCAAAGGTCAAATAACTTCAGCAACAACAGCTACATGTATCGTCTGTTATTTTTAGCTATTTTCATATATTAACTTTGAAACTTCCTTATAATTTTTGGAGATAGATAATATCGATATTCCAATTTATAGCGAAAGCCCTGAGGGGTTAGGTCAATTTTCCAAGGTCACAGAGGTGGTGGGTAGGAGACCTGGGGCTCCTGCCTAGGCAGTGTGGATCCAGATCCTGAGCTTTCTATCACTACGTGAAATTACCACCTGGCAAGCAGCTGAGCAGCTGGCCGACCAGAAGATGGGCGATTCTACGGTGAATATGGTAGCACGGAGTCCTCGAAGAATAGTTCATGACTTGGATAGAATGTTTATAACGTAGTATTTAGTAAAAGAAATCAAGACACAAAACTGACTATGTATGCTTTATGATTACAGGCAATAGAAGGTGCGTATGAGTGTGGCAGGATTATTAATCTGCATTAGGCTGTAATTCTTTTGCATCTTCCTCTCCTTCCTAGATCCTAGAATTCTCTCATTCTCAAGCCAGGAGGCCTCTCTCCAAGCCCGTTTGCATGGTAGGCATAGATCACCCACATCAGAAACAGCTCTAAAGACTGTAAATCTCAAAGACAGAAGTTGCAAGCTAATGACGCGCTGCATAAAAATATTCACAGGCTTGTTTGAGGACCAGGTTTGTCTACTCCCTGAAAGACTTCGAGCTGCAAAGAGGAAGAGGCCGCCTGAGAGAACAAGCAGATGGGAGGAAGGAACTGAAAGACCTCCATCCCTGGGGAGGAAAATAGAGCTTTCGTTTGCAAGTACCAGGCAAGTGTAGACACAGACTCCAAGCCAAATAGTCCTGTTGTTGCTAATTCAGGAATTTCACCACTACCGGCTTCGTGCCTCTGGGCATCTGCCTCCATACAACTGCTACCTGCAGAGAGTTCCCTAACGGATGGGAAATCTGGAAACCTGTAGGGGATTTAGATGTCCAGGGAGAAGATGATGGCTGGAATAGACTTCGAGCTGGGACAACAGCTGTATATTCTCTCCCGACACAGAGCATAGAAACAAGGAAGGAGAGGAAATACAGCAAAATATCAGTCACGCTCCTGGTCATGTTATGTTAATGGTCATGTTATTTTCTTGAAATTTAATGGTATTTTCAAAATATTCTATAATGTGTAATATTTACAGGCAGGAAAAAAAATTGAAATGAAGGAAAGAAAGCTCGCAATCTTTACCAGGATGTGTGCCTGATACATGGTAACTTTATCCCCCTACTGGGTTTGACCAAGACAGCACCTGCAGTGGTGCGAGCTGTCTTTCCAAGTCCCTCTGAGTTCGATACAATTTATAAAGAAATTTTCAAAGCCCTGGAGCACTTCCCTGTAAGGCACAGGCCAGGCGTAAGGATTTTGCTTGGACAGCCAAAGGCATAGTCTGGAAAGAGAGGAGCAGTCTGAGGGGATCCTAACTTGAAGAACGGCTGAAATTAGAATTTTTTTTGGCTGTGTTGTGTTTTCTACTGCTGGCCGGAAACTGGTCTATAATCTCTTCTGAGCACCTCCTTCCAGAGTGTTTCTCCCGACTGCACTTGTTCATGTGACTCATGAATGCCTGCCGCCTTCAGTAGACTTTCAACATCACAAGAGGAGAAACCACGTCGTTTTCTCACCATTGAAAATCTCTTCCCAAGACTATATAGTTGGTGCATCTTTGTTGTTCCATTAACATTGGCCAACTGAGTAAAAACCCAGAACCCATTTTTTTCTGTAGGGAAAGGGAGGTTTTCCCCGTATTTTAGAGGTCAGCAAAGGTAAATATAACTCTTGGAACTTCTGACTTGTGATCGATCAGGTTCCATGTGGACGGTTGGAAGGCAGGGAACGAATTCATTCTCCATCTTGTAGGCCAAAGACTGCTTCCTGGAAGATGTGGCCCCGAACAGGAGTTTAAAAGGGTAAAGAAGAATTAGCCAATTAAAACCGAACGGATTACAGGGTGTTTAAAGTCTTACGGTTGGGTGAGTGAGAGATTTGGGGGCTCATTAAGGGAAAAGATATGACCATGAGGTCGCAGTAGTGCATACAACTTTATGGGCAAAACAATGACAGAGTCACATTCAGGACAAAATCCTTCACAGAAGTCTGTCCGAAGGCTTTGGCGGGGGGCGGGGGGGGGGGGGGGGCGGGGCGCTAGGCCGATGGGCAAGAGAAGGGCAAGGCGACTTGCTGTGGGGGAGGGGCTGGAGAGGGAGAGCAGGGCAGAAAGCTCCAGAGCGCATCGGCAGCAGGGGATCTTGATGGCCCAGGGCGTATCTTATTTATTGCCAGCAGACCTGAGGTGAGGTTTGGAGGTATGCAAAGCAGGCAGGCTGTAAATGGCTCAAAATCTGCTTGTTTGGGCTATTTTTAAAATAAATGGATGTATAAAAAATTCGAGTTTGGCACCAGCCGGCTTCTGAGCTAACAGATCCCAGTCTGCCGGGAAGAAAGTAAACAACCTAGGAGCACACAGAGGCCCCTTCGGCTCATTTATAGAGCAGGCTCTCTGGGCTGCCTGGGTGACGCAGGCACTGGGGTTGTGGGTAGAGATGGGGCAAGGGCAGCAGAGCAGGGCACGACATACGTACCAGGGAGCCAGTGTGTCATTCTAAGAGAGCTGAACTCTAGGCTGAAAGCAATTTGGGGTCAGTGAGATAATTTAATAGTCTCTAGCCATCTGCACTGTTTAAAAAGCCCTTTGTGTATTGGAGCGCTTGGGTGGCTCCGTCAGGAAGCTGAAGTGTCAAACTTCAGCTCCGGGTGCCATCTCGAGGTCTGTGAGTTCAAGGCCCCATCCAGCGCTGTGCTGAGCTCAGAGCCGGGAGCCTGCATTGGATGCTGTGTCTCCCTCTCCTTGCCCCTCCCCTACTCGTGCTCTGTCTCTCTCTCAAAAACAAACATTAAAAAATATATATATATATCTTTTTAAAGCCATTTGGGTGAATAGAATACGTAACCCGCGTTGGAAATACTGCCTCAGAACCCTGCTACTCAAAATGTGGTCTGTGGACCAGCAGGATTGAAACTGCCTGAGAGCTTCTGGTCAGTGCACGGCAGGTCCTACTCCAGCCCTGTGCTGGCTGTTGTTGTTTTCAATTCAAGTGTAATTAATGTACAGTGTTATGTTAGTTTCAGGTGTACAGAATAGTGATTCAACAATTCTATACATTACTCAGTGCTCGTCACTATTCGTATAACTGTTAACCCCTCCACCTAATTTACCCATCCCCCAACCCATATCCCCTCTGGTAACGGTCTGTTTGTTCTCTACTGTTAAGGGTTCGTTTTTTGGTTTCTCTCTCTTTTTACTTCGTTCATTTGTTTTGTTTCGTAAATACTGTATATGAGGTAAATCATGTGGTATCTGTCTTTCTCTGACTGACTCATTTCACCTAGCATGATACCTTCTAGTTCCATCCACGTTGTTGCAAATGGCATGACCTCCCTCTTTTTTAATGTCCAGCCCTGTGTTCTAAACAAGATACCAGATGATTCCTGGGCACATTATACTTTGAGAATCTAGAGTAAGTGCCCATAGACTTACTTTTACGCTTCACATATAGAATTGCTCAGAAGTGGTTCTCTCTCACTAATTTTTAGTTCCTTCAAAGTTGTATATGCAAGATATTTAAATGGTAGAATAGTTCTGCAAGGTGGGGCACCTGTGTGGCTCAGTCGGTTAAGCTTCCGACTTTAGCTCAGGTCGTGATCTCGTGGTCCATGAGTTCAAGCCCCACTTCAGGCTCTGTGCTGACAGCCCAGAGCCTGCACATCTGCACATGCTTTGGACTCTGTGTCTCCCTCTCTCTCTCTGCCCCTCCCCCACTCATGCTGTGTGTGTGTCTCTCTCTCCTTCAAAAAAAAAAAAAAAAAAATAGCAGTATCCCACCTACTCCTCCATTCTCATTCCCTAAAGGCAACTGTTTTCCACTTTTGGAGGGTAATTACTTCATACCTATGAATATTATGTTTATAGTTCTATTTTTTAGTGTTAGGCTTTATCTACCGACTTTTCACTACAAAAGATAAATATTTAGTATTCTTTCACCTCTACCTTTCACCCCACACAATGAAAAATTCCCCTCTCTAATTAGAGTTATAATTTTTATTTAAATTAATATTCAGTGTTTATGTCGACATGGCTATGAAAATCCCATGATGATTTAGGATGATTTCATTTTCTTTCTTACACGACTTTTTGCTATTTCGTCGGAGTTTTGTTTTTCCACAAATGATTATTCATGCGTTCACTACCCTCTGTCCTAAATATAAAATTTCTCAAAGCAATCAGATATTCTCTGTCTCTTTCCTTGTTTAGCATCACCTGACATGCTCTAAACCAATCTGGTTGCTCTCTGAAGCCACTACACCGTCCTCAGCCTGAAAATCCTCTTACAACCATCTTAGGAACACCCTCCATTTGTCTCTTACCCTGGGTTCTTTTTTCCCAAACACCACATCTCCCTTTCATTTTTCTGCACCATCATCTCGGTGGTCTTTGTCACCCCATAGATGCTTGACATGTTTGAAATTTCATGTCTTTATTCTACCCTAACACTTCATTGACAGTTTAGTCTCCTACGTCCCTCTGCCCAGAAGCTTTTAGAATCTTCTTTCTATCCTCACTCAAGTTCCCACGAACCCAGCCATATGCTTTGCTGTGGATCGAGCTTTATCTATATACTCAGTGGGGCCCTGTATTCATTTTGTGGGTCTGCCATAACAAAGCACTACAAAGTGTGGGGCTTAAACAACAGAAATTTGTTGTTTCACAGCTTTGGAGGCTAAAAGTCTGAGATCAAGATGTTGGCAAGGTTGGTTCCTTCTGAGGGCTGTGGGGGAGAATCTCTTTCATGTCTCTCAGCGTCTGGAGGTTTATTGGCAGTCTTTGGCATTCCTCGGCTTGTAGATGATTCATCCAAATTTCTGTCTTCATCTTGAAATGGCCTTCTCCCTGTGTGCATCTATTTTTGTGTCCAGATTTCTCCTTTCTGTAAAGACACCAGTCACAATGGACGAGGGCCCACCCTAGTGATGTCATCTTAATGTGATTACATCTGTCAAAACTAGATTTCTAAATAAGGTCATATTCTGAGGGGTAGGACTTTGATGTTTTTTTAGAGGGACACCATTCAGCCCATAACAGCTCCTTTGAACTAGAAATTCAATTCTTTCAGTTCTAGGAAATTTTCTCGAGTTTTTTTCTTGGAAAATTTTCCTATCTGTCTTTTGTTCTGTTCTCTCTGGAATATTTGTTATTTGGATCATAGAACTTGTGAAATGATCCTCTAATTATATTAACTTTTCTCCTCTTTTCTGTATCCTAGTCCGTATCTTCCTTTTTATTTGTGTATATTTTTCTATCATATACAAACTCACAATGCCCTATCCATCCACGCATTGCCTACTTCTTTGTGTATGATTTCCAAGAGTCCTTTTTAATTCTCTGAATATTACTTTTTAATATTATACTGCTTTTCTGTCAAGATTGTAATGTATTTTGTATTCTCTCTGATAATATTAAACATATGATTTGGAGTTTACTTTACCCACGTTGTTTGTTTATTCACTTTCTTTTCATCTCTTTCTTTGTCTTGGTATATTCTCTTTTCGTTACTCCTCGACCATTTCCTCATATTTAGGATTAGGGAACAAAAAGCTGAACTGATGCCCTGTGTATGTCTTCTGGGCTTGTTAATTGGTGCACTTCAGTCTCAGGTGGTCTGAGACATTCTGAGGGTTCAATGAAGAAAGGGAGCAAAAGTTTAATATTTCATTTTGTTTCTCTGTTTTAGTGTCTTCCACAGCTCAGCTGTATCTAGTGTCTGTTCTCTTGTGTCATCTAGTACCTAAAGATGCCTCTGCCCCCCGGGTGAACGATACCCCCTGGTACTCAAATTTTTAGATAGTACACTTGTCCTGATTCTGGACAGGCCTTGTGATTATGACCAACATAATGTGGCAGAAGTGATGCTGCCTGACTTCCAAACTCTATGTCATGGAGTCTTTGTACCTCCCCTTGGGTTTCTCAGAAGGCTTGTTTTAGAAGAAGCCAACCTCCGTGGATGAATTTCAACTAACCAGAGACTGCCAAGCTGTGATGAAGGCAAGCTGGCTACATGGAAAGGCTATGTGTAAAGAATAGCATCTGGTCATTTGCTGGCTGTTCCGGTCATCCCAGCTGAAGAGCCAGGCATGTGAATGAACACTTCATCTTGGACAGCCAACTCATTCAAGCCTTTGGAGACTCCAGCCCAGCCACCATCTGTCCATAACTATATTGGGGAGCCCCAGTGAGAATTGTCCAACTGAGGCTAGTCAGCCCATATGTAGAATGATAGGTATAATACTAGATGATTATTTCATGTCACTACATTTGGGGAAGAGATTTGTTATGTGCCAGTAGAATACAGAAACATCTCTCGTTTAATGGGACCTCTGTGTTATGTCTCTCCAAAGATTCCGTCTCCAATTTTCTGTTGAGGTGAGGCAGAGCAGGTCACCTAGATATGCAGCATAAGGGTGGGGACCTGAGAGTCTAGCTGCTCCTTAAAATGGTATTTGAATCCATTCACTGAATGAACGATCTGCTTCTCTACCACACCATTACCTTCACAGCCATCAATTTCTGAACCGTTTGGACGTTCTGTAGTTATTTCAGGTAAATTACTACACAGTTTCTACCATGGAAGCTTAGAATTCATGTTTCTCAAGTTTTCTAAGCAGCTACCCCATATCTGTCTGCTTTTGTGCTTCCAGAGTTCTGTTTAGGTTGTTCTCCTTTTCGTTCTGTCTTTGTGGTTTTATGGCTTTTAAAGATTACTTTATTTTGATGGAGGCTCTCTAATCAAAAGTCCCTAGAAGCCACTTTACTAAAGGGCATTACTCAAAGCAGAACATTGTAAACAAAATGAATAGGGATTTCAAACAGATTAACACTAATTACTTAAAAAGAGGTAAGTTTGAAGGCCCACTTTATAAAATTTGGGACATCACCTTCAACTACTGGGGCTCCCTAAAGGACTAGCCCAGGTACCTTTTTTAAGTCCATGCTGAAAAAAGACAATACACAGACAGGCTTAAAAGCATCCTGCTAGGGACTTTGAATAACTATTACTTGAAATTATAGTAAGATTTCAGAGGGATTCAATATGGCCCCTCTTTCCCTCAATGCCTCTCTCTTCCCCTGAACTGTTTGTCTGCAGTATAGTTCTGTAATTCATATATAATAAAGTCATACTCAGAAGTAATTTGCGATAATAATTTTGTTACAGCTCATTATGGAAATATTTCCTTTTCCTGTCATAAGTAACAAAAATAACAACTCCCAACTTCTTTCAAGATGAGTCACATTTTTTTGAGAGCATAGCCAGGTACTTTTAAATTTTAAAACTATCATACTTTGCTTATAAAAAGCAATATGACTGTCCACAAATGGCTCAAGAGAGCAAGGAAGCTTGGGGAAGTTATGAAGGACCGAATTAGGCAGCAAATGATTGAAGCAACATCAGTCTCTTAGGATTTCCCTTTCATTCTTATGACTGAACATATAGTTTTAGTTTACTCAAGTCCTTAATATGATTTAATAAGAAATCCACAGGCAGACCTTTACTTCTAAATGTAGCGTAACATGGTAATCATGAGGCTTTAATTTCAAGTTAATTATCATAATATGCTTGTAGCATTCATGAAAATCCTCTACAATCTCCAGGGAAGGAAAGTATTACATTCTGCTGCCCCCTGGCAGACATTTTGTTTACTGAATATTGTGAACTGCCCAGAGGAAAATGAAAACAAGATAGAGGCTGCCCTGTCTGTACGCCTCCACAGGAGATAAAATATTCTTTTAGGTGTTTGTCGTCCGATGAGCAAATATTATCTCTAGTCGAAATTTGTTTGAACGAGGATTTTGCTGAGGCAGAACCAGCTCATCTAAATTCTTGGCTTCCCTCTCTCTTAAGTGGGAAGAGTTAATATGAAATGAATGCCAACAGAGGATAAGTGTTATAAATAAACAATTGAAGGGAAATACTACCATCCCTGTTTTAGGCACTTTATTATGAACCAAAACTGTGAATCATGAAGCTCAATATAGGTAGGGTTGAGGTCCGTATATATTCTCAAAGGTTCCAGGGAACAAGAACGTTTTAAACCATAATCATCTAGTGTGCACACATGCTGGGAGAGAAGAGGAAACATGTTGGGCTGGTGGAGAGGGGTGTAGATAACACCACCTGCATCATCTTGCCCATGTTACGTTGCTGTCAGAGCATATAAGGATGTGTGATCTGCAAACCGTCGACGTGAGAATCAAGTCCCGTGGTTAAATATCTGTAGATGATTTACAAAGTGAGAGCAAAATAAAATACAAAGTATTAATATTTCTGTTTTGGCTTGCTTCTTTTTTTAGTTTTCTTTAATGCTTATTTATTTTTGAGAGAGAGAGAGAGACAGACAGACAGACAGACAAAGCATGAGTGGGGAAGGGGCAGACAGGGAGGGAGACACAGAATCCGAAGCAGGCTCCAGGCTCTGAGCTGTCAGCACAGAGCCCAACACGGGGCTCGAACTCACAAACCGTGAGATCATGACCTGAGCTGAGGTCGGACACTTAACCAACTGAGCCACCCAAGCACCCCTGGCTTGCTTCTTTTGAAATCAGAAGAAGCAGTGAGCTACCTTAATGGTGACAAAGGAATGGAAATTTTCAAATTCCCTAGGAGTCCTTTCACCTGACATGTTTGTGGGAGAATATTTACCAAGAAGTCAAGTGAGAAATAACCTCGTTCTGCCTGCATCTCAGTCTTGTTACCACGGATCTGAAGCTGGGGAGGTAAGGAAAGGTTGAGGGAGATCAGAGAGGGATCTAATTTGAATATCAGCCAGTGACTAGTGTTGTCCCCTCTGGCCCCAAAGGATTTTTATTGCTTTCCAGATAGGATAGAATAGTTTTGTTTTAGGTTTTATTTCACATGATCAGGATTTCTTCTAAATTTATTGAATGTGAAACTCTGGGGTCAACTGGGGAATCTCCATTTTAACATCTTTAGATGATGTTTAGGCAGAAATGGATCTTGGCAAAGCAATTTTTGTTATATTTTCAATATATATTTTCAATTGTATTGTCTCTTGGAACTTTGATGGTAAAGAAAATTCATTTGATCCCATATTGTAGACGGTGGCAAATTTCCTAGATTCTTCTCGTGGCTCCTTGGACAAATACCAGATATGAATCCCATGTGAGCATACGCAGTGTAAGATCTGCCTGTGTTAAAAAAAAAAAAAAAAAGTGATTGGAAGTGCTATGTAGAATTCTTCCTTTAATGAAAGCCTCCGAGAGGTTTGGGCCGAGTTTTTATTCCAGGACCAGGATTACTACCATTAGCAATCTTTTTGTTTACGAAGTTCTGTGGACTGCTCTCAGAGTCCTGAAAATAGGTTAGAAGGATTGGACCAAAATTCTCAAATACTTCTCATTAGCCCTGAGCTAAATGATTTCTGCCTTTTCCCCATACAAACGTAGGCACGCCTACCCAAATATGTTTCTGATTTATATGTCAATGCTGGTCTGTTTACACTGAATTATCTGTTGCATTGTTTTGTTGTTTAGGGTTTTTTGTTATTGTTATGCATTACATTTTTCTCTATATTTTGTAATATGTTCTTGGAGAAGACATTTACTGAGTAAGGAAGCTAAACAAGATGATCTCTGAAAACACATTATAATTCTCAGACACAAAGATTAAATGATAACTTTCAATGATTATGAACTATAATACTCCTGGCAATTCTGTGGGTTCTAAATAAGTAGTAGGAACCATCTTTATAGAGTATTTTTTATTTTTTATTAATAGATTTTATTGTTATAGTACTTTTAAGTTTACTGAAAAAGTATGCAGAGATTTCCCATATGCCCGCTATAGGCCTTTTGTGTCTACAGTTTCCCCTATTAGAACACACATTGGTGTGGTACGTTTGGTATAGTGATTAACTAATATTGGCAGGTTATTATCAATTAAGGTCCGTAGGGTACGTTAAGGTTCACTCTTTTTTTTTTAATTTAAATTTTAGTTAATATACAGTGCAATATTGGTTTTGGGAGTAGAATTCAACATTTCATCACTTACATACAACACCCAGTGCTCATCACAACAAATGGCCTCTTAGCACCTCCCTTCTTCAACCCTCAGTTTGTTGTCTATAGTTAAGAGTCTCTTGTGGTGTGCTTCCTTCTCTCCTCTTTTTTCCTCCCTTCCCATATGTTCATCTGTTTTGTTTCTTAAATTCCACATGAGTTAAATCATATGAAATCTTTCTCTGATTGAGTTATTTTGCTTAGCATAATACACTCTAGTTGCATCCATGTTGTGGCAAATGTCATGGTTTCATTCTTTTTGATGGCTGAGTAATATTCCATTGTGTGCATGTACCAAAGTCTCACTCTTTATCTTGAATAGTTCTATAGATTTTGACAAATGTATAATGCCATATATTCACCGTTACAATCTTGTGCAGAATACTTTTGCTGCCCTAAAAATTTTCTATGCTCCACTTATTCATCCCTCCCTTCCTTCTTCCTTCAAAGTCCCTGGTAACTGTCGATCCTTTAACTGACTATAGTTTTGCCTTTTCTAGAATGTCACGTAGTTGGAATTGTACAGTACTAGCCTTTAGGAACTGGCACCTTTTACTTAGCAATATGTATTTAAGGTTGTTTCTTCTTTTATCTTCTTTTATTTTTTTATTTTTTAATTTTTGTTAGAGACAGAGTGCGAGTGGGGAGAGGGGCAGAGGGGCAGAGGGGCGGAGGGGGAGAGAGAGAGAGAGAGAGAGAGAGAGAGAGAGAGAGAGAAAGAGAATCGTAAGCAGGCTCCATGCTAAGCATGGAGCCTGATGCAGGGCTTAATCCCATGACCCCGGGATAATGACCTGAGCCAAAATCAAGACTCAGAGGCTCAACCAACTGAGCCACCCAGTTTCCCCTCATCTTCTTATCACTGAATAATATTCCATTGTATGGAGTACCACAGTTAATCCATTCACCTTTTGAATGATTTCTTGGTTACTTGAAATATCTTGGCAATTATGAATAGAATAGGGCTTTTATAAACATAACTGTGCAGGGTTTTGTGTTACATAAGCTTTCAACTCACTGGGGTAAATACCTAGGAGCATGATTGCTAGATTATGTGGTAAGCCTATGTTTAGCTTTGTAGGAAACTGCCAAATTATCTTTCAAAGTGGCTCTACCATTTTGCATTCCCTCCAGCAGTGAATGAGAGCTCCTGTGGCTTCATATTCTCACCAGCACTTGGTATTAGTGTTTTGGATTTCAGCCATTCTAATAAGTATGTAGAACAGCATTCAATAAGTTGTTTTGATGACATATTCTGTGGAGCATCTTTTCCTATGCTTATTTCCCACTTCTATAACTTCTTTGCTGAAGTTTGTGTTCAGACCTTTTGCTATTTTTTAATTGGGTGGTTTGTTTTCTTATTATTGAGTTTTAAAAGTTCTCTATATATTTTGGACAGATTCTTGTATCAGATATGTGGTTTGCAAATATTCTCTCCCAGCTTATGGCTTGTCTTTTCATTCTGTTAACAGTGTCTTTCACAAAGCAGAAGTCTTAAATTTTAATGACGTTTAACTTATTAATTATTTATTTTATGGATTGAGTCTTAAAAAAATCATGTCTATGCCCAAGGTCATCTAGATTTTCTTCTGTGTCCTGTGTTATCATCTAGAAGTTTTACAGTTTTGCATTTACATTTACATCTATGATACATATTGAGTTAATTTTTGTGAAGGGTATAAAGTCTGTTTATATGAAAAAGATACCTTTTTGGCATGTAGATGTCTAGTTATTTGAGCATCAGTTTTTGAAAAGACTATTCTTTCTCCATTGAATTGCCTTGGCTCTTTTGTCAAAATGATTCAACTATATTCATGTGGACTTAGTTCTGGGTTCTCTGTTTTTTTCCATTGATCTATTTGCTTATTCTTTTGTTAATACTATACTCTCTTGTTTACTATAGAAGTCTTGAAGTTGTCAGTTCTCTGACTTTGTTCCAGTTTAGAATTGTGTTGGCTTTCTGTGTCTTTTCCCTTTCCATATATGTTTTAGAATTATTTTATTGATATCCACAAAATAACTTGATGGGATTTTGATTGAGATTGCATTGAATCTATAGATAAAGTTGGGGAAAACCGACATCTTAACAATATTGAGTATTCTTATATATGAATATGAAATCTCTCTATTTTTAATTTGTTTCATCAGTGTTTTAGAGTCTTCTTATGCATATTCTGTTAGATTTATACCTAACTATTTTATTTTTGTGTATTAAGGTAAATGGTGGGGTGTTTGTAATACCAATTCCATTTGTTCATTTTTGATTTATAGCAAATAGATTGGCTTTGGTATATTATCTTCTGTCCTGCAACCTGGCTATAATCTCTGATTAGTCCCAGGATTTTTTGTTGTTGATTTTTGGGTATTTCCTAGAAAAACCATCATTTCATCTGTGAGCAAAACTTTATTTCCTTTTGCCCAATCTGTATGTCATTTATTATTTTTCTTGTTGTATATCATTAGTTAGGAATTCCATACAATGTTAAATATGAGTGGTAAGAAGGAATGTCCTCGCCTGGTTCCCAATCTTAGGGGAAAAGCATCTAGTTTCTCACTATTAAGTTTGATGTTACCTGCAGGTTTTTTGTAGAGGTTCTTTGTCAAGTTGAGGAAGTTCCTTTCTATTCCTACTCTGCTGAGTTTTTATTATGAATGGGTGTTGGATTTTTCCAAATGATTTAAAAAAAGCTATTGATATGATCATATGACATTTTTTTCTTCAGTGCCTTGATTACATTAATAATTGATTTTTTTTTTTCACCCTGAATGTTGAATAAGCCTCGCATGCTAGAAGAAATACCACTTGGTTTTGTTGTTTAATTCTTTTTATACACTGTTGGGTTGATTTGCTAATATTTTGTTGAGAATGTTGGCATCTAAGTTTAAGAGAGATGTGGGTCTCTGGTTTTCCTTTCTTGTAATGTCTTTGACTGATTTTGGTATTAAGCTAATGCTGGCCTCATAGAATGAGTTTGCAAGTATTTCCTCTTCTGTTTTCTGGAAGAAATTTTGGAGTAGTGGTCTCATTTTCCCCTTAAATATTTGATAGAATTTGCCAGTGAAACCATCTGGACCTGTTTTCTGTTTTGGAAGTTTGTTACTTATTGGTTTGATTTTTATTTTCTTAGTCTCTATAGGTCTGTCAAGATTATCTATTTCTCCTCGTATGAGTTTTGGTATTCTGTGTCCCATGTTCTGAAGGCTTCATATTTGGTTTAACACTCATTGTTCCTGTCTTTAAATTCGTAATAATTTTATCTCTGAACTTGTGATTTGTAAGTGAAGTCCCCCAGGACAATGAAGCATGTTCATGAGTAGGGGAGGCAGTTACCATATGCACATCTGCCTTTCCCTGCTACTTCATTGCATGCAGCCTTCAGGATGCCCTGCGAGCACAGCATCTTGGTGGCACCACAATGTGCAGAGTTTTAGCAAGACTGGAAGGGAATACAAGTTAAGCATGTTACATAGGGTAGGCAGGGATAACAATGGGCCAGGAAGGCCATGTTTTCCTTTGGAACAGGATCTTACTTCAAATAGAAAGAATGCAGTGGTATTCTAAAAACAAATAATCAAGGAACCCCCCCCCCCCCACCCATCATAACTTTTCTTACTCATGTTATCCCTTGTATGAGCCAACCACTTAAAAAGAAATGATAACACAGAGGAAAAGGCAAGCACTGGGCAAACCATTGTTCCTTTACCTTTCGGTCCTTCTTTAACTCATCAATAAGCTGAAGGTAGAGAATGTCTGTGGAATGTGTATATATTAAAGAAGCAAAATAAAAACAGTTAAGTTAGCCTTCGGTATCATCACCTCTGACATTTTGATAAGAATAAAAGACATATACTTGTGTGAGCTATAGATATGAATTGTGCAATTTAAGTGACTTAATGTGCAAATTAAATGCCCTTATGTTTGCATTTAAAACTGCTATTGAACCATATAAAGACAAATTTGTGTTAATATTTATAATTTTTAAATGTTCTTTAATTAGCATAACACTAGCCAGGAAATAGAAAGCACCTTAACAAGAGCAACACCATGAAAGAAAGGAAAAGGCTTTGGCTTTATATTTTAGTACCTTTAATCACATGTGTTTCTTCTTTTTATCCAAGGGCTCCACATTTTTATTTTGCACAGGGCCCTGCAAATGATGTAACCAGATCTGAACTCTTGAAGAAAAGGTATTAAATATAAACAACAAAGAAGTTAGTTGTATTGAAATGGTGATTTCCTTAAAACATTTGCCGAAATTATGACTTTATTTGGCAACAGGGAAGCTGTGCAAGAAATTACAAAGACTGTGATAGATTTATTTGATAATTCAAAATCAAAAACTTCTGTACCTAAAGAAAAATATAAAATTAATGACAAGTTGGTAAATTACTTGTAAACATGATAGGTAAGGAATTAATAACTTATATATAACAAGACTTTCCAAATCAACATATAAAGCATCCTAATAGACAAATTGGCAACACTTATCAACACAAAATTTATACAAGAAGAATATAAAATATGAATCACCATAGGAAAAAATACACTTTTACGGATAATAAAAGAGTAAAAAAACGTTTAAATGAGGTTTTTTAAATAATTTTTTTAAATGTTTATTTACTTTTGAGACAGAGAGACAGAGCATGAGCGGAGGAGGGGTAGAGAGAGAGAGAGGGAGACCCAGAATCCGAAGCAGGCTCCAGGCTCTGACCAGTCAGCACAGAGCCCGACGTGGAGCTCCAACTCACAGACTGGGAGATCATGACCAGAGCTGAAGTCTGACGCTTAACCGACAGAGCCACCCAGGTGCCCCGAGTTTTTTTGTTTGTTTGTTTGTTTGTTTGTTTGTTTTTTACTACCAAGTTGACATTGGCTGGTGTGCATTGAAGTAATCAGACACATTCATTTCGTGTGGACAAATCCAGCTTAATGAAGACTCATTGGAGGAGTGTTTGGTAATGTGTATTAGGAACCTTCAAAGAAATTGTTATGATTTGATCCATAATTAATTTCCAGGAATTTTATCTAAGCAAATTATGAGAGACAATATAGAAAGATTTCTGTATAAGGTTGCTGATTTTTATTTTTCAATATTATAAATAAGGTGTGGTGGTGGTTTTAAAACAAGTTCACGCACTTTTCAACTCCTCCCCCCGACAAAAGGTGAAGCCCAATTCACCTTCCCTTGAGTGAGGGCAAGTCTTAGTGCCTTGGTGCTGAGTAGACAATGCTGGAAATGATGTTGTGTAACTACACAACTAAGTCATAAAATGCATCACTGCTGGGGCTCCTGGGTGGCTCAGTCGGGTAAGCGTCCAACTTCGACTCAGGTCATGATCTCCAGGTTTGTGACTTCGAATCCCGCGTTGGCCTCGGTGCTCACGGCTCGGAGCCTGGAGCCTGCTTCAGATTCTGTCTCCCTCTCTCTCTGCGCCTCCCCTGTCACGCTCTGTCTCTCTTTCTCTTAAAAATAAACATTAAGAAAAATTAAAATGCCTCACTGTTTCATCCTTGCTCGCTCTCTTGATTTATTTGCTCTGAGGGAAGCCTCTCAAGCAGCCGTCTCCAGAGGTCCAATCAGTGAAGAACGGAAGTGAGTGAGCTGTCTTACAAGGGAATCCTCCAGCTCAGCAGGTCCTCCAGCAGATTAGATGCAACTCAAAATGCCAGTGGTAGGTAGGAGTGCTCTGTGGAATCTGTGGCAGGATCCTTCAGGGAATTACAGAGATGATTATAATGTGGGAACAAAGCGTTGCCATTTTCTGTGAGGGAAAAGTCTCTCCTATCATGAAACATCTTTTGCTCTGCTACCAGGCTTTCGCAGAGACTGAACACTGGACCACAGGCCACCAAGTTACCAAGTAACTTGAGCTGTCCATCACGGACTGGTGTTATTTGACCCACCGACCTATAAATTAGGAGACATACAGCAGCACTCTTTATCAAATGGTAGGGATATGTCCTAGATTAGGCTCACGTAGTTCCTGAAAGCTCAAGGTGCATAAGGAAGTGGGAAAGATGTCCGTGGACTCTATTCAGAGTACATTGCCTTCCTCTCTCTTAACCTTTCCAATGTATGGTCTTGTAGGGAATTCTCGTTGACCAATTGTTAAAGAAAAAAATTCGATCTGATTTTACGAGCGTGTTTTGCAAAAACGCAGGCATCATCAGTATAGCTGCAGCATGCGAGTCCTACTCCAGGATGGCCTTGAAAGATAGCAATAAAGGGCAGACATTAAAATTATTCATTTCTCAAAAAAGGAGAGATGGTCATCGTTATGGGTATACACCTATTTCTGGACTGTAGCTAATGTCACAGTCCTCAAGACTATGGCTAGATAGTCAGGGACTGAGGAAGTGCATGTTTAGAAAATTGGTGACAAGGAGCTCAGGGGAAAAGGTATCTAGACAGATCCAGCATGAAGATATTTGTGCCCCATTATGCTCACCAAAGGGCGATTCCAGCAGAAGGGACTTTTAATTACCAGGTAGATAGGATAACATGATTTGGGGGTTGTTGGTGAACTTCCTTTCCTAGCCATTCCTGTCACTTATCACCGAGCTCAGGGAAAAGAGGCCATGGTGGCAGGAAGGAAGGTTATCCCCAAGGCCAACCTGATTATCACCCTTGCTGAGTACTCAAACTGCCTCCCAAATTGCTTTCGCTGCTGGCCATGCTTCTGCCAAAACTACCGTGTATGAACTTACAGGACACTTTATCCATCGTCATGGCATTCACACATCATTTCTTATGCCAGGGAAATCACTTTACCACAAATGAAATGCAGCAATGATTCCTGCTCATGGAATTCACCATATCCATCATTGCCCTGGAACAACTAACTTGATAGAATGGTGGGATGGCCTTTCAAGGATTTAATTATGGCACCGGCTAGGGCACAATATCTTGTGGGGCTGTGGCAGTCTCCTCCAGGATGTGGCATCTGTTCTAAATCACCATCCAGGATTTGGTATTATTTCTCCCATATGGGATTCCCATAGCCAGGATCCAGAAACCATGCGATGGAACTTTGGGCTCTGCTTGCTAGAGTTTATAATTCCAAAGGGAGGAACTTCCACCAGGGGATTTAATTCCATTGAATTAGAAATTGAGATGGTCATCTGACTACTTTGGGCATCTCATGACATTGAACCAACAGATAAAGAAGAGGATTCCTGACCTGGGTGGGGCAAATTTTCCTGACTATCGAGGGAAAATTGGTTGCTCCTATACAACAGGGGTAAGGAGAAATATGTCTGGAATGTAGGAACCCCTGACTCTTGACTTTTTCTCTTTAATTTGAATGCAGCTTGCTCTAGTAAAAATTGATGCTTCTGTGTCTTGCTTAGTTTTTTCTTGATTGTTTTTAACCATTCATTCAGTGTGCACTTTGCTGAATATAGGCCTTAAATTCATTCATTTTGCAATTATTGAGTGAATAACGAAGAGGGAATTTGGAGTCAGAAATTACTCATCACAGTGGAATGAATCAGGATTTGTTCCCCTAAAATCTCAGTTCCTTGTAACTAGCAATGTATTTCCGGAGTAATAAGATAAAATGATCCATGATCAGTCATTCCTTACCATAGTCTCTTTAATTCTGTACACATTCTTCCACATTTTTGATCCTTTTTTGTTGCCCTCAATGCTCCTTTCCTTTATCACTACATTAGCAGTGTGGTTGCTGAACAAATTGCTTCAGGCTTTTAAAGGGAATAGACAAGACTGCTTTTTGTCATGATTAACTTTGGGGATTTATGAAGGAAGCTGCTCACAAGGTGTGGGCAGAAATTACTGACTACCCATATGTCGCTGGCACTGATAACACGTAAAATCTGAGGACTACGTCTGCACAATCAAGCTTGTGTAACTATAAGGAACACTTCATTTGAAGGTTGAAGGTTTTGTTTTATGTCCTCTCAGTTTTTCTTACCAATTATTTAACCTCCAAAGGAGTTATCACCATTTATCTTTCACTGCCTTAGAAAATATTTTAAAATAATGTCAAAGTAGGAAGAAGTAAATGAATATGGTGAGAGTGAGTTGGAAATTTTGAATCCAATTCAATTTCTCAAAAATTCATAAATAAACCAACTTGGATTAGATGGTAGTTAGGCTATAAAAAATACTATTTTTTGTAGGTGGAAATGTTTACAGGACTTTTATTGGCTTCTTTCTGAAGTATGAATGGTATTCTGTTATTTATACCTAATCATATCTCTTAAAGATATTTCAAGGAAAAAATCTGGCCAAAGTCTCATAGGTAGAATACTTCTATTTCCATTTTGAAGAGGAAAGACTATTAAAATTCAGAGAGCTGAAATGGCAAGCCCATAAGTCACATATATGATGGGATGGGGCTGAGAATCCAGATTCTTTCCACACATCCCCATGCTTTAAACACTAAGGAAAGGGGGAGAATAGCAAAATACTTTTTTACATAGCTTGTCTTTGTTTCCTAGTTTCTCACAGCCTGACACAGTGATTACTGTCACATCTGCCACTTCAGAGGGCACAGAAAAGAGTGACTGTGGACATAAGAGTAAGGGTAGATGGTGGGGAAGCTCATTGAGAAATGGATGGAGCCCATAGAAGGGGAGTTGTCCATTCTAAAACATGAGTAATTCTAGAGACATGTTTCTATTCTCATGGGAATAGAACTCATTGCAGTGGTCACTGAACTCATTTTGGAAACATGTAAGCCATTCTCTGTTCTTTACTTGTACCTGCATTTACTACCTATGTGGCTTTGCGGTGGAAGGCTGGTTTCTTTAGACTCCAAAACACTGTTATCTAGTTCTGAAAAAAGCAAGCATTTAAATGAGAGATCTTCAGGTAGGCGAGTTAGAGTCTACAGACAGAGATCAATCAGATAGGAAAAGGCACAAAGCTAGAAGAGTCTAAGTTACCTTTACTAATATTGTAGATTTCATTTAAATAGAAAATATTGATTAGCTTACCTTATGAGAAATATAACATCTAACCAATTCATAGTTTTAAACAAATGCTTGAATTAGGAAAAGAAATTTAAATGTCAGTCTCATTTGGACTCCTTTGAGAACTCTCTATAGCAGAGAGGAAGACATTGTGAAATAGCTCAGGAACTAAGACTCAAAAGTCAAACGGATGATGGTTTGAATGTAGGCTCCATCACTCGACACGTATGTAACCCCAGGCGTTATTCAACTCTCTAAGCTTCATTTTCCTCATCTGTAAAATAGGAATAACAACTGCAACTTCTTCTCAAAGTTGACGTGAAAATTGAAGGACAGTCCACATTCTATTTAAGCTTTTATTACATTATATTTACATTGTGTAGTTAATGGAACATACTACTGGCAAGTATTGGGAATATATTTATTCTTTTTGTGACAAGATCAGATACATCATGTTCTATGTGTATGTCATTGGAGGTGGGAATGGAGTAGTCATATGGGTGGCTTGATTCATGTTTGGGAGTTGGCGGTTGCATCCAAATAGGATAGGAAAATATAGGCTTCAGTAGGCAGAGACAGAAAGATTAGGACCTGAGGTCCCTGGGTAGGGAAAAACACATATTTTGGAACAATGCGGGGAGTGGCTGACCACAACAAACCCCCTTAGGCTTAAGGTTCCTCTTAAGAATGTGACAGACAACACCTACTCCCCCTCTGGTTTCCCTCAGGAATTTCACAAAAGACCTGACTAAAAATAGGTGGTAGACCATAAAACGTATGACCCACAAGGAATGGCATAGCCACAGACCACCCCTCATACAATGGAAACGAACCAATCAGGAACGGACAACCCAGCACCTAGAGTTATCCAACCAATGAGGGTAAAACCTGAGAAAGAACAAGGGGGGGAAGGAAGGAAGGAAGGGGAGGGTGACCAGAACTTTATAAAACAAGGGCCCTTGTCTATAGTTGGTGGGTATTCACCTTCAAATGCCGCCTCTCTGTAAAGAGAGCTTCCCTCCTTATTTTATAATCTTATACTCTAACAAACTTGTGTTTGCTACTCATTCTGTGTCTGCCCCTTCATTCTTTCAAGTGGCAAGACAATGAATCCAGGGTATTGAGGTAAAAAATATGCAACACAAACAAGCAGAAAGGGATTCAGAAGGATGGTGAAGTCACTAATAATGTGCCTAGTAGACTAGGCTGAATGTGGAAGGAAGTGAAACATTTACAAGGGTGAAATACAGGAAAAATTGGAGAAGTTCAAGGGCTGGCTCCGAAATGAGGTGGAGATTGGAAGTATGGTAGGTGAGGGCTGGGAGGACAGAAGATTATGCTGACCAGGTTGAGAACTGGTGCATATGCTTTCTGAGTTGGAGCATTTGCAGATAATGACAAAGCCCAAGGTGTAGTCATGCTGAAGAGAAGGGAAGAAGGGGTTAACTGGAATTTGTGAAGGTCAAAGAATCAAGAAGCCAGGGTGACGGATGAATGGTTTACATGTTCATAGAAGTACCCATGATGATGGCAGAAGGTGGAATGAAAAATAAGTGGAAGGATGGGTACATTATATTAATGAGGAAGTGCAAAGGCTGTAGTGGCTCAGAAACCGGATCTCCACAGAGGAGGGGTTATGGCAGACAGTTCATCCAACATATAGCAGTTATACGGCAAGTCACACCCCTTGTCTTGAGGCATTTGGGATTTCTGAGAAAGAGTCTGAACTTGAAGTTCAAAGGATAGCAGTATTTGGAGGGGGAAATCAAGTTTAAGGTAAGGCTAGGAGGTGAGGAGGCTGGAGGGTGATGATTCTCACCTGCATACGTTAATCATCCTCAGGGCTTTTAAAGATCACCCATGTCTGAGCACTTCCCAAACCAGCTGAGTCTAATTCTCTCAGATTGGTGTTGTCAGCTCTATTTTGTCAAAGTTCGAAATTACTTAATGGGATGTTTAGGTGAGAAGTTGCTTAGATCAAAGATGAATCAGCTGGGAGGAAGGGTAGAGAAGTGGTGGCAAGCATCGAAAGAGGGATGACCTCAGGGGGCAGGCCTTTGAGGATGTAACGGGACAAGGAGTCTCTATGCAGCTTTTTAGGACCTTCCATTACTCCCAGAGCTGACATTGTGTGGCAGGAGGTAAGGAAGACAACACCTGCTTGGGGAAAGCCTGGGGATGAAAGGTCAGAAAGTGTTTATTTACCTTTTATCTCCATCTCTCTTTCTCTCTCCTGGTTTCTCTCTCCAGAGCCCAGAGTTTGGGGAAACTTTGCTGTTCCTGTGAAGTATGAGTAACTTAGCTTTGGTGACCACTGACATCTATCCCATGCCTGCTTGTGCTATTCCCTTTCCCTGGTGCTCAGAGACCAAGCCCAGCCCCTGCATGCACTTGATTTCTCAGAATCTCTTCTCACCAATAAAAAAAAATCTGGAGGCCCTCTGAGTCTCTCTGAAGTGTGTGCTTCCCCAATAAAATGTGCCCATAGTAAGTTGTTTCACCTAAGCCTAAAATTTCCAATTCTCTGCAATGGTTTGTGGCAGAAGACTCTTTGGTTAGAACAGATGCACAGAGGCATTTTCCTTTTCCATCTCAGTGTGATCAGAAATTTCACATAGAGAGCTGGGCACCCTTCAAAGCACTAAGTGTCCCTTGGCATGTTCTCAGGACTTACCTTACCCCACTCCCACCCCCAGCCCTATCACTACACTGGGACTGCTGTGGGAATACCAATGAAAGTGGTACCAGCCCCACACACACCCCCACCCCAAATGACCTAGGAAATACCTATCTCCTATCCCAGATTCTTCTTTTCCAGGAGTCATTCAATGATCTGTTCAACAAATATCTGTTGAACAATTATGTGCTATGTCTGAAGGAAGCCAGTGGTTGAAAAATGAAAATTAAAAATTCATGCCCTTATAGTGCTTGTATATTCTGGTGGGAGAAGTTGGACAATGAACAAATATTTAAGGAGAGATACAGATGCCTTTGGAAAGGGATGAAGTCTTTGATGTAATTTATTTTAAATTAGGATTTAAAATAGGGTGGTTGGAGAAGCCCTCACTGAGAAAGAGGTGTTGATGAAAGATCTGGAAAAAGATCTGAGAGAACAAGCTAGGTGGGTGTCAGGAGGAAGAGCATTCCTGGTGCAAAGACCAACAGGTGCAAAGGCCCCGAGCTGGGAGAATTTCTGCTATGTGTGAGGAACAGCAAGGAAGCCAGTATGTCTACTGTGACATGAAGCATGGGGAAATATTAGGGGATGAAGTCAGAAATGCAGCTGGATCAGGTTGGAGGCAGGCATCAGGGATGTGAGGGGAATCAGATCATAAGGGACCCTGTAGGCAATTGTGAGGTGCTCTGAGTGAGAGCGAAGGGCATGGAACAGAATAACACGATCTGAATGGGGTGCGTCAGGCTTCAGGGTTGAGAACTGCCTGCAGGGAAGTAGGGCAAAAGAGCAGAGAGATCAGTTAGGAGGCTATGGTGATAAGCCAGAGGAGAGATTTTGGTATATTGGTTTGGGTGGTAGCATTCAGGGTGTTAAGTATTCGTCAGATGAAAGATATATTTTGAATGTAGCATTGAGAGATGTGTCAGATGTGAAGGATGAGACAAAGAGGAATCGAAGATGTGTCCAAGAGTTTTGACTTACAACTGGAGGAACAGAATTATCTGGAACTGAGAGGTATAAAACTGAAGAAGGAATAAGTGTGCTTGGGAAAACAAAGAGGTTGGTTTTGAACATAGGTTGAATGTGAGATACGCTGAATATCCAAGTGGGTATCTTGAGTAGGCAATTGGACTTATGAACCTAGAGTTTAAGGAAGGGATTTGAACCGAAGATAAAAACTTAGAAGTTTTCAGTGTGTATTTTACTTAATACCATGAGACTGGATGGCATCAGTGGGGGTGGATGTAGATGGAAAAGACATGATTGGTAGGGTTGATAGGTAAATTCATCCCCTTAAAAGTAAATTTTACCCCTACCCACTTGAGTATGGCCTTGCTCTGGAATCTCCAAAACTTATCAGAATAAACTGATCTGGCCTTGGATTCTTTCCCACAATCCCATGGGAATTGCAGGTCACCAGCAGATCTGTCAGTGTGGAGATCTGTCCTCTGGCTTGTTCCATACTTCTTCCAGTGAAAGGCCAGGAATATACCTATAGGTCTATGTAGAACCTTAAGTCTCTGCTTATGATTTCTGTGATGCTCATTATTTGAATAAAAATAGCATCTAAGTACAAGTAGAGGACAGTCTAAATCCATAGAGAGAAAAACAGCCTTTTTCTAACATGGTATCAATGCCTGTAGAGACCTAATTTGTAGGACTATCCAGAATATTGTCTCAGACTAAAACAATCACATTTAGATTACACCACATTGAGGATCTTCCTCAAGAAAAATGTGTAGCTCTTGCTTCATTGTTCCAAAACTAAAAAGCCCATGGAGGCTGTTTTCCAACAAAATAAGACAGTTTATCAAATAGATACATTAAAGATATTCATAGGAGGCTGAAGTTGGCAAGTTGTGTAGACTGTTCCAGCTTCTTAGAGTTTCACTACATTAATTTGTACACATGAGAGTAAATAAACATAGATACACACATGTACTTCTAAGAAGTATTTAAGGTACCTCATCAGAATTAAGATTGCAACCAAGATAGAAAAAAAGAGTGCAACTTTTAAGTTGTACCCATTGGCAGGGATAGAGAAATAATATTAGAATTTATGTAAAAATCCCCTTATTTTATATTTTATCTATATTAAAAATTATCTGGGATAAATCTAATAAGGAAAGATTTTAAATTTTTTTCTTAATCGCATATCAGTTAAATGCTTTAATTCTAAAATAAGATAATTAGGTATAGGCAATGGCTGCACAAACTATTCTTAGGATACTTTGAAAGCAAGTTATATAAATAGAACATGTAGGAAGTCTGAACTAAGAGCACTATATAAAGGGGTCTATTGGTCACTTCAGAAAGCATATTAAACATGAGTCAGTACAGCGGTTCTGTTCTTGAAAAGGTAATTATGGCATTGAAATGCTAAATAAGAATTCAGAGTGTAGGAAACACTTGGCACCTTTCCCATTAGGTACTCAAAATTGTCAAAGCCTCTACCTGCTCAGTTCTGATTCTGTAATTAAATAAGACAATGTACGTGGAGAATATTCAAAGGATGCCAATGCAAGACAATGTAAACAAGAAGGAAGTTGACAAATTGATATTATTTATCTGAGGCAAGACATGACATAAGAGGTATGATATAGTCATCAATTTGCTGGAAAAGGAGGTCCTTTGTCAAAAATTAAACCACATTATAATGGGAAAGAACCCTGAATTTCAGAGCCAAATAAGCCTGGAGTATAATCCTGGCTCTACTATTAATTTGTGTGACTTTGGAGAGTAACTGAACATCCTCTACTTTCTTCGGCTGGAAATGTGGATAAAAATGCAATCCTTGATTAGTGACTATAATGATTAGATTAAATTATATGATGTAAGTAAAGCACCTAGCAAAGTGTCTAGTTGAGAGCTATAATGGAAATTATAATAAATCAATACAGCATTCTGTCATTGACATGCACTCTAATGTATGGGATTGACATGCATTCTGGCAGAATGCAATTTTGAGTATTGCATAGTGGTTAAGAACATCATTTCTGAAACAGCCTTGCCCGCCTTCGAGTTCTAGCTATCCTACTTCCTAGCTACAGGACCATGGGCTAGTTATTTAAATTCTCTCATGTGGGTCATTTATTAGCCCCAGATTGTTCTATAGATTCTGTTCTGAGATTTACATTAGTTAACCCGTGTAGAATGTTTAGAATAGTTCCAGAGACTATTCTCTTCTGCCTCTTTCTCATTCTTTCCCCCTTCTCTTTCCCTTCCTTCTCCTCCTTCTTGCAATTAGTGTGGTTCAAGGGCGTCACTTGGCTATTTCTGGTAAGTTGTAAGGATGGATCTTGAATCACTGCAAAACGTGCATTGGTACTGGTGTCATGTGTTGGGCCTTCCCTCCCTCCTTGCCCCCGCTCCGTTCCGTGTGGTAATCCCAAGAGCACTCTCTAATGAGTCTCCTGCATGTCGTCTCCATCCAGTCTACATGCCGGGGAATGCAACACATTACGGTCACCACTGCTATCCTCCCACCAATAACAATAGTAGTGATGACCAGTATTTTAATATTTCGCATGTGCCAAACACTGTGCTAAATGCTTTATGTTTATCATCGAATTGAACTGTCAACACTGAGCTATTATTATCACCTCCATGTTGTATATGTGGCTAGTGTGGCTCAGAGGGGCTAAGAAGTTTTCCTTGGCCACTAGTTGTCAAGTGGCGGAGGCAGGATTCAAACCCCGTAGTCTGGCACCAAAGATGTCACACTGTTCCGTGATACTATGTGGTCGTTTAGGGGGTGCTTAGTAAGAGTATTACCAGATATTTTGAGGTGATTTGCTATTTCATTGAGTTGTTTTTAGAATCCTTTCATTTGGTAAATTCCTACCCTGAGTGGACCCATTATTATTAAGTGTAAACAACGGGGTGAATGGGTAGTCAAAAGGGGAAGAGAGGTAGAGAAATGTTTAAGTCAAGACCTTTATCTAAAGGAATGCTTTGCTCAAGAGATACATGTGTTAAGGAATGTTGAATGTACAATAAAAATTATAAAAATATGCTCAATGCCACAAGTAATTGGGGGGATGCCCATTAAAAGAACACTGAGATAAGTAGAGATCTGCACAATCTGTAAAGAACTGATAATGTCAATGTTGGTAAAGATGTGGGAAATTGGATACCATCATACAGTTTTGTTAAATTTTTAATAAATTAAAAATTATTTTTTTAATTAAATAAAGTTTTAATCAGTACTTTGGAGAACAATTTGACACTAATACATGTGAAAATGCATACACCCTACAACTTTGCAGTTAAACTCAAATACCTAGAGAAGTTCCTGTACAATTATGTTAAGAGGGGAAAATGTGGATGCTCCAGCAGCATCTTTTGTGAAGGCAACAGTTCTTTAAAAGTTCAAGTATCTACCAGTAAGAGAATGGGTAGATATATTATGGTGGTATATTTGTATGACAGAATGTTCATATAGTATTTCAAATGAATAAATTCAATATATATCAATGTAGATCTGGAAAAAATGTTGAAAGAAAAACGCAAGTTTCAGAATGTTAAATACGGTATGGCATCATCTATGTAAATTAAAAAAAATCAACACATATATTGTTAATGGATTCAGATGTGAGGAGAAAGTGTAAAATCGTTAACTGTGTATATTGCGAATTTGCGACGGTGGTTGCCTTGCTGGAGAGAAGGAAAGATGGCATAAACAGCAGAAGCAGTGAGAGAAATAGAGGAAACTTAACTTTTTCTCCCAAGGTTTATTTCTCAAAACAAACTGACAATCACAAAAAAGATCTGAGGCAAACATAAAAAAAAATCAACAGAGGGGAACCCGGATGGCTCAGTCAGTTAAGCATCCGACTTCGGCTCAAGGTCATGATCTCAAGTTCATGGGTTTGAGCCCCGAGTCGGGCTCTGTGCTGCTTCAGATTCTGTGTCTCCCTCTCTCTGCCCCTCCCCCCCTCATGCTCTGTCTCTCTCTGTCTCTTAAAAATGAATAAATCTTAAAAAGAATTAAAATAAACCGACATAACTGTTTGGGGGATAATAGGTTTTTCACTTTTGTACTTTCTTAAAAATGAATAACAGTAGAAGAGAACGTGTGTGTAATTTTACTGATGAATTACTTTGCAAAGTAAAATCTTAATCCAAATGTAACTATTTGAATAGAATCTAGATATGTAGGTTATCTCTAGGTGGGCTTTGAAGTGTAAATATATATTATGCTGAAAAAAAGTAAGGAATTTCCTCTTTCTTTAAAAAATGTTTTTTCAATCTCCTTTGGAGTGTTTCAGGGTGACCTTTCCTGTGTGGGGAGAATGGAATGGGTTAGTGGTTCCTAAACCTGGCTGATCTTCAGGATCACCTGGGCAGTCCTTCGATAGACAAAAGTGTGAGCCACACCTTAGGTTTATGAACCATATTCTTTGCTGGTGGAGCCCAGAGACCTGTTCCCTTTATTTCCATAGCCTTTGATAGCTCCCAGGGGAGTCTGGTAATTAGCCTAGCTTGGAAATCTACCTCCAGATGGCCTCTCAGGTTTCCTTCTTCCCGATTATTTTTTAAAGATTAATTAGTTTGGTATAGGAGTAGAGTGTAATCGTTTCCCACAGAGAGACTGGAAGTCCCCGCTTAGATAGAAAAGGTTTCCAGTTTCCAAAGTGGGCATGCCTTCCAACAGTTAACTCACGTGGCATATTCCTCCTTGCTTTTAAGTCAGTCTGAGTTCAAGATGGCCCCTGGTGCTTAAAAAACCAGGTACTTACAGTGTCTCCTTTTATATAAAGTCCAGAATGTTTTTCTTGCTTTTGTTGGTGGCTTTAGTCTTTTTTTTTTTTTTTCTTCCTCTCTCTCAATTTATCTTCAAGAATGCTACAGACAGTTGAATATCAGTAAGAGCATTACAATTTTGGCTGCCAGGAAAATAAACATTACTGCAGTTCTTTTTGTGTGAAGCTCCTTGTCCATGTAAAAAGTAACTAGTAAGCACAGATCTTTGATTCTGAATTGCAATGTTCTTTGCACTTGACTTGCAGGTGAATATAACCTCCATTCGTACTACAAAATAAAAATGGGATAATGATTTGTGCCTCTGAGGCATTTTCTTTTTGAGAGAGGCCTCACTATAAATCCTTCTGTGGGTTATTGGAGGAATTATATGTCTTACAGTGCTTGAGACTATAAATATATGGGTCATAAAGAGAGTGCCTCCTGACAGACTTCTCATCTGTATCTGCCATACACAGCTTTTCTGAGGGCTGGGAAGAGGGAGGACGGCAGAGAAGAAAATATCAGACAGGAAGTTTCCTTGTGGACGCATTTTGTGTTTACTAGTTTTTAAAGACTATAGCCTAGGGAGGGGCCTAAATTTATATTTCTAAGTACTTTTTTTCCCATGAAAAGATGGAAGTAGGGGGTTGCTACTAAGAGTGACTGCTTTAATATTTTCTATTACTTGTTTCCTCCTATCTGAACAGGAGTCTAATTTCTGCTCTGACCTTGTGCCTTTAGCCTATGCTACTCATGTACCTTCTGCCTTGTCACCATCCAGTAAAGGGGGATCCTAGGAGCTCAACTGTTCATGAAGTTTTAGACCATCTTCCTTCATACCCATTCTTTTTTTTAAATTTTTTTAAATGTTTATTTATTTTTGAGACAGAGACAGAGCATGAATGGGGGAGGGTAAGGGAGACACAGAATCTGAAGCAGGCTCCAGGCTCTGAGCTGTCAGCACAGGGCCCGATGCAGGGCTCGAACTCACGGACCGTGAGATCATGACCTGAGCCGAAGTCAGACCCTTAACCGACTGAGCCACCCAGGCGCCCCCTTCATACCCATTCTTGATCCCTGTCTTGCTTCTCTACTCACTCAGCTCCTGACCGATGGTTTTCCTGTTGATAACCTAACACTTGGCCCTGAGCTCTAATTCTAGACTTAGCTTTTCCAACTTGACCCTCAAGTCTGCTCTTAGCCTCACTTTTGCCCCCTCTCATCCTCTCTGTTCTATTTCTGGCTCCCCCATACCAGCCTAGTGTTCACTATGCTCTTATGACTTGAAAAGGAGGAAGACACCCTCCCCTCCCCCGCCAGTGCTAAGGGTTGATGCTTTCCAGCCCAGTTTTGGCTGATGGTCTAAGTAAGAGTTTACATCCTTCCTCCAGTCATATCTGAGTCTGTGTGGCTAGATTTCTTTTGTAAATATTCATTATATGTTTTCAGGGCCTCACATATATTCTTATGATGCTGCCATTGTTGGAACACTTTTGAAGCATTTCAAATTGCCTTCTGACCACAATGCCTTATACAGCAAGAACCCCGTTGGTGTTTGTTGAATGAGTCAATTACAAATATGTATAGGAAACTCAATCTTGTTGATCTATAAAAATACTTCTTCTTAGATTCAAAAAAGCATTCCCTAACTTTTAGAAGCTACTTTGTTCATAACACATGTCACTAGATAACAATGGAACATTAAAAAAAATAAGTACACCTTTACCCCAAGGCACAGGACTGACCACCATTGGATATTGTTAAATGCACATGCTATAGCCTGGGAAAGAATTTCTCAAATGGGTAGTTTGAACAAGTTTCAATTAATGGTGGGATTTTTAGAGGAAGTATATGTTCTCCTATGATGAATGGTTTAAAAGAGATTATGTTGACATGTAGTTGATATGTTTGATGATGTTTTTAAAAATCAGTGACAATAGTTTATAACCACCCTTTTTACATTGAACTTTTTGGAAATAGTGTGGTCTTAGGTCTATGTTGCTTATGACACCATTTGATTTAATTTAGGGAAGACATCTAAGCTGGAAAACAATTCCCACCCTCCTCCTCACCCCCAGAAATCTCAAACCCTCATAAAGCAATTTTGAGTAACATACTCAAAGAAATGAAGTAGAAAACATTTTACTTTCCTTCTCATCTTCTGCTTTATAGGTTTTAGTCGTTTCCTCAAATACTTTATTCATTATGTCGCAACCTTGCCCGAGCACTTTCTCTATTTCAGGCGCTGTGCTAGGAACCGGCCACAAAGCAATGAAATAATCCCTGGGTACTAGGAAGAAATAGTTGCTCTGAGAAGGATGGACACGTAAATAAATTTGCAAGTAGTGGTCGGTTCTCTTTAGAGTCTTGTCAAGAATGCTCTAAAATTATAGAAATGATCTACTGACTAGGCGACTAAGGTGGAGTGATTACTTCACAAGAAAAGTGGCACCGATCTAGGTCAGTGGTTGGCAAGTTGTTTTCTGTAAAGGGCTAGGTAGTAAATATTGTCGACTTTGTGGCCAGATAACCTTTGTTCTAACTACTTTATTAGGCAGTTGTAGTGTGAAAGCGGTCATAGACCATGTATAAACGGCTGTGTTCTGATAAAGCTTTATTTACAAAACCAGGCAGAACAAGCAGACAAAATGTGGCCCATGAGCCATGGTTAATTGACCTCTGATCTAGGTTATCAGGGATGAGTAAGGCAAAGATGTTTTGGGTACTGAAAACAGCATGATAAAAGATCCGAAGCAAGAAAGCCCATGTATCCCTAGGTGATAGCAACATGAAGATAGGCAGAATAAAAAACTGCTGGGAATAAGCTGAGTAAGAGTGACTAAGGCTATGTTGCCAAATGCATCATATGTCAATTTAAAGAGTTGGATTTTACCCTGAGGGGAGTCACAAAATGAGCTTCTCTTCCTGTAAAACTGGTATAAATCAACTTGTTCATTTTCTGAAGTCAGGGATGCAAAATCTTGTAGAAGGAAAAGCACAAGCTGAGTACAAATTCTTGCTTTTAACATTTTTATCGTTAGCAGTGGCTGGATTATTAGGCCTATCATAATCTTTTCTCTTCAATTGTGTCCTATTTTTCCTACACAGCAATTACCAAGAATTTAACAGAGGCAGCACACATCCATGCCAATGATATATCCCCTCAACCAGTTCTGTCTTCAACCAGCAACTTGTTTTTGCTCTTCACCTAGACATGATGGGACATTTGGAGAAAATTGCTCCCTCTAATGACTTTCCTATAGAAATTAGAAAAAAAGGCACCAAAGAGAGCAGCACTGAGATGAAATGCTACCATGAGTCAACTACGGGGATGGACGACTGCTCAGTAGCCTAGGAGACTTTACAATACGATGACTTGTCTTGAAGACGGTTTAAAAAATAATTCTCCAAGACAAGGAATATCCCTGAAATCAACTATTCAAATTTGTATTACTGAGGGAATCTTGGAATCTCTTTCTGCCCAGACATCGGCTGAACTTAACAGCAAGTTTGTAAAGCAATTTTAAAGCTATTTGATAGCATAAAGAAATAAATATATAATATATAAATAAAACAAACTATATATATATGTATATATATAGACAGTTGACCCTTGAAAATTTCAGGGGTTAGGGGTATTGAACCCCTGTGCTATCAAAAACCCACATATGACTTTCAATTCCCCCAAAACTTTACTAAGAAAATCATATGGAAAATACATTCGCAGCACTGTACTGTTTTTTATTTAAAAAAAAAAAAAAGAGGAAGAAAATCCGTGTAGAAGTGGATCCACACAGTTCAAACCTGTGTTGTTCAAAGGTCAACTGTATGTATACATAAGGATGCTTAAATATGTCCTTTACTCTTAATGTTTTAATATTATTTTGATAAATAATATTTAATAACTATATTCTACAATATTAACTTGATTAAAAAATTTTTTATTCCATGATTTTAATAATCTTTATTTCCATGAGTTTCTAATATGAAAGTAATGCCATGCAGACATCAGTAAGAGAAGAGATCACAGGGAAACAGAGTGTCTAGGGAGAGGGCTGTGGCCCGAGTCAGAAGATGAAAAGTCTGGTTCTGGCTGAGGGCCTGCAAGTCTGAGCCATCTCTCTGAGAACAGAACATACTGATTCTTTGATTGCAATGAACTAGGAATCATGAAATACCAAGAAACTCCCATGGAGGTCAAAGCATCAGGGATTGCAGAGGCCTGTCAATGAACCTGTCCAGGTACAACTGACTGACTTGGGGAGGGAAGCAGAGAGATGAGGGCAGGAATGTTCTGACTGCTTCCATAATTGCATCCCGGTGATAAATAAAGGGACCAAAGTGACAATTTATAACAACCTTCTCCCTCTTGATTGGGGCCACTGATCCTAAGACTGCTCCCTAATCTATATATAGATTACATATCTGAAGAGTAAGCATCATGAGTCCTCAAAGAAAGGGAGAGATTTTAGCAAAGTGCATTTAAACATAGTATAAATATCAAAGAAAAACTTGTAATAAAGGATCCGACATGAGTCTCTGTCATCATGAGCAAGTTCTTTCTCGGAAGGGGCACAAAGACATCAGCACACTTCACACAAAAACAATAATAATAGTATTATTGGTGCCTTACTCTTCTCACAGAAGGGAAAAGATCATCTCTTGGAGGTGTCAAGTGGGTCTCTCAGGTCCTTCTGGAGTATTTTCCTGATGTTTCTCATTGAAGTAGGAGAAAATTGAGACTTAGTCCATATGCATTGAAAAACAAAACAGAAATGCCTTCAGGTCAGCGATAGCCCTCAGGTATGTCGTCTTCCCTGGGGGGATTATAATCAAGTGGCAGGTGACCTCAGGGACTTGAATGATGATTGGATGATGAGACTGGACCGGAGAGGCCATACTGGCAGAATGCTCATTGGCCAGAAGACCTCAGACAGACGAGAAGGAGCTCTGAACTCTTCAGCAATGAGGGCAGTAGGTACACACTGGACTTTGTGGAGCACACACCACGCCTTTAGTCTGTGTCAATGTCCAGTGGTAGATTAGCACTTGAAATGACACCAACTGTGTTTGTCATCTGCTGTTTTTTGGCCTGTTCCCTTGCTACTGTGAGCCCAGTTTTCCTTTTGGGAACTGCTCCTTCATTGCACATAGTCCTGGTCAGACCATAAGTCAAGATCCCCGGATAAAATTGATCAGGTGATCAAGCAAAGCTAATCAGACACTCTCTTCCAGAATTTAAATCTAGGGCAGGGTGATATAAGGACACAAAATAATTGGAACTGATCATTCAGATTGAGGTGGGTGATGTTTTTTCTATCTGCTCAGCAAGAACAACCACCCCCCAACCAGACAAATAACTCACAATTCACCAATTCCGCCATCATCGACAGCACTCAAGTGTCAGCTGATAGTCATGAGGAATTTGCATAAATGTGATTATTCTTGAACCAGAACAAATGCTGTTCTGTCCAGTGATGGACACGAGTGCTAGTCTCATTCTTTCTTTTAGAAAGTAATCGAGGCAGTGAACTAAAACTTCACTTTGCAATCACATCGATGATAACTTTGTAGTGTTAGCTCTGAAAGAGTCGTTGTCATGCCTTCCAGGAACATGATGATTTAAAAACGCAAGCCAATCACCAAGCTTTCGAAGACTAAACTTTGTCACAAGTTTTCTTCTCTTGAGGTTCTCCCTCAGTCTGCAAACGCACTACAAAACCTTGTCAGTTCAAAAAGGCTCTACCACATGGTGGCGCTCTGGTTGTGCCTTTAGTGAAATTACTGGCGTTTTCTTTTTAGGGAAAGGTTTGATCAAAACATGAAGTAAAACAAAACAAAACAAATAAAACCTATCCACGCCGCAGCTTCCGATTGTCTTAGGAAAAAAAATGTTGTTTTTGGTGTTTTCTCTACATCCTCCCTGGGTCATCCTGCTGTTTTAGAGGATCGCACGTGCCCTTGACTTTTCTCCTGCAATTGCAGCCACCCGGGACCCAAAAGTGAGGACCTGGCGGAAGCTGCCTGATTGTAAACAATAGGAGGCTGGCTTAAAGATACTCTTATTCCTTCCTCATGTCTGTTCCTCTCGGCCCATGCAGAGCCCCTGCCATCCTCTCCATAAATGAATCACCGGGAAATTTCCAGCACATCCCAGCTTCCTGACCAACCGCTTGCTCATTCGTTCTAGCCGACCAGAAATAAGATGCACTAATGCGATAACGAAAAACAAGGTCTAATGGATGGAGTCCCGGGATGAAGTCACTCAAATTTAAACTCCAAATGTGCCTAAAGCGCATTTTCCTAGGGTAGGGGATGCTCTAGAATAGCAGTATCTTTTGCCTCCCTGGAGCCTGCGGTTTCTTCTTGAAAGAAAGTTGCCTTAAGGGAGAGGAAGGTCCAGTTCTGCACACCTGAAGAAAGCCTGTCGCAGGTGATTCCTGATAGAAAATTCACAAGAGGCAGAGTAACATTTCAGCTGAGCTATGTGAAAAGGAAATTATAGGTTGATTGTTAGAAGTAATTTTTGATAAAAGAAAAAGCTATTAAATTGCATGTTATTTTCTCTAGTCGTAGAGGTATATTAGATTTCCATTGCTGTGTGACGAACTTCTATGAACCAAGTGGCTTAAAAAGCACCCATTTATTAGTCCACAATTCTGTAGGTCAAAAATCTGGCCATGGCAGGGCTGGGTTCTGTGCTCAAGAGTATCACAAAGTTGAAATCAGTACGCTGACCAGATTGGGTTCTCTTCTAGAGACTCAGGAGAAAGAAATCTATTTCCAAGCTCAGTGGTTGCTGGCAGGACCCATTTCCTTGTGGTTCATTGTATGACTGAGGTCCACATTCTCCTGTTAGCTGTCAGCCAGGGGCCACTCTTAGCTCCTTGCTATACGGCCCCCAGGGGCAATTCACAACATGCTTTTTGCTTCTTCCAGGCCAGGAAGAACAACATGTCTTTCTGACTTCTTCCGCTAAGACTAACCAGAAGGAAAAAAACCAAAAAACTCTCTATTTTTAAGGGGCTCACGTGATTGATTAGCTCACACCCACCCAGTTCATCTGCTTTTCTTAAGATTGACTGATGTGGGTCTTTGGTGACATCTGCAAAATATTTTCACAGCAGGATCTAGATTAGTGTTTGGCTATCTGGGAACGATGTGTATACCAAGGGTTGGTGTACTGTCTCAATCTATCTCATAACTCCGCTCCCTGTCTTGATATCAGCATACAGCAAGGCTTGGGGGGGTTCTCCCTAATGTCCTCTGCCTGAGGAAGACTTACAGTTTTAATCCTTCTGCACCCTCCTGGGCTGAGTCAGAGATATAAAAGTTAGAGCTGGAAAAGACGTTAGAGATGGAGTCCAGTCGACCTGAAACCAGGAGAGATATAGTCAGAAACCACCCAGGGTCACCCAGAGGCTAGCCAATCTGGCTCAGCCCAATGCCTTCTAATTTCCAGTCCTCACCTGTAGCCTCCTCCAACCAGCCAGTGCCGCTCCATGATGGGGTTTCCCCCTGGCTGAGAGAGGTGAGGAAAATAACAATTTAGTAAGTTTTTAATAATACTAAATATTTTTATAAATATATTTTTTAAATTTAAATAGCTATCCTTTATTATGAGATTATACTGCCTATTTTTCCTTTTTCTTTTGTTAGTGGTGTTGAGGGGTGAGCTAGTTGACGTGCAGAGAAATGATTTTTATGGTTCTTCCGTAATTCACTTTTTAGCCACGAATACAGTATAAGGCTTTTGATTTCTAGATCAGGACATAAAACTGACATCATGCTCTTCAGAGTGTCAGACAGATCCTTTAAAAGGAGAAAAAAGAAAACCACATCAAAAATGAAAATACTATGGCCCAACGTTTCGAGCACTTAGTCTGCCCTTTAGCTATTATTCGCTGTTGTTCTTTAGAAAGTTCATTGCCTTTTAAATGTTCCAGTCATATTACAAGCATACAACATACCCTGCCGTGGTGAAGAGATGTAGGCATAGAAGAATCAATTATCATTATTATGGTCATTGATATTCCAGTGACTGTCAGGATGAAGCCACAAAGCCCCTGAAATTCTAATCTATTCGATCATCCTACTTTCTGACATGTTCAGAATATATTATAGGCATGATAATTATTTTTCCTACTGGATCGGTAAGTGTATTTGTAGGCATTATTATGAATTAGTAACAGGATAAAGAAAATGTATAAATACATAAAAGCTATCATTTAGTGACTGCTAGTATGTGCCCCGAACACTCTGATACGTTTCCTCTCATTCCCTCATCAACCTGCAAGGTAGATATAATCCTCTCCACTCCACATGTGGATAGCAATTCAGAGAGATGCAGTAACTTGGCCACAGTCAGAAATCTGGGAAATGGTAGAGATGTAATTCGAATTTAGGACTCCGTAGTCAAGGTTCACTCTGCTCTGGCAGGTGTGACCGTCAAAGCACTCCTGAGCACGGGTATATCTTTTGACCATGACCTAAGAATAATGATTCTTTTCAGAGATGAGAGATTATACCGCAGCCTAGGAGCCCTGGCTCTGGGATCGGGAATGGGGTTTAGACTTCGTTAAGTGCTTTGAGCCTCAGTTTCCTTGTCTGTAAGACAAAGTGACAGGATCAAGTGATTCCCACCGGTGGCTGCTGCCCTGAATGGCGGACCCCTTTACATTTGGGTTAACTTGTCTTCATTTGTTTGTTTCTTCAGTGACTTCCTCCCTCCCTCTCTCCCTTCCTCTGGCCTTCTGCTGTTTATTTCTGTGTCTGTTTCAATTGCCCCTGCTAATTTCAGCATGACGGTGCCTCTGAGCAGCATGACTATACTGCTATAGCGACTGCTAACTTCCATTGCACACATTCTCCTCCTTGAATTCTGAAATCTCTATGAGACAGTTATTAGTACCTCCATTTTACAACTGAGAATTAAAATGTTTGGAGAAATATAAAAACTTTATTAGAGGTCGCCTTACTAATCTATGGTAGGCATAACATTTAAAACTGTCTTCAAAACCCAAGATCTTTATCACAACTACCAACATGATGTTTATTAGATTCTCCTTATCCGGTGTTTGCTTTAATAGAAAACTAATCTTTTAAACACGACTTAATAGAAATAAAATGGACTTTCCAGGAAGATGTGCTATGTTTGTCCTGTGACTTATGCTCCCCAGCACACAGGTGCATACTTCTGAGTATGTATAGTGAGGGAAAAGGATCTTATACTGGGGGTTCATTTATTCAGATCTTTATTGGATTGTTCTGTGACAGGCACTGTGTTAGGCACTGTAGATGTAGGGGTGAATAAGGCACAGCCCCTGCCCAGAGGCAGGGAGGAAACCAACCTAGTTTTGCAATAGCTGCTCCACAGGCTTGGGGGTGAGTGGGACAAAGGCGGGGGTTACCACGTAGCAGTCTCCTGAAAAGGAAGCTCTGAGAGCTCTGTGTCCCTTTCCTGTATCTCAGTGAAAAATGTGCAAAGCAGGGTCCTGAAACTGGGCTCCGTGTAAATGCTGCCTTTTTTGGGGACAGTGATTTTTCTTCGAAATGGAAGGATTTAGCTTTGGGGCCTAATATGGGAAGGGGATATAGAGCAAGCAATAGGAAAGAACTTTCCCCGAGGCACTGAGGAGAGTTTGGCTGAAGATGATTATTTTCAGTGATGAAAATGAGCAGCTCAGAAACCCAGAGGCCTAAATCAGAGCAGGGCAAGACAGATACTGTTTCTCAGGGACCAGCCAGGGGTGTGTGTGTGTGTGTGTGTGTGTGTGTGTGTGTGTGCATGCACAGGTGTGAGTGTGTCTCTCCGTGTGCATGTCTGTGCACATGTGCATGTTTATGCAGGTGTGACTTATATGTGTATGTTTGCATGTGTGAGAAGGCACGCATGTCTGTGTACATATGTCTCCATGCACGTTTGTACACTGTGTTCATGTGTGTTGTGTGCGCGTGCCTGTGCACACGTGTGATTTTGAGTGGGTGCACATGCACCCTGGAAAGGAATTGAGCGGGATATATTTCCGTTGATGCTACAGGCAGATGCCTGTTTGCTTTCAGTCGAGAATGGATAGATGTGGCTATTTTCCACATAGATGTGGAAAATCTATGAATAGATGTGGCTAGAACCCATAAGATTAGAAGCAGTGTGAATTTTTTAGATTCACGATATTCTTGATGTCTAATAATTCCCCAAACAACTTACAAAGTTTATCGACCCCAAGATCGGCAAGGTATATGAAGGTGTGGTGTGGAGATAAAAAGGGGTTTATTTTCTGTTATTATCTATGCTTTCCTATAATGCAGTCCTCTGCACCTCTTCCTGCCCCCTACTTGCCAGAGAAATTGCTTCCTTTGTCTGAACTTGTTTACAACAGATGCCTTATTACAGCCAGGGTTTTAATTCTCTTTATGAATAGTGAAAACAAAATGAAGGGAGAAAAAAAAAAACACGACCACAAACAGTATCCATCTACAAACATTTTTAAACAGAGCTGGAGGACATGATAAATAGATTTCAAAATGATTTTAGTTTGCTAAGGAGGCTGGAAGCCTGGCCTTTCCCCGAAGGGGTTAAGTCCCTGGGGCAGGGATAATTATGACTATTTGTGTTCGTTATACACATAGAGCTGTAAGGATCTGTTGTCTTTCTCTGTGGTGTATGATTTCTATTCAGTGGGCTTCTGCTAAAACGTGGATTTTATATTTACTTCTGAAGCCGATTTTAGTCCTTTCTCTTTCATCCAAAACCAAAATGTGGTATTTCCGTGGCTGGTTTGATAATTGTGCAATTCCAGACCTAGAATGCAACGTATTTGTTTGTTAAGATTAAGAGTTTATTTTCATCTGCGCCGATGAATGTGATGTTGTATTGCAAAGCAAGCAGTGCCTCTCATCCTTCATTTCCACCTGATTAAAAACAAAAATGCTCACTGTAAATCTGAAGTCAGAAATTACCAAGCTTTGAATGTCTAGTTTTTGAAATCCCTCTGGTTCTCGGAAGGCCATCTTTTGTATATACAGCTGCCAACGAGCCTTCCCGAAGCCCCACGGCAACTGCACACAGGCCCAGGCTGTGGCAGCGGCTGCCATGGAGTGATCCAGCTTTTGGGGTAAGAAGTGCCTCTCTTAGCTAATTAATCGGTAACTCCAAGAACCCACTAATCAGAAAGAGTACCAAGTGCCTCCTGCATTCACTCAACCTTTGCCATGGGGCACATTTAAAGTAGCTTCGAGTCTTGGAGCATGTACCCTATACTGTGGTAAAAATCAACGCACTGGAAAAGGGAGAGATGCGAAATATCTCTGCACCCCCTGGGTACTAACAGCTACAATTTGTCCCTGGCGAAGTCCACAATACACTGGTATTAAAGATTAACTCGGTGTGCAGCACAGAAGTATCTGGGCCAACCAGGACAGAGCTGGAGAGTGACAGCATGTGCTTGAGGACAAGGGGCTCCGATGAATAGGCCATTAGAATCTCACCGAGGGCCTAGCTGAGAGGTAGAGGGAAGAGTTGAGGTCAAGAGGGCTCTGATGGTCAGAAGAAGCTTTTGCAGAAAATGGTGTAGGGAACTTTTGTGTAGGCAAGCATGAAGAGAGGAGCAAGTTCAACTTCAAAAAGGTAATCAAAGGACTACAAGCTGGTGTGACTGACTTCCACAGTAAGGAAGCTAGCACAAAGGCAGGGGTGGAATGAGTCATTGAAAATTATTGACCATCAGCAAATCTGTGGGCAATTCATGGCAGCCCAGGCTGGATGAAATATTCCTTAAGTGGATGTTGATGTATAGTTAGAGGTGAATTATAAATAGGGAGCCTGGGAGGGAATAGAACATTCAGGGAAAATGGGAATAAGACTGTTCAGGTTCAAGCAAGCAGGAAAACGGGAGAGAGGACTCAGGGAGATCGGACTTCAGGTCTCCTATCAGAGTGACGGTTGCCCTGAATTGTGTGGGGACCTGAGTCACACTGTTAAGCTCCTAGAACTACATTTCTGGTGGGTGTATATGAGGTCATGCAGGGAGTTGTGATGTTGCTGAAGCTCGAGCGTGTTGGAGCTGGAGGGATCATCTCACTAAACTCTTCAATCACCGATGTGGAAACTGAGGCTCAGTAAGGTGAAATGACATGGCGAAAATCCACTCACCTGGGCGGAGCTGGTGTGACAGTGGATCCCCTGGCATTTGTTCCATTCTCTCTCTTTCTCTCTTAAGTTTGTTCTATTCTGAGGAGACACAGACTACATCTCTTTTATTGATCTAAGAGATTGATTCTTTTGCAAATATAGTTAACAGGCCTATCTAAACACCAAAAGGAAATGCCAGTCCCCATTTTGTTCTGATCATAGCTTCCTTGCGTCATGATACCTGACATTGGGAGGCAGCATTTTCACCCCCCACACTATGGTTTTATTAATATGCCAAACAAACGGCAGTCAAGTTGAAAGAAACCTGAGCCAACAGGTGCTCCCAAAACAATAGGCTCATCCAATCTCCAAACCTATGTATTTAATCCTTACTTGGAGGCATGAAACCATGACTTCTCACCAATGAATTTCTTCATTCTTTACTCACTTGAGAACACCTGACCCGCTACCCTGTGCCAAGCAGTGTGCCTGAGCACCATACAGAGATGCAATTCCCATCCTGGATGTGTGACCCGGAGTGTGCAGTGTAACAGGGAGAGAGCCATAAAACTGCCATCAGGAACACGTGGTGATCAGTGCTATGGGCTGGTTGATCAATTGTTTCTGTTATAGTAATTTTATTCATGCAATCTCAACATAGTAACAAGCCTAGGGCTAGTTGAAGGCTGCCTAGAAAGCTTAGATCCAAATAAGCAAGCTACCAATGGCATGAGCATAAGGTATACCTCATTGATAGCCTCTTTTTTATGTGTGTCAACTTATTCAGTGGTTTGACTTGAGTCTGCCATTTTTTATTTTCAAAGTGTCTCAAAGCACTTACATAAGCCATTTAGATCCACAGTCCTTACGGTCACGATTGTCCTTGTTCCACTGAAGCACCCCAGCTGTTACAAAAGCTAGTGGTTCCTCTTCTGTGGCACTCGGCCCAGTCTACCGCCCATGGAAATCTTGGTAACTCTGGCACTTCTTCAAGCCCAGGTCTGACACCACAGATTCATAGATCTAAGCCTCCTACTCAAGGTGGAAACAGGATCTCCTTGAGGCAGAACCCTGCAGTGCTACTGCAAATATATACGATACTCTTCCCCAATCTTCCCCCAAAGGGACCTTCAGCCTTTACTTGGGGGAAGAGGAAATACTTAGAAATTTGAATGTTTTTAGATACCAAATCTGACCTGACACTCAGAAATTCAATAGTCCAATATGATTCCATAGTTAGAGTGATTAGAGACCAGGAGATAAAGACCTGACCTGAGTCTCTCTTGTGTTGGATTTGTTGGGTTCACAGATCCACTCTGTGGTTATTTCCTGAGTGCATAATTGGTATGGACATACTTAGCAGCTGGAAGAGCCCTCACAATTGTTCCCGGACCTATAGGGTAATAGCCATTATAGGAAAGGCTAAGTGGAAGCCCCTACAACTGTCCTACTACTCCCCACTATCTAGCCCAGCCAAGAGAGTAAATCACACCTTAGGAGGAACTGCAGAGAGTAGAGCCAAGATTAAAGACATAAGGATGCAGGGGTGGTGTTTCCTATTATGTTCTTACCCAATTTACTTGTAAGACCTCCATAAGACCTTCATGGGTGTGGTGCATCATGTGCCATAAACTTAATCAAATGGTAGTCTCAATTTCAGCTGTTATGCTGGATGTGGAGTCTTTACTAGAATAGCCTCTGGCATTACGTAGGTGACTACTGAACTGGCATCTTCCCCAGTCCCATTAGTAAAGAAAACCCAAAGCAATTCCATTATGTGGGAAGACCGTCAACTCTCCAGCCCCAGGACTCCATTAACTCCCTTGTTTTCTGACACAGGTACTTCTCATGGACCCTAAGCAATTGGTCTGCTATATTGGTCATATATATATATATATATATATATATATATATATATTTTTTTTTTTTTTTTTTTTTTTTTTTTTTAATGTTTATTCACTTTTTGAGAGACAGAGACAAAGTGTGAGCAGGGCAGGAGCAGAGAGAGGGAAACACAGGATCTGAAGCAGGCTCCAGGCTTTGAGCTGTCAGCACAGAGCCCGATGCGGGGCTCAAACTCACAAACCGTGAGATCGTGACCTGAGCCAAGGTCAGACGCTCAACTGACTGAGCCACCCAGGCGCCCCTGGTCTTCTATATTGATGATAGTATGCTAAGTGATCAGGAAGTGGCAAGTACTGTGTATTCCCTAGATAGACACATGTGAGTCAGAAAGGGGGAGAATAACACCATGGAGATTCAGGAACCTGCAATACCAGTGAAGATGTTAGGGGTTTAATGGTCTAGGGAACATGACCATTTCCTCTGAGGCAAAGGACAAGTTGTTGCCCATATACTCCTACCAAAGAAGAGACACAGCTCTTGCTAAGTTTGGTTTTGTTTGTATCTTGGAGACTGCATACACTGTGCTTTGGGTTACTGCCGCAGTGAACTTACTGGGTATCTTGCAAGGCTGATGATTTGGGGCCCAGAGTAAGAGGAAATTGCAACCGGCTCATGTGACCAACAGATTGATGTGTATAGTCTCTGTCTAGCGTGAAGAGCAGAGTCAAAGCAGAGATGCCTGGAATCCTTAGGCAACATCATACAGGCCATACTTTGTGGGTCAGGGAACTACTTGCCATTTGTAACAGCAATTTCTGGCTGGGCTCTAGTATAGAGTGCGTACCTTCCTGATCCTGGGACATCGAGTTATTGTGTGACCAAGGTATTATCACACCCACCAAGCAAAAAGTTTGAACAGGTGTAATAGCAATTGGCATTGTGATGGAAATAGTACATTTGGGTTTTGGCTCAGTAAGTCCAGAGAGATATCAGCAATCTGAACAAGTGGGTTAGATTTCCATATCACTTACTTTTGTTGGACTACCTCCTCCCTCTCTCACCTTACATCTGTGGCCTCACAGGTGGGGTGGAGGTTCTCTGTCACCAACCAGCAGAGAAGGAAAACCCAAATAATCAGAAATGGATTGGCTGTATATGTTGCTGCTAGCTGAAAATGGACTGCCACCACACTACTACCCCTCAGGAAAGCATAACGATCTCTGCACTTCATGATAATGCCCACCAGAGAGCATCTGTGGTACTCGCCAACCAGGAAGACAGTTTGACTTGTCCAGTGGCTAGCAGTCAGCCTCTGTCCATAACCATCCCAGGGCTTTGTCAATATCATACAAATGGCAGAGCCCAAGGGGAACCCATGCGCAGGCTGCAAAGTTGGGCTCCTCACTAAGACTGATCCAGTTGCAGCTGCTGCTAATTGCTCAAGCTGCCAAAAGCAGAGACTGACCCTGAACCCTCAGTATGGCATCATTCCTTGATGGAAAGTGGATCACATCAAAATGCGTCAACTCTCAATTTTTCAACAATTGTTGCTCAAGGAGCAATGATTGTCCTTTTTAAGTTGAAGATATGGATTTGCTCTTACCAGCACCATCATCTGAGAACTTACTAAATGCCTGATTTAATAACACGGGGTACAGCAAAACATTATCTCAGACAAAGGGACACATGTCACAATTAATGAGGGTAGCAATGAATGGGTGACCATAAGATCCACCAGTGCTAACATATACTGCGTGACCTGGAAGTAGACAGCCTAAAAGAATTATGGAATGGTTCATTAAAGATTCCACAAAGGCATCAGTTTGGGGCTAATGCCCTGCAGGGCTGGAGTACTAACCTCCAGGATGTGGTTTATACCACAGCTAATATTAAGGCACCATGGTCCCACTACCATGCATGCACAGATCTGAGAACCAAGGTGTGGGTGGAGGTTTGGCCCGTCTCATCATCTTCCCAGCTACCCACCTATGAAACTTGTGCTTTCTGTCCTAGCAACTTTAGGGCCTATTGGAAGAGAAATCTTGTTTCTCTGGGAGAGGGAGACGCTTTCATTAGGAAACACAATAAAGATTCCCCTGAGCCTAAAGCTGTAACTATCCCTGGACGGTTTTTGGATCCTCATGCTAGTGGGTCTTTAGACAAAGAAAGGAATTGCCATATTGGTAAGGGTACTTGAACCTGATTACTATGAAGAGGCAGGTTTGCTACTAGGGTGACTTTGAAACCCAGGGAACTCCCTGAAGTGTACCTTGGTTCTCCCATACCTGGTGATAAAAGTAAATGGCCAGTGTCAACACCTGTGGTCCATTAGGGGTAAAGCAACTAAGGATTCTGATCCCCGGGGAATAAATCCGTCAAGTGATCCAATCTCAAGGAAAATTCCAAATAGGGCGAGGAGGGGAAAGATGTAAATATCATTATAGCCTTGGGATCAATCATAGCAGTTGGGACTGTAGTTTTTTCCACTACCATTGTCTATTAAGTTATTTTGTACATATTGCAGGTGACCACCATTTTGAAGGTCCTGTGACAGACTGACCGGACTTAATGTAAAGAGCAAGTGAGTTTCAGTAGTACAAGGCATGGCTGTCCTAGACACCTCTCATGCCCTGCCTCAAATCCTCTCTGCCCATCTTTTTTTCCAGTTGTTGTTTCCAGTATAAACTTCGTGAATGCAGGCTTTTGCTCAGGCTCAGCACTGGGGAGTGACTCCAGCCAGGACAGAAGATGTACTTTAATTCAACTTTTTCCTGTTTGTGTCCCCTTTATGGATTGTGGAAGAAGGCATGTGTTTTCATGATTATATTCACTTGTCGTTACTGTATTCAGATACTCCAGGTCTGGCTGTGCATTTTATTTTACTTCTTTGGGTTTTGCTTTGCCCTGTATGCTCTGTTTTTCTCCCCTGTCCTAGATTTTCCCCCTCTGAGAAGGCTTTCTCCTTCTTACTTGCCCAAATATTGAACTCTGATATGCGTGTAAGAAGAACAACCATTTGTGAAGGTATATATGAAGTGAAATTCTTAGGCTTTTCCTTCCTTTTTTTTCACCCCTAGAAGTTACTAGTAACTGTGTATTCATTTGGAAGCAAAAACTATTTGTGGTATATTCAGAGTATGTTAGGATTTATTAATGTGCAATATTCATATAGACTCTGTGGCAATCCTAGTTTAAATAACCAGCTAACCCAGGCTACAGTATGATTACTTAAGTTTTAGAGACACAGCCTGATTCTCTACAAATAATTGTGCTGAATTGATTATTCAGGAAGATTTTATTTTATTCTAGAAGGATTTGCATCTGTTCTAAATCAGTGAGTAGCAATTCAAAAGAGCTACTACTCGATTTTCAGTATCAATCAAAACTCAGAAAACCAAAGCCATACGTTCCACATAGCTCCCATACTGATTAATAAGTTAATAGTGTTATTTAAATAGTATGTCGAAAAGAGAAAGGCGTGTCCCCATTTCCCCTTTAGCTGTATACACGTATCTATAGCATGTGTAATGGTGTGTGTGGTGAAATCAATCTCATCCAATTAAGTTCCCCTTCAATAGTATCTTCCAAGTGATGAACAGCAGAGTGTGTTGTAAATGCCTGATAAAATTAATGCTGAAAAAATTCTACAAGAATGAAAGTCAAATAGAGAAACTCAAGATCAGATTTGAAGTATAAAATTGAAAAATGTATCGTAAAATGAGCCCCAAAGAGCCAGCTTCAAGAGGAAGGTGAGTAGAAAGATCCTATCTCAGGTATGTTTTTTGTTAGCAGAATCAAAGATACAACCAGTATGAGTGAACTTCAACATATATCATGTAATAGAAAACTTGGGGGAGATGGAGCATTTTTTCCAGTATGTCAATTTTAAAACAAAATATAAAAGTCTATTTATTAAAACCTTTCAACCTTCTAAGGTGTTTAGAAGATACTGAAAGCTGTGCTCCGTCAAGGTATCTGCTAAATATTAATCTATTTCCAAAGAGAATGATAATGTATGTTAGACCTAAGATACTTTTACTTGTTTGTTAAATTTAGTTTTAGATCAGATATCCAAAATAACCAGTTTTTCAGTCTTACACACACACACACACACACACACACACACACACAGAGTATTTTATAAATAACAATTCAATTACAGTTTCCTATTCATCCAAGTATTAGATTACTGTTTTCCATGATTTATACCTATGGACAAAGAGTTTTTTACAAGCAGTGCAAAAAAAATCAATAAAAATAAATTGAACTTTCCCGTCAAAATGGAAAATATTTCCTACCACTTAGTAACAGTGTCAAAAGATTAAAACAGTATCCAATGATCTCAAATTTCCCTTTAATTCATTTTATGATTGCTGGTAGTTACACACATCCTATAATATTTGAATATTAAATAATACTTAAAAGGTATCTAAGTAACATCCATTTATGAAAGGTATGGTGTCGATTTGGACACATTTCAAGTTTCTGTTAAAATCAAAGCCTTTGAATTTGAGTTTCACAAATGAATGGAGACTTTAAAAGAAAAGAAAATATTAGCTGCTTGGAGATCTGGCACCCAGATGAGCTTGATGTTTCGTTGAGAACTTAAACCAGGGGCGCCTGGGTGGCGCAGTTGGTTAAGCGTCCGACTTCAGCCAGGTCACGATCTCGCGGTCCGTGAGTTCGAGCCCCGCGTCAGGCTCTGGGCTGATGGCTCGGAGCCTGGAGCCTGTTTCCGATTCTGTGTCTCCCTCTCTCTCTGCCCCTCCCCCGTTCATGCTCTGTCTCTCTCTGTCCCAAAAATAAATAAAAAAAAAAAACGTTGAAGAGAACTTAAACCACAACCTTCTCATCTTTGTGCTCCTAACACCCAACCCACTGCCTGACACAAAGCAACGTTTAATAAATGCATGTGGAATAAAAGAAAACGTAAGTGTAATCTGCAAATTATCCTCACTATGCCCACTGTTACTTCTCCTTGAGGACAATTATTTTGGAGTCTTCTCCCAAAAGGTAAAACCTTTTTCCTTGGCTCAGAGGCAATTCATTATCTAGAAGCAAATCCTCATGGAACTTGAAAGCGTATGGAAAGCCTGAACCAGAAAAACAGACACTGGCTGAAGGAACAACCCCTGTGGAAACACTGTTGAAGAGTGTGTGGGAGACCCAAAGGTTGTGTCTGATACCAGTGACTGGTCAGTTCACTGACCAGAAGGAAACAAGTTTGATTTTAAAGCCGAGATGCTGGTGTACAAGCAAAAGTGATACAAGAAATGGAAGGGGAAAAAAAAGAAAGGAAAAAGAAATGAGGTAAAGAAGGGCAACAGATCAGCATAGCGTAGAAGGAATAGCAATGAGTCCATGGCAGTAATGAGCCTTATGGCAATGAGTCTACTGGCTTTATAGTGCTCGCTCCTGTTAATCCCCGGAGCATTCATGTGTCACAGCAAAGAGGGTAGGATCAGTGAACACTGTAGGTATGCAGATGGCTTCGTGTGTACCTCAATAGAAAACATTTAGAGAGAAGGCAAACTAAATTCCATTCATTTTGATTGTCTCAAAGGACATCAATATTCAACGTCATGCTTAAGGCAACCCAACGGCTGTCTGTGGCCCATTCACTATTGTGCAAAGGAGAGTTGACGTGTGCAGGTAGAGCTTGGATGGTAGCTGAGCTATGATCAGGTGTTGCATGTAAACTGTCCTACGCGATGATTCAAAAACTTCCCCCAGTTGCCAGCAAACACCTCCGTTTGTGCTCAGTGTAAACTGAAAAAGCAAATGATTTTATAAGCAAATGCTGCCAACTGAGTTGTGTGAGACCAAACATGAGAAGGCTAGGTGTAACTGTTTAAAAACAAAGTAAAAACAGAAAGCCATGGAGTTACAGAGCAATTTTGCAGCTTCCCCCCCACCTCGAAAAGAGGTTAGCCCCTTAAATAGTTTTGTTTTGTTTTGTTTTTAATGCTGATGAAATTGGCCTATTTTGGCAAAGCTTGCTAAATTCTAGCCTAGCAGGGTCCGGTGAATCAAGTGCCTGAGGGTGTAAGAAGAATAAGAAAAGGCTGACTACTGTTATACGTGCAAATATTTCAGGCTTCAACAAAATAAAACCCCTGATGATGGAAAAATTCCACTCTTGGAGAGTTTTTATAGGTGTCACCACTTCTATACTGTTTATGGACTGTACACTCTTACATAAAGGGACATAAAATTGTTAATTCCCTTTGCAATTTTGTTCACTTTACTTCTTGATCCCCGAGCCCCAGAGAGTGGACGTGAGTGAGCTGTCCTCCCAGAGAAAGGGCAGAGGAGATTGCTCCAGTAACGTTTTAATAGTGAAAATCCCACATCCTGGGAAGCCGTCAGTTCCTGGCAAGCGAGGGCTTTTGCTCACCCTCATTTCTGAATTATGTGTGCTCCACCTCCTTTTCCAGGAGCTATTTGCAGATTTCATCAGAAACCTGAGAAGTAGGGACATGCAGTCGATCTACACCTAAAGAACAGAATCTCCAAAAGGAAGGACTAGGTAGCATTTTGCATGGTAGGAAGTGGTGGTTCTCAGCCTTGATGTGCCTTAGAATCCCCCAGGGAGCTTTAAAAACTACTAATATCTGTGTCCCCACCACTGGGAGTCTTGATATCATTGTTCTGGGATGTGGCCTAGACAGTATTAAAGATGAGTCCAAGATTGGGAACCACTGACATAGGGAGGCATGTAAACGTCTTCTGTATTTACTACGTTGAACTTCAACATGAATATAATTTGAGCTCATGAGAGTGATTCCTATTTAGCATGAATTGCTGATAAAGGAATATTTAACTCTTACCTTATTTGATATCGACCATCGCACAAAATAACCTGTAAGAAAGACAACATGAGCTAGTTGAACAAACTTCCCATTCTATCTTCAACAAATGAAAACATGTATCTATTCAGTTATTAATCTGATTCATTATAACCTAATAATTTAAGATTATACCTTTTCATGATAAAGCCTTTTAAACATGACTTTTACATTTCACATCTTATAGTTAACTTATCTTGACTTTTTGATGAACAGCTTCTGTTCCAATTGACTAGTCATTCCCTTCAGAATAAGCTTTAATCTCAACTATGCCCACTTATGACTCAACAGTTATTGGGAGGGTGATATTCAAAATATTTAACAACCGGGAAGGTACAGGCACTAACCAACTGCCAAGGACATGGCAACTGCCAAGGACATGGCAACATCGTGGGGAAGGAACGAGCCCCCTAACTGCTGAATCAAAATGCAGTTCCGAAGGTCCTCACCCATGTCTAAATGGGATCGTCTGTGGGGGGCGGGGGAGCTTCGGACAATGTTATTTACCAAACAGAGCAAAAGTTTTCCTTTAACAATATCATTTTGCCAATCGACATCTGCTGAATCCTGGCCCTAATAAAGAGTGTATTGAAGCCTCTAATTTAAAATGTTGACAATCTTGGTAAAGCCAATGTAAGAGGGTATCAATTCAACCCCTCACTGCTATGTGAAACTAGTAGATAGCTCTCCGTGTATTTTGCAACGGGAAAAGCATGGACTTTGAATTCAGTCAGACCAGAACATGAGTTCCCGTTTTGTAGCTTCCTCTGTATAATTTTGGGTAAAGTGCCTCTTTGAGCCACAGTTTCTGTCATTGCTTAGGTTTTATGAAGACTAAGTGGAGGCAGGGGTCTAGGATCTTATTACATACTTGATAAATGGTGACTGTACTTACCATGACGATGCAGATTTTTCAGCTTCTGTTGAAATACTTTTATGGCTCAGCTCACCGCAACTCAGCTCTAATTGCTAGAAAGTTACACCTTATTATCGTTGATTGTACTTTTGGTTAAAAACATTCACTGTCCTTGCCATGGAAGGAATATTTATCTCCAAGTTTGACCATGGGACTTGCTTTGGTCAATGGAGTATGAATAAAGGTGCCCTGTGTAACTTTCAGAGAAGAGCTTACCACAGATTATCAATGTTTCACATAGGGACTTCTCAACTGGCCTACAAACCAGAATGAGGAACGCATAGAAAAAATTGACTTACAGTGGGCATATATTATAAGATGTGTAACTTAGCGGGGTTTTTTTTAGACCCCTGAGATTTAGAGTTTTAGATTACTACAATCTCACACCCCACACTCTTGAATACAGAAATCGGTACCTAGAAGTGGGGTACTACCAATAAGAAACCAAAATTTTGTCATTTGGGTTGTAGGATCCGGTAGTGGGCAGCAAGGAACTTGTGTTTAGGGACTGGAAAGATGTCAGCTCCTACTATGTAAAGGCAATATTTTTGGTCAAACGATCCACTGACGTGACTTGGAAGGCAGATACCAAAAGAGCTTGTGGCTTTAGGAAAAGGTGGGGGAAAAGAATATTGGTATCCGTACTGTGCTTTGTTTGCTATTTGCCGCCTTTATAAGAATCTGCAAGAAAGAAATTGAATGTGAGGATGAAAGGGAACATGAAGGGACCATAAATTCTTGGACATTGCTTTGTTAGAAGAGTAAAGCTTTTTTTCATCTTCAGCAGATAAACCCAAATCCTGGGTATGGCTGTCCTGCCCTTTGTCAACATCTTTAACAAATTGATTAAGATACCAACTAGTTAATCCTTTTAGTGGGACAAGATGTCTCGGGGCAAAAGGACTAAAGAGTTGGCCCTCCCAGGGACTACTAAACTTATAATTAAGTCTAGAGCCATATCTTGAGAAGACTTGTTGGTGGGGCTATTGGCTTGTGGAAGAAAATCAAATAGACTAAAAAAAGTATGCATTTGAAAGAATTCGACTGCCAAATAAATACCAAGACAAATATCGATGTGACCGTGTGAGCCGTAAACCAACCTTGGGCCTCCAATCTTCTTTCAAAATAAAGCAGCCTGGGAAAGCTGCTTAGTCCTCAGAGATGTGGCCAGGGAGGAAAAGGAAGGGGGCATAAGGGAAAGTTATGGAAAATAGTGGTCTGGGGAGCTACTCCCAAAACCAAAACTAAGGTCTAATCCAAGAACATTTCCTGCCCTTCGAAAATAAGGGTGGAAACACTGCATCCCAAGATTTCAGAATTACTCTAAACTGGAGACTGCAGTGTGCCTCCCATTTTCCTGATTTCTGCGTTGACGGTGGTAATCCTGTTCTTTCCTGGGTGGCAGTGTCGGCTTAAATACAACAGATACATAAGCTGAAGTGTATTTATTAAAAGGGGTATTTTGGGGCCCTTGGGTGGCTCAGTTGGTTAAGAATCTGGCTCTTGATTTCGCCTCAGGTCACGATCTCATGGTTTGTGAGATGCAGCCCCACATCGGGCTGTGTGCTGCTGACAATGCAGAGCTTGCTTGGGATTTTCTCTCTTTCTCTCTCTCCCTCTCTCTCTCTCCCCCCCTTCTCTCTGCCCCTCCTTCACTTGCTCTCTCTCATGCGCTCTCTCTCAAAATAAATAAACTTTAAAAAAAAAGCGGTATTTTATAGCGGCGGAAAAGAATTATTGCTAAACCCAGCAACATTGGTAACTCATGGAAATAATATTGCATGTGTACCAAAACTCCGAAACTAGATGCTTTGTGATTTCATTTATCTGAAATTTCAGAAATAGGTAAAACTAACATACGGTGATAGAATTCAAAATGATGATTTCCTCTGGAGGGCTGTTGACTTATGGAGGAAGCATGGGAGAGTCACCTGGGTGTTAGGAACATTCTATACATTGATTTGGGTGTGATTCCTAAATATAGATGTATGTGCAATTCATCAAGCTGTATACTTAATCCATCTCCGCTATACCATATGTAAGTCATACCTCAAAGGTTTTCTAAGCCATCTATATTTTTCTTGCCCCTCTCTCCCCTAAGTCTCATGTCATTTTGGGCTTTAACCTTTCTGAAACTCTTCTTATAGTTTCTTAAAAACTTTTGATTTTACTTTAGCTTTTTCATGACATTCTCCATGTTATGTTCTTGTCTTTTGAATATAAGAATTTATCTTTGGGCGCCTGGGTGGCTCAGTTAAGTGTCTGACTCCGGAGTTTTGAATCAGGTCATGATTTCACACTTCATGAGATCTGCAATGACAGTGGAGCCTGCTTGGGATTTTCTCTCTCTCCCTCGCTCTCTGCCCCTCCTCCACTCGTGCTCTCGGTCTCTCAAAATAAATAAATACACATTAAAAAAAAGGAATTTATCTTAATGTTTCTAATTCAATCTCTCTAGTTTCCTTAAACATGAATGCTTGTTTTCTTCCATTGAAACTAGTCCTTCACGCCAATTTCATCTTTGAGATTCTGATTCTTCTTGAGCTTTAGTTTCTTTCTCTGAGTTTTGAACTCTGCTCTCCCAAAACTTTGGTTTCAGTGGACCCACAACCAGTATTGTTTTTCTACATCATCATAAATTCCACTGTGATCTGTCATTTTCCTCAAGAAGTTTCCACTTTCCCATTAATATAGTTAATCCACTGTCTTTGGCTTAATTGTTTGTAGTGCTGATAAGGAAATCAAAGGGTGGATCTTGTTCTGGGAACTGTTCTAAAAGGGTATCCTCACAAGTGGTAGGCTTATGCCCTGGGGAAGCTCTTTGTGGGTGAATAGAAGGAGCTAAAATACTGGGCATCATAGCCAATTTTGCACTGAGTACTGCATGCTTGAATGAGCATAATACAGAAATGAGAATCATCCTTGATCTCACCTTAAAGAAACACTCTGTCCTGAACAGAAACCTGCATCAGCAATAGTGAAGGTTACCAGAGCAGGAGGCTTTGTCTCAGCCCTAGTATCTGAGGCTAAATAGAAATCATGATATTCTAGTGGGACGGCAGTAGCCACATAATGCGGGTCTCTATGTTACCTTTGGTACTTAGAGCAGGTTAATGGGAGCACATTCTAGGGCAACCTGATCCTGGCAGTGGTTAAGGAGTCCCTCTTCCCCATTCCCCTGCTGAAGGGTTAAATTTGAGTTTCATTTCCAGGAACGAAGGGAAAACAAATTGAATTGATCTTTTGAATACAAGTAAGCATCCTGAGGGAATTCTGGACACATATGGAGAATTTTAAGCAAAGGCCATAAAAAGGAGAGACTACATTTTCTGCTAAACTTTAAATTGAACCATCTCAGTTACTTGAATGATTTGGGGCATACAAGTCTTATTACAGATACTCTTATTTGTTACTTCTCTATAGAATTATGAATACTACTCTCTTCACAATGAAAGCAGTATAATGAGTGGTAATAAACCCATGCTTTGGAATGAGACAGACCTAGAATCACCCCTCGGTTCTAACTAATACAAGTTGGATAATCTTAGATGGATTATCTAATGTCTCAGACTCTTAGTTCTCTCAATGAAATAATATGAATATATTAAATGAGATAATTTATGTAAAGTGTTTAGAAGACTGCCTGGCATATATTGAAATTTCAGTGAGTGGTGGTTATTATTCTTGTCATTCCATGAAATATCTATTGTCTTCATGCTATTTGTTTTTAACTTTCACATGTACGTTTCTATCTTCTCACCCTCAAATTCCAATTTAGACATATGTTAATAATATTGATAAACCTCTTCCCAGTTTCCATGGAATGCACATTGGACCTTGGCATAAAATAGTCTGAATACTCCGTACATTATATGATAGAGCATGCTTAATTTTAAAAATTTGAAGTCCGAGAAAATTACTTAGATTTAATGTTACGTTAAAAGCTATTTGATAATAAAAAGAACCACTGCTAATAAAAAATAAGACTAGTTCACCAAGCCAATTTAAAGTGTTTAAAGTGGCAATAAAAATGAGGCAGATCACTTTCTAAAGAAAGCAGTGTGTTTTTATACTTTCTCACATATTTAAGCAAATATTCTTAGAAAATTTGGTGTTTAGTAATATTTTAAAATAAAGTAAAATAAAATATTTTTATTATATGAATATATTATGAATATGAATAAAAATATGAATATATTTTTTATTATATGAAAAGAAAAGGAGACATGGTCTCAATGGAGTAGATATTTAATACATGGATAAATGAATGAATAAAAAAGTCCATAAATATACAATATTTACACATAAAAAATAAACACACTTCATTTAGTAGGTGAAACCTACAAATACAAAATAAACAAAAATTCTTGGCAATTCTTGTTTAAAAATTACAAATGCCACTGTTTTAAAGGACAAACCATATCTGTAAAATGCAATTTTGTTAAAAGGAGATTGTTAAAAGGAGAAATAATAAACACTAAATAATAAATACTAAACAATGACTTGAGTAGCATTCAGGACCATGTATCTCATGAATCTATTTGCTAAGTTTACTGAGATTGGATAAGATTCAAGTATAACCTCAAGAACTAAAATCTGAATAAAAAATAAAAAACAAAGAGAATAATGAATGACAATGTTTCCAGTTAAGATGTGATAGCTGGTGATACGAATTTTGTGGCCTGTCTTATTTAACAGCTTTATTAATTATAGAGGAAGAAGATGATTCTAAATGAGGAGATGCTACAAATACCACTGAAAACCAAGAAGTAATGGTTGGAGTAAAAGGAATTCATGAACAAAACTACCATTAAATAATACTAAAGGACAGTAAGTAAGAGAGAAGACTTCAAACTCTATTTCTTTTGCTTTCTGATTTTGTGCGGCAAAATCTAAGAACAGATCAAGTATAAAAACAATTTTTGAAGCTGATGTTGTTTTTTTTTTTTTCATTTAAAGGAATATTACAAATAGTTTTATCTTTTAGAGCTCATCCCTCTCAAGTGGGTACTTAAAGCTATGCTTAGAGATCAAGTCAGAGTAGTGAATTTCATTGTGTTTGATTGAGGAGAATACTAATTTGGATATTTCTGGTCCATAGCCTATAACTCTACATACAAGTCCAAGTCCTTGTTTGCTGTCTGGATAGTTACTCCAAGTTCTCCTGAACAGTGAAACTCTGGCTCTGAACTGCAGCCTTTGGGAGCTGGGTTTCTACTAGTTTCATCTTCTTATACCAACCTGTCTGAACCTTTGACTATTTACTAAATCTCTGACTTGCCTTGTGCTCAAATGATCTTCCTCCTACCTCTGGTTACTGGGAAATTTCTGGCCCTCTAATTCCTCTCTGGAAGCTCTGTGTAGTTTTAGCATCCTAAGAAAAGAAAAAATAATTAAAAAAAATAAAGCATTCAAGTGGACTAAGGTTTCGTCTGATCGCTTACAACTGCCCTTGGATACACCCATTTAGAAATTCTATTATCCATCTTACCCGAGATGTTTCTAAAGAGAATTCATTATCTCTCCCTCTTTCCTCTAAAAAGAATCCTTTTCTGACTTTTCTTTCAATGTCAGTGGTGAGACATTTTACTCAGGCCAATAGGAATGGAAACTAGAGTTGTCCTTAACTTTTTCATCTTTATGATCCTCTGTATTCTATTGTTCACCTAGTCTCCTAGAGTCTTCTTTCCAAATTCATGTTAATCTTTCTCTTTTCTTTCTTGCTTTCATTCTTCTGTATCATTTATCTCTATGATCATAATAGCCTTTTTGGAGGGAATAAAATAAAAATAATAAAAATTGGTTTGATGTGCCTATAATAGTAAGCACATATAATTAAGGTAAACAGATTTGCCCCACACCATCCTTCCAAAAAGGAATACTCAAATGTACACACACGGAAAGAAAACAAAGGAGATGCTACCAGGTCAGTTTAACACTGCATAGATACTACCTGGTTGTCTGTAAGCTATAACTGGAAGTGTAGGTCTGGTTCTTGCATGATTTTCATCACGCATTATTGCACATTCTTGGGAAAAAGCCAACCAGCACTAAAGTTGTCACCAAGGAAGAACTGGGCTGGTTCCACATAGACATACAATGAAGACATGGACGTAGTGATGGAAGTATTAGCTAACCCCACAGTGGTAGTAATCATTTTGCAATAAATAAGTGTATAAAATCAATACATTGTACACCTTAAACTTATGTAATATTATATAATTGTCAATTATATCTCAATAAAGCTGGGTGGGGGGAGACGTGTAGGCACTGAGGGACTCCCAGGCAATTTAGAGGAAGATGAAAGCAGAAAGGGGGGGGGGGGGAGAAGAGCAGTATTTATTTTATTTTCATCATTTAAAGTATCAGCTAACAAGTACTGAACATTTATAATATGTTGAACAAAGTTGCAAATGAATCGTCATTTTGTCACAACTTCACGACATAGATGTTGTTATTAACTCCATTTTCACAGTTGATGGCGTTGAGGATCCAGATATGGCCCCTTTTTTCTGTCTATATCAGCCCCACCACGGCCCAAGCTCTCATCATTTGTCTCTGCAACATTCTCTTAATCTGTCTCCCACACCGACTTTTGCCCTCACCAATCCTTCTCACCAAAGCATCTAGAATAATCTAACAATTTATATCAGATAACATTGTTCTTCTATATAAAGTCTTTTGGTGATTTCTATTGCAGGTTGCATAAACTCTAAAATCCCAAGTAGTTGGGATAAGACCCTGTGTAATCTGATGCTGCCTCTTTCTCTTCCAACATTGCTGTCACACTTTCCTCCTCTACCACACTGACCTCAGGTTACTTCCTCTAATATCCAAATGCTCCCTCCTCAAGGCTGTTGCCCAAACTATTCCCTTTGCCTCAAGTATTTTTGTCCCAACCCATTGGCTCATTTCTGCTCATCCTTCAGCCTCAGCTTAAACTTTACTTCCTCTGATCATACATTTTTGTTTTCTTTTTATTTTTCTATTAAAAATTGTTTTATGTTTATTTATTTTTGAGAGAGACAGAGACAGAATGCAAGTGGGTTGGGGCAGAGAGAGAGGGAGGCACAGAATCTGAAGCAGGCTCCAGGCTCCAAGCTGTCAGCACAGAGCCTGACGCGGGGCTCAAACTCACAGATCATGAGATCATGACCTGAGCTGAAGTCGGACACTCAACCGACTGAGCTACCCAGGCACCCCATTTTGTTTTTCTTTTTAAAAAATGCCTTCCTTATCTGAATTTTTAAGTCTGGTTTTTTGAGGTATAATTTAAATACAGTAAAATTGATTTGGACGAAATTTGACAAATGTAAGCAGTCATATAACCACCAACAATCATATTATAATAGAACATTTTATTTGATTTCAAACATTCCCTTGTGCCCCTTTGAAAGCCATTCCCTTTCCCTGTATCAGTGGTAGCCATTAATTTCTTTCCCTATAGTCTTTACTTTTCTGGGATGTCATATAAATGGAATCATATAGAATGTGGCCACTTGTATCTGGCTTCTTTCACTGACATAATTATCTTAATATTCATCTATATTGTCACATGTGTGTATCACAATTTATTCATCCATTCATCAAGAGATGTACATTTAGGTTGTTTCTAGTTTTTGGTGACTATGAATAAAACTATAAATAGTTGGCACAGGTTTTTGTGTGGATGTTCATTTTATTTCTTTTGAGTAGCTACCTAGGAGTAAAATTATTTGGTGATATGATAAATACATGTTTACCTTTATAAGAACTGCCAAAGTGTTTTCCAAAGAGCTATACCACTTTTTTTGCATTTACACTAGAAATATAAGAGCCCAGTTTCCCTTCATATTCACCAGCACCGGATATTGTCAGTTTTAAAACTTTAGTAAGTTTAATAGGTGTGTGATATGTACATATTTTTATTTTGTACTTCCTTGATGACTAATTTTGAGCATATTTCTATTTGCATATTTGCTTTTTTTTTTTTTTAAGTAGGCACCATGCCCAGAGCAGAGCCCAACATGGGGCTTGAACTCATAACCCTGAGATCAAGACCTGAGCGGATATCAAGAATTGGCTGCTTAACCCAGGTGCCTCTATATGCATATTTTCTATTAATAACTGTTCTTTGGTGACCTATCTGTTTTAATCTTTTGCCCATTTTTATTGAGTTGTGAAAGTTTTTATATATTCTGGATAAAAGTCCTTTGTCAGCTATATGTTTTGCAAATATTTCTTCCCAGCCTACGACTTGTCTTTTTATTTTCTTAAAAGTATTTTGAACAGCAGAGGTTTTTAATTTTGAATATGCAACTTATCAAACTTTCAGCTTTTTTTTTTTAAACCTGTGCTCTTGTGTCCTTACCTCACCTAAGTTCACAAAAATATTCTTCTGTATTTTTTTTCTAAAATTTTATAGTCTTGGGGTGCCTGGCTGGCTTAGTCAGTAGAGCAAGCAACTCTTGATCTTGAGGTCGTGGGTTCAAGCCCTATGTTGGCCTGGAGCTTACTTAAAAAAAATAATAAATTGTATTCCATATAAAATAAAATAACTAAATAAAATAAAATAAAATTTTTATGGTCTTCAGCTTATGATCCTTTTCCAGTTGATTTTTGTATTTTGAGCTATGGGTGTAGATTAATTTTTTTGCACATGCATGTTTATGTTTTCAGTTTGAATAACTATATAACATCTAAATATGCCTGTCTGGGGAAGTCCTGACTGAACTGCAACCTATGTATTGTTTTCCCACAGTCAGAAAACATCACATATCAGCTGTACCCTCTGATGTATTTCTATACCAGCCCTCATTTCATCTACCTAAAACACAATTTTGTTACTTCCTTGCTTGAAAACATTTAGTGAAATAAATAGATTATTTAATAAATGGTGTTGGCACAATTGGATCTTCATTTTTCAAGAAAGTTTATTCAGACTTCTGCATCTTATTATATATACATGCACAATTCTAGATGGATTAATAAATATAAGAGATATAAAACATTAGAAAAAATAAAATTCTTAGAAACTGATAGGAGAAATTTTAATATTCTTGAAACAGAAAGTACTATTTAAGCAAAATATAAAACCCAAAGACAATGAAATAAAAACATTAACAGGGGTGCCTGGGTGGCTCAGTCAGTTGAGTGTCCAACTCTTGATTTTTGCTCAGGTCACGATCTCATGGTTCATTAGTTCAAGCCCTGTGTCCCTCTGTGTGCTAACAGTGTGGAGTCTGCTTGGGATTCCCTCTTTCTCTCTCTATCTCTCACTCTTTCTCAAAATAAATAGATAAAAAAAAATTTTTTAATTAACAATTTGTGTAGTGTAAAAAGAACTAATTTATATATGACAAAATAAAATAAGGAGAGAATGAAATATTAAAATGAAATGATATATGGAGAAAGATATTTATTTGCAATATGTAACAGGAATACAGAGTTCCTATCCTTTTAAAAATTGGCATCTTATAAACCTGTAAAAACAGTAAATAAATAAAGGGGGAAAATACCTCTGAAGAAAAATGACAAAGGGCATAAACCATAATTCATAATAAAACAAAGATCCAATAAAAATGAAAAGATATGTAACACTAATAATAACCAAGAATTGCAAATTCAAATAGCAATTAGGTGTTTTCAATTATCAGATGAAGAAAGATTAATGTGTTTTATGCTTGATGTTAGTGTTTTAGGGAAGCAGAAATCCTACACATAATTGGAATGCACATTGATATACATTTTTGTAAAGCTGTCTGACAAAATACATCAAAATCTTTAACTCTGTTTAGATCTTTTGTATTATAAATATGTTCACAGAAATTTAATATAAAAAATAATTGAACAAGTGTGAACTTTTTCACAGACATGAAGTTGAAAATAGCCTAATCATTCACCAAAAATTATTAACTAAATAAATTAAGGCACATCAATTCAATGACATAATTAGCAGCTGTTAAAAAAAATAAGGTAAGGTATATTTATATATCTGGTATATATCATACACACATACCCATACATACATACCTACATTTACACACACACACCATATCATTGAATGAAAAAACAGGATACAGTATGGTATATATAGTATGATTATGCCATTTAATATATTATTTGTGTGTGTTCATATCAAAGAGTTAGTGATATTGAGCTTTGGGGAATAGGATTCGGGATAAAAACAAAACTGATATTTAAATAACTTTGGTATTGTTTAAATTCCTTTTATTATGACTGCAGTGATTTTTGTAATATGAATTAGTTATTCATATTAATTTTAGAAAAAATCAAAACAGGAAAAACATACAACACAGGGATAACTACTATTCCTACTGTGCTGAGTTCTCCACTACAATGTTTTTTATGCTTACATATGTGTGTTTAGACACATTTGAGATCATATCATACAGATATATTTTAAAAATTTATTTTTTTTAATTTTTTTTCTTTTTTTTTAAATTTAAATTCAAATGAGTTAACATACAGTGTAGTCTTGGCTTCAGGAGTAGAGCCCAGTGATTTATCTCTTACATATGACACCCTGTGCTCATCACCCATTTATCCCGTCTCTCCTACCCCCCCCCCCACCTCCCATCCAGCAATTCTCAGTTTGTTCTCTGTATTTAAGAATCTCTTATGGTTTGCCTCCTTCTGTTTTTATCTTATTTTTCCTTCCCTTCCCCTATGTTCATCTGTTGTGTTTCTCAAATTCCACACGTAAGTGAAATCATAAAGTTTATGTCTGAGAGAGAAAGAGAAAGACAGAAGGGGGAGGTGCAGAGAGAGAGGGAGAAAGAGGATCCCAAGCAGGTTTTGTGCTGTCAGCGCAGGGCCCCCACATGGGGCTTGCACTCACAAACCATGAGATCATGACCTGAGCCACAATCAAGAGTCAGATGCTTAACTGATTAAGCCACCCAAGCACCCCTCATACAGGCATATTTAATAACTGGTGTTATTGGGTCTCTTATTCATCAACCTTTGTATGGAAATCTCTGGCTCATATTGCAGGGAAGGTACAAAAAGAAAAGAAACAGTTGAGAAGGGAAGAAATCTGCTCTACAAATACTTTTCATATACCTAATTTATTCATACAGCAAGTATTTATTGAGGGCTTTTTATGTGTCAGGCACCGTTCTAGATGTTACAAGCACATAACAGGCAATCTTCTGTTGTTAATGGAAATAGAAATCGTCAAAATCTGTTTGACGTGTGTTAATGTTAGAGTGAATAAAGACATGACTGGTCCTCAGATAATCTAACAAGCACTTAGCACACTAACTATGTTAAAATTCCTTAAATGACTAGGGTTTTTGTTCTCTTGAGTTTAAGGTCACAATCATTTAAATTTCTTCCAGTGAACATTTGCTTGCAAATCCACACCAGCTGAATTAATGAGTAGAAGACAAACGTGTCCTTCAATGGAAGAGAAGGGACCAATGAAAAACCACATGTAGCCAAGGGGTGAATTCAATGATCACTTTTGTCCCAAGCACGGAGAAGTGGGATGGAGGCAAACACCAGGTGGACAAAACTTCAGAAATGAGTATCAGCGATAACACGGTATGATAAACTGACTCGTCCCTGCTCCTTGCTTTGATATTCTCAATGGCTCCTCTTTCTTGTGTAGAGGAATTGGCTTCCCTGTGACAACCGCGGGTGCTGACAGGATGGATGGAGCCAGAGATCATGGTGACCAGAGAGAGGCCACCATCTAGGAACCAGGCAGGTCCTGGCAGGGGACAGGGCAAGGCAGTAAGAAAAGTAGGAACACGGAATCTCAAGGGTAGACCTGAGACATCAAAAAAAGCAGTAGGCAGTCACTGTCGATGGGATACAGCACTAGGAACTATGTCTCTGGAGCAAAGAAAGGGCTTAGTCGCTAGAACAGAGCATGAGGCTAACGAAACAGAGTTTCTGGCTTGACTCCTTTTTTGTTCCTATTGACAATCTGGTCCCAGGGCTATAGATGGTACTTTACTGTGAAAGTGAATCTTCACCCTATTAAGCTACGGAACCATTAAACAGGGTGGTCACACCTCTCAATGGTACGCAATCCAAGAACTGGTAGGAAACTGGAAACCTATGGTCCTTATAGTCACATCTCTCTACTTGGACTGATTGGACCAATTACCTTAGCTTTTTGAGACTTTTTCTCCCCACATTATGATTGGTCCTTTCTCATTCTTTCCACTTTCGTTTCAGATTAAAACGAAAATCATATTGAAAACATCCTGATGGCAGAGATCATTTATTATATTCTGGTATTTGTTGTCAAACAAAAGCTGACAATTACTTCCCCTGTGTGAAGAATTTTAGGTAATCTGGTATCTGTTTATGCGCTTAGGCTGGGTCAGTTAACGAGATAAATTGGACTTAATAGAAAAAGCCTGTTATCGTTCCCAAATACACTACCTGATGAACCCACGGTCTCCATTCTGTGTGGGGTGTGCTGGGGCACCCCGATGTTGTCTTGTGTCCTGCCTTCCTGGCTTTGGGTCATGACTTTGTACACCTTCATCATGTTATTGGTCAAATTCAACTTCCTAAAGGTCAAGGACTCTTCCATTATTTCAAGCTTCCATGCTTTATCCTTGAAAAGAGAAGATGGCGGTCAATCTCTTTCCACTTACTCAACTTACCCTTTGGAATTTCTCAGCCGACAATGAAGAAAACTGCATCTGTTGTAAATGGACAGAGCTTAATTGAGGATGTTGGTTTTGTAAGAGAGGGCTATTTGTAAGTATGCAGAAGTCAAATGCCACCTGGGAAGCAGACATCCTTTTTCCAGGGCAGTATTTTTAATTATGTCTTTTCACCTGAGCTCGAGGGCAAACGTTCCATTTTTCTCCCTGCTCATTATTAACAAAACCCAAAAGGACACGGTTTTCTAATTTCATATTTTTAAGTGAATTTAGCATGCAGAGTATTCTGAAATGACATTAGCTATGTAGTTAAGATAATACCTAGGCTCTGGAGTTTCTCCGTTTCATACAGATCTTTACCACCTACGCAGGTTGACTGCCCTCTGGTCACAGAGAAAAAGTTAACCATCCAATCTGTGTGTGTTACTGAAAGCGTGTTCAGTGGCTTGTCGTGATCGTTGTTTGCATGCTACATACGTTTGACACACATGGTAACTGTTATGGGACCCGTACATGTATATAATTTTCAGTGTTTAATTTGTATGGAGAGTGATTTTGTGCAGCATGCAGACTTGTGCACATTTTGAAATTAATTAACCTCGACAAAATTGGATTCGCCAGTCTAGGTTCCTTAATAATATCCTGGCTAACACATTAAATAATAAATGAGAGGGAAATGGAAGTGGTGAGATTCCAAGGAGAGAGAATGAGGATTCAAGCCTCCCGAGTTTTTAATCCCCATCCTGCCAGGGTTGTTCCCCTGTGCGTGAGTCTTCCATCCTTTGCTTTTGTTTTCCTGGCTATAGCCGGAGAGCGAGAGCAAGCTCAGGCAGTGTTGTAGTGAGAGTGAATGAATGCCTAAAATGCGCTTGGAGAGCCTCAAGTAAAACGCACTATGCCGCATGTGGAAATGATTATTAGTTCATTCTTCATGCACTTTTAGTCCTTGCCCTCTAGGCTCGGTCTGCCAGCCAAGGCGCCAATTACTGTCGATGGGGCTGTTGGTTCTTGTGATGTGAACACCTGTCCTCCAGCAAATGAACTGAGATAATACATCCCAATTTACTATGTGTGTCATATACCCTACAAATTGAATCTCTAAAATACACTCTGAGTTGAATAATAAATGACACTGGGTTTAAATGACAGGAAATAGACTCAATACAATTGCTTGGGCATCTGTGTCCACCCAAGCCTTTGTCCACCCAGTCTGCTGCTGAAACGCCAAGCCAGACTTCCCTCTGCATTCTCAGAGCTGACTAAGGGGCCATCTGTATGGGGAAAGTCACTGCAGAATTTCTGGCTTCCCTGGGAGAGCCTCGGGCTGATTAATTCAGTCAAGCCAGGGTTTGGCAGACCCAGCCCCATGCTGCTCAGCAGATAAGACAAAATTGCACCCGGATACAATTCCAGAGGCCCTCCAATTCATATTTCAAGAGACATTCATGAAGTTACGGGATGGACTGCCCCATACAAATTGTTACCCTGAAATCGGAAAGAGAAGATTACCGAATGAAAAAGGGAAGGAAGTCGCAGTGGAAGATAGTGGTTGAGGGAATAAGTTTGGAAGGACATACAAAAGCTAAGCTGTGTGACTTCGGGCAAGTTATAAACTATGATTTCTGTAAATTTCAGTTTCCTCTTCGGTCTCTAGATTAGAACCATACCTAACTGGCTCCCCAGTACATCCCGAAAGCCTGGCACATTATTTGGCCCACGTAGGTGTTGAAAATCAGCTGGACGAATGGTTTTTCTGGACTCCTTGTTACAGCCTGTTACAGCTACTGATGTAACAGCCAGGAGAGGCAGCGGTAGTGGACAGCCATCTGTGTCCACTCGTCCTGTGCTTTCCTTTGTTCTCCATGGGAACAACCTCTGGGTGAGGGAGAAAAGAGGTTCTTCAGCATTTGGCCGGCTCTGCCTAAGCACCCAGCCAGGAGGCTAAGCATAATGCTTAAGCTTGTTTTGTGCAGATTAACCCTCCTCCCTCAAAGAATTACAGTGCCCAGCCGGGACTTCATGTTTTGATACATTGCACTTATTCATATTTTGATACATTTATGGACTTGGGTTTTTGTAGAATTCACCGTCAAATGAATACAGGGCTATTGGGCCTCCCATGGCTGCATTTTATGTAGATACATAAATGTGTACGGTTTTTCTTCCTTTCCTGTTTTAATTACACGTTAATCAGCTGGAACTGCATCGATCCAGATACTACCTATTTTCTATGGCCCTCCCCGTTTCCAACATCCTTGATCAAGGGGAAGCGTGGACAGGAGAACGAATGCCCAGGAAAACAGAAGCAAGGCTATGGGAACACAGCAGGGTACTACAATAATATCAGTATTATATCAATAGATGTGCACTTATAATTCTATGAGTGTTTAATTTGTTGTTCTTCCTCCATAGATAATGCCTACATAACCTAAGAAGACAAAGACTTAGTTTTCTGTTTGCAGTTTCTGTGTGACCCCACGTAATGCCTTCACTTTATTTGGTTGGCTTGTCACTGACAGTGAGGGCTGTTGGCACATGTGAGTTCAGAAGAAAGTGCCTGTCCTGCAACTGATTCACACCCTTGAGTTGGTGGCAAGCAGAAAGCCATGAAAGCCATGAAAGGAAGCATGTGTAGATCTGCTCCAAAGGTCTCTCCCTGGGACCTGAAGCTGGTAGAGAATCCCATTTCAGGAAGCCCCTTGTGAGCACAGTACAGTGCCCCTCTTTCGTGCTTTCCTCTTATCTGTCTTCCTTTCCTCTTATTTGCCTTCACCCAGAATAAGCCCTAAGGACCTTCTATTTGCCACTTCCTTCTAGCTTACTCCTTCTTTCCCATTGCTGCTCCTACCTGAATTCCCCTCTTCAGTCTTATTCTTTGACTGCTTTAGGACATTGCATGGGAAATCTCATATAGACGTGTTCTCTATTGCTTCCCTCGTGTTCTAGAGCTTTTCTATGTCTGGACATCCCTTGAGAAGGTATCTGACATCTCTCCCTGTTCCACTTCCTCACGGATCTATTAAGTGGCAATGGCTGGTATTAGATTACAGTGTTCCATATAGGATATTGGGAAAGAGAACTCTTTTTTAAAAACATATTTATTTATTATTGAGAGACAAAGAGTGCAAATGGGGGAGGGACAGAGAGAGAGGGAGACACAGAATCTGAAGCAGGCTCCAGGCTCTGAGCTGTCGGCAAAGAGCCCGGTGTGGGGCTCAAACCCACAGACCATGCAATCATGACCTGAGCTGAAGTCGGATGCTCAGCCAACTGAGCCACCCAGGCACCCCATGGAAAGAGAACTCTTTATTGATTAGTTCAGGTTTGTAATACAATGTCTGCCACCTAACTATAGGTGTAGCAAGTTATTCATTCTCCATGCCTCAGTTTTCATTTAAATTTTATTTAATTTTTTAATCTTTTTTAAATGCTCCCCAATCTTTAACCAGCACCTACCTTTGGTTGAATCTAGCAGAAAGCCAGCTCACTTAGCACCCAGACATCCTGCAGGTCTTGGCTGCCTATGTTCCTGGAGAGAACAGGGCAAGGTCGAAGCATGCATCAGAAGGCAAAGCACCCATGGATCAGCCCAACAGCACTCTGTGTTTGTTCATGTAGGTGTGTCCCCTCTAAGGATGTGAGATGCCCAGGGTCAGGAAGTGCATTTTCTTCTACGTTGTATCCCCACTGCTTTCATGCTACCTCCGATGGAATGCAAGCTTAATAAATGTCTACTGAGTGGACTTATTAGTGGAGGTTAAGTAGTATCCTTCTCAAGAAACACGTTTGCCTTTTTAGTTAGATAGGTCTGAATCTGTAAGAGTCCATGCTGCCAGGAATGAGTACTGATGAGTATGCAGCATGGTGGAGAGGGGATTAAAGAAAGGACAAACTAAGAAGAATTCATAATTCTTCCAGAACCTCTACTAACTTGGACAAAGGACAGGTTGGTTTTGACAGCAAAAAGAAGGAGACATTCGATAGCACGGGAGGTCAGCCAGAGAGGACTGGGTAGGATGGGACAGTGTCATGGGCCTTGAAAGACAGACATGGTGTAGCATGAGTTCTTGACGTTAGAGATTAGTTGGAGATTAGTTGGAGGCACTGTCAGGAAAATGAATATGCAAATCATGAAGCTAGTTTCAAAAGTAAAACTATATTTAATTTATTTTGCAACATTGGCTTGGATCAACCTCACGAGCTTCCCCATTCTTTGTTTCATTCTTCTTTGTAGCAAAATACTTCCATCCCCAGTATTTGGAAGGGTGCCTGGCATGGGAATGCGTATTGAGTGAAAACGATGTACAAGGGAAGAAAGTTGTAAGTGTATAATAATGTCTACATTGTGTAGGTTTACTTTAATCCTGAAACTGGAGACGAAGAGGCATGTGTAGCTAGTGATGCATCCATACTGTTTTTCCTTTTTTTTTTAAAAATTTTTTCAACGTTTTTTATTTATTTTTTTTGGGACAGAGAGAGACAGAGCATGAACGGGGGAGGGGCAGAGAGAGAGGGAGACACAGAATCGGAAACAGGCTCCAGGCTCCGAGCCATCAGCCCAGAGCCTGACGCGGGGCTCGAACTCACAGACCGCGAGATCGTGACCTGGCTGAAGTCGGACGCTTAACCGACTGCGCCACCCAGGCGCCCTGTTTTTCCTTTAAGAACAGGCGTACTCTGTCTCTTTGAGCAACCATGGAAAATAGTCATAAGAACACATTACTTTAACTTTCCCAGGGGTAGTTAATTTAGCTTAGGAAAAGATGCTTAGGAAATTTAGCTTAGGAAAATTTAGCATCTCATAGCCTAAATATATTATTCTTCATATCTGTGACACACTGTATTATACACTTATCAGTTGCATTTCCCTTTCCTTTTTGCCATGTACTTCTCCTTCCATTGGTTTCCATTTGGTCACGTGATCTGCTTTGGCCAGTGGAATGTGAGCAGGTGTGGCATATTCCACATCTGAGCAAAATCTGCTTGTTTAGTATTGGTTTTATACCTTTCGTGCCCACCTTTACTTGAGAAGAACATGACCCAGACAGTAGTTACTTCTACAAACTAGGTTCCAAAATGAGGAGAGTCACAAGGTAGAACAAAGCAGAACTTGTCGGAGCCACAGCTGACTTGCCCATCTCAGGTAGCTTAAGCAAGAAATGGTGTTTGCTTTTGTAAGTCATTAAAGCATGTGTCTAAGTCTTCTACTGCTGCTATAACAAATTACCATAAACAGCAGCTTAAACAACACAAATGTATTTTATAGTTCGGTAGCTGAAGTCCAATATGTGTCTCACTGGGCTAAAATCAAGGTGTTGGCAGGGCTGTGTTCATTTCTGGAGGTTCTAGGAAAGAATCGGTTTCCTTGCATTTTCCAGCTTCTAGAGGTTGCCCACATTCCTTGGCTTGTGGCTCCCTTCCATCCTCTTCAGCAGTATCTCATCTCTCTCTATCCATTCTTCCACAGTTACATCTCTCTCTGATTGTCTTTTTCTGTCTTCCTCTTCATTTTTAAAGAGTCTTGTGATTTCCCTGGGCTCATCCAGAAAATCTCTCAATTTTACGTCATCTCAAGATGAAATCTCAATTTTGAAGTCAGCTGATTAGCAACCTTAACTTCCCTTTGTCACGTAACCTTAACATATTCATAGGTGCTAGGGACTAAGACATGGATATCTGTGAGGTAATTATTCTGCAGTTTGGGAATTGTAATCAAGGGTGATATTGCTTGAATGGCAGACAATTAGCCATATTCTGTAAATGAACACGAAGCAGCAGCTATCTGTGCTTTTCGAAGTATAAGGTAAAATACACAGCAGAATGACATTGAATATGATGACCTGACTCCATGCCTCATACCGCCTCTAGGTGCCGGACTTTGGGCAAACCATTTGATTAATTTCTCTCTTAGTTTCTTCAACTGTGACGTGGAAATACTCAACTTTAGTGCAATTTATCTTTCAGGGCTCTCGAATAGCTATATCATAACAGTATCAGTGTCTATATATCTCCATATCTATACTTCATTCTTTTTATCTTCCAGGGTTATGAAATGGATCAAATCAAACGATGTAGTGTAAAGACATATCTGTGTATATCTATCTATCTTCGTTCTTTTTCTCTGTAAAGATATATGCACAACAGGGTGTACATGTTGGTAATAGGGTCACCAGATTTAACCTTGTGCCACATTTATCTTTTAAATGGATCATGCCTTCTGTGCCTACATATGTAGACACATTTGGGACCTTGTAACTGTCCTGTGAATATAGATTAGCTAGTGCACTTTTCCATCATAAAAGTAATATAGCTTCAAAAGATGAACAGCTTTCTCATTTATTCACCGATGGTAGCTATTAAAAATATTCAGTAATAAATGGTAACACTAAGATAAGATTTCCATTGGCTTACAGTCCTATGTTGGCAAACAGTTATGTATATGCCCGTGTGCATTTTGTTCTACATTGTAAAACTTTTCTTCTATTTAATCTTCCGTATCATATCACAGCATGGACTTGACAATTCTAACTTTTCATTTATATAGGTATTTCAATAAAAAACCCTCTACTAGAATGACCATATAAATTGCTTTTTCCTTTTATTGGAAGTGCAGCTTAGTGCTCATTGCCTGACTATTTTGGCCAACTCCTAAGGCATCTCTGGCTAAGTAGTCAGCTGTCTCCCCCGGTGGCAGCTGGAATCTATTTCTCTTTCAGCATCTGAGGATAGAAGACTTTATTTTATCCTTCCATATATGCTCATGAGAGCATATGCTCATGAGAGATCAGAACATTACAGGTACCCAAAGAGTTTACATCTTCTTACATCTTTTATTCTTTCTGCCTGCTTTGACATATGTCTTACTATTTCAATATATATATATATATATATATATATATATATATATATATTTAATTTTTTAAAATGTTTATTTATTTTTGAGAGAGAGAGACAGAGCACGAGTTGGGGAGGGGCAGAGAAAGAGGGAGACCCAGAATCCGAAGCAGGCTCCAGGCTCTGAGCTGTCAGCACAGAGCCCAACATGGGGCTCGAACCCAGGAACTGCACGATCCTGACTTGAGCCAAAGTTGGATGCTCAACCACCTGAGCCACCCAGGCATGCCCGCTATTTCAATATTTAATGAGATGATTCCAGCATGTATGTGAGTGGACTACGTCCATACATACCTACGTGCTATTTCAAATCAAATTATGCTGCCTGTCCAGTGACAGATCCAAACTGTTAACATGCATCACAAACTTGTTGCTTGAATGTTAAAGTTCTTCAGCAAAACAATGCAATCGGAGAAAAAATATCACTTGTAAAGGATGTTTTCCACATTCAACTTAGGAACCTATGACCATTCTATGGACTTTGAAGTTATGTTATGCTGTGCTAAAAACAAACATAAGAATTAGTCTAAAATATGATACAAATTAGACACAAAGTATGACAAAAATCTTTGTTTTCATAATACTTATTAAATATTTACAAGTGGAATAACAACTAAACACGTATTGCATACAATGTGCCATAAGGGTACCACATGCCCGCCCCAAAGTAAAATAATTTGATCTTTCTGAGAAGGATGTCATCTTGAAAATTAATGTCTCAAAATGAGAGATCTCTATTACCTTGCTCAGTTTTTTTTTTCTCTAAAATTAAATATTTTAAAAATAGTTTTTGTTTTGTAGTTCATTTTGGTATTAAACATTATATTCGTTTATTTTAAAACTATTATTCTCGTTCTTGATTTATTATATTACATTTTTAAAGTTTATTTATTTATATTGAGAGAGAGAGAGAGAGAGAGAGAGCAGGAGAGGGGCAGAGAGAGAGGGAGAGAGAGAATCCCAAGCAGGCCCCACACCATCAGCTTGGAGCCTGACATGGGTCTTGAACCCACAGACCGTGAAATAAAAGGGGGGCAAGGAGAAGCAGCTCCGCTCAGGAGCCATATACACTAATCCCATGATAAAGCCCTCTTTACTTTGTCTAATTATTCAGTTCCCCAGACAGCTAGATTGTTCCATGTTCAATAACCTATGGAGCAGTATGTACTGACATATCCTATCCACATAAACATAGCTCTTCTCCCCATAAAAACACCCCTCGTGATGGAGGGTCAGTCAGAAAAACATAACACACTACTTCTATTAATCATTTTAACCCTTCATTCAGTAAATACAAACCTCCTTCTAAGAGTCAGCACATATTAGAGGAAAACCAATAGCATCCATGGCAAAAATCAAAATGAATAAACCAAAAAATTAACCTTATAGGAAACAGAAATATTTAGGAACCAGAACAAAAATTAAAATATCCCAATTAGTTTCCTCAGAGAAGTTTAAGAGGATATTACATCCATAAAACAAAGAAGACTATTTTTTAAAAAGGAACCACCAGAGAATAAGAGTTTGTGAAAATTAAAATTTTAATTGTGATACAAAAGAAATCAGCCAATGCACTGAATAACAGAATAATCAAGCACAACCAAGCTTAGTATTAGAAAGATTATGGATGGCACAAAAACAGACACTCAGATCAATGGAACAGAATAGAGAACCCAGAAATGGACCCACAATCATATGGCCAATTAATCTTGGACAAAGCAAGAAAGAATATCCAATGGAATAAAGACAGTCTCTTCAGCAAGTGGTGCTGGGAAAACTGGACAGCAACATGCAGAAAAATGAACCTGGACCATTTTCATACACCATACACAAAAATAAACTCAAAATGGATGAAAGACCTAAATGTAAGACAGGAAGCCATCAAAATCCTCGAGGAGAAAGCAGGCAAAAACCTCTTTGATGTAAGAAGCTTACTCTTTGAGTAAGAAGCGACTTCTTACTCAACACATCTCCAAAGGCAAGGGAAACAAAAGCAAAAATGAACTACTGGGACCTCATCAAAATAAAAAGCTTCTGCACAGCGAAGGAAACAATCAGCAAATCTAAAAGGCAACCAACAGAATGGGAGAAGATATTTGCAAACGATATATCAGATAAAGGGTTATATATCAGATATATATATATCAGATAAAATCTATAAAGAACTTATCAAACTCAACACCCAAAAAACAAATAATCCAGTGAAGAAATAGGCAAAAGACATGAACAAACACTTCTCCAAAGAAGACATCCAGATGGCCAACCGACACATGAAAAAATGCTCAACATCACTCATCATCAGGGAAATACAAATCAAAACCACAATGAGATACCACCTCACACCTGTCAGAATGGCTAACGTTAACAACTCAGGCAATGACAGATGTTGATGAGGATGAGGAGAGAGAGGATCTCTTTTGCAATGCTGGTGGGAATGCAAACTGGTGCAGCCACTCTGGAAAATAGCGTGGAGGTTCCTCAAAAAATTAAAAATAGAACTACCCTATGACCCAGCAATTTCACTACTAGGTATATATCCAAGGGATAAAGGTGTGCTGTTTCGAAGAGGCACTTGCCTGCCAATGTTTATAGCAGCACTATCAACAATAGCCAAAGTATGGAATGAGCCCAAATGGAACGAGCCCATCAATCCGTCCATTGATGGATGAGTGGATAAAGAAGATGTGGTATATATATACAATGGAGTATTACTCGGCAATAAAAATACAATGAAATCTTGCCATTTCCAACTACATGGATGGAACTAGAGAGTATTATGCTAAGTGAAATTAGTCAGAGAAAGACAAATACCATATGACTTCACTCATATGAGTGAACATAAGGGAAGAGAAGCAAAAATGATATAAAAACAGGGAGGGGGACAAAACAAGAGACTCTTAAATAGAGAGAACAAACGGAGGGTTACTGGAGGGGGGATTGGCTAAATAGGTAAGGGGCATTAAGGAATCTACTCCTGAAATCATTGTTGCACTATATGCTAACTAACTTGGATGTAAATTTAAAAAAATAAATTAAAAAAGAAAGATTATGGAACTAGTATTAGAAATAAACTTTCCAAATGTAGAATATATATATACACATTATTTAATATTATGTATAGTTATAATAAATAACCATGTTTTATTTACATATATATACATATACATATGTGTATATATATGTGTGTATGTGTATGTATATGTATATATATAGATATATACATATACATATGTATATATATTGTTGTTGTTTGTGTGTTTCGTTTTCAGGTCAACTGGAGAGGGGGTGGAGAGAGTTGTTTGCATTAAATTTAACATCTTCTACTGAGTACTCCCTGAATGGTAATTTTGATTGTTTTCTGTGCTGTGGCTCATTAAACTCCAAGCTATATGTCAACCTTACCTGTCTAGATGCCTTCAAAAACACCTATGTGCATGCCAGCTTGGCCGTGCATTTAAACCTCGTTTTAAAAAATCCAGTAAGCACACTTGTGACCAGATTGTGGTTTCTAAATATTATTTTGGAGAACTGGATACTCAAACCCTGGCTCAGTGAGAGTACATAGTGAGCCTGATGCATCTCGTGTCAAGAATAAGCAAGCTCTCCAAGAATGGGGGCATGTCACAAGGACCTAGGAATCGGTTTCAGAACAATTTGAGCATCAAAAAGAATAATGAATATAATTGACTGTAACCACTGAATATATAAAAATCTATTAATTCATTGCGGTGTCAGTGAGAGATAGGCTACCAATGAAGAGATTATTATACCCCTTATCATCAAAATTAATTAAAGGCAAAGTTAAGCATTTAGCATAACTCTTGGAGGAAGTGTGTTCAGTCCATGATAATGAGATAAAACTCTCTCTTTTTTTAAACAGAAGTTGAAAGCTGCCAGTTAGAAAAGGAGAGGGAGGGGCGCCTGGGTGGCTCAGTCGGTTGAGCGACCGACTTCAGCTCAGGTCAGGATCTCGCGGTCCGTGAGTTCGAGCCCCGCGTCGGGCTCTGGGCTGACGGCTCAGAGCCTGGAGCCTGTTTCTGATTCTGTGTCTCCCTCTCTCTCTGCCCCTCCCCTGTTCATGCTCTGTCTCTCTCTGTCCCAAAAATAAATAAACGTTAAAAAAAAGAAAAGGAGAGGGAATGATAGAATTAGAAAATGTCCATTTTGTAACCCCGAGCAAAATAATTCAGAAAGGGATCATTGCTGGAGGATAGAATCATTGGAGGAAATGTTGTTGAAGAACAGGATACTCATTGAGACCAAAGTATCATCCCCACCCCCCAAAAAATCACTTGGTATTTCATGGGGCAGGGAAAAAAAAAATACCTTTACCACGGAGATATCTGGGAGTTACCACGTGATGAAGTCTTGCTAATAGTGGATCGTGAGACATTGTATATCTCCTGATGAGGTGCTACAGGACCCAGCAAGTATTCTTGCCCTAAGTGCTACACCTGAGTCAAATCAAGTCTGACATTGAACTCCCTGATTGTAGGAAATACATAGGGTTAGAAAAACAAAAACAAGGACACAGTGAAAAAAAATCGAGATCCCAGAATGTGGGGCCTTGTTTACACTAAGTCTCTTCAAAATGTCAGATGACATAGGAAAAAGCAAAGTAGGAAGCATGAACTTTGAATCAAAGTTAAAAAAAAAAAAAGCTAAAATTATATTTTGGAGAATTTGGGGGAAATTTTGAAAAGAAATTTTTAAAATATGAAAACTTTAAAATATGAAAATGTTTGTATTAGAGCTCTACAGAGAAAAAGAACCAATAGGATGTGTATGCATAAAGAACGAGATTTATTTTAAGAAATTGGTGCATGCCATTGTGGGTGCCCAGTGAGCACAAAAGCAGACTCGAGACTCAGAAAAGAGTTGCAGTTTGAGTCCAAGAGAAAACCAGAAAGAGCTGGGGTTGCAGTTCAAGTTCAAAGGCCATCCACTGGCAGAACTCTTCTTGTTCGGGGAGGCCACCCTTTTGTTCTTCCTTTTTTTTCTTTTAAGTTTATTTATTTATTTTGAGAGAGAAAACACGAGTGGGGGAGGGGGAGAGAAAGAGGGGGAGAGAAAATCCCAAGCAAGCTCCACACTGACAGCATGGAGCCTGATGCAAGGCTTGAACCCAGGAACGGGGAGATCTGAGCTGAAGTCAGAGGCTTTACCAACTGAGCCACCCAGGCACCCCCCAGCCTTTTGTTCTATTCAGGCCTTCCGCTGATTGGATGAGGTCCACCCACATTATGGAGGGGAATCTACTTTATTTGGAATCTATTGCAGAGAGAGAGGAAGAGAGAGTGCGCGTGCATAGCGCAGAGGGAGAGAGGCAGAGGGAGAGAGAAAGAATCTTAAGCCAGGTTCCATACTCAGCATGAGGCCTAACAGTGAGGCTCCATCCCAGGACTCTGGGATCTTGACCTGAGCTGAAATCAAGAGTCGGATGCTCAACTGACTGAGCCACCCAGGCGCCCCAACTGACTTTTTTTTTTTTTTTTTTTTTAATGATAATAGGATGGGAGAAACTTTGGGAGATGATTTCGGCCATAAACCCTAGGTGGAATCCTCATGAATGGGAATAGTGTCCTTATAAAAGGGTCTCCAGAGAACTCTCTGTCTTTCCCTCATGAAGCACAGTCAGAAGACAGCAATCTGTGACCTGGAAGAGAGACCTCACGCAGCCACGCTGGCACCCTCATCTCAGACTTCCAGACTCCAAAACTGTAAGAAATACGTTTCTGCTGCTTATAAGATACCGGCTCTTTAGTACTTTGTTATAGCAGCCCAAACAGACTGAAACACTGTAACTATTATTGGAAGCTAGGCTGTGCAATGTAGGAACCTGAGCTCAAATATACATACCTTGTGGGCATCAAATGCATGCGTGCACACACACAGACATGCATGCCTGTGGGCACAGGGTGTCAGCAAGACATGTTGAAAACACAGCTGTGTTAGGGAAAGACACATTGGGTATTGGTGGTTTACTTTTTGGTTTGTTTGTTTTTGAATTTTTACTGACACTGAGAGCACAATGTGAGAGGTGCCTTAAGCATAAGGAGAGAGAAATCACACTTAGCACCAAATGTAAAGAGCTGCATTTTTGAAGTGTAAAAGTTCAACATGTTTGTTTCGGTGTTCTTACTGAAATAACATTTTAGCAAATGGAAGCATTGATAAATTCACAAGATACAAACATAGTTTCTGCTATTTTATAGACATGATTATGAAGATTGCTACTGTTGGTTCATTCTTAGTAAAGTGTTCCCCAGAAGAAGATAGGGGCAGAGAATATGGAAGGAGGAAGGAACACGAGAGTGGAACCCTGCAGGGTGATGTTGGCTTAGCAAATCTATTTCAGCCCTTGTAGACACTGCTTTGCCACCAGGATACATATCCTGTTGACATCACTTATTAAAAGCCATCCAGCAAATTTTGTCTTCTATTTTATTATGTGACTGTTCTTCTTTTTTTTTTAAGATTTTTTTTTTTTTTTTTTGAGAGAGAGACAGAGACAGAGCGTGAGTGGGGAGGGGCAGAGAGAGGGGGAGACACAGAATCCCAAGCAGGTTCCAGGCTCTGAGCTGTCAGCAGAGAGCCCAGCGCAGGGCTTGAACCCACAAACCATGAGATCATGACTTGAGCTGAAGTCAGACACTTAACAGACTGAGCCACCAGGTGCCCCTATTATTTGAATCTTGCGTTGTTTAATCCATTCTGTGCTTTATCTCCATTGCTCTTAGAACTGCTTTTTTTTTTTTCTTTTTTCCTGTTTGACCCGCTTCACCCATTTTACCCATTGAGGTCTGCTGATTTAAATATAAATCTCATCCCAAAACACCCTTATAGAAACATCCATAATGTTTGACCAAATATCTGGGTATTATGGCCCAGTCAAGTTAATACTTAAAATTAGCCATCACAGTGTTATGAAAATGTAGAAGCAACTTCTTATTCTTAGCAGATGCATGCATAAATATTTGATGATAAAGTGTCATGATGCCTGCAGCTTACTTTCAAATGATTCAGAATGCATGTATATATATATGTATATGTATACACACAAACATATATACATATATAGCTACAAATACTTATAGACACATGGCAAATTTGAACTATTCTTCATTCAAAACATTGATTATAGCAAGTTTAAGCTTTAGAAAAAAATGTTTTTAATCCAGACTTTTCAGTTGTTCAGTACTGTGGACAGTTTTTCTGCTTACTTTAAGATATACTCATAGCACATTATAGATGAGTATAATTTTATTTGTAATTATTATTGATAAATGGTCTAGTTTTATAATTCATCCAATTATTTTTTTTATTTTTACATTTTTTAATGCTTATTTATTTTCGAGAGAGAGAGAGAGAGAGAAACAGAGCACGAATGGGGAGGGGCAGAGAGAGAGGGAGGCACAGAATCGGAAGCAGGCTCCAGGCTCCAAGCTGTCAGCACAGAGCCCGACGTGGGGCTCGAACTCACAGATCACGAGATCATGACCTGAGCTGAAGTTGAACACTTAACTCAGTGAGCCACCAGATGCCCCAATTCATCCAATTATCTTAAGTTATTTGCTGTGTCCTTCAGAAAATAAGTTGTTAAAAACCAGTGTATGAATTTACCTTTAAAGAAAATAAAGTTAATGTTTCCATAATGTAGACTCTAGTTTATTGAAATGTGTTATAACTATATTGTGGAGTACATGATATATGTCAAAGCATGTGTTTATAATTAATATAATTAACACCAATCTTTCAATAACTACATGTTTCCATTTATCACATTTTATTTGTTAGTACATATGTTATTCTTTTTACCTATTATTTAAAATTATATAATATTTAACATACTTATATTTATTTAGACAGAAATTGACTTCCATTTATTATAAACAAATAATATTATTCCAGTTTGGAATATTTTTTCCCATAAAAGTCTTTGCCATATATTTTTTCTCAATTTCCTACTAAGAGGGATGTGTAATTATTAAAAATACAGCAATTAATGGAAGAATAATGAGAAAGATTAATTAGAAATTATACTTAGAAATTTTCCTAATAATTTGTGTCTTTAGGTATTCCTCTACTACATGGCTATAGCTGTCGTTAGATAAAAATACTAAGTTCTCTGCTAAAAGTATAAAATTCAAATATTTTAAATTCCAAGTAAATAATCATTTCAGAAATAGAAATGACTTTAACGATAATTGAAAAGCTTAGTGAAGACAAACACATTGAGGTTTAATAATAAAGGACCTAAAATAATGAAACTTTGGTTATTTTTACTTCATATCTTACCTAACAATTGGTTTTTGACTCTTTGAGTTGTTTAATTAAAGTCGTATTTAATTTGTGAGAGATTGACTTCCTTAAAACAATCAATTTTACTCTCAGAGAGAGTACACTACATCTAAACAATATATTTTTGTGTCTCATTACTCTTCTTTTTTTTAAAAAATAATTCCGCAGATTGTACAACACACTTGAAGCCTTCAAGGAAAATCCATTTCAAATACCAGTGAAGTCATCTCTTTTCTCTATGAGTACCTGGAAAGTAGAATTCAAAACACACTGTATTCAAATAGATTCTGTGTTTCCACTGAAGAAGAAACACTCGGAGGTGAAGGAATGCCTTAGTTTCATTCTCGTGTTTTAAATTTCTCTTCGAAACAGTGACTAGCTAGAAGAACTCTTCTTTATTAAGAGGTGAGAATAAAACTCATGCAGAGTAATTCATATAATTGTAAAACAGTCAACATTCTTTTTTTTTAAGTTTATGTACTTATTTTGAGAGAGAGAGAGACCGCCTGTGAGCGGGAGAGGGGCAGAGAGAGAGGGGGAGAGAGAATCCCAAACCAGCTCTGCACTGCCCAGTGCAAAGCCCGATGCAGGGCTCGAAATCACAAATTACAAGGTCATGACCTGAGCTGAAGTCAGACGTTTAACCGACTGAGCCACCCAGGTGCTCCTGATACAGTCAACATTCTTAAAAACAAATAACTTCACAAATAATTTTAGATTAAAACAAAATAAACTACGAGTCTTGTTTTCCTAGATGTTTCTAAAAGGTCAATATTGGGGCAATTTTAGGCACTGTTTTAAATTCAACTTTTGTTCACTAAGAATTTAGGAGCAGCAAGGTGGGCTAAGTAGTAAGGAAAAGCATGGATTCTGGAATCAGAATAGCCCTGTGAATTAGATGAGTTCTCATGCCAGTTTCCTCATTTCTTGACAAAGAGACACAACTGTGCCAACGTTCCCTACATGTTGTTTCCCTGTTGAACTTGGCAATGACTTAACTTCAATGTAAGAATCTTAAGTCACCCTTGGTTAATGCACACCTTAGTACCATCCCCGTGGTTTCAGCAGCTTCCCTCGCTCTCCGCTTTTCCTGCTACATATCTCCTGTCCGTCAGTACTAAAGACAAAGCACTCCAAGGCCCAATTTATTTTTTTCTTTCTAACAGAGCTACTATTCTTAAAATGTTCATTCTGTTATCACAGATGAGCACTTAGTAGGTTTGACATTTAATGATTTTCCTATAGAGGTACCTCCAGATTTTCGTAAGTCAAGCTATGTGTATTGCGGAGTGACATCCCTAACTTTCCTTTTGTGGGCCAGCTTTGAACAATTTGTTCATTAATTAAGGTATGAATGTTTTATACTGTCACCTAGTGGTGATTGCTTGTCTACCAACAGCTTAATTTTGGCAGACTTACCATTGTTATACAAATGCTTGTATGATTATTTGAATACTCTAGTCAACCAATTTTTATTGAGTGGCTAGTATAAGTCAAGTTCTGTTCCAGACACTGGGGCTACGGTAGAAAAAGAAAAAAAAAAAATCCCTGTCCTTTGGAACTTACTATATGGTATTGCAATGTGTTCTCTTTTCTAAATACAAATGAGAGAAAAAATAGAAAAATAAAGAAATCTTTAATAACGTGAAATATGAAAGACACATAATTTTATATAATTTTATATAACTAGTCACTAAAAGTGGAAAATTTTAGACCTAAATGGGGGCTTATGGACCTGAAGATGTTCACCAAAATATATTAAATAGCAATACAAAATTCCAGAAACATGTAATTAAGTGAAAAACATTAAGGACTTTACAATATGTTTGTCTAAATGCACTATACACACAAACTCTAGACTGTAAATTTATTTTCTTTAAAAAATTTTTTTTAATGTTTATTTATTTTTGAGAGAGAGAGAGAGACAGAGACAGAGAGACAGGCAAGTGGGGGAGGGGCAGAAAGAGAGGGAGATGCAGAATCCAAAGCAGGCTCCAGGCTCTGAGCTGTCAGCACGGAGCCCTACGCGGGGCTGGAACTCACCATCTGTGAGATCATGACCTGAGCCGAAGTTGGATACTTAACCGACTGAGCCACCCAGGTGCCCCTGTGAATTTATTTTCTACAGAGGTATGTGTTAGCAATTCTGAAACTATGTGTATTCTGGAACTGAGAAAAAAGAAAGTTAATGTGGATAATGAGAGCCAGACTTCTTTTTTCCACGGGCAATAGTTTTAAATCAGGAAGCGGTTATGGCTAGAAAGAACCATGTAGTGTTTGGTTGCAAGTGGAGATGTCAGTATTAACTATGATTTCATATGTACATAGATAGAGCTAGATGTAGAAAACGACATAGGTGCGTATATTTCTTACCTCTCTCCATTGAGACGGCCTAGAAGCAAGGGCACCTTAGTGGCAATAAGCATACCTCATGCCTAGATCTTAGTTTCTAAATATTATTCTTCAAAAAATTTTTTTCATTTAGTTTTATCATCATGATAAGTATACTCTTCAATCCCCACCCCCTAAATATTATTCTCTAGTAAAATAAACTCGTGCCTTTTGGAGAAGTGACTGACAAGAGTTGGGATGGAGAAAGTACAAAATGAACTGAGAATAAGACGTCGTATCAGAAAGTAAGCAAATGTTCGAACAATGATGCCAGCACATTGAAAGGATACCGGAACCAACTTGGAGTTCCTGGTGGCTGCACCAGGACCATTTGAGCACCAAAGTAGGTAATGATAGTGGTGGAATATAACCTATAAAATAAAAATAAATTTTTACAAGCTTATACTATACAAATATATAACTGAATACCCAGTAAAGGTAGGTAAGGGATAGCTCTTCGTTACAGTAGAATTGCAATTAATAAATGAACAATAAATGGAATTAAAAAATGACTATTTGGTGACAACTATGGTAATAATTATTGTAGACAAGAATCCTCAGGGGATCCTAAAATTAATGGAAAAAGTATCATGAGAAACAGAATATTTCCCTAATTACAAAGTATTTGTCCCATAAGCTACTTATTAATTTTAAAGGGAAAAAATAGTAACTTTACATGGATAAACCTGGAAAACATCACCTTAACCAAGTGATAAAGAGAATGGCACCCATAATAATATTGACACGATGCACTGAGGAGGCGTAATTCCATTGCAGGACTATTCTTGTCAAAAATGCAGGGCTTGAGTTTAATCACAAGAAAATACCCGACAAACCTAAATTGATGGATATGCTGCAAAATATCTGGCTGACCTACATACCCACTTCAAAAGTTTCAAGGTCATGACCAACTGTCCCGAGTTAGAGGAGACTGAACACACATAGCAACTAAATGCAGTGTATAGTCCTGGTTAGAGCTTGGATCTGAAGAAGGACATTAATGTAACAGTTAGTGAAACTTGAGTAAGGTCTGTAGGTGACTTAATGGTATTTTCAGTTTTCTGGTTATGATTATTGCAGTATGCTTATGTGACATATTAGCTGTGGGGGTGGCTGGAAGAAGGGCATATTGAGATTGTTTGTACTATTGCAAGGATGAAATTATTTCAAGATGATAAGTCTAAGAAAAAAATAAATTGGTAAATGTTTTAATTAGCAAATATTTTATCTTAAAAAGGGAACCTTCCCTTTCAGTTTTAATAAGATGTAAAACTTGTAAATTTGCTATTCTGTTTTCACACATTCAACCCTTGTATGATTTTGGGAACTTATTTTGTGACTGCTTGAGATAACCTCCAGGGTAATAGAATCATTAATAACGACTAATTGAGTAACATTTTCTTTTAACAACAGGTACAAAGCTAACAGACAATTTAATTAGAAAATTATAACTGTATTCCAGTTACAACTGCAATTATAATTTAGTGTTGATCATCTGTAGTTTTCAAACTTGAGATAGCACCAGAAGCGCCTGGAGGGCTTATTAAAATGAAGAGTTTTGGGATCCACCCTCCTGAGTTTCTGATTCAGTAGATCTCAGGTGGCGGCTAAGAATGTGAATTTCTGACAAGTTTTCAGCTGAGGCTGATACTACTAGTCCTGGGACCAGACTTTGACAAACCCTGGTCTAGACAAGAGTTCAAGTTGTAGAATTGATGTCTCACCACATCTCTGTTATTTCTAATGTATATAGTTACATATAAAAGGCTTTTTTTCACTCCATTTTAACCCAGTTGCTGATCTAGAATATAAATATTGCAGAACTACAAACTGCTTTCATGGCGACTTTAAAATTCTAATGCCCAAAGTCATGATATTCGTAGGTGGGGCTTTGGGAGATGTTTGAATCATGAGACTGGAACCTTCTTGAATGGGATTAATGCCTTATACAAGAGGCTCCAGAGAGATCCCTAGGCTTTTCCATCATGCAAGGACACAGTAAGAAGGTGCCAGCTATGAACCAGAACTGGGGGCCCTCATGAGAGTGTGACCATACTGGCACCTTGATCTTGGACTTCTCAGCCTCCAAAACTGTAATAAATAAATGTTTGTTGTTTATAAGCCATCCAGTCTATAGCATTCTGTTAAAGCTGCTCATATGGGTTGGGACAAGGCTTGCTATGTAAGGTATCTGGAAATCCCCATCCTGTCCTTATAACAAGAAAAAGCTGGACAAACTGAAAATCAATTACTTCTTGGATCCATCAGAGAATTGAGGCTGCAGGACAAATTGCCAGCCTAAAAATCTGAAGGGACACTTTGATTCTGACTCAGGCATTGACCTTGCATCATGGTGCTTTAAAATAACCTTCCTTCATCCTGAAGAGAGCCATTTAAGAATAGGTCATAGACACAGACTATAGATTTTTTTGTTTAGTTTTGCTAAACATTTTTTTTTCTAAACAATTTTTACTTTTTTTCACTTTCATATATCTACAGAATTCTCGAGATCTGTGTGTGATTCTAAGATTCTTATGGTGTCCAAAGACCATACAAACAGCATTTGTTTTTTAGTGATGATGAATACTGGAAAGGAAGTTATGTTCTTTATCGCTGGGGGAGCTGCAGTTTATTGACAAGTGGAGTGATGGAGGTAATTTAGAAGATTCTCTTAGTTTATTCATTCATTCACAAGGCACAGAGCATTTTACTGGCCAAAGCACCTTAGTGGTCAGTCAAATTTTCCAGCTTTGGCCATCGGGAACTTTTGCAATTAGTCCCTGTGTTCCTTTGATATGCCCATCTTTGTTTTCTTTTGTTTTTCTCTTACTTTTTGGAACTACGAGAGACTCCAGGGTTATATTTTCTATTTCCTGTTATATTTTCTATTTCCTGCTCCAGTCCAATAATAAGCCATCTCTCCAAGGAACGCTGGTTCCTTCTATTTTAGAAAGGTATTAAAACCAGCATGTGGATGTTAGGTATGTTCATTGCTACTGGGGTGTTGTTGTTCTAGGCCTTCTCAGATAACAGAGCGGGGAAATATATACGTGTATATACTAACTTGTGTATATACATATCTATAAATATGTCCATATTACAAACATATGTGTCTATAGTAAGTTAACCATGAGCTCATATTGATGCCTTCAACTCTAATTCAATTAATCGTAATATATAAGCAATTCTAGCCTCACTTGTGTGTAAACTCCTACTCCAACAGTGAGACATTTGGCTCCAACAACCCAACTTAATTGTTAATTTAATTGGAATTACTGGTTTGTTTACTCAATTGTTAAATTCAAGTATACAGGTACAGAAGTATCAGAATTATTAACCCTTACCCTCAATGTGGTTATCAACCAGATAAATGATTTTTTGCCTTTAGTTTCATAGAATCCATTCATTTCCAAGGTTACTTAGGTCAATATCTCCTTCTCCTTTAGTGAGATTGTATTCATACTTTTGTAATACAGTTAGGTTGTTTTGTTGTCATCCACATTTTATCCTGGGATCCCTTGCCCTCCGAAATGATTTAAAATTTGCATACATTAAAGTTCATTCTTTGTGTGGCAAAGTTCTATGAGTTTTCAACAAATGTGTAGTGTCTTGTATCCGTTCTTATACTATCATAGTGAATGGTTTTACCATCCTAAAAAATTCACTTATTCATACCACTCCGACCCCAAACACCAGGAAACCACTGACCTTTTTACTGTCCCTATAATTTTGCCTGTTCTAGAATGTCATACATTTAGGAAGAGACAATATGTGAGTTTTTCAGACTGACTTTCACTTAGCAATATGCATTTAAGATTTATGCCTTTTATTTTTATTTCTGAACAATATTCAACTGTACGGATGTTCATTTATAACATTTATAAAATGAAAGTTCATTTTATTTATTTATTTATTTATTTATTTATTTATTTATTTATTTATTTTTAATGTTTATTCATTTATTTTGAGAGAAAGACAGAGAGAGGCCTTGTGTGAGCCAGGGTGGGGCAGAGAGAGAGAGAGAGAGAGAGAGAGAGAGAGAGAAAATCCTAAGCAGGCTCTACGCTGTCAGTGCAGAGTCTAAGGAGGGGCTTGATCTCATGAACTGTGGGATCGTGACCTGAGCTGAAATCAAGAGTCAGATGATTAACCCTCTGAACCACACAGGGGCCCCTGTTTTATTTTTGAGTCAAATTCCATCGTATGGACGTACCACTGTTTGTTTACCCTGTTAGGTATATCACCTATAAAGGGGCCTTGGTTGTTTCCAGTTTGGGGTGATAAAGCTGGTATAAACTTTTCCAAGAAGTTTTTGTGTGTGGACATAGATTTCCAAATCAGTTGAGTAGAAGCCTAAGGATGTCATAGCTGAATTACATGGCAAATCTATGCTTTGCTTTGTAAGGAACTGTCAAACTGTCTTTCAAAATGATTGTACCATTTTGCAATCCCACCGGCAATAAATAAAAATTCCTGTGGCTCCCCATCCTCCCCAGCAATTAGTATTGTCAGATTTTTTAAATTAGCCATTCTAATAGGTGTGTAGTGATATCTTACTGTATTTCAGTTTACAACTCACTTATTATAAATGATGTTGAGCATCTTTTCATATGTGTATTACTTTCTTGGGTGAGATATATGGTTAGACTTTTGGTCCATTTTGAATTGGATTGTTTGTTTTCTTATCGTTGAGTTTTAAGTATTTGGGATGCAAACCCTTTATCAGATATGGGTTTTGCAAATCTTTTCTCCCAGTCTGTGGCTTGTCTTTTAAAAGTCTCTTAACAGTATTTTCATAGAGCAGAAGTCTTTTATTTTTAATGAAGTCCAAATTACATTTTTCTTTCATGGATTGTGCTTTTGTGTTATATCTAAAACCTCATTGCCAAACTGAAGCTTACAGAGATTTTTCCGTTTTCTTTTTCTAGACATTTTATAGTTTCAGGTTTTTCATAAAGTTCTATGATATATTTTGAGTTAATTTCTAAGTAAAGTGTAGATTTTGTGTCTAGGTTATTTGTGTGTGTGTGTATGAATGTCCAAGTGTTCCAGCACCATTTGTTGAAAAGAGTATCTTTTCTCCATTAAATTTCTCTTCTGTCAATATATTCTGTTGGGTGCATTTCTAGGGTCTACATTAATTGATCTATGTGTCTATTTTTTAGCCAGTACTATGCTGTCTTGATTACTGTGGTTTTACAATAAGCATTGAGATTGGGTCTTGTGTTTCCTACATCTTTTCTTTCTTATTATACTGTTGGATATTTTAGGTCTTTTGTCTTTCTATATAAATTTTACAATCAACTTGTTAATTTCTACAAAATAACTCAGAATATTATACTTTTCTGCATATAGATCATTTATATATTTTGTTACACTTATGCCTAAGTATTTCATAGATTTTTGGTGCTATTATAAATGACATTTTTAAAATTTTGAATTGAAAATGTTCATTACCACTTTATAGGAGCGCTTGGCTTTTGTATCTTTGACCTTGTATCTTGCAGTCTTATTATAATTGCTTATTTGTTCCCGGATTTTGGATTTGTAGATTACCTAAGGTTTTCAACACAGACAGTCTGCTATCTGTGAAAAAGACAGTTTTATTTCTTCCTTCCCAATCTGTGTACTTTATATTTGTTTCATTAAAAAAATCTTTGTATTAGATAAGACTTATAATGCAATGTTGAATAGAAGTAGTGAGATAGGACATTCTTGCCTCATCCTAAAACTTAGGAGAAAAGTGTCTAATTTTTCACCATTAAGTATGATGTTAGCTTTAAGGGTTTTGTAGATGTTCTGTATCAAGCAGACAAAGTTTCATTTATTCCAAATTAGCTGAGAGATTTTATTAAAATGGGGGTTGGGTTTTGTTTTATCTGTATCAATTAACATGGTTACATGATTTTTCTTTGTTAACCTCTTGATGTGTGATGAATAACAATGATTGATTTTCTAACGTAGATCCAACCTTCCATATGTGGAGTAAGTTCCACTTGATTGTGGTGTATAATTGTTTTACATATTGTAGTATGCAACTGCTAATATTTTGTTGGGGATATTTACATCCATGTTCATGAGATATCATTGGTCTCTAGGTTTTCTTTCCAGAGATGTCATTGTCTAATTTTGACATTGATGTAGTAATGGCCTCATAAAATGAGTTAGGAATTCTTTTATCTTCTAGGTTTTAAAAAATTTTTTTTAAATGTTTATTTATTTTTGAGAGATTGAGAGAGAGAGAGAGAGGCAGAGAGAGTGACGGAGACACAGAATCCAAAACAGGCTCCAGGCTCTGAGCTGTCAGCCCCAGGGCTGGAACTCAAGGACCGGGACATCATGACCTGAGCTGAAGTCAGATGCTTAACCCACTGAACCACCCAGGTGCCCTTTTTCCCTTCTAGTTTTAAGAAGAGATTGTAGAGTTGGGATCACTTCTTCCTTAAATAGAATTCAATAGAATTTACCAGTGCAACCAGCTGGGGCTGGTGCTTTCTCTTTTGGAAAGTTATTAATTATTGATCCATTTCTTTAATACATATAAGTCTATTTAGATTATCTATTTTTCCTTGTGTAAGCTTTGGTAGTTTTTGTCTAACAAGGAATGGATCCACTTTAAGTTATCAAATGTCTGGGCATGTGGTTGTTTATAGTATTCCTTTATTATCCTTTTAATGTACATGTGATAAGTATAATGACCTCTCTTCCATATTTGAATTTGGTAACTTATGTCTTGTATTTTTCTTGGTTAATCTTCTGGAGGTTTATTGCTTTTATTCCATTTTCCAAAGAACCAGTGTTTGGTTTGTTGAATTTCTTCACTGTTTTCCTATTTGCAATTTCATTGATTTTTGCTCTAATTTTGTGTTATGTCCTTTCTTCTTGTTGTTTTTGCTTAATTTGTGATTCTTTCTTAGTTTTCTAAGGTGGAAAGTAGGTTATTGATTTTAGAATTTTCTTCTTTTCTAGTGTTTGTACTTAATGCTATAAATTTCCCTCTATGCGCTGCTTTTACTGCATCCCACAAATTCTGATGAGATATAATTTTATTTTCATTTAGTTTAAAAAAAACTTTAAAAATTTTTCTTGAACTCATCTGTTATTTATAAGTATTTTGTTAAATCTCCCAAATTTGGGGGTTTTCTAGCTCTCTGTTATTGATTTCTAATTCACTTCCATGTGGTTTAAATTTTTTTTAATGTTTATTTTAGAGAGAGAGAGAGAGACAGAATGCGAGTGGGTTAGGGGCAGAGAGAAAGAGAGACACAGAATCTGAAGCAGGCTCCAGGCTCTGAGCTGTCAGCACAGAGCCTGATGTGGGGCTCAAACCTACGAGCTGTGAGATCATGACCTGGGCTGAAGTTGGACGTCCAACCGACTGAGCCACCCAGGCACCCCTCAAATCCATGTGGTTTGAGGACATATTTTGTATATCTCTATTCTTATAAATTTGTAAGTTTGGTTGTTTGGCCCAGAATGTGGTATACCTTGATAACTATTCCATGTGAGTTTAAGAAGAATGTGTATTCTATCTGGTGCAGTCATTATAGAAAACAGTATGAAGTTTCCTCAAAAAGTTAAAAATAGAACTACCTTGTAATCCAGCAATTTCAATACTAGGTATTTACAAAGGATATATAAATATTGACTCAAAGGGGCACATGCACCCCAATGTTTAGAGCAGCACTATCAACAATAGCTAAATTATGGAAAGAGCCCAAACATCTATCGACTGATGAATGGATAAAGAAGATGTGGTGTGTGTGTGTGTGTGTGTGTATAGATACACACACACACACACACACACACACACACACACACACACACTATGGAATATTACCCATCAAAACAAATGAAATTTTGCCATTTGCAATGATGTGGATGGAGCTAGAGTGTATTATGTGTATTAAATATGTATTAGGTATGTATTACTTACTAAGCTTAGTAAGTCAGAGAAAGGTGAATGCCACATGATTTCATTCATATGTGGAATTTAAGAAACCAAACAGAAGAACATTGGGGGGGGGGGGAATAGAGGGAGGCAAATCATGAAAGACTTTTTAAAAAATATTTTTTAATGTTTATTTTTGAGAGAGAGAGAGATAGAGAGAGAACGAGCAGGAGAGGGGCAGAGAGAGAGGGAGACACAGAATCTGAAGCAGGCTCCAGGCTCTGGGCTGTCAGCACAGAGCCCCACATGGGGGCTCGAACCCAAGATCTGTGAGATCATGACCTGAGCCCAAGTCAGACCCTTAACAGACTGAGCCACCCGGGTGCCCCAAGAGACTTTTAATTATAGAGAACAAACTGAGGGTTGCTGGAGGGGAGGAGGATGGGGGGATGGGCTAAATGGGTGATGGGTATTAAGGGAGGTACTTTTGGTGATGAGCACTGGGTGTTATAGGTAAGCGATGAATCACTAAACTCTACTCCTGAAACCAATATTACACTTAACTAACTAGAATTTAAATACAAACTAAAAAAAAAAAAGAATAATTTGCATTCTGCTGTTGTTGAATAGTGTTCTATAAATCTCACTTAGGTCAAGTTGAGTGATAATGCTGTTCAAGCCATCTCTATCTTCACTGATTTTTTGCTTGCTTTATATACTGGCAAAGAACTGTTGAAGTCTCAACTATACCAATAGGTCTCTTCATTTCTTCTTTACAGTTCTATCAGTTTTTGCCTGACAGTTTCTGATGGTAGGTGTATGTGCATTAAGGGTTGTTATGTGTAATTGGAAAAGTGATCCCTTTATCATTACATATGCTCCCCTTTATCCCTGATTTTTATTGTTCTGAAGTTGCACTGTTCAAAGTTAACACAAATCAGCTTTTGATTATGGCAACATGTTATATTTATCTCCATTCCTTTACTATTATTCAATATGAACTCATATTTAAACCCCATCTTGTAGACAGCATACAATTGGGTCTTATTTTGTAATCCATTCTGACATTCTCTGGCTTTTAATTGGCATATTTAGACCATTCACATTTAAAGTGATTATCATTGGATTAATATCTATCAGGTTTATATCTTTTCAGCATTTTTTGTGCTAATTTTTTGTGTATGTGTGTTAGTTTTTCTGTCTTTCTGGTTTTAATTAAGCATTAATTGCCTTCTTTCTTAGCATATCAATTGTACTTTAAAAAATATTGTTAGCCATTGCTCTACACAGTTTGCATGTTTATTGCTTTTTAAAAGTAAATTTCTTAATTGAAGGTTAATATATACAGGGAAAAGTGCACTAATGACAAGTTTATAAATGAATGGATTTTCACAAAATAAACCACCTGTGTAATTAGCAGAGACGTTAGGAAACAGGATGTTACCAGCATTTTTAAAAACCTCTTAGTGTCCTCTACCAGTCCCTACAACCAAAGTAACTACTATCCTGACTTCACCTACCAGAGATTAATTTTATCTGTTTCTGTATAAAATCTTTGGAAGTTTACTTTTGTTGTTACTTATGCTGGCTTTTAAAGATGATATTTGTTCTTCTTGTACTTGGCCATTTCTAATTATATGCTCATATCTGGTAGATCTTAATCTGAGATAAGCCTAGTTGCTCAAATTGTGGGTGTTTTTTCCTATGGAGAATTTATATTTACTTTTACTATGAGCTAAGTGGCAAGGCATCCTTCAAGGACCCGTTTCTGGCTTAATACAGGAGTTTTATACACAGACCCAGCACTGTCATCCTGATCAGCAGCCAGATGAGTCTTCCTGCTGCAATGTTGGTTTTTAGTTTGCTCATAAGATAATCTAGTGCTTTAGGTGTGTTGACTGCTCACTGTACCATTTTCAATAGAATCTTTTGGGGGGTATGGAGAGGGAGATGCTTTCTACACATCCTGTGAACCTAGTCATGCATTCAAACTTACCCATTATGCATTCTTGAGTTGTTTTCTTGAAGAACGTTCTCTTAGTTTCTAGTTAGCCATAGCACTAAAAGCTGAAATCCATTTTGTTCTTGAAATTCTTCTTATTGGGGCGCCTGGGTGGCTCAGTCGGTTAAGCGGCCGACTTCGGCTCAGGTCACAATCTTGCGGTCCGTGAGTTCGAGCCCTGCATCGGGCTCTGTGCTGACAGCTCAGAGCCTGGAGCCTGTTTCGGATTCTGTGTCTCCCTCTCTCTCTGCCCCTCCCCTGTTCATGCTCTGTCTCTCTCTGTCTCAAAAATAAATAAATGTTAAAAAAAAAAAAGAAATTCTTCTTATTTATTTAGCTCGAGCTAAAAAATCACAATTCATTAATAAATGGAATTATGTCACTCCCGTGCTGGTGCTCTGCTTTTCCAGGCCAGCAGGATGACCCAAGTGGACAGTTTACATTGAATTGCCAGAGGTATTTTTGCATTTTTGACTTTTATTTCTAAACTAATATAAACTATAAAAAGAAGGTAAAAATTTGGAAACTCTGACTGTGCTCCTTTTTGATCAAGAAACCTAATTAAAGAGTTTCCTAAAAACTTGGGAGATGTCCATTTTAACAGATAAAAGAAAAGAAAAATCTAGAACTTTTTTTTCTGTCTTGCTTTTTCAATGCCTATGAGATAGTCCCAGAGAAACTAAGGGTAGCTATTCCTTCGGCTTCTTCTTTCCAAAGGACAATATTTTAACATTGTTACAGCTATTTTATATATTCTGATGTTTGAACTTAGATGTCTCCCCTGTGAAAACTATTTATAGTCTGTGGTTTTAGCCAAGAAATCTTTGTGTCTTGTCACTTTTACTCTGCAAGTTAGAGAAATATCCTAGAAGGATTAATAATGTATTATAAATAAGATATAAAGGTTAGATGATGATGGTTAAGATATTAACTGGTTGACTCAACAGATATCAGAATAAAAAACTGGAAATCTGGAAAAGTATAATGGGAATTGGGCAGAAGGGATTGGAGAAGGAATTGCTCCCTCTCTCCCAAAGAGTTTTTATTTCCTATGACAGAATAACTATTCTAAAAATAATGTAGAAATTCTACAATAGTACTGTCCACTGAGTTGAAGATGAATATGTGGATTACTGTTTTAAGACATACATTTTGGAAGAAAAGACAAGCCATATGGCTAGTGGGAAATAAAGCAATATTTGGGGCCAGAAAAAATGTATTTTCTTCTCTTATACAAGGGACATGAACACCAGACTGTTAACTTTGGGCTTTATCATAGTTATAACAGCTAGATGAAAATGTTGGGTGGATGAATGTTGAATGAATCCATATGTGGCTATCACAATGTAAGAACTGACTGCGCCATGGACTTGCTTGTACAAAGATGTCAAAGGTAGGGATTAAAGAGAAATTCAGCGAATCCATTAGGTTGTCCAATCTAATTTGTCCTTAGTGTGCACACTTTAGTATTTATAGAAATAAACTTCTTCCCAGTGTATCATGGTTAATGATGATCATACCAGGCATAAATATCAGTCAATTTGGGGCTGAACAACAAACATTAAATTTCTATACTTTTTTTTTTTCCTTTAAGTTAGAAAATGGAATAAAGATACTGATACTATAGCTTACAAATAGAAAGAAATATTTTCAGCGTCTTAGTAATGACAGCTATAAAGATCAGGACACTATTTTAACTCTCTCAAAAGCATTTCTTTTCTGGACCAAAGGACAGCTATAGCATATTAAAGATAGACTGTTTTCAAAATTATCTGGGAGAAGAGTCAATAGATGGAAGTCAACTAGTAAAATCAGACTTGCGACTCTTTTTTTTTTTTTAATTTTTAGAAAATATTTATTTGTTTTTGAGACAGAGAGAGACAGACCATGAATGGGGGGGTGGGGTCAGAGAGAGAGGGAGACACGGAATCCGAAGCAGGCTCCAGGCTCCAAGCTGTCAGCACAGAGCCCGACACGGGGCTTGAACTCAGGGACCTTGAGATCATGACCTGAGCCAAAGTTGGATGCTTCACTGACTGAGCCACCCAGGGGCCCCACTTGTGACTCTTTTTATGTAGTCCCCAATTTCTCTATCCACAGGAGCTGTACATTTCTGGCTTTGTTTTTGCTTTATTTTGCAAAGTTACCATGCTATATGTTAATGAAGTTGCTGATTGAGTTGGCCATTTGCTTCCTTCACAAATTCCTGTCCCTGGAAGAGTTATTAATGGACTGTTAAGCATTTGAATACATAATGTTGTTCAGAACTTCCAGGTTTCAAAGTGACAAGTCATATCTATCACAATCTCTAGTACAGCTAAAGGGCTCAAATTCTCTTATGGACTCAACTCAAGTAACCCAAATCCCTATTCGATCCATTCAATGATAGATTTGCTCACAGGCCATGCTCAAATTTTAGATTCCTATTTTGGCCCACCTCCAGCTCCTGATCTAATCTAGAAGAGGACTAATCCAATGTTTTCTAGTTTTCCTTTTTTAAATTTTAGAGGATTTTTAAAGCCCCATCAATTTTGGAACTCACTAACAATTTGGGAAGAGTCAAGGATTGATCCAATGGCTTTGCTATATTTCTCAGATTTTCCCATTATGTGTTGTAGCAAAAGAAGCCAATTTCTGCTGTTCAGTACCTGACATTCTATTTTAGCCATGGAGTATTAGTTTATAAAAAATCAATATCTAAAGATGAAGGTGTTTCCTTTTAGGGGATGGAGGAGTGTGGGTAGAGGTGATGTCATTCATTCTTATGGCTTTAAAATCCCTGTATTTATATCTTCAGCCCAGACTTTTCTCTGTAGTTCAAGCTTCTATATTCAAATGCCTACATGAACAACTCTCCTGGTATTTCAAATTTAACTTCTCTGAAATTAAATTCTTTCTTCCTGCCTCTCTACATCAACCTACTTCTGCTCCTACCTCAGCCTCCAACTCCAATCTGTTCCTCCTCAAACACCCCTCTCTAAGTCAATGGCCTCACAAGCCGTACTACAAAAGCCAGAAGCCATATGGTCATCCTTGACTCAGTCTTTTCCCTCACCTGCCACATGCAATCCCTCAGCGAGCCCTATCTTTAAAACCTATCTGCCACCCATCACGTCTACCTCAACTGCTACCTTCCTAATCTATCGCAGTGATACCTCACCGAAGCCACTGGAACTACTGCAAGTTTCCTAACTGGTCTTCTTGCTTCCACACTTGCTCTCTTCCAATCCATTCTCCTTCCATTTGGCCAGAGAAACATACACATGCCTATCACGTCACATAATTCTCCTGCTTTAAATCCTTTATTAATTTTCTGCTGGATCAATAATATAATGCAAACCCTTTATCCTGGCAAGCACTGTCCCACAAGATCTGGCCACAGAAGACTACTCAGACCTTCATTCCCCTATTTTCCCTCCCAAACTCAGTAAGCTCCAGTTGCATTGGCCTTCTTTCTATTCCTCGAATGTGCCACTAACTCTTGCGGTAGGACTTCTGCGCTGTGCCTATAGTTCCCCTTCCTGGCTCTTCAGATGGTTGCTTCCTTTGTATCCTTCAGGTCTCAGGATAAACATCACCTACTCAGAGATCTTCCCTGAGTTACCAGGTCCCTCCACTCTGCCATTGTTTTCTATGACAGCACTATTTCCCCCCCTCCTGGCATTCACCTCAAGTGCTATTTACTTCCTTATTTTCTGTTTTCCTGAGAAAAATTTAAGTCCCATTAGATGGGTACAATGCATGTAAACATGCCCTGTTGGCTGCTTGAAACTTAAAGCCTATCAGAGTAATTGGTGCTCAGTAAATATTTGTTGAATAAAAGCATAATTATGTGATGAAGTTTCTTTTACTCTTGGAACACAGGTTACAGGTTATATGTTGTTTGGATTATAACATTTTGCTAATGAATATGTGGTGTTGCATAAACATTTGTGATTGATATTAAAATATAAGATTTTCCAGATTTTTATGTTATTTTTAAATGTTTTTATTTTTGAGAGAGAGAGGGATTTTGAGTGCATGCGTGTGTGTGTGTGTGCACGTGTGTGGGGAAGGGGCAGAGAGAGACAGGGAGGCAGAGGAAATGAAGCGGGCTCTCCAACTCAGAACAGTGAGACCATGATCTGAGCTGAAGTCGGACACTTAACTGAGCCACCCAGGTACTCTGTTGTTGTTTTTTTTAGGTTTATTTATTTATTTTGAGGGAGAGAGAGAGCGAGAGCAGGAGCAGGGGAGGGGCAGATCCATATTTTTAAAAATGTCATACACAAACTGACCCTGAAGTTGGAAGAAATTTTTCTTTCATAACAAAATCATGTTTATCGTAGGTCAAAATTTGGATAATTTGGACTATCTTTAATGAAAATATTATTTTCTGATAAAATGCCTTCTGATTTTCTCTCCCTATAAATAGCAGACAGGACGCTGAGCAGGGATTAGGAACTGGTGTTCAGATATGGGGGTGAAAAGTCTCTTTTTGGAGAGATATGCTCTGTAGAGAGGCAAATCTGAATAATGTATCTTGGGGAAATGCCAAATTAAATTCCAAGCAGCCTGTCAGATGAATCATATAGCTGAAAGAAAGGGTCAATATGACCCTCCAGGTGGAGCTAGGAAGACTTGGTTCTAGAAAAGCAAAAAGGAGAGAAATGAGTCTAGAGTGAGTCGCTGAAGCGCATTTTAGATTTTTCAGGTGCGTGTGCCCTTAAGTAGGAAAGATATGGTTAAAAAAAAAAAGTTGATTTAGATCGTACAATTAATAAAGAGTATAAGTATAGAACAGAGCACACTTTAGTTTTCACTGGAGGCATGAGAATCTTCATGGCTCTGAGAAGCTTGGCCCTAAAAGTCCTAGGACTCTAGGACTTCTTTAGCCCAGTGTGAATATTCTTTCCATAGTGATTTACTTTTTCCTTCTAAAAAAATGCACCTTCTATAATTGTTTAATCTTTATGTGTTTTTTTCTTTCTTATTTATTTTATTTTTTGCTTTTATACCAAATCTAGCTAACACAGCTGGGTGTTGGTGACATATTTGCTTGTATACTATGAATTCTTTATATCTATAGTGTTTTATTTTCCATACATTAGAATGCCAAGTATAATCATAAATATAATGAACGCAGTGCATCGTAAGACCTTGGTATCTCATTAAGCGGGAACCAAACACTACCCAGCAAAAGCCAACAGGAATGGCTAAGGATTGTGCTTCCTGCTTATTTCTTCCTTTCCTCTCTTTCCCTTCCCTTTATTAACTCAGTATATATTTACTAAGCATTTACTATGTGCATTGTTCACTGTGGTGGAGTTACTCAGAACACAAGAAAATCTAAACTCTCAAGGGTTTCCCAATCAAGATTCTATTTGAACAAACATACTCATGTGAAACTATGTTGTATAAGGAGTGGTATAGCTCATATGATCTAAAACAAGGTTTTCCACACTATAGGTTGCCAGGCATCCTTTGCTGTTTTATAAATTTATTGGGTTAAGACCGTTTATTGAGTTACTACTATTACCAAAGAGTAGTAATAGTAGTAGTAATACTAATGATAATAATAATAATAATAATAGGAGAAAATGGGGTAGATATCAGTGTGTATTCCATGCAGTAAATTTTTTCATAACATTTTTGGAGGACAGCTGTATGAAGTGTAACGTATATGCTTTACTATGAGACAAGGTTAAAAAAATGGTTGAAAGACACTTCTGCAGAGGAGCATAGAGAGACAGACTGTTTTAAATTGAGTAGTCAAGGAAAGAAGAAGGCTTTATAGTTCCGAAAGTACTTGAATGAGGCTTAGAGGAGAAGAGGTGACTTTTTCAGATGAAAGAGCTACTAAAAAGAATTCTGAAATTGTGAATTAAGTTTTAACCATAAGAAAAAGTGAACTCTATAGAACCAGCTTACTCTTGAATGAATGACCACCCCAGGATCAACTATACTTCCAGAATCTTCTAGGAAACATTTCACCAACATACAACGCAATCTAGATCTCCCAACTTGGAATTACCCTCTATCTCTGATGCCACTAGATAAACTTTTAATAGTGTTCTTGTGAGGTATATCACTTATGAGAGTGATTCAAAATATGCTTCTGATTGCTTAGTCCACATATCTATTTAAGATACTAACAAAAATTTTTAAATGTGAAAGGCCTAAAGATAAATACCTAATTTAAAGTGTTTTTTCCTTCCTGCCACCACCCCCCCCCCCCCCCCATATTAGATCCACTTGTCACTTGTATTAGTGGACTCTGAGCTCTACTGGTCTAGTATTTACTGGGCAAAAATTCAAGGACTCAGGACAACGGATTTGTTTTAGCATTTTTTAAAAAACAAAATAAAGAAATAAAAAGAATAAAAGCAGTCAGGGTGGCCTCTGGAGAAGGGTAGCTGTTGTTGCAGGAATCTTGCAAGTTAATGAGAATTCACCCGGGACTCAAGAGCGACAGAGAGGGGAGAAAGGAGGAGATGGGGCGGGGAGGGGGGGGGGGGGAAATAAAAACTCTTCCTTTGCAGCTGGCCCTCTCCCTCATTTGTTGCTCCAATAAGCAGTAATTAGGTCCTGAGCTAATGGTGTCAGCTGATCTGCTGTTTTTAGGCTAGACCCAGAGGAATCTCCATGGAAACCCTGCTGGAGTCGTCCCCCCACCTGGATGCTGAGTGCTCCTTTCCGCCACCTGGCTGCCGCCGCGCCCGCTGCTACCTCCTCCTGCCTCTAACCTGCAGCCTGCAGCATGCGCACTGCCCCCGGGATCCCTAAATGGGACAATTCTGCCCGTGACGTCAGCGCCCAGCCGTCTCCACAGAAACTTTTGTCCCATTGGCCAATCAGAGAGCTTGGAAGAGGCCAGGGAGGGGGGGGGGGGTGGGAGGAGAGGGGAGTGGGAGGGGTAGGGGTGAGGGGAGAGGCGAGAGGTTTAGTGTGTGGAGCTGCTCGCGCTCCGCCCGGGCTGTCAGTCCCGGCTCCAGCCGCCGCGAGACCTTCCCGGAGACGCGCGCACACACAGCGCACCCCCCCACCCCCCCGCACACCGCACACCCTCGCTCCCTTGCTCACACACACGCACGCACTCAGCCTGGCCGAGCAGGAGCCACTGACCATTTTGCAAGTGCCGGGACCAGCTGCGGCGCAGTGGGTACAAACACTCAGCGTTCCCATTCGGGGCTTTCGTCTGGGAGACGACGACGAGGGGCGAAGGTGGGCTAGGACGCGGACCAGGCGCGGGGCACTGGTCGGGCCGCCTTCCGGGCAGAGCCGCCTCCCGGGACGGGCGCGGGCCTCCGCAGAGAGTAGAATAAAGAGGAGCGGCCGCAATCGCACGCAGCGCGAGGAGGATGGGAACTCCCCTATTTCCAGCTCTGTAACCAACGGGTGGAAATCCTGAATGGAGAAGCCGCCGATTTCATTTGCTTGAGAAAATCGTCCAGAGGAACTCATATTTGGCTACTCTGAGCAGTGGAGGGGTGTCCATGACGTGGCAGGGGGAAAATAGACATACGAAACCTCCTGTGTGAACTGCAAACTGTAACCAAGCAAGGGGAAAATAATTTCTCTGTATATTTTAATTTCATGCAAAGGGTTGTAAGCATCTGTATTATAAACTTACTTCTATGCCTTGTACCCAGTCCAGCAGAAACCAGAGGAGTCCTGTCTGGGGACCCCGTCATTATCCGGGAGACCCGCCGCCCGCGGCCTGCCTTCGTTTACCCACATCCCCCTGGAGCGGCTATCTGTTTGGGGTATCACAGCCTTTCCTATAAAACTATGGCCAAATATCCACGAATGTTTTGTTAATTCTGGGACTTAACTCCTGGAACCTACCTGCAGGATTGGAATTTAGCCTAAATGCATATGAAGAAATGACATTTTAAACCATTAAAAAAAAAATACCTTAATGATTTCCTGTGTAGCAGGATTTGATAGGCTTAACAACATGACAGGTAAGAACTTTCTCTCTTTCTAGTCCCTTAACGCCCCACGCAGGGAAGGTCGAAGCGTAACGGGACCCTGGAGGAAGGAGAGCCCGGGGACCCGGGTGCCCTTCGGGGCTCACAGGCGCTCGGCCGGGCGGCTGCTTTCGAGAGAAGCTCAGCCCTCGCTCCTGCACGGTGGGGCCAGCGGCCAGGGAAGCTTCTGGGGCGCGCGCTGGGAGGCGGCGCGGCGCTCCACCTGCCTTGCCCCGGACACAGCCCCGGGGTGAAGCGTCCAGGGACCACCCCAAGTCAATATTGGGATTTTTAATAAACCAAGGAATGGGATTTTAATTATTTAAAACCCAGCTCCTCTGGGCCAGATGCTGTTGGGATGGTCCTAATCACACAATATTAAAGAGACCCATCACTAAGAGGACGAGAAAAGCGTCCGAGACCAGCGTCCGAGACATCCGTTGCAATTACGAATGAACCAGAGACTTGGTAGCACGGGGCATTGATTGCTGGTGCCCAACCGGACCCTCCTCCCCTCTCCCCGTTCCTCCCCCCACCCGAGGCAGGCTCCGGCGGCGGCCGGGACCTCGCGTCCCTACATCGTGGCCGTGGCCGCATTTTTCATGAGCCCGGGGTGAACAGGTGCGAAGTGCGCTGGGAGCATCCAGCCAACGGCCGGGAACGGGGAACATGGAGAGCGAGCGCGACATGTACCGCCAGTTCCAGGACTGGTGCCTCAGGACTTACGGGGACTCAGGCAAGACCAAGACGGTGACCCGTAAGAAATACGAGCGGATCGTCCAGCTCCTCAACGGCTCCGAGTCGAGCTCCACGGACAACGCCAAATTTAAATTCTGGGTCAAATCGAAGGGCTTCCAGCTGGGCCAGCCGGACGAGGTCCGCGGGGGCGGCGGCTGCGCCAAGCAAGTGCTTTACGTGCCGGTCAAGACCACGGTGAGTGACTCCCCTTCCTCTGTTATTTGTCTGCGGGAGCAGCCGGCGGGGAGGGGAGAGAGAGGGGGGAGAAAGGGGGAGCCGTGAGCCACCGTTGGCTCGTGTGCCCCCCACCTTTCTCAACCCCCCTCCCCAAGTCGTCCCCACTCGCATGAGCCAGGCGCGTTTCCCCCACGGTGGAGTCTTTGTGGTCCTTTATTTTAAAGCGGCAGCGCACCACCAGAGCTCGCCGCCCTCCTCGCCTCCCAGGCTTCTGAACCCGCTCCTGGAGCTTCCATCCCCGGGTCGGGCGGCCTCCAGCGTCCTCGGGTCGGGCCATTGTCCCGTGTCCTTCGCTGGGCGCCTGGCGCGTGTCCCGCTTTTGCCACCAAGCATAAAGGCCACGCTGGAACCCCAGACGCACGCTCTGATAATAGACGATTCTGATCGATCGTCTACAGTGTCTCCTAACTGGCACAAAGCCCGATTGTGGCGCTGGTCAGAGATGTGGGGTTCCCCCCTCCCCCGCCCCCCGACACTATCCGGTTTTATTGTTAGACCGCCGCCCGGGAGACGCAAGGTTATCCGATCGCCTAGAGCACTCCCAGAGATCTTGCCACGACTATTTAGATTGTGGATGAGGTCCGGGAGATTCCTCCTCCCCGCCCCCCATTCCCTTCCTCACTTCCCCCTTTCACAAATAAAGCCGCCGCTACATGATGAACAACAAAGAGACATGGGTTTGGGCGCAATCAAATGGTATATGTGTTTGCTCCTCATTCTGGGATAGCTCTAGTCTCAGGGCCACAAAGCTCTAAGCCCAGGCGCAGCAAGGTGCTGGGCACTGAGAGCCTGGTGTACAGGGCAGAAGGCTGTGAGGCTGGCGAGCGGCAGCAGCGTCGATTGCCTTTTTAAGAAGATGGGAACTGTGGGCTACAAGTAGGATTGCAGATCAGATCCATAAGACCTCTTTCTCCGTCATGGAACGGTGGGTACTCGCCTGGAGTAGGGGTGGGGGAGGGTATCTGGCATCCTTTGCATTTTTGCCTGGCTTTGGGGTTTCTTGAGCATTTGCTCCTGTTCCACCCGCTCCCCCACCCCCCATACTGGCAACCCTTTCCCGTGCAGTGTTCCTGGAGGATGCTAGAAAGGAGATGTCTTGCAAGCTATTCTTCTGTCTCAAACGGAGGTATATGCAATTGGAAATCTGTGCATGGAAGGTTTTTCAGAGGATTATTTGGAGCGCTCTTTTAGGTTTGGAAAACCAGTTAGTGGTTTTCTGAGATTCGTTAAGGGTAGTTTGAAGGAAGTGTGTTTGTTTTGGAATGTATGTGGAAAACGGGAAACGGAAATAAAGGTGAAACAGAAACACACATGAAAGTTCTGTTTTTTTTTCCAAAAAGTACTGTTGTTGGAATTTTCTGGGAGGTAGATCTACAAATACAGCCTTCTCTTTGAACGTGGCATTGCTAAAGACAATGGTGAGATTACTGTCTTGCTTTACTAAATAATGAGAACTAGCTGGGTCTGGATTAGAACTGAGGTTTATTTACATCTGGATGAGCAGAAGTCTGTTGTAGAGAATTAAGTGCTTTGATTCATTTGTATCAGGAGTAACTTAACCTGATTTTTAAAAATAACTTATTGTTAGACAAAGTAAATTAGAATTCAAAACATAAGAATGTATTCTCCTTTAGGGGAACACTGGGCTAATTGAATAAATAAAATAATAATTTAAAGTATATTTACCTAAATATTTAATAATATTCTATATGTTTTTCATAACAAATGCTAGCTGGGAGGTTTGTTTTTCATTCCTTTTACATTAAAGTCAGGTTCCTGCATTTACCTGTCAGATAGTTTCCACCCTGTATGAATTGGTCCAATTTATACTTTGGGTATATCCACTATATGTATAAACAGATGTGCCCTTTGAAAACATTAACAAAAAATTGTAAATAACACAAATTGTGTAATGGCTGTAGAGGCAGTAAGATAAATATGGATGCCAGTAATTCAAATCAGAATTCACATGTTCAGATACCGATATTTTCATTCAAAAATTTTTGCAGAGTTGATAAAGAATTATTGCTAAGACATCTAACAGAAAAACAACTTCAGGGTGAATACTAAAGTAACACATATTTCTCTTTTCAGTAAAGATTTCATATATTTATGGGAGAAAATGTAATTCATCAGGTGATATTCTTAGATAGTGGTTTCCATGTAGTAGTATTTAAGGGCTTTGCTCTTCATTCAAGCCTGTTTTGAAATGTTGAAGAGGTTTTTAATTCATGAACTCTTCTGTTGCTCTTTATGAAAATTTTATGCTGCTCCTCTCATAGAATTATAGGCTCCGCCTTCCCTGAAAGACAGCCAATCATCATTTCAACAAGTTAAAAAATAAATAAAAGGTTCCCCTTTTATCATGTGTTTCTCCGCATCTCAAATTATTTCTTCCTTAAGAATGAGTTTTTCCTTGTAGTAGCGGGAGTACAATCACCAGCAAGACAAAAAAAATATTTTAAAGTCAAAGGCATATCTTGGCTGAAATAAAGTACTGTTTTTGGTATTTGCAAGTAGACGGAAGAATCATTCTAGCTGTTTGAGGTTTGAGGGTTTGCGGCTAGCTTTGCTGTCAGCGAGAGAGATTTGCGCCTGATGTTGCAGTAACCCACTGCTGCTGGTAATTAGACATCATTACTACCTTGAAAAGGGACAGACAGAAGGGAAGAGGACAGGCTGGGGCTAATTAACTGCTTGTGTTTAATGAAAGAAAGGGGGACTGATCGCAACTGGGAGGTCGTACCAGAACAGAGTAGACACAGCACATAGACTTAATAGAAACAGGACTAGCTTTCAGTCTGAAAGAAGCCTGTTTCTACCTCTTTTCTTAAATGAATAGCTGTAGCTTTGCAAATACTCTTTCCCCTAAAATCTAAATTTAATTGATGACAAAATCAAGCAAGTGACAACAGACTTCAAATGAAAATGTAGGATACTAGAAAGATAAACATGCCCTTTAATATTTGTCCTGGCCATGCCCAAAGCTGAGGGGGGCATATCTATCACTGTTTAGATTACTCTGTGGCTGAGGAGATACTGTGTGGTCGCCAAGCAACAACATCCTGCAACTCAGCCATTTTAGGTCTGGAGGAGGATCTGCGTGTGTGCCTGCATGCACGTGCACACACGTGTATATGCGCGCACGTGCAGTTTGTTGAGCATTGCATCTAAGTTTTGTTCACACCACCGCCATTATTTTTATGTGTTCTTTCATTAAAGATATCATAAATTTAAATGAGTGAAGTGAATAACTTAAAACAGTTCTGAAAAAAAATATAGCAAAGGTCTGATGTTGACTATAAAATATGTTTCATCAGTGATCATTTTAAATTAGTGTTACTTTGGTTATTCTGTTTTACATTTTTGGTAGTTTCAGTTTAGTTTGTTTTTAGAAGCTTTCCATCCTGGTTGACATTTTGGTTTTGGCCACAATTAGTTGAAACATCGACTTGTAATTCAAACTACCAAAACACATTATAGATACCACTTGGTAGTATGAAAGATAAACTTAGGAAATAACCAGAAAATTCATTATTTTTCTATTCGTATTGGATGAATGCATTATTGTGTATATTTTAAAGGCCCGCCACATTGTTTAAAACAGGCAATTTGGCAAACTCACAATTTTATTTGTTTTTCTGTCTTAAGCAAACAAAGCAATGAATATCCAATTATGTGAGTATGTAGGATATGTATATGTATATGTAGGAATGGACACTTAGGTCCAATTTTTGCCTTCTGTGTATGTAGTCCACTAGGGAACATAAAATGAATTTTCATCCAGAAAGAAAAATGTATTATCTTTAGTTATGTCATTTAAAAATGATGATGTATTCAGTTCTGCAATCTGTAGACTCAGATTTCATTTTGTTCTTACTGTGTATACTAATTGATTAGTACATAGTGATTAGAATGAATATTCATGGACTGGTTTATGAATAGTTACTGCTTTCTTAGTTCTCTGTGGTTTTGGTTACAAATTCTCTATGCTTTATCAAGAGTGAAGGAAATAATTCCTCATAAGGAGTTCATATACATTGCTATCAGGCCTGACTTCACTCGTGAGGCACACATGCATATTAGGCCTTGATCTGAAATTTGCTACAGAAATTCCAGAAAACAAAACTGAATGCTAGCCACACATTAGGATACTTTATATCTCTGACACAGACAAATCATAATAATAGTAATTAAGATATAAACAAAGTTTTGCTTATCTCCTATACTTTCAAGACAGGCATTGCTGTTGATAACCAATGCATTTTTCCCTATATTCCGGTATTTTGGAGAACTCTATAGCAGAGGTCTTTGGGGGTCAGATAGATCCCAAGTATGAGTCTCAGGAATGTGGCTTATAAGCTGACTTTAGAGGTTCCTTGAGAATTGTGAGGAATAACTCATCTACATCAAAACGCTAGCACAGTGCCAATTAAGGCTGTCAAGAATAGTGGGTATACCCTTATAAGAGGCCAATTTGGCATGTGTATTTAGGGACAAGGGCTTGTAGAGATAATTCCCTTGAATTTATGGAGGAAATCAGACTCTGTTAATATATGAAGACTATCCCACACATATTTCCTAAAATACCAGTTCTTGACTTTTCCATTGGTTCTTCCTTGTCTTGTTAATAAGTATAGTGGGCGGGGGAAGAGGGGCAACACTCAGCACTCATTTATTTTCCCTCAATAACCCTCCTAACCAGCTGAGATTCTACTTCTCAAGATTTTACACTCTAGACTTCATGCATAGTATAGAGGAAAGATGAAGAAGCAAATACAGGGATATGGCAGAACTTCTGAGAATTTCAATCTTCTGTCAAGACTACAAAGACCTTTCACTTATATCTGTTGTATTTATACAACACTTTATTTATACAACATAAAATGAATCTGCTGTGTTTTAGATTACATTCATTTTTGATAGTTCTGGGATAATAAGATAAACGTCATGAACAGCAATAGATGGCAGGAAACATGGCATAGTGGGCAGGGTATAGATTTTAGAGCAAGATTTAAATCCCGATTCAACATTTACGATAGCTGCAAGTAAGCAGAAGTTTCTTGACTAAAGACACTGTTTCCTCTTTGTAAATGCCACTAATAATACTTGTCTAACTACTTTTGGGTAAGAGTTAATAATAATTCATAAGCATATAGCATATGTAGTATCTGTCTGGCACATAGTAAATGCTAAAAAAAAACCCCAAAAAACAGAAGCTCTTCTAAGTATTACCAAGAAAGCAAGGACACCATGATGTAATTATAATTAGGTATATGTTATAAACTCAAAATTACACTGCCACGAGGAGTTAAAATACATCTGTATGAATGTATATTTATTCAGATATTTATTTTTAAAAAAATAAAAATGACTTTATTTTGTAAAAGTGATACATTTTCAATATTTAAAAAAACCTAAGTGAAAAGGAAAGAAATTTTAAGTCACATTAAATCCCTCCATTCAGATTTAACCACCATTAGCTAATTATGAGCATCATTATAGATGTCTGTCTAAACATATATACCAAAAGAAGATTAGATATAGTGATTAATTGATACACTGATTGATATGGACACGCAGAAATAATTTTCCAAAACTGGGATGATAATTGTATGCTAATTTAAGTAAGAGGCATAAAACATCAAAATGTAACAAAGAAAAATAAAAACATAAAATTAAAAAAGTTGCTAATTAATAAATGCTTCTCAGAGGTGTTTTTCCTGAAGTTAATAGAAAACATTAAGAGATTGAATTCCATTCATTGTTTTTAACAACAGATTTCAATTTCATTCTTATTGACTTTCTCCAATGGTAGGTGAAGAGTGAGCCTATTTCACTGTTCTTCTGTTTTGTTACATTTATTATATTGCCTGTATTTATTACATCTAATGTTATATTTATTGTAATTATATATTTTATTGTGTTATGTTCATTATATCATATAATATACTATATTTGGTTTTATTGTTAAGGTTTTGTTATAGTATATAATTTGGTTCTCACAATTGTTTTTCCTTTGGTATATTTAAATACTTATTTATTCTTTTACCTTTTTTTTTTTCTGAATTCTTTGATTGGATTCATCACTTGGTTGGCTACAATTCCTGGTCATTTTTCTTTTTCTAAGGAAAGGAATATGTGTTCTATTCTTTGAGGTTTGTATGCAATTAAAAATATTTGCCTTTTGCCTTTGTAACTAAAGAACAACTTGACTAGGTGTGATTTCTTTATTTTACTTTTACCACCAGAACATTGTTGATAATGTGTTTGTTATGTAAAATCCTAAGGCAAACCTATTTTTCCAAATTTCATGGATTGTTTACTTCTTTATCCTTGAAATCAAATTATTTAACTGGGATATGTTTTGAATACCCTTTTTCACTGAGTAATTACATTCATGTCCATGACTTCAGTTACATTTGTTTTGGTGACTTAATGCATTATCTTCTGAGGTTCAGATCTGAATTTTCACGATTTCTACTGGTTGTTTCTGCCAGGATATCCCAAAGCACCTCAAACTGAACATAACCCCAAATGACTTTTTCTTCTCTCCATTCCTTCATCCTAGGTCTTCCAAGCTGATACCTTTTTTCTTTTGTATTATCATTTTTAATAATTATGCTGAAATATATCCTATTATTCGACTGAATCCAGCTGAGCATTAAAATAGTTAACCAAATGACATATTTGGTTCCCAGAATAAATGACAGTTCATAAATCATTCATTGTAATTTCAGGGTGGCAAATAGAAATTAAAATGATTTGAAGCCATGCCATAATTTGAAAGACTTAGAAAAAGTTATTAGCACTGTACATTGGAAGAGGAACAGAAAAAAATGGTAAATTCAATACAATTTTATAATTTCCCTAAGCCAATACAGTAAAGTTTTACAAAAAAGAAGCATTTACTATTTTGCCTTTCTATTTTATAACTGAGTATAGCATTTAACATTGTGAATTTAGAGAACAGCAGAAATGTGACAAATGGTACATTTTTCTCCTGCTTAAAAAAAGTACCTGTATTTCTCTCCTTTGTTTAGAAATTGAAAGCACTAAAATAATAGCTTGCCTATGAATCATCCAATGGACACTCTGAAAAATGTAGAGGCTCCTTTTTATGATAATTTTCCTGGGAATATATTCCCTCCCCACCCCCACCCCCGCTTCCTGTCTATATTTCATTAGAGTCATTGTGCCATTTATGTCCATTATTTGGTGCACAGCAAATGCTCCTTTAAAAACAGTATTGAATAAATGAAAGCATGAATATTTGTTGTAATCCCTACCTCTTTTTTAAGGATTATCTTTTTTTTCAATTGAGTAATAATTGACAGACAATATCATTGTAGTTTCAGGTGTACAACATAATGATTTGATATTTATGTACATCATAAAATGATCACAGTGTCTACTTACCTGTCACCATACAAAGTTGTTACAATATCATTGACTGTTCTGGACACTATGTTCCCATGTCTTATTTATCTTCTAACTGGAAGTTTGTCCCTCTTAATCCCCTTGTCCTTTTCATCCATCTCCCTATCTCCCTCTCCTCTGTCAACCATCAGTTTGTTTTCTGTATCTGAGTCTCTTTCTTTTTTGTTTCCTCAATTGTTTTGTTTTTGGGATTCCACATATAAGTGAAATCATACGGTATTTGTCTTTCTCTGACGTATTTTACTCAGCAAATATCTTTTAGGCCCATCCATGTCGGCGCAAGCAGCCAAGATTTTATTCTTTTTTATGGCTGAGTTTTATTGTATATTTATAGCTACATCTTCTTTATCCACTTATCTATCAATGGACATTCAGGTTGCTTCCATACCTTGGCTATTGTAAATAATGCTGTGATGAACATAGGGATGTATGCATCTTTTCAAATAGGTGTTTTTTTTTTTTTAATAAATACCTAGAGGTGGAATTGCTGGATTATGGGATCCTATGGTATTTCTATTTTTACTTTTTTTGAGGAACCTCTATATTGTTTTCCATAGCGGCTGCACAATTTACATTTCTACCTATAGCACATAAGCCTTCCCATTTCTCCACATCCTTGTCAACACTTGTTATTTCTTGCCTTTTTGATACTAGCCTTTCCAACAGGTATGAGGTGGTCTATCATTGTGGTTTTGATGTATATTTCCCTGATGATTTTTAATTGGATTTTGTTTTGTCAATACTGAGTTTTATGAGTTCTTTATATATTTTAAGTGTCAGCCTCTTATCAGAAATGTCATTTGCAAATATCTTCTCCCATTTAGTAGATTGCCTTTTTGTTTTGTTGATGGTTTTCTTGGCTGTCAAAAGGCTTTTTTTTCTGGGGCGCCTGGGTGGCTCAGTCGGTTGAGTGTCCGACTTCAGCCCAGGTCATGATCTCGCGGTCCTTGAGTTTGAGCCCTGCATCTGGCTCTGTGCTGACAGCTCGGAGCCTGGGGCCTGTTTTGGATTCTGTGTCTGCCTCTCTGTCTGACCTTCCCCCGTTCATGCTCTGTCTCTCTCTGTCTCAAAAATGAATAAACGTTTAAAAAAAAAAAAAAAAAGGGCGTTTTTTGTTTGATGTAGTCCCATTTGTTTCTTTTTACTTTTGTAAAAGGTAAATGTCAAAAAACTTACTGCTTTTGTTTTCTTCGAGGAGTTTTCTGGTTTCAGGGCTTATATTTAAGTCTTTAATCCATTTTGAATTTATTTTTGTGTATGGTGTAAGAAGGTGGTCCGCTTTCATTCTTTCCCATGTAGCTGTCCAGTTTTCCAAACACCATTTATTGAAGAGACTATTTTTTCCCCATTGTATACGCTTGTCTCCTTTGTTGTAGATTAACTGACCATAGAAGCATGAGTTTACTTCTGGGATCTCTGTTCTGTTCCGCTGATCTATGTGTCTGTTCTTATGCCAGTACCATCTGATGGGATTGCTATAGTTTTATAGTATAGTTTGAAATCTAGGAGAGTGATACCTCCAGTTTTCTTTCTTTTTCTCAATATTGCTTTAGCTATTTAGAGTCTTTCCTGGTTCCATACAAGTTTTAGGATTATTTATTCTAGTTCTTTGAAAAACACCATTGGTAGTTTCATAATGATTGCTTTCAGTCTCTAGATTGCTTTGGGTAGTATGGACATCTTAACAGTACTTAACAATACTGATGTTTTGCTTTTTTTTTTCTAATTTTTTTTAAGGTTTATTTATTTATATTGAGAGAGAGCATGCACACAAGCCAGGAAAGGGCAGAGAGAAGGAGAGACGGCATCCCAAACAGGCTATGCACCATCAGCACAGAGCCCAACATGGGGCTTGAACTTACAAACTCTGAGATCATGACCTGAGCTGAGATCAAGAGTTGGATGTGTAACCAACTGGGCCACCTGGGCGCCCCCTCTTCTTTTTTCCAATTTGGATGCCTTTTATTTATTTTTCTTATTCAATTGCAGTGGTGAGGACTTCCAGTACTGTATTGAATAAAAGTGGTGAGAGTGGACATTCTTCTCTTGTTCCTGATCTTAGAGGAAAAGCTTTCAGGTTTTGAGTTGTCATATATGGCCTTTATTATTTTGAGGCATGTTCCCTCTTCACCTACTTTGTTGAGAATTTTTATCATAAATGGCTGTTGAATTTTGTTAAATGCTTTTCTGCATCTCTTGTGATAATCATATGATTTTTATCCTTAATTTTATTAATGTGGTATATATCATGTTGATTGATTTTGCAGATTTGCATCCCTGGAATAAATCCCACTTGATCATGGTGCATGATCTTTTAAATGTATTGTTGGATTTGGTTTGTTAAAGATGTTTGGGTCTGTCTTCATCAGGGATATTGGCCTATACTTTTCCTTTTTGTGTCTGTCTGGTTGGTACACCAGGGTAATGCTGGCCTCATAGAATGAGCTTGCAAACATTGTTTCCTCTTTAATTTTTGGAGTTTGAGAAGGATAGGTATTAACTATTCTTTAAATGTTTGGTAGAATTCACCTCTGCAGCTGTCTGGTCCTTGCCTTGTGTTTGTTGGGAGTTTTGTGATTACTGATTCATCTTCATTACCAGTAACCACTATGTTGAGATTTTCTGTTTCTTCCTGATTCAATCTTGAAAAAGTATATGTTTCTAGGAATTTATTCATTTCTTTTGGGTTTTCTAATTATTTTTTCTATAATTGTTCATAATAGTGTCATATTTTTGTATTTCTGTGATATCTGTTATAACTTCTCTTTTTTCATTTCTGATTTTATTGGCCCCTTTCTTTTTCTTGATGAATCTTGCTGTAAGTTTATTAATTTTGTTCATCTTTTCTTTTGCTTTTTCTTTTTAAATTAATTTTCTGTATGCATGACAATACAACTTATCTATCCAAAGGCAAAAATCAATGGGATATTTTTTATTTCCCCCTTTTCCTCCCCTTTCATAGTCAGTACTCAACAGAATACTATTAACTCTGTGAACTTAATATCTCTTGAATCTATCATATTCTTACCATACCATACCAAACAATATAACCATTGCATAATAATTTGGTAATTTTCCCAAAAACCTTTGAAGGAAGGGATTTGATCTCCAGTGCTTGAATAATGTGTGATGTATCCTTAGTGCTCAGTATAAATGGAATAAATGAAAAACTTCCTAGACCAACACCACATGATGGGACGTTCTTATTTACCATCATACAATAGCTAGTTTCATAGCTAAATTGGATGCTTTTTTCACTAAATGTAATTAATTAATTAATTAAAATTCGTGTAAAAACACATAACAAAAAAATTAATCATAACCATTAAAAATTTTTTTAAATATTTATTTTTGAGAGAGAGAGAGACAGGGACAGAGAGACAGAGCAGGAGTGAGGAAGGACAGAGAGAGAGACACACGTAGAATCGGAAGCAGGCTCCAGGCTCTGAACTGTCAGCACAGAGCCTGACGTGGGGCTCGAACTCGTGAGCTGTGAGATCATGACCTGAGCTGAAGTCAGATGCTTAACTGACTGAGCCACTCAGGTGCCCCAATTATAATCATTTTTAATTGTACAGTTGAAAATATTAAGTACAGGGGCATCTGGGTGGCTCAGTCAGTTGAGCGTTCGACTTTGTCTCAGGTCATGATTTCACCGTTTGTGAGTTTGAGCCCTGCATTGGGCTCTCAGCTTTCAGTGAAGAGTTGCTTGGGATCCTTTGTCCCCTCTCTCTCTGTCCCTCCCCAACTCATGCTCTCTCTCTTTCAAAAATAAATATTTAAACAAAAAATACAGTTTATTGTTAAATTAGCTAACGTGCAGTGTATACAGTGTGCTCTTGGCTTCAGGAGTAGATTCCCAAGGTTCATCGCTTACATACAATGCCCAGTGCTCAACCAAACAAATGCCCTCCTCAATGCCCATCACTAATTTTCCCCTCTCACCCACCCCCCCCCCCCATCAACCCCCAGTTTGTTCTTTGTATTTAAGAGTCTCTTATGGTTTGCCTCCCTTCCTCTCTGTTTGTAACTACTTTTTTCCACTTCCCTCCCTCCATGGTCTTCTGTTATGTTTCTCAAATTCCACATATGAGTGAAAACAGAAAAAGAAAAGTATTAACTACAGACATATTATCATACAACAGACGTCCACAACCTTTTTATATTGTAAAACTGAAACTCCGTACTCATTAAGTAACAATTTCCTCCCCTTTCTTCCTTCTTCTAGTCCCTGGTAACCACCATTCTACTTTCTGTTTCTATGGATATGACTACGTTAGATACCTCTTATAAGTGGAATCCTACAGTATTTGTCTTTTTGTGATTGATTTATTTCACTTAGCAGAATGTCCTTAGAAGCCATCCATGTCATAGTATATGGCAGGATTTCCTTCCTTTTTAAGGCTGAAAACATGCCATTCTATGTATAGACCACATTTTCTCCATCTACTCATCTGCTGATGGACATTTGGGTTCCTTCAACCCTTGGCTATTGTGACTAGTACTGCTATGAACATGGGTGTGGGAATATTCCTCAAGATCCTGTTTTCAATTCTTTTGGATATATAGTCTTTATATCTATAGGTAATAGATACTACCTATAGATATTTTCTTTTAGATCTATAATTCTTTTTAGATACCCCACAAGTGGGATTGCTGGAGTAGCTCTATTTTTAGTTCTTTTGAGGAACTGTCATACTGGTTTCCATAGCAGTTGCACCATCTTGTAGTGCCACCAGCAGTGCACAAGGGTAAGCACTCTTCAAGACTGGAAACTGGTGACTTTGCTCCTCATCTAGATCTCTTCAGTGGACATGCTTCTTTCTTAGGCGATGCAAGTATTGAATGTATCACCATTAATAACAATAATAATGCCTCACATTTATCGAGTCCTTACCAGAGGTTAAGGATTGGGATAATCACTTTGAGGGAAATATCCCCTTTAATGTTGGCAATAGTCCGATGGTCGTTAATGCTTTTTATTACACACTTGAGAAAATTGTGGTTTAAGATGACTTTTTATTGTATTATTTTCTAATGCTTGTTTTGAGAGAGCACGTGCATACTCACATGAGTGGGGATGGGGCAGAGAAAGAGAGAGAGAGAGAGAGAGAGAGAGAATCCCAAGCAGGCTCCATGTAGTCAGAGCAGAGGGATGCGGGCCTCCATCCCATGAACTATGAGATTATAATCTGAGCTGAAATCAAGAGTTGGACACTCAACAGACTCAGCCAGTCAGGTACTCCTAAGGTGACTTTTTAAAGTCACATAACTTCAAAGTGTTCAGATGGAAGAGTTCAGGTGGAAACCATTTAAGTTGGATTCCAGAGTCCTTGACATGATCTTCAGACTTTGACAATAATGCACTCCAGTTGTTAAAAAAATGAACATGTCCCTGATATATATATTTATTTTTATAGGTTATGTAGATATACTACTGTATCAATAATTAACACAATAATAATTAAAATACTCAAAAATATAAATATATAGTACTGAGATCAAAATACACAAAAGTTTTGGGCCGCCTGGGTGGCTCAGTCAGTTAAGCAGCCAACTTCAGCTTGGGTCATGATCTCATGGTTTGTGAGTTGAAGCCCCACGTCAAGCTTTGTGCTGACTGCTCAGAGCCTTGAACCTGCTTCGGATTTTGTGTCTCCCTCTCCCTGCCCCACTCCGGCTTGCACTCTGTCTCTATCTAAAAACTAAATTAAAAAAAATTCAATGCATATGTTTTAATATTTTCTTCTTCACCTGGGGTATGCATATACCAATTTATAAATAATTAATCTATAGTGCAATTTTGCCTCACGGTAGAACATTATGTTTAAGAGCTTACCCTTCAACTAAATTATCACCTTTTTTATTTCAAAGGGTGCCTCTGTACTTAACCAACACAACATAAAAATAATATCTTGGCTATACAAATCCTTGACATCCACAAAACAATGGTATATGTTTGGTGTTGGTATGATGGGAGAGGTTGTTTCATCAAAGGCACGTTTAGGGGATGGTGCACAGTCAAGAATAGTTGAAGTGTAGGGTATGATGAAAGATGAAGTTGGGAAATTAGGCTGGGGCAAAATTATGGGACACCCCTATTGTCATGTTAAAATGTTTGGACTTCATTCTATAGGGAATGACAGCTCCCAAAAGTGTTTGAGCAGGGATGTCATGATTTAAGTCTTATAGGTAGAGACTTGATGTCTTTCAGCAGTTTATATTGTGGGATATATATCAGATGAGTAAAACAGAAGCTAAATAGTTCCTTTGACTCACCACACTGAAATGTTATAGTTACAGATTATATAAGTATTCAAAGTATCAAGCAGTTTGTGATTAAAATTTAGTAACCTGATGTTATAATCGAATTATGTATAATTGAATCAGGCTGTACAAATCTCAGACAAGTCCAATAAAATGTTAAAAATATAAATTATGAAATGTAAGAAAAAATTTAAAGGCACTAATAGGAATATGAATCAAGCCATCTTATAATAAACAGGATCTTTTGTTTCTTTGCTCTTGGAGTTGAGGAGAAATGATTGTTCATCTTTTAGTTGTTACTATCATCACAATTATAAAGACTTCCCAGAGAAATCCTTCTAAAAACCCAACTGGAACATTCTGTATAGAATACTTACTCAAGAGGCACCTAGCTGGCTCAGTTGGGAAAGCATGTAACTCTTGATCTCAGGGTCCATGAATTCAAGCACATGTTGGGTATAGAGGTTACTTAAAAATCTTAAAAAAAAAAAAAAAAAGAATACTTATTCAAGCTCAGGCCTTTTCAAAGTCAAGCTAATGTTTCAAATATTTATTAAAATGGCCGTTATGCTTTAAAGCAGTATTTTAAATCTTGCTCATACTTCATTGATTTTATACCCACCTGCCTGTCTCTGTCACTGTGAATCTTCCCTGTTATCCTTTAATTTTTGTACACTGTGATAGGCAGGATTCTGAGATGACTTCCAAATGACCCTCACACTAGTTTAATCCCCTCCCTTTGTGAGTGCGGGTAGAACCTGTGAATATGATGAGCTGTGTCACTCCCACAGTTTTGTTATGTTATATGGTACTGTTGACTTTAAGAAAGAGGACTCTTTCAGTAGGTTTGACTTAATCATATTAGCCTGTTAAAAGCAAAGAGTTTTTCTTTGGCTCATTGCAGAAGAAATAGAGTTTCAATGTCTGGGATGGAGGGGACCATGTGGCTAAGAGCTGACAGCAGTCTCTAGGAGCTGAGAGCATGCATGCTTTGAAGACAGATAGGAAAACAACAGGGACTTAAGTCCTACAACCACAAGGGAATGAATTCTGCCAACAACCAAAGGAAACTTGGAAGTGAGCTTCGAAATGAGAATGTAGCTGGCTGACACTTTGATTTCAGCTTTGTGGGAACCTGAGCAGAGGACCCTTAAAATGTGCTGTACTTCTGACCCACAGAAATTGTGAGATAGTAATTTTGTGAAGTTTCAAGCCACCTGATCTGCAGGTTACACAGCAAAAGAAAACTTATACATAGTTCCTTGGTACAAATCTTCTCAAAAGCTCATGCACAATTAAAAAGGTCAACTTTGGGGTGCCTGGGTGGCTCAGTTGGTTAAATGTCCAACTCTTGATTTCAGTTCAGGTCAAGATTTCATGGTGTGAGATTGAGCCCCGCATCGGGCTCTGTGCTGACGGCCTGGAGCCTGGTTGAGATTCACTCTCTCCTTCTCTCTCTCTCTCTGCCCCTCCTCTGCTCATGCACATGTGTGCTCTCTCAAAATAAATAAATAAAGATTAAAAAAATAAAACAAGTCAACTTTTTAAAAAGCATATTTGACTATGACTATTTATGGTTTAAGATACAGATGGGAATAATTTAAATGTTCTTTCCACCTATTGCCTAATGTCTTGCTATTTTTATGATTTTTGATGAGATGGTACATAATTTAGTAGTAAAATACAAAATTCTAACATCATTTGAAAAATTTAATGATGGCTTATATTGTGAATATATACATATATGTTCCTAATAATATATGTATATATGTGTATATATATGTGTGTATATATATGTATGTATATACACATATATATGTGTGTGTGTATATGTATATATGTATGTATATACACACACATATATCCATATATATTATTAGGAATATATATGTATATATTCACAATATGAGCCATCATTAAATTTACATATGTGTATATATATGCATATATACATATATATAACTTTGCTTTTTCTCTTAATGTCTTTATTTTTAAACGATTTTTATTTCATTATATTTCATCTATCTCCTAAAGAGAATACAAGGTAGCTTACTGTTTTAGGTTTTTCATGGGAGGATCAAGACAGAACAGTACACATATCAGAAGAGATTATTATTATTTACATAATTATATTAATGTATGTTGAAGTATTTTTGAAAAAAATACACAGAAGATACAGCAAAACATAATATCCTTTATGAGGAATAACCATTCTATAATTTTATTTTAAAATAATTATTTTAACATAATATGCATTTTATTTTATTAAAATTTTTTTTTTACTGTTTATTTACTTTAGAGAGAGACAGCAGGAGGACGGGAGGGGCGGAGAGAGAGGGGGACACAGAATCCGAAGCAGGCTCCAGAGCCTAATATGGGGCTCAAACTCCTGAACCTGAGATCATGACCTGAGCCAAAGTCAGATGCTTAACTGACTGAGCCACTCAGGTGCCCCAAATATGCATTTTAAAGGAGAACCACCTAGCAATTGTGGGCTAGGAAATAGGAAATAACACTGATAGGTATCTTCTGTTTTAAAGTCTTCCTGGGAACTGGAAATCCTTTTCCCTTCTCTATGTTGAGAAGGGAAAATCTTTGTTTTGATTTTCTTTCTTTCTATCTGAGGTTTATTCAGTGGGCTCTTAAGTTCTACTCTTCCTAATGAATCAAGTATTCATTTGTGGTAGTTTCTCTCACAGTTACAGATCTTACCACTGTTGGGAGCTGTTCGAAACTGGAAGGTTGAGAAGGAGATTCAGAAGATAAGTTCAGTAACTGGGAAGCTTAGTTTTGGTAATAAAAAGGAATAACCTGTCTTATAAGCAGAGAGCTAGTGTTTTGTTATTAGTGGTTATTTTTCTTCCTTTTTAAAAGTTATCATGTCTTTTCAGGAAATATTACTTGCAGATTTATGAGTCATCATTATGTATAAAGGTAGCAGTTATTGGAATAAAGTTCAAATATTTTTGAAGTCTTATTCTCTGATGGAGTGCCAAGATGAGGGGGTTCAAAGGAGGATGCTTACATTTGGACCTAACTGTACTTGCCAGATGGCTAGAGGGCTTTAGAGGTTTAATCTAGAGCACAAAGCTAGGTGGCATATATGAGGATCTAATGACTAGCTAGGCCATATTAGCACCATGCTCTAACCAATTGACCTAATTAGATGAGATTTTCAAATCTAATATCAAAGGTTTGTTTGAATTGGAGATGTGGGTCATTGTTCCCTTAGTAGTCTCTGCTTACATACTCTTTGGTGTTTACCTGAGGTCATGAAGGAGTTTTGGTATATTTGTTTTAATTAATCTTGCTCTATAAAAGCTACCATTATAAAATAAGTCATTTGATGATTTGTTTGGTTTCACTAATTTGGAATATGTTAATTTAAAATTAGAGTTAATTTGAACAGGGGTAGGATGACATTTACCTTGAACTACCTATTAAAGGAGGATTTATCTACAAATTCATAATTAATAAGATAGCAGAGGGGGCATGCTTATCTACTATAATGAGTAAAAACTTTTTCTTAAACCATCTCTATCCTCATATAAACAATTCATAGGTCCATTCCATTATACATGGATCTCTACTTAATAAAGGAGGTATTATGAATAAATACCCTTCAGCTAATTTGCATTGCTCTGTTGTTGATACATAGAGTGTAAGAGTAATAAGTCCCCTAGAATTTTCAAGTAAGGGAAAAAAGATCACCCTCTAGAACTTAAACTTTAAAATCAACACGGTTAATTAATATGTGATATTCAAAGTCATTTTAAAGTGACAGAATGGCAACTAAACTGTAAGACTAAGTGGTATTTTGCTTGAAAATATGATAAAAGATCTCATAATAGAGCCTCACTAGCTAATGAATTAACCAAAGCTCTATCGCTCTTCCCTCTATAACATACTGATTCCCAGGGTGTGAACAAACTTGTTTATAGTAGTCTACCCTGTAGTTACTTGCGCTTTGTGCTCATGAAATTGAACTGTATGCATATTATTGTTTATATGTTGTTCCCACATTCTTTTTTTAATAACTTTTTAAATGTTTATTTATTTTTGAGAGAGAGAGAGAGATCGAGCAGGACAGGGGAAGAGAGAGAGGGAGACACAGAATCCAAAGCAGGCTCCAGGTTCTGAGCTGTCAGCATGGAGCCCAATAGAGGGCTTGAACTCATGAACCACGAGATCATGACCTGAGCTGAAGTTGGAAGCTTAACCAACCGAGTCACCCAGGTGCCCCTCCCACATTCTTTTTTGGTAGTTTCATTTGTTATAATCATGCGATTTGAATATTTTATAAACTGGTAAAGTGAGTACAGTAACTTAAATTCAGCACTTTATAAAGTCTCAAAATAAATGTGAATCGCTAAAAACAATGGGGAAATAAGAAAAAATCAGAAAACTTAGGTTTCTGCACCATCTAGTTTACTTTACAAGTAATGACTAACTCCTTTAACTTTAAAACTGGAAATCATAGACACATTTTCAAGGGCTTATACACTTGGGATGTTGATTAGTAGGTTCATACTTAAAGAAAATATCTTTGTCGTATCACAAAAGTTTAGCAAATAAGTATAAATTAGCATGTATTAAATGAAAAAAAATTGATATTTAGGTGTGTGTGTATCATCTACACCTTTCAGATTTAACTTTTTTTGTATACTGAGCAACTTCACAATGGCTGAAGAGCTTTATGTATTATTATAGAAAGTTACATATGGTATTTGATTAGCCACAGAAGTATGAGTTAAAGATGCACACATTGGTGATGCTGATAATATACTGTCATGAAGACAGAAGAACTTAGTGTTTCCTAAAGATATGTTCTTATTATATGCAAAAATGTTTCTATCCAGATGAGCCTGTTGCCACAACTTAATCACTTGGTATCATTATAACCTCATTCAGTCCATGTTTATTTAGCAAACCACTTTTTGATTATTTGTATTTCCATGTGGCTTGAATAAAGAGAGAGAGAGAGAAAGAGAGAGAGAGAGAAAGAGAGAGAGAGAGAGAACACTGGTTGAACTGTTACCATTGTTGGGAATGCTGAAGTTACATTTCTCAGTATAAGTTAGATGCTTTTAGGTTTTATACTATAATCTCTTGTGGGTTTTAGTTTAGTTCAGAGTCTAACCAACTTATATACACTGATATCTGCAAAAAATATTAGAGAGCTTGAGAAGGGGAGGGGATAATGGATACTAGAAAGGGAACAAAATGGTGTCTACCATAATCTGACTTATTTAGAACTCTTTCTTCTAATCAGCCATTCCTCTTGGTTCCCAGTTTCCATGACTTCCTGGTTGCTTTCTTCTGAGTTGATTATTTTCTAAAATATAGTAACTGGCATACTTTTTAGAGTTATAACAATAGTTTAATATAACTGTGAATTGTGCTTTTTCATTTAAAATTATTATCATTAACATTTTCCCAATGTTACTAGTCTTGATTATTTTTGTGGCTTTACAAATACCCACTCAAACATCTCTACCATGATTTTCTTTACCGTTTCCGTATGATCGATCATTTTATTTTATTTTTTTCTGTTTCAAGCTCCCCTTCCCACTGAATTATGATAATTATCTTTTTATTTTAAAAATACGTTTGTTTATGTGTGTTTGTGTGTTAGAATTTATATTTTGGACCTCATTGAAGGATTTGTGTGAATCTTCTTAGATTCCAAGACCTGTTTGAATCCTATTCCAGGGTTCTAGCTCAGGACATCTCTTAGTTTAATGTGCTTACTGGTTACCTAGGGAACTTGTTAAAATGAATTAGGGATTTAGGTATGGATAGGACTCAAGATTTTTTGTTTCTAAGATGCTGCCATAAACCTTATCATGGACTATCGCTGTCACTGATTACACTGAAAACTCTGGAAGCAGTATAAAGCACAACTGCTTGAGAACTCTGAAAAACAAACAATAAAAGGTAGCATGGGGTTGGAAGCGAACAACAAGCACAATAGTCCAAGGGGTGAGTGTTCAGGTTAGTTTTTCCTGCTGTTTTATCTCCTGGGTTTAATTGCAAGTTAGTCTCAGTCATGGAACTGCAGGATGACAGCAGACCATACAAATTCTAGGGTAACTTCTGGCCAGAAGATCAGAAAAAAAGGGCCCCTGCCACCTGAAGAATGTGGGGGAATCACTTTTTTCCCTTTTACTGAAAAGCCCTGAAAGCCCTACGATGGGGGCTGCCCCGGACATGGGACTGCATTGCTGCTGGTAGAGGCAGTGCTTCCAGGGAGGGACCTAAAACTCTGAGTGGAACACCTGTCTCTTTGTCCAGAGGAACGAGGAAAACAGGCCCCTGTGATCCAAAGAGTGTGTGTGAGATACCATTACAATGTTTTATCTCCCTGTTTTCCTGATACCTTTTTCTGAAGATGGCCCCAGTTTCATGGAATTGCACATAGCGCAGAATGCTAAAGGAATCAGAAGGAAAGGGGGATTTAGGGAATAAGAGAATGTGAGGAAACTACCAGAGGGGAGATACCCTAAATCGTTGTGTGAGCTGAAGTCATTGTCAAGCTAGGAATGTGAAGAACCTAGACAACGCACCAAGTATTTGAGAGCTGAGGTATGATATAAACCACTGCCCAAGGCCCAGATTAACCCCTGAGCTGCCCATATGCAGAGCAGACCCAAAGAAGCATAGCAAAATTTGAAAAATGAACTGATTGTTGGCATCACTGTTGAGAAGGCAAGATGGAATTTGTGTTCTGAATCTAACAGGGTTTACTGCATGCTGTAAATATAGAACAATTTCCAGAAGATTTTAATAGATCCAGAGTCTCCCAACATAATATTCAAAATGTTCGGGCTACAGCCTGAAGTCACTTGGCATATCAGAAGACTGAAAATTGGATAATTGATTTTTTTAAAACATACTTGACATGCAGTGTTACATTAGCATTAGTTTTAGGTGTACAGCCTAGTGATTCAACTTTTCTATACATTAGCTACACTTACCACAAACATAGCTGCCATCTGTTACCATACAATGGTATTACAATATCATTGACTGTATTCCCTGACCTGTGCCTTTTATTCCCATGACTTACTTTATAACTGGAAGCCTGTATCTCCCACTCCCCTTCAGCTCTTTTGCCCATCTCCCCATCCTCTTCCCTCTAGCACCCGTGAGTTCGTTCTCCGTATTGATAGGTCTGACTCTGCTTTTTGTTGGTGTGTCCATTGGTTTTGGTTTTCAGATTCCGCACAGGAGTGAAGTCATACGGTATTTGTCTTTCTCAGTCTGATTCGTTTCACTCAGCATGGTACCCTCAAGGTCCATCCATGTTGTTGCAAATGGCAAGATCCTATTTATTTTTATGCCTGCATACTATTCCTGTGTGTGTGTATCACATCTTCCTTATCCCCTCGTCTTTCAATGAATGCTTAGGTTACTTCTGTATTTTGGCTAGTATAAATAATGCTACAATAAACATAGGGGGACGTTTACCTTTTTGAATTAGTGTTTTCATTTTCTTTGGATAAATACCAGGTAGTAAAATTATTGGATCGTATGGTAGTTTAATTTTTAATTTTTTGAGGAACCTCCATATTGTTTTCCATAGTCGCTGCACAAATTTACCTTCTCAGCAGTAGTGCATGAGGGTTCTTTTTTCTCCACATTCTTACCAATACTTGTTATTTTTTATCTTTTTGACTTTAGCCATTCTAACAGGTATAAGGTGGTATCTCATTGTGGTTTTGATTTGTGTTTCCCTGATGGTTAGTAGTGTTGAGCATCTTTTCACCTATCTGTTGGCCATCTGGATGTCTTCTTTGGGAAAATGTGTATTCAGTTCCTTTGCCCATTTTTAATTTTTTTTTTTTTTTTGGTGCTCAATTGTATATATTTTTTTTATATGTTTTGGATATTAGCTTCATCAGATTAATCATTTGCAAATATCTCCTCTCATTCAATAGGTTGTTTTCTTCTTTAGTTGATGATTTTCTTCACTGTGTAAAAGATTTTGTTTTGATGAGTCCCAATAGTTCACTTTTGCTTTTGTTTCCCTTTCCTTAGGAGATAATATCTAGAAAAATCTTACTATAATTGATGTCACAGAAATTACTGCCTGTGTTCTCTTCAGGGGTTTTTATGGTATCACATTTAGGTTTTTAATCCAGTTTGAGTTAACTTTTGTGCATGGTGTAATAAAGACCAGTTTCATTCTTTTCTTAATTTTTATTTATTTTTATTTTTTTGGAGAGCTCAAGCAGGGGAGGGCAGAGAGAGGGGGAGAGAGGATTTGAAGCGTGCTCTGTGCTGACAGGCTGACAGCAGTGAGCCTTATGTGGGGTCCAAGCTCATGAATCACGAGATCATGACCTGAGCTGAGACACTCAACCGACTGAGCCATCCAGGTGCCCCAGTCCAGTTTCATTCTTTTGCATGTAGATGTCCTGTATTTCCAGTACCCTTTACTTAAGAGACTGTCTTTTCCCTGTTGTATATTTTTGTCTCTTGGACAGATTTTAGTAGGAAAAAAATCAACAAATGCTAACTCTGAGTTGAGCTAGATGTTGGAATTACACAGAACTTTGAAGCAGCTATTATAACTGTGCTCTGTGCAGAAAATGCAAACCCTCTTGAAATTAATGGAAAAATAGACATTCTCAGCAGAAGAGGAACTATAAAAAAAGAATAAAATGCCAATATTTAAACTGAAAAAAAAAATGGAGTAAGTGATAAAAATTCACTGGGTGGGCTCAAGAGTAGAGTGGCGAAGGCAGATGAAAGAATCAGTGAATTTAAAGATAGATAAATAGAAACTATCCTGTCTAAAAAACAAAGTACAGAAAAGGTTGGGAAAAAAAAACCCCAGCCCCTGAGTGGTCTGTGGAACAATATTTAAACAATATTTAAACAATATATTAAACAAAAATATTTAATATTTGTGCTAATGAAATCATATAGGAAGAAAAGAAAAGAAATTGGTGTAGGGAAAAAAAAAAAAAACAGTTGGAAAAGTAATGGCTGAAAATTTCCCAAATTTGGCGACAGTCCAATTCAAGATGCTTAGTGAAACCCAAACAAGGTAAGTTGAAAAAAATTATAATAGAACACAGAATAATGAAACTGCTGAAAGAAAACAGTCTTGAAAGCAGCCATAGAAAAACAACCCCTTATATGTAGGTAAACAAAAATTAAATGATTGCAGATTTCCCATCAGAAACCATAAAGGGTTCTAGACAAGAGTACAATTTTTTAAGTGTTGAGAGAAAGGAATTGTATATCCAGTGATAATATCCTTCAGTAAAGGTGATATGAAGATATTCTCAGATGAAGGAAAACTATGAATGATTTTCCGGTAGACTTGCTCTAAAATAAATACGGAAATATGTTCTTGAGGATGAAGAGGAATGATGCTAAAAAGAAATGTCAAGCTTCAGTAGTAAAGGAAGAGTGCCAGACATAGTAAATAGACTATTCTTTATCTTCTAAATTCTTTAAAATGTGTGTGACCACTGAACGCAAAAGTTATAGCATTGTCTGCTGGGGTTTTAAGACTATGTAGATGTGATGCTTGTTACTATATGTAACTCACAAACGATGTGCTCTGACCACAAAGTATTTAAAAGTGCAAATCAATAAGAGAATGTTATGCGGTAATTCCCCAAGTACTTAAAGATTAAACTACATACTTTCAAATAATCTACAAGTGAAGGGAAACTCCAAAGGGAATTAGACAATATTTTGAACTGAATGAAAATGATAATGTAGCATATGAAAATTTATGGGATGCACCTAAAGCAAGGCTTTGGGGAAGATTTATGGTAGTAAATACTTACATTATAAGAGATGAAATGTCTCAAATCAATAATCTAAACGTGCACCTAAGGGACTAGAAAAAAGAAGAGCAAAGGAAGCCCAGTGAAAGCAGAAACTTAATTTTAGTTCATTCCTGATAATCTCATTAAGTCTAAAGAACTCCTTTACCTAAGGTTCTAAGGATTAAGGGTCATTCATGTAGTGTCACAACCTCAGAGTGCAGAGGTAACTAGGTAACTGCTGATGGCAGTAGGCGTCTACTGAGATGTAGATTTCTTCAATTTGCTGCTATCATGTTGATGGGTAATGTGGTACACATTGCTTCTGAATATACAGAATATGCAAGTAGGGGACCCTCTTCATGTTTTGGTGTCATTCTTGATGTCGTGGGATGAATTCACCTACTCTCCTGTGAGACCATTTCACACCAATATGCATTCAAGGCTAGTTCTCAGAAACTCATAAATATATAGGTTATATTTTCTTCCTTCCATGTCTTTTTATACCAACCGAGAGAATTATCTCCTTGGAAGTGTGAAAACTGTTTATTACTTTACCAGTGTTTATTCAGGTCTATTTTTTTTGTGCATAAACATTATATGATGAGTTCTCCAGGCTTCATGTTCATGGAGCTCAAAAGCTCAGGCTTTACAACTCCAAGTAAATATCTGAAACTTAAAACCCAAGACTTAAACATTTGTAAACAATGTGTGCCACCATAACAACCTTTCTCTAGGGCAATGATGGAATGCCCTGACAACCTAGTTTGGGAACAAGGCCAGAATACACAGAGAAATGCAAATGAAAGAAATCAGTTAACACTTCAAAAATTCTCCCAACGTGTGTGAAATGAGAATAAATGATACTTATTTTACTTGGGTATTATAATGATTAAATGAGTCAATACATATGATTCATATGTCAGTTTTGACAACTAAATATTGAAATGTAAATTTTCCTTTTTTTCTTTGTCATCATCACGTCTTCCTTTTCCTCAATAAATACAACTGGTATAAACATACAAATTCTGAAATATCCTCTCTGTGTACAGAGAACATAAAGATGCCTTAGGGTTTATTCAGTTATCGATGAAACAATTCAAGGAAATAATACGCATGGAGAGAGGCTCAGGCCCATGGGACTAGAGGAGAACACAACTGGCCAAGGGGAGGGGGAGGGACTTCATTTTCCTTTACTCCTTCTTTTCTTATCCATTATCCAGTATGGATTTGGACCAAAAGGCATTTTAACAGTCTCTTCATGTAAACCAAATGATTACTTTGAAATGCAGTATATTTAAAGTTATAAACTCCAAGGATTAGGAAACTTCAGAATATTGAAATGAGGAGGAATGATATGACAAGTATTATAAAAAGCTTTATTATAAAGATTGCCTTAAGGAACAGTGGATTAAAAAAGATGCTTATTGTAGATCATATGAACTACTTACTGGCTAAGATTATTTGTGATAAAACATCTAGAACTCACTGTCAAAGAGTACAGATTCTCCTCTTATTGCAGAGACTATAGAACAATTAGATCATCAGAGGAATATCATGTATGCCGTAGGGTGTCATAGATGTGCATTTTGTACATATGTGCATTTTGCACATATTCAGGTTTTGTTGAGAACTATTTTAGGAGCAAATAGCACTTTGAATAAATCAAAACTATACAAGAGACATCAGATGAAGTAGTTTGTAATGAGGAGAGGCGTATACTGTCTATGACGCCTTATCAGCACTTGTCAGATTATGTTCATTTTTCAAACAAGGAGTTTATTTGTCTCTCATTCAAAGGAAGGTCAAAGATAGGTAGTCTAGGGATGACATGACAGAGCCCGAGTGTCTTAAGAGCCCAAGGCTCCTTCTGTTTTCCTATCTCCCATCTTTATTTGAAGCGTTCATCCCCACTTGCTGGAGTAGCTCTAGTTCTGGTAGACATAATGCTTTCCAGGCAGAACATTGTGTGTGTGTAAGAGAGAGACAGACAGAGCCAAAGGATAGACTGCTCCAACTCTCTAATCGTTCCGTTTTGAATTGAAATTTTTATTGAGATTATTGTAGATTCACACACAATTTATGAAATATTACAGAGAGATCCTTTGTACCCACCACTCCCTACCAATGGTTAACATTTTGCAAAACTGTAGTATAACACATCCCGGGTAATTATATTAATATAATCCACCAATCTTATTTATATTTCCCCAGTTTTACCTTGTACTTATCTGTGTGTGTGTGTGTGTTAAGTTCTACACAGTTTAATTCTGTGTGTGTTTGTGTATCCAGTACCATACTAAAGATACTGAACATTTTAAACAATGCAAGGATCCCTCAGTCTACCCTTTTATAACCATACCCACCTCTCTCCTGCTTCCCTTTCCTCAAGGCCCCAACCTTAACCCTTGGCAATGACTGATCTATATTACATTTCTAAAACTTGTCATTTCATGTTGAAATTGTGCAGTATATAACCTTTTGGAAATGGCTTTTTTTTTCAATGAGTGTAATTCCTTGGAGATTTATCTAAGTGTAACATGTATCAAAAATTTTTATTACTTTTTTTTTTTTTACACTAAATAGTACTCCATGGTATAGATGTACCACTATTTGCTTGACCACTGTTGAAGGCTATCAGGTCTTATTTCAGTTTGGGGCTGTTATACATAAAGCTGCTATAAATATTTGAATACAGGTTTTTGTGTGAACCTAAGTTTTTATTTTTCTGGGATAAATATCCAAGGGTGCAACTGATGGGCCTCAGAGTTATTGCATGTTTTGTTTCTTCAACTGCAAAACTATGTTCCAGAATGTCTGTACCATTCTTCTTTCCTACCAGCTTGTGTACGTGACTTTCCTATCGTATCCATTTTTTTTAATTTTTTTTAATGTTTATTTATTTTTGAGACAGAGAGAGACAGAGCATGAACGGGGGAGGGTCAGAGAGAGGGAGACACAGAATCCGAAACAGGCTCCAGGCTCTGAGCTGTCAGCACAGGGCCCGACGCGGGGCTCGAACTCACGGACCGCGAGATCACGACCCGAGCCGAAGTCGGCCCCTTAACCGACTGAGCCACCCAGGCGCCCCTCGCATCCATTTTTTAATGTGATGGTAATAATGACTTATGTCAATAACAACATGAAGTCATTTTCTTCAAGCAATTATTTAGTGTTTGAAGGTAACTTTCACTGATACAAACACAACCATAGAGAGGTGTCATTGTGATATTTTCTCAGTTTTTATTTTGAAAAAGTCATGGATATTTACTGAGTTTGTTCGTCTTGCACATCAATATCTATTACCTAGAAGGCTGTGATTAACTTTCTTTGAAAAGTTTCCTGATAATGCTCTCCTATATAGTCAAGGTTAGAAACATTGACATATGTAAATACCTAGCCAGCAACTATCTTCATAAAATGGGAGCTGTAGAAGCAAATACTTGTGGTACGAATGTTTATAGGCAATGAAAGGAAGGGTGTGATTTATAACTTTAGGACAAAGATACCAAAGTGAATAGTCTATATTACAATAAATTTTGCAGCCATGAAATTTATTACTTAACAATTTTGGTCTGGCGGACTAAGTAGGATTTGCCGGAATTTGACTCTCAAATGTATCTTTAAAACAAATTTTTTTTAATGTTTATTATTTTTGAGAGAGAGACAGAGAGCAAGCAGGGAAGGCGCAGATAGAGAGGGAGACACAGAATCTGAAGCAGGCTCCAGGCTCTGAGCTGTCAGGACAGAGCCCGACACGGGGCTTGAATCCTCAGACCGCGAGATCATGACCTGAGTTGAAGTCAGTCACTCAACCAACCGAATCACCCAGGCACCCTGACTCTCAAACCTATCTTAACAGCAGCAACGCTTATATTAATCTTAGTATCCCTAGAATCTGTGTGGTGCCTCCTTCTTGGTAGCTATGTGATAAATATTTAATTGAAGAATAAAATTGTGGCAAAAGTAGGCTCTGGGCCTTTCCTTTTAGATCACTACAAGTCGAAGTCAACTTTGTTAGTCCTAAATCTGTAATTAATTATTAGACTCAGGACAAATAGAATTTAATAATGTTGTTTACTTTTACTTTTTTTAATGCTCAAAATTTTAAATAGGAAAATACACTTTTTGATAATAGAAAGATGTTCATACAAACCTAGTTAATTAGAAATGTTTCCATATAGCTTAAAAGCAGATCTAGATGAGAGGAGCAGTAGTTTATTTTTTTACTAGAACAGCATTATATAGAATGTTGGTGTTCTCATGGCACTAAATATAATACTTGTATTTATGATATAGATAAATTTAAATTATACGTTTAAATTAAAAATTTACAAATATTTTTAAAATGTAATTCTAGCCTTGAAAGAATTTTGAAAAATTCCAAGACACTGTTCCTGAACTGAAAACCCAGATAAAAGTTTTTGAACTCAGACATCTATTGGATATGGCCCAGCGTTCACTTGGGTGGGCTAACAGTGCAATTGTTTTTTTTTTTTTTTTTTTTTTAATATATGAAATTTACTGTCAAATTGGTTTCCATACAACACCCAGTGCTCATCCCAAAAGGTGCCCTCCTCAATACCCATCACCCACCCCGCCCTCCCTCCCACCCCCCATCAACCCTCAGTTTGTTCTCAGTTTTTAACAGTCTCTTATGCTTTGGCTCTCTCCCACTCTAACCTCTTTTTTTTTTTTTTTTTTTTTCCTTCCCCTCCCCCATGGGTTTCTGTTATGTTTCTCAGGATCCACATAAGAGTGAAACCATATGGTATCTGTCTTTCTCTGTATGGCTTATTTCACTTAGCATCACACTCTCCAGTTCCATCCATGTTGCTACAAAAGGCCATATTTCATTTTTTCTCATTGCCACGTAGTATTCCATTGTGTATATAAACCACAATTTCTTTATCCATTCATCAGTTGATGGACATTTAGGCTCTTTCCATAATTTGGCTATTGTTGAGAGTGCTGCTATAAACATTGGGGTACAGGTGCCCCTATGCATCAGTACTCCTGTATCCCTTGGATAAATTCCTAGCAGTGCTATTGCTGGGTCATAGGGTAGGTCTATTTTTAATTTTCTGAGGAACCTCCACACTGCTTTCCAGAGCGGCTGCACCAATTTGCATTCCCACCAACAGTGCAAGAGGGTTCCTGTTTCTCCACATCCTCTCCAGCATCTATAGTCTCCTGATTTCTTCATTTTGGCCACTCTGACTGGCGTGAGGTGGTATCTGAGTGTGGTTTTGATTTGTATTTCCCTGATAAGGAGCGACGTTGAACATCTTTTCATGTGCCTAACAGGTGCAATTGTAAAAGAATGACACAAATTTTATATCTAATGGAGAAAGGATGCTGAGGAAAAGTAGCAAACAATTAGGAGTTATTTAGTATACTTTTTATTAATGCTGTACAATCCTTAGACGTGATTATTTTGCTTTTCTGATTCTTGGGGTATATAATTCCCATGATTAATTCATGGTAACAGCAATGGTGGTGGTTAAGAGCATAACACTAAAAGTAGGTGACTGCCTGGGTATGCTTTCCAGCTCTCTCACGGATTAGCTGTGTGACTTTTGGCAAGTTACTTAATATCTCTGTGCCTCACTTTATTCATCTATAAACTGAAGGTAATACTTCATAGGATTTTTATGAAGATTAAATGAGTTAGTATTTGTAAAACGGAGAGATGCCTTGTTATGTAGTACATATTGTAGAAGTAATGGCTAACTAAAACTTTTGTATTTAGAAATGATAATGAAAAAGCTGAGTATCATTTTCGTGTGTGTTGGGGGGGGGGGTCTTTCTCTTCTGTCTCTGTCTCTCTGTCTCTCTCAGTCTCTAATCATACAAAACATAACCCTATATCTAGATTGAAACTTAGAAGGGAAGTGTATTAGTAAAGTTAATTTCTTCAAGATAAAAGCGAACCTTTTGTTACAGGCTGATCTTCAGTTCTGAAATTTCCTCTATACGGTAAGAACTCTTCTTGTTGGTTATGTACGTTCTAGAAAAAAAAAAATTCCTTATGGAATTTTTATCATCACGTGGAACTCTCGCATTGAATACTTTCACTGAATAAATCCACTTTATTTATTATAAAAATGTTTCTTATTTCTCTCTACTGGTCAACTCTCTCCTATTGGCAGCTGACTTTTGGTACTGTGGTGGCATGGCCTAATTTCTGACCTGAATGGGTTCAGATCCGCTGTGTGTAATACATCAATACATTGCTCTCCCAAAAGAGGTTCCTGGAGACCTTTTCCTTTTATGGATTAGTAAATTAAAAAAAAAAAACCAAACAAACATTGAAACATGAGACCACAACTAATATACCACATTTTTGTTTTCCCGTGTAAGGATATACGAACATTAAAACTGAATGAAACCATACCTCTGTCATCCATTATACCAACATTTTATAAAACAATAGGCATTTTAACCTAAAAAAACAACACAGCAACAACAAGGAAACTAGGGGGGATTTAATCTGAGAATCAAAAACAGCTCATTAAATTAAGTTAGTATAAGTTGGTGGAAAACTCCCTCCATTTTCACTTTACTATTTCTCTTTGAATGGTGGGAACTACATCATGGATTAGTACCAGAACTTGATTTGTTTCTTTCTTTAAAAATTTTTTTAATGTTTATTTATTTTTGAGACAGAGAGAGACAGAGCATGAACGGGGGAGGGTCAGAGAGAGAGAGGGAGACTCAGAATCGGAAGCAGGCTCCAGGCTCTGAGCTGTCAGCACAGAGCCCGACGCGGGGCTTGAACTCACAGACTGTGAGATCATGACCTGAGCCGAAGTCAGACGCTTAACCAACTGAGCCACCCAGGCGCCCCAAAGTTGATTTGTTTCTAAGGATCTAGTGGTTATAGAAGAAATGCCAGTGAAGTGCTATCAAATCAACATGGCTGTGTGCTCCAATTTATAAAATGGTGAAAGCCCTGACTCAAAATGAAGTTTCTAGAGAGCTCTTCTTCACAGTAGTGTTTTTCCCTTCTCTGATGAAAAGTAACACATTAATTTTCCTGTCACCTCTTAGTTTGCTTACTGCTGTGATGACACTCTGTAGATGGTGCCAGGAGATGAAAGACAACAATTACTAAAATCGTTAAAAACTGAAGAAAAAAGTAGAAATTGTAAATGGAAAGGTAAATATATACCCTTTCCCCCCAGTTTAAGACACTGCTGCTCTTATTATTGGTATCTAGTGATGTGAATAGGCTGGAAGGAGTTCGTTGATAACAGCCATTATATACCATTGTGTATTTATAGCTAGCCTCCTCCTTCCTCTCCTGATTGTGCCAATTTGATGTGAAACTATTTTGAAATGCATAATTAAATAAAAGCTTAGTTTTATTCATTGGCATTTTGTTTATAGGAAAACTTCTCACCTCCTAGAGTTAACTGATGTCACTGATACATATTTTTTACCTTTTGCCATAATAAGGAATTTTCCAGAATATCTAAGTCTTCTATGCACCAACCCAGTCATTAACCTTTGCCACTTATTTCTATACTTGTGTCATTATAGCTGCAAGTATACGTTGATAGAAGTTTGAAGAATTCATCTTCCTGTGTTATGTGAAAGTTTTATGTGGTTTTTATGGTTTGGTCTAGTAGAGAATAGTAGTGGAAACTACTTTTAATGTTGTGCATACAGAGATAAATAAATCTAGATTTTTTTCCCGTAAGGAGCTCAATTGTTTTGTGTGTGGACAGGTAAACCTGATTATGCTTTAAATCCTTTTTAGAACATTCTTGCCCTTCAAATGAAATTTGAAGCTATCATTCTATTTTAACCAGATTTCACTACTTAAAGGTAGCTGCAGTTAAGCTAGAGTTTAGCATTTTAACATCTGTCTGTGGGCCAGGAGATAGGACTCATGGGTCCACATTATATGGTAGGAAGCTAGAATTGAAGACCTCATAAAGCTGAAACCATCAAAGAATTTAATTTTCAGTGAAGGACGAACAAGGATATAACAAGGGAACTTCTATATTTCAGATGTGGCTCTGGAAAGGAAAGAAAGTTTCTCATGAAAGCTTACTACCATAGATTCCCCACCGCACCCCCCCCCCCCGGTATGTTGATTTGGGTTCACATCTCCCACAAGAGTGTGGTCTTGGAGATCCCAAACTAAAAAATTAACATAAATGAATGAAGGTTGTTCTCACTGAGGGGGACTGGCAGAAGCTAATTCACACTGTCTATGAAATGATGCACTGTCAACGCAGGCTTCCCAGGATTCCAACAGAGAAAGCTCAACTGTACTTGAATTTGTCAAAACTACATATTGTAAAACAACCACCTATAACTGAGAGCAGAAATTTTAAAGAGAGGAGTTAGATCTCCAACAACATAGGATATTAGAATTTTTGTGTATAGCGTGTAGGGGGGGAATATGTTTTAAGTGCCTTTCAAAATATAGGATCAAAATAGAAGAATGAAATGAGATATTTACATAAAAAAGACAGGAAGATTTTCAAAAGAACCAGTCACTTCTAAAAATGAAAAAAAAAAAAAACATGAAAATCTGTACTAATTTCTGGAGGCTAGAAATCCTGAGTATAAGTGTCAGCAGAGGGTGAGTCCTTCTGACGTCTGGAAGGGGGAGACTGTCCCCTCACCTCGGCTGGTTTTCAGACACCTGCAAATCCTTAGCCATAGTAGCACACATCCTTCACAGAATGGCATTCTCTCACTGCCAACAAAGAAGTTAAACAGCAGATTCGACACAATAGAGAATTTGTGAACTTAAAGATAAGCTTGGGTAAGTTTCCTTATATTTCAGAGATGGCCATAATGATAAAAAAAAAAAAAATAGGAAGAACAGGTTAGGACAGAGAGAGAATAGAATGTGAAGGTAAAAATAATGCGTTTAATTAGGTTCCAGAAGCATAGCATAGGAAATAAGGGAAAACAAGCTTTTCTTTTTTTTTTTAAATGAAACTATTTTTTTATTTTTTATTTTATTTATTCTGAGGGAAGAGAGAGTGGAGGAGGGGCAGAGAGAGAGGGAGAGAGCAAAATCCCAAGGAGGCTTCACAATGTCAGCACAGAGCCTGACACAGGGCACAAACTCACAAACCATGAGGTCGTGACATGAGCACAGGTCAGGAGTCAGACACTTAACTGAGCCACCCAGGTGCCCCCGAGCTTTTCAAATATACATTTGATTAGAATTACCAAGAACCTTTGAAAGAGATGAACCCACAAATTCAGGAAGGACAGCAAATATGAAACAGGATAAATATCAAAGAAATCCCTAACATGGCCCATAATAGTGACATATAAAACCATAGACAAGAAGAAAAACTTTAAAAGTACATAGAACAAAAAGTGATTTAAGAATGATTTATTTAGGAACAATTAAGTAAACAGCTTTCTTTTTAAGATCAAATGACTTCAAAATACTGAGAAGAAAGAAGATGCAATGAGAAATTTTCACATGAGAGATGTTACTATTAATAGACCCTCACCCAAGAAATTTTGATGATATGATATGTTTAAGGAAAAAGGAATACAGAGATCTCAAAAGGAAGAATCAGGATCTCAGAGGAAACGGTGAACGTAAAAATGAGAAAACGTGAAGGCGTAGTAAATATTATGAAATGGTATTATTAATATGTTGATAGTGGGAAATGAAGAAAATGTGGTAGTAAAATTCTGGACAAAAGTAACATTTTAAATGAAATATGACTGGGATTTAAAACAGTTTAAGCTTGTATTGAATAAAAAGAGGGCTGAAATATTGCTTAGGTTTGGACATAGATATGCATTTAAAAGTATAAATTTAATCACTACAAGAATAGAAATAATGTTCAATTTGAGAAAAAAGTGAAATATGAAAGACAACTTCAGTACATTGTAAAAATAATATAAAGAGAGAAAAAGCATGTAAAGGAGAAAGAATAGCACAAAATGAGCTCATTGAATTAAGTTCAGGGGCACCTGGGTGCCTCAGTTGTTTAAGTATCCACCTCTTGATTTCAGCTCAGGTGGTGATCTCACAACTCATGAGTTTGAGCCCTGTGTCAGGCTCATGCTGACAAAAGGGAGCCTGCTTAGAATTCTCTCTCCCTCTCTCGCTTCTCCTCTCCCCCTCAAAATAAATAATAAACTTAAAAAAATTCAAATATATTATTAAATACAGTAAAATATATGAACTAAACTTGTTGGCTAAAAAGGAAAAATCAGCATGTTAGATTTAAAAACATGTGTGTCCAGCTAATATGCTTTTTACAAGGGGGACGCCAAATTGTAAAGTTAGAGGTTAAAATTAAAAGATTGTAACAAATATTAACATAGCAGGTAGATGTGTATTTATACCAGACTAAACAGACTTTCCTTATTCATAACCATGTTATTGTGGATATGATACATGTGGATACATGTTATGTGGAAACATAAAAAGGAAACATATTTCTAAACTTGTATGCTACTAATAATATAGCCTTTATTATATACAAAGCCAAATTTGACAGAATTGCATGGAACATTTGACAAAGCCACCGTAACAGTGGGAGTTTATCATATATCTCCCATTTAATTTTTGTCTGATTTGATTATATTAAATACATGATTTATTCCAACAGTAAACAGACATGGTCTAATGAATATATATTTAGTCTCTACCTAGCAGATACAGCATTCACGTTGTTCTCAAGAGTATATAAATCATTTGTAAAAATTGGGTATGCATTATAATGTAGGGACAGGTATCAGTTTCTAAAACTCTGATTCATATATGCCATTTTGACCAAAATTAAGTTAAAAATTGAAAGTGAGTTACTGAAACACATAGTTGGAGATTTAAAAACTTTTAAAAGTTAATAAAAGGAGGGACAAAGACAGTGTGAGTCAGGGAGGGGGGGGAGAGGGAGAGAGAGAATCCCAAGCAGGCTCCGCACTGTCAGTGCAGAGCCTGACACTGGGCTCAATTCCATGAACTGTGAGATCATGACCTGAACCAAAACCAAGAGTGGAATACTTAACTGACTGAGCCATCCAGGTGCCCCCTAAAACTTACTTATTTATTTATTTATTTATTTATTTATTATTTAATGTTTATTTTTGAGAGAGAGAGAGCAAGCACACAGGTGCGGGAGGGGCAGAGAGAGAAGAAGACACAGAATCCGAATCAGTGTCCAGGCTCTGAGCTGTCAGTACAGAGCCCGACGTGGGGCACGAACCGTGGAGCTGTGAGATCATGACCTGAGCCAAATTTGGACACTTAACCGACTGAGCCCTCAGCCAGGTACCCCAAAACTTAAATAACCCACATATCAAAGAAAAACTCAAAGTGGAAATTAGAAAATATTTTAAACTAAATAATAAAAAACACCGTGTCAGAAATTTTGTGATGCACCTAAATTGGTGTTTGTCACTTTAAATGCTGCTTCTCTATATATAGAATCCAGAAGCAGAAAATCAGTAAGATATCCTGTTCAACTTAAGAAGTTAGAAAAATAATTTAAAGGAAGTAAATAATAAAAGAATAGAAACTAATATTTTCAGAATGTTCAGAAGATACTTTTCCACTGACTACGAGCTTTCTGATGAGAAATTCAAAATAATCCAGTTATTACTATTCTGTATGGAATGTGCTATTTTTTATTTAATTGTTTTGAAGATGATTTCTTAGTTTTGTTTTTCAGAAGTTTCACTATGATAAGACTATGCAGAGTTTTGTTTGTATTTCTTCTGTTTTGGGTTTGATGAGATCTTTACCGTCAAAAAATTTTTCATCTAAGTTTATGTCTTTCACCAAATTTGAAAAGAAGCTATTGCCTGTGATTTCTTGAGAACTTTTCTTTGCCACATCCTCTGTCTTCCTTCTGGGATTCCCATTACTCACATAATAGAACTTTTGATATTTTTCCATAAATCTTTGAATCTGTGTTCATTTTTTCAATTCATTTCCTCTCTCTCCGGATAAGGTGATTTCTAATATTCTATCTTTATTTGTATCCTTAAAATACTGATGCTCTCTCACCCAGAAAGCCTTTGCATATTCTGTTCCTGCTGCCAGGAACTCAAACCGCCCTCCATAACCCCTTTTACCTACTTTCCTATTCTGCATTCTTCAGGTCTCATCTCAAACAGTGCCTTTTTCAGAATTCAGTCTCATTCACATTCCTTCCTACCGTTTATTTCACTTTATGATAATGCATGTGCTCGTGTGATTAATTAAAGCTTGCTATTCCCGTGAGATAAGTTTCATGAAACAAGCAGAATGTAAGTTTCCCCCACTATCGTTTAGCCCCTTGGCACAAAGCAAGCATACAATCAATGTGGAGTAAAAACTTACAGCTTTGTTCTTTTATATTATTATCAGCTCCCACACATATGTTTACTGTAGACAAATATTAATTTGCCTCTTTCTGACCTCACCTTGCTGAACTATAAAATGAAGGGATTGGATTAGATTCACCTGTGTATCTGTTCAACTCTGAAATGCCATTTGTCACCTATTCTTGGTTTAAAAGGATAAACTTACAAGAAAAAGGACAAAGATCATAATTTTCAGGTTTCTTTCCATTTTCTTAATTGTTCAGGCACAATGAAATGGAATAGTATATTGCCTGCCCCTGAAACTTGTTTAATTCCCAATGTTATATATTATAATTTTATATGAGTTAGCGCTCTGTTGTATTGTTTTCTCCATCCAAGTAATGGATCTGCACAAATCCGTTATTATGTTCTCTGCTCAAAAAAACAACAGAGCTCAAAACCTTAGCCAGTTTCTAAGGACGTTTGAGAGACTGCAAGTGCAGCAGAAATCCACCTTCAGAAGCTCTAAAATATCTGCCTATCAATTTAAAGAGTGTTATCAGAAACATCTAAGGAGATATATAATTTTTGTACCATACATAATTAAACTACAATCATTCAATTTGGAGGAAATATTCGTTTGTTGAATACACTTTAAGGGTGGCTTCTTTACATGGAGAAGGCAAAAGATAATGGGAAATAAGGTAAACTATTGCAAGGGAAAAGTCCCTTCCTGTCAGATTCTGGAAATGCCAAATAATCTTTACACTGCATGAAAATTTGCTACACATTCATATGTTTTGCAATTGACAAAGTGTGAATAAATCTCCTTAAACATGTTTGCTTGAGGGCTCTCAAATCCCTGCCGTGAACATCTAATCAAAATTCATGTTTTACAGATCTTCTTCCACTTATGTACTGATAAACCCATCGTAAATTGAAGATATCCTAAGTCAAAAAGGCATTTAATATGCCTAACCTATCCAGCATCATAGCTTAGCCTAACCTACTTTAAATATGCTCGGAACATTTACATTAGCCTCCAGTTAGGCAGAATCATCTAACACAAAGCCTATTTTATAATAAAGTGTTGAATATCTCATGTAATTTATTGAATACAGTACTGAAAGTGAAAAACAGAATGATTGTGTGGGTACAGAATGGTTGTAGATGAATTGGTTGTTTACCCCGGTGATGGTGTGGCTGAGGAAACCACAGCTCATTGCCACTGCCCGGCATCTTAAGAGAGGATCTTAGGACATACTGCTAGGCCAAAAAGGGATCAAGATTCAACGTCTTGTTTCAACTGAATGCCTATCACTTTTGCACCATTGTAAAGTTGAAAATTGTAAGTTGAATCTTCGTTAAGTTGGGGACCATCTGTATTGACAATAGTTTCGTAATGCCAACTTCACTTCTAGGACAGACCATTTACTTTTTTATGTACTGAATTATGTTGTGGGATAAAACCACCTGTGATTCTGATGCTGCATATTTTACAGTGTTGTTAATTTGTGTAGTTTCCAGTCCCAGATGGCTCTGATCAGCAGTTTCTGGAAGATGTGATGTTTTCATGCTTGGATTAAAATAAGATAATAGAGTTTTTGTAATCGAATTGACTGTCCTTAGAATTTCCATGATGGAAACTATGTGTACACATTGAAGCATCCATCTCCCCCTAGCATAAGATTTCATAGAGCAGATACAATAGTGGGGATACCTTTCTCTGTATCCTCAAAGGACATGATGGACACAATATTTTCAGCATGGACATTTCTTTTTTTATGTCTGTCATTTACTTTATTTTTGTAATAAAAAATGTATTTATTTATTTTTATCAGGAATAGAATTTAGTGATTCATCACTTACATATAACACCCAGTGCTCATCCCAGCCAGTGTCCACAATAATTCCCTTCACTCTTTTAGCCCTTCTCCCCAACCAACACCCCGCCAGCTACCCTCAGTTTGTTCTCTGTATTTAGGAGTCTCTTATGGTTTGTCTCCCTCTCTGTTTTTATATTATTTTTGCTTCCCTTCCCTTATGTTCATCTGTTTTGTATCTTAAATTCCACATATGAGTGACATTATATGATATTTGTCTTTCTCTGATGGACTTACTTCATTTAGCATAATGCACTCTCGTTCCGTCCACCTTGTTGCAAATGGCAAGATTTCATTCTTTTTTATCATTTAGTAATATTCCATGAGATATATATACCACATCTTCTTTATCCATTTATCAGTCAATGGGCATTTGAGCTCTTTCCATACTTTGTCTATTGTCGATAGTACTGCTATAAACTCTGGGGTGCATGTGCCCCTTCAAGCAAGCATTTTTGTATCCTGTGGATAAATAAATACCCAGTAGTGCAATTGCTAGTTTGTAAGGTAGTTCTATTTTTAGTTTTTTGGGGAACCTCCACACTGTTTTCCAGAGTGGCTGCACCAGTTGGCATTCCCACCAGCAGTGCAAAAGTGTTCCTTTTTCTCCATATCCTCGCCAATATCTATTGTTGCTTAAGTTGTTCGTTTGAGCCATTCTGACAGGTGTGTGCTGGTATCTCATTGTGGTTGATTTTTATTTCTCTGATGAGTGATGTTGGGCATTTTTTCACGTGTCTGTTAGCCATCTGTATGACTTCTTTGGAAAAGTGTCTATTCATGTCTTTTGCCCATTTCTTCACTGGATTATTTGTTTTATGAGTGTTGAGTTTGGTAAGTTTTTTATAAATTTTGGATACTAACCCTTTATTAGATATCTTCTCCCATTTGCAAATATCTCCTTCCATTCTGCCAGTTGCCTTTTAGTTTTGCTGATTGGTTTCTTTGCCGTGTAGAAGCTTTTTATCTTGATGAGATCTCAATGGTTCATTTTTGCTTTTGTTTTCCTTCGCTCTGGAGACATGTCAAGTAAGAAATTGTGGCCGAGGTCAAAGAAATTGTTGCCTATTTTCTCCTCTAGGATTTTGATGGCTTCCTGTTTTACATTTAGGTCTTTGATCCATTTTTGCATTTATTTTTGTGTATGGTGTAAGAAAGTGGTCCAGGTTCATTCTTCTGCATGTTGCTGTTCAGTTTTCCCAACACCATTTGCTGAAGAGACTGTCTTTTTTCCATTGGATATTCTTTCTTTGTCAAAGATTAGTTGGCTATACATTTGTGGGTCCATTTATGAGTTCTCTGTTCTGTTCCATTGATCTATGTGTCTGTTCTTGAGCCAGTACCGTACTGTCTTGGTGATTACATGTTTGTAATGCAGCTTGAAGTCCAGAATTGTGATGCTTCCAGCTTTGATTTTCTTTTCCAGGATTGCTTTGGCTATTCTGGGTCTTTTCTGGTTCCATACAAATTTTAGGATTGTTTCTTCTAGCTCTGTGAAAAATGCTGGTGCTATCTTGATAGAAATTGCATTGAATGTGTAGATTGCTTTGAGTGGTATCAACATTTTAACAACGTTTCTTCCAATTCATGATCAAGGAATGTTTTTCCATTTGTGTGTGTGTGTGTGTCCAATTTATTTCATAAGTTTTCTGTAGTTTTCAGTGTATAGATTTTTTTTACCTCTTTGGTTAGGTTTATTCTTAGGTATTATATTTTTTTTGGTGCAATTGTGAATGGGATAAATTACTTTATTTCTCTTTTTGCTGCTTCATTATTGATGTATAGAAATGCCACCAATTTCTATACATAGATTTTATATCCTGCAACTTTGCTGAATTCATGGATCAGTTTTAGCAGTTTTTTGATGGAGTCTTTTGGATTTTCCACATAGAGTATCATATTATCTGCAAAGAGTGAAAATTTGACTTCCTCCTTGCCAATTTGGATGCCTTTCATTTCATTTTGTTGTCTGCTGAGGCTAGGACTTCCAACACTGTGTTGAATAACAGTGGTGAGAATGGACATCCCTGTCATGTTCCTGACCTTAGGGGGGAAAGCTCTCAGTATTTCCCCATTGAGGATGATATTAGCAGTGGGTCTTTTCATATATTGCTTTTATGATCTTGAGGTATCCTTCTATCCCTACTTTCTCGAGGGTTTTTATCAAGAAAGGATGCTGTATTTTGTCAAATGCTTTCTCTGCATCTTTTGGGAAGATCATATGGTTCTTACCCTTCTATTAATATAAGGTATCACATTGATTGATTTGTGGACATTGAGCCAGCTCTGCATCCCAGGAATAAATCCCACTTGATCATGGTGAATAATTCTTCTAATGTATTGTTAGATCTGGTTGGCTAGTATCTTGTTGAGAATTTTTGCATCCATGTTCGTCAGGGAAATTGGTCTGTAGTTTTCCTTTCTAGTGGGGTCTTTGGTTTTGGAAGCAAGGTAATGCTGGCTTCATAGAATGAGTTTAGAACTTTTCCTTCCATTTCTATTTTTTTTGGAATAACTTCAAAAGAATAGGTGTTAATTCTTCAAATGTTTGGTAGAATTCCCTTGGAAAGCTGTCTAGCCCTGGACTCTTGTTTTTTGGAAGATTTTTTATTAGTGATTCAATTTATTTACTGGTTATGGGTCTGTTCAAATTTCCTGTTTCTTCTTGTTTCAGTTTTGTAGTTTATATGTTTCTAGGTATTTGTCCATTTCTTCCAGATTGTCCAATTTGTTCGCATATAATTGCTTATAACATTCTCTGATGATTATTTGTATTTCTGCAGTGTTGGTTGTGATCTCTCCTCTTTAATTAAAGATTTTCTTTATTTGGATCCTTTCCTTTTTATTTTTGATCAATAGGGCTAGGGGTTTATCAATTTTGTTAATTTTTTCAACAAAGCAGCTCCTGGTTTCATTGATCTGTTTTACTGTTTTATTTGTTTAATTATTATTTCAATATCATTGATTTCAGCTCTACTATTTATTATTTCCCTTCTGCTGGTTTTGGGCTTTATTTGCTGTTCTCTTTCCAGCTCTTTTAGGTGTAAGGTTAGGTTGTATATTTGAGGCCTTTCTTCCTTCTTTAGGAAGGCCTGGATTGCTATATACTTCCCATAATGACTGCCTTTGCTGCATCCCAGGGGTTTGGGATGTCCCCTGGGACAATGTGTTATCATTGTCATTGGTTTACATGTACTTTTTAATTTACTCTTTAATTTCTTGGTTAACCCATTCATTCTTTAGTAGGGTGCTCTCTAATCTCCAAGTATTCATCGTTTTTCCAAATTTTTTCTTGTGGTTGATTTCAAGTTTCATAGTGTCTGGCCTAAAAATATGCAAAGTATGATCTCGATCTTTTTGTATTTGTTGGGGGCTAATTTATGACCCACTATGTGATCTATTCTGGAGAATGTTCCATGTGCACTCGAGAAGAATGTGTATTCTGCTGCTTCAGGATGAAATGTTCTGAATATATCTGTTAAGTCCATTCAGAGGCATTGTTTCCTTATTGATTTTCTATGTAGATGATCTGTACATTGCTGTAAGTGGGGTGTTGAAGTCCCGTACTATTATGGTACTATTATCAATGAGTTTCTTTATGTTTCTGATTGATTGATTGATTGATATATTTGGGTGCTTTCATACTGGGGGGCATAAATATTTACAATTGTTAGGTATTCTTGGTGGATAGCCCCCTTAACTATGATATAATGCCTTTCTTCATGTCTTGTTACAGTCTTTATTTTAAAATCTAGTTTTTCTGATATAAGTATGGCTATATCAGCTTTCTTTTATGACCATTAGCATGATAGATGGTTCTTCATCGCCTTACTTTCGATCTGTAGGTGTCTTTAGGTCTAAAATGAGTCTCTTGTAAGCAGCATATAGATGAGTCTTGTTTTCTTATCCATTCTGATACCCTATCTTTTGATTGAAGCATTTAGTCCATTGACATTTACAGTGAGTACTGAAAGATGATGAATTTAGTGCCATTGTGTTGTCTGTTGAGTTGGTGTTTCTGATCATGCTCTTTGGCCCTTTCTAGTCTTTTTGTTTTTGATCTTTTTTTGCTTTGTTGTCTTCTCTACTATAAGTGTCCCCCTTAAAATTTCTGGTAAGGTTGGCTTAGTAGTCAGAAACTCCTTTAGTTTTCATTTGGGAAACTCTTTATCTCTTCTTCTATTTTGAATCACAGCCTTGCTGGATAAAGAATTCTTGGCTGCATATTTTTTCCCATTTAGCATGTTGAATATATCCTGCCACTCCTTTCTGGCCTGCCAAGTTTCTGTGGATAGGTCTGCTGTGAACCTGATCTGTCTTCCCTTACAGGTTAAGGACTTTTTTTTTCCCTTGCTACTTTTGTAATTCTTTCCTTGTCTGTTTTGTGGATTTGACTATGGTATGCCTTGGTGATAGTTGGTTTTTGTTGAATGTGGTGGGAGTTCTCTGTGCTTCTTAGATTTTTATGTCTGTGTCTTTCTCCAGATTAGGAAAGGATTCCACTGTAATTTGTTCACATAAACCTTCAGCCCCTTTTTCTCTCTCTTCATCATCTGAGACTCCTATGATTTGGATGCTATTCCTTTTCAGTGAATCACTGAGTTCTCTAAGTCTTGTGGTCTTTTGCCTTTGTTTCTCTCTTTTTTTCTGCTTCATTATTCTCCATAATTTTGTCTTCTAAATCTCTGATTTGCTGCTCTGCTTCATCCATTTGAGATTGCACATCAGTTATAGCCGTTGTGGCATCCACTAGAGATTGCACATCGGTTATAGCATTTTTAATTTCGTCCTGACTAGATTTGGTTCCTTTATCCCTGCAAAAAGGGATTCTATGCATTTTTCAATCCCAGCTAGTATTCTTATTGTTATAGTTTTAAATTCTAGTTCAGACATCTTGCTTATATCTGTGTTGATTAAGCCTCTGACTGTCATTTTCTTCCTTTTCTTTCTTTTGGGGTGAATTCCTTTGTTTTGTCATTTTTGAGAAAGAAAAAAATTAAATAATTAAAAAATAAAAATTAAAAAATTAAAAAGAAAACAATAAATCAAATAAAGGAAGCTAGATCCTAGGTATGTTTTGTTCCACTTGTTGAAAGAAGCTTGATAGAATAGAGGGGAAAAAAGGAAAGGAAAACAACAACAACAAAAAAAAAGACAGAAAAGAAAAAAGGTAGGAAAATTTTAAGAATGAAAAAATTGTATAATAGAATAAAATGAAATAGAATTTAAAATTAAAAAAATAAAAAAAGTAAAAAAATAAAAATAAATTTTTCTTTCTGTATCCAAGAATGAGGAAGGGAAGAAAAAAAAACAATTTAAGCAAAAACAGAAGCAAATAAAATGAACAAATAAATCAAGCAGCAAACAGAATGAAACCCAAATGAAGTTACATCCAGTTTCCCCTAGAAATTAAACTATGAAGTCTTTTATAGTCCTTATACTAAGCAGGTGGAGTAACTTATGCTGGTTTTCTAGGGGATGTGCTTGGAGGGTGCAGTTGGGTGGGGCTTGGTGTAATGGCTCTGTTCTCTACTAGATGGCACTGTTTAGCTTACTGGGGTGGGTCGGTGTGGCGCACATGTGCCTGTGACCTGTATGGGGGAGGTGGAAATGACTTCACCCAGGTCCTTATTCTCTGGCACAGGAACTTCACACTCTCACCCACCTGATATCAAGCACCCCTCCTTTGTCTCAGGCTTCCATCCCCTCCCTGACTCTGCCCTGTCTGTGTTCAAGCTGTCTGCCTGCCAGGAAGCGCCTCCTTCCAGAGTTTTATCTCAGATTGGGTTGTGTTTCAAAGCCCAACACTTCAGAGACCCCTGAGACTTGGACCCACACTGACTATCTGGGGGAGGGTCTTGTTGAGCAATGGCCGAGTACCGGCTTCCCCTGGGAAACATTCATGTGATGGTGCAGTGGCAGAAGTTCACAGATTATGGCAAACCACAACACACAGGCGGCACCATGTTTCATTGCACCTTGGCGTCTTTGTCCCAATACCAGCAAACATGGCTGCTCTCTGGGGTCCACTCAGACCTTTGCCTGAGGGGCAGCCATATGGCCTCTACCAAATGCACTCCAAGCAGGGGAACTGCTTCTCCCCATGTGGCACATAGGCGCCTCAAACCACTGCCTGCTCCTGGGGATTCACCCTGCTTCCTCGCCAGAGCACCACCAGGCACTGAACTCCAAAGCTCCAGATTCTGTGCTCTACTGTTTGTAGAACAGTGGTACCGAAACCCTCTCCTTTCTTCTATCAATGGTTTGGGGGAACAGATATCTTGTTCAGTCCCCTGTGAGTGTTTTCACACTTTCTCTCTCTTTCTCTCCAGCTACTTTGAGGGGTGTGCTGTTTTTGGAGGATCCCGGTGTGCCACTCTCCCTCTTTCTCTGTCCGTCCTCTGGAAAAACAGCGCCTTACCCTCCGTAGCTTTTCTCTCCCCCAGTTCACCTTCCTGCACCACATACCTGCTGAGTTCGGTGGCTCATTATGCAGATTGTTGTGTTAATCCTCAGATCAGTTTCTTAGGTGTTCAAAATGTTTGGTGCTGATCTGGCTGCATTTCAGGGACAAGACAAGTTCAGGGTCTCCATGCTGCCCTGCCATCTTGAATTCCTCCCTAGCATGGACATTTTTGAAAGGAATTTGTTATTTAAAAGTTAATGCATTTTTTCAAACATATGAAGAAAGACAAGTGCATGCACATAATGATCCTTTTTTTTTTTTTTTTTTTTTTTTGGTCAGAAAGTAAGAATTACCTTTTTTGTATTATTTTTATGTGTCTTCATGAATGTATCTATTCTCTGCATGTTTTTCTATATAATTATCTATTTTCTAATTAATTTACTTACTTTGAGAGAGAGAGAGAGAGAGAGTGAGCAGGGGAGGGGTAGAGAAAGAGGGAGAGAGAATCCCAACCAGACTCCACGCTGTCAGCATGGAGCCTGGCGTAGGGGTCGAACTCACAAACCATGAGATCATGACCTGAGCTAAAGTCGAGTCAGACACTCAATTTGACTGAGCCACCCAGGTATCCCAGGCTATCTAAGTTTTTAAGTGAGAAAGTTGGGTAGAGATTAATTTGAAATGTGGAATAATGAATTATGTACTGGGAGGGATTTTTTTTAAATAAACGATTGATACACTTGTGCATCTGATACCCATGTCATGATATTTCACCTTACTGAAGCAGTTCTAGTAAAGAATTCCAGACAAGGTGACACTTCTTAAGGCCTTAGATATCCTGACCATTGCTAATGCAAGATAAAATGCATACAACCAGTTGTAAGACTGGTATAATTGGCCACGGTGCAGTGGCAACCGGGGGGGGGGGGGGTTATTTTGGCACACGTAGGTGCAAAGCTTTAGTAGAGTAAAATAGCATTCTTTTTGAGAAAACTAACATTTCTGTTATAAACACTGGGACTTCAAGGAAAACATGGCAGAAGGATTTTAAAAAGACACCATCTATCAATACATACACACAATTTACACAAACAGGGTTTGGCTTTTTCATTATTTTGCATTGATAGAATCATCAAGATTTTCAATTTTTGCTTAACTTAGCTGCTTGGGTTTCTATGTTGAGAAGTATTAATTTCATTATTTGTGACTCATTCTTAGATTATATTTTATTAATTTCAATTTTGAGAAGAAATAATTAGAAAGGGCATATACAGGTGATGCCACTTGTTAGTAATAAAATCCATAAAATGCACATTGGAGAAAAATGTGGTCATGCTTCAGTGTTTCATGAAAACTAATTCAGTAATTTCTGATAAAGTGTCATTTTTACTATTATTTGTAAATGATTTAACACAAGACTGTAATTACAAGATTCTGGTGAGCCATTTGAAAATCACTTTTCATTGTAAACTGTCATCAATTTGAATTAATTGGGTTGGAGTCCACTAAATATCTGTATGTTAAATCTTAGCTCTTTATTTTTTTAATATTTATTTATTTTTGAGAGAGAGAGAGAGAAAACATGAACTGGGAGGGACAGAGACAGAGTTAGACACAGAATCCAAAGCAGGCTCCAGGCTCTGAGCTGTCAGCACAGAGCCCGACGCAGGACTCGAACTCACAAACTGCAATATCATGCCCTGAACAGAAGTTGGGTGCTTAACCAACTGCGCCACCCAGGCACCCTGAATCTTAGCTTTTTAAAAGATATTTGCATTGGGGGGGAGGGAAGTTTCTCTATTAATTATATGCAAAAATGCTCTACAACCCTATCATCAAAAAACAGCTCAAGAGAGACAACATAGCAGCTCTTGAAAAATGAGGTTAAACAAAATGTGTGACATCTTTTAATATTTGAATTTTGAACAAAGGCATTTAGGATGCTGGGAGTGGTTACATTTTCACCCAACTAACTTATAAGAGAAATACATTTAAGCCAATGAAACATATTATTATTATTATAGATAATCTTCCTGACTCCTGTCTCTTTCCTGGCCTTCCTTTGTTTACCCCTTGTAAGGGTTGAATATGCATATATACTTGCTTTTCCAGTTTCCCCTGCAGCTAGGGTATTGGAATATAAACTCATTGTGGCCAATGGAACCCAAGGGAAAGTCTTTTGTAAGGCTTCAGGAAAGTTAATTCTCCATAAATAAAAAGATGAAAAGAATAAAACACTCTGCTGGATGTGGTGATGCGTACACATGAAGCTTGGAACTTGTGAAGTCTTCTTGCAGTCATAGGAGAGAGCTGACATGGCGGGGATGACAGGAGACAAGTAGAAAATACTTACTTGGGTCATGATGATACCACTGGCTTAGAACCAGACCTAAAACAATGCTGTCCCTGGAAATTTTTGTGTACAAAATAGTAAATGTACAAGTATTTTAAAAGAATATTTATTGATTTTAGGGAAAGCACAAAGTGGGGGAGGGGCGGCGAGAGGGGAACAGAGAATCCAAAGTAGGCTCTGCACTGACAGGCTGACAGCCAGATGTAGAGCTGGAACTCATGAACCATGAGATCATGACCTGAGCTGAAGTTGGATGCTCAACCGAGCCACCCAGGTACCCCTACAAGTATCTTGAAGGTGGCTATTCTGTTAATTACAGCAAAATCTCCTTAACTGACACAAGTGATTATCTCATATATATACATATATATGTGTATATGTGTGTGTGTGTGTATATATATACATGTATATACATATATATGTATATGTATACATATGTATATCTACATATGTATACATATACATATATACGTATATATGTATACATATATATGTATATACGTATACATATACGTATATATGTATACATATATATGTATATACGTATACATATACGTATATATATACATATATATATACACACACACACACATATATGTGTGTGTGTGTGTATATATATATATGTATATATATGTATTTTTTTTCAGTATCATGTAACTCACTTTTCCAACCATTTAGATAAATCAGCATGAGGAGAATTAATTTAGCTGCTGACAGTATGTTCTAAAACGACAAGGTTATTAGAACTGGGTGGAGATACACTCAAGTTTTTGTGGAATTTTTCTACTTTATCATGTATGTCCAGGGACATCTGAAACTGCATGCTATAATTATAGAGCCGTCTCATTAAGAAAACAGAGCTACAGTTGGGTTCTTGTTTCTGTGCTGTGATTTCAAGCTGATGTGTATTAGCATATTCAGAGATTTTTGAGCAATATCTCTATAACTTTTAATAACATGGTATACTTATGATTCAGGGGCCCCAGTGGGCTTCTTTGGCTCTGTTAGTATATTTTTGTAATTTCACAAGTAACATTTTTGCATTGTGTACCAGGCCTACCCATAGAATACCATTTATAATTGCTTTAAAATACAAATTCCTATATAATGTACTGATCTGAATGATATCAGAGTACTTCTTTAGAGTGGGAAATATACAATTATAATAATATATAAAATAAGCTTAAAAACATTGTCAAAACATAGTTATTTGTGTATTTAAATAAAAATATGAGTTAAAGTTTAAGCTATCAAACCTTAAAATTCTATTCAATATATTTGTATCTTTGTGTTGTCCCACTCAGTTCCACAAGGAGGGACTGAGTCACTTTAAACTGATAAATCCTACCAACAATTCAAAGCACACATTTTAATCATAGTGACTGGATAATTCTACATTCATTTAGAAAGGACAGCACAAGATATAAACATAATAGAATTTTACTGAATTTATAGTTTAAAATTATATATAGAAAAGCATTTGGGAGATACATGAAATCGTATGTATGTATATATGTGTATATGCATTTATATGTAAATATGTATATATGTGTATATGTACATATAAGTATACACACATATACATAAGTATACACACATATATAAATCACTTGTCCAGTTTTATTACATTTTAAGAGACTATTTAAAAAAAAAATTTAGCGTTTATTTATTTTTGAGACAGAGAGAGACACAGCATGAACGGGGGAGGGTCAGAGTGAGGGAGACACAGAATCTGAAACAGACTCCAGGCTCTGAGCTGTCAGCACAGAGCCTGGCGCAGGGCTCGAACTCATGAACCGTGAGATCATGACCTGAGCCAAGTCCCTAACCAACTGAGCCACCCAGGCGCCCCTTAAGAGACTATTTTAATTTAAATTTCAAGCTTTTATTTGCACATGATCTGTTACAGATGGCCTTTAGCCATTCTTATCAAGAGATAAGCATTGTCAGCTCTTATAAATTATGGTGAATGAATATCAATCAATCTGTTTTGCCTCTTTTTATAGACTATAATTCCAGACGGAAGCTTGCTGTTTATAAATCTGAATTCTTGCCAAAACAGAGATGTTGAAATTCATTTGGATATTATCTGTATGCAATGGATCATATATATGTATATATTTTCTCCCTACTAAATTATAACTGAAAAAGCCCACAGTCACCCAGTGTGTAGTTAGGATAGGCAACCTGATGAGGTCATAGCAACAAGCAAAAACCTCTTTAAAAATGTATCTCCAAGTCCAAATGTGAAAGTGAGTCTTCTGGGTTCAAATGTCTCACAGTCATATGGAAATTAAAAATATATGTTTATTCTGCAAATGAGGAATGGAAAGAAAGTAGTTTGAACATAGTTTAAAGGATTTTAGCCTTAATGTTTTCATGACTGATTTATTTCTAAACTACAATAAGATTAATTTAAAATATACCAAATGCCATATGATCCTGAAATATTATATTAGATAGGGGGGAAAAACTGAAATGTGTATCTTAATAATCTCTAACTTTATCATTATAGGAAGTGATTCTGCCCACTGTCTATTCCTTGTTTTGGAATAGTGCCTAATGTATAGTAAACGCTCAATGAATATTTGCTGAATGAATGAACTTTGAAAGTCAAATTGCCATTATTTAGGGGTTTTGGAGGTCTTGCATAGGACCCTTTAGTCTCTCTCAAAGATTAACACTAATACAAACAAAGCACCAACAGTAGTACATTAAGGCCATGTCCCGTGGGCTCGCAAACCAATTTTGTGACAAGAAAAAGTATCGTCTGTGAACAAATATACCAATACATAGTCACAAAAATACAAAATTACTATAATTCTAGCAATGGCTGACTCTTGTATTATGTCTTAGACACCGCTGAGGCTGAATTCATCTTTCCAGTCAACTGAGACAGTTGTTTTTCATTTCTTTTATTTTCCCTCCCACGCTAGCATTTATTTAATAATTTTTCAAGGCTTTATATTACATTCAGTGGGTGACAAAAAGGTGAATAACTCTGGCTACCCTTAAGTCTACAATTAAAAGGGAGGTATAATGTGTACAAAAATAATTATTGAGTTATAATACTCAACATCATATGATATTCTGGAATTGCAAATTAAAACAACAAGGTACCGCTATACCCTATTAGAATGACAAAAGTCCAAAACACTGACAGCACCAAATACTCATGAGGGTGTGGAGTAACAGAAACTCTCATTCATTGTTGATGGCAATGCAAAATGGTATAGTTACTTTGGAAGACGGTTTGGCAACTTCTTATAAAACTAAACGTTCTCTGATCATATGGTCCAGCACGTGTGCTCCTTGGTATTTACACAAAGAAACAAAAATTTTACATCCACACAAAAACCTGCACATAGTTGTTTATAGCAGCTTTTTCAGAATTGTCAATACTTGGAAGCAACCAAGATCTCATTCAGTAGGGAAATGGTAAATAAACTGTTGTATCCCTTGACAATGTAATATTATTCAGTGCTGTAAAGAAACGAACTATCAAGCAATGAAATGACCTGGAGTAACCTTAAATGTATAATACTAAGTGAAAGAAGCCAATCTGAAAATACTACATAGTGTATAATTCCAACAATATGACATTCTGGAAAATGCAAAATTAGGGAGACAGTAAAGGATCAGTGATTCCTAGGGCTTATAAAGGAGGAAGGGATGAAAAGGTAAAGAAAGCATGAAGAGATTTTTTTTAATGTTTATTTGTTTATTTTGAGAGAGAGAGAGAGAGAGAGAGAGAGAGCGCGAGCGAGTAGGGGAGCGGGGCAGAAGAAGAGAGAGAGAGAATCCTAAGTAGGCTCTGTACTGAGTGTGATGTGGGGCTCAATCTCACAACCTTGAGATCATGACCTGAGCGGAATCCAAGACTGAGGCGCTTAACCGATTGAGCCACCCAGATGCCCCAGCGCAAAGAGTTTTTAAGGCAGCAAAACTACTCTGTATGATACTATAATGATGGATATATATCATTATACATTTGTGCACACCTATAGAGTGTATATTTGTCCAAACCCAACAGTGAACCCTAATGTAAACTATGAACTATGAGTAACAGTGTAGTTTCATTAGTTTTAATAAATGTACTACTCTGGTGGGGCGTGTTTGATAGTGGGTAAAACCGTGTATCTGTGAGGGCAGGGAGTAGGAGGGATATATCTCTGTAACTTCCACTCGGTTTTGCTTTGAACCTAAAACTGCTCTAAAAATATATGAGTTTTTTTTTTTTAAAGCTACATTATAAAAGAAAGCTGGCAGTGTTCCAAGAAAAGCACAATCTACATGCTTTGGGAATGTGTGGAAGATAATCATTCTGGCTTAGAAAAATTTTATGAAAGATGTAACCATTATGTATGGATAATATTTTATTAGGGGTAGTAGTTAAATCTTGCACACAGAGAAGAATGACAAGGGCAAAAACATTGGCAGATATACATGCAAAGTCCTCTTCTGTGGAACGGCACATAGTTTCTTTCCTTGGACTGGAAACCAGGGAACACTTAGAGTAATGGAAGCTAAGATTTGGAAGATATACTTGTATAATTCTGCAGTTGGCTAGAATATTTTTTTATTTACTCATTTCTGAATCTATAGATAAATAAGAAGGCCTTAGAGGTATGATCACACTATTAGTAATAAAGAAGTTTGTTCACCTAATTGCCAGACCAGGTTTTCATTATTTAATGCTTTAGCAATGATAGAAGATTCTTGAACGTTAAAATAAAGAGTTTAATTTTATTCAATGGGCCATCAGTGAATTTTTTTTTTTATATGTTGGAGAGTGGCAGAATGGAGCATGATCTTAATCAAGATAAGTGTGATAAAAGTAAGCAGAATGGGTTATGGAAAAAGTGGAGAAATTCAAATGTGGAAAATATTGTCATTTTGTAGTGTAGTTGCAGTGGAAATGGAAAAGGAGACCTGGCATGATTTGGGGTTTGAAGAAGTCATTGTACCATAGACCAACCTTTAAGCACTGTGCAAAAGGAACAGGACATGGGCATTGGGGTTGAAGTATTAACAATTTTATAATGCAGCTTTGTATTGTATTAACTCTTTTTTTTTTTTTTTAATTTTTTTTTTTTTCCAACGTTTTTTATTTATTTTTGGGACAGAGAGAGACAGAGCATGAACGGGGGAGGGGCAGAGAGAGAGAGGGAGACACAGAATCGGAAACAGGCTCCAGGCTCCGAGCCATCAGCCCAGCGCCTGACGCGGGGCTCAGAGCCTGACGCGGGGCTCGAACTCACGGACCGCGAGATCGTGACCTGGCTGAAGTCGGACGCTTAACCGACTGCGCCACCCAGGCGCCCCTGTATTAACTCTTAAAATAAGCCCGTAGTACATTTGTAATCTAAGGATAACTATAAAGAAAATAAGCATTTTAAAAAGGATAATAGGGCTTTAATATTGTACAAAGTGTGCAAAAATGTTACAAGTGGCAGGGGAAGTATGAGGCAGATGTGTGTCTGATGTTAAGCAGTACATAAGCATGAGTTTATTTTGGAAATATTACACTCGAAGATTTTTACCACATAAGTAAGACTTTTCTGGAGTAGTAGCAGTAAGAGTTAGGAATTCAAAGAAGCCAAACTGGATTGGTAAGTCATGCTTACAGAAGTTGTGTCGTTGGAGAAAAAGGGATGTTAAGGTGAGTAAAAAAAAGGACGGAAGAAATATACACATGTAAGGACTGTGAACTTTTGTTGGGCATATATTCGTTCTTAGATGGTCTAGGTATGTGACAGTCAATGGGTGAAAATCTTTGCCTTCAGGTAGCTAGTGAGACTAGTGAGTATTTCTCAAAGTAGTATCTTTGACCGACTTTATAACCTGGCTGAGCATCAAATGGCCCATGGGTAGTTTAGCTGTTCCAGAGGAAAAGGGATGAAACACTTGTTAAAATACATTTAATAAATATGAAAAGCAAGATTAATTATGATGTAATTATAAGATTACATTCTTCACACATTCTCAATAATGGTTCGTATCATATACTTGATTGTGCAAGCACTATGAAGGAGATATTGGTCACTGGTCTTGGCTAATATTCAGTTAACAGGGAGCAAGTCAGGTTGGCTAAAGGGCTTTCCTGCTACTGTTTATATTTGTGAAATTTGCATAATATTGTATTGAATTACATCCTCAATTCACAGAAGTGGTCCAGGAAATAAAATGATTTGTTGACATATAAAAGTAATATAATTCACAACGAAGTAGGCAGACTAGGGAATACAGGTATACATATGTAGAATTAATGGATTTGCAAGTGTAACTTTTCCACAGAGAAGCCCCAAAAGAAACATTACCTAGAAAATATGATGATGAATATCTTAAAATTGGATTTGGACTGTTTATCTGTGTCCTCTTTCCCTTGCACATTGGCAATGATGAAACTTTTTATGTATGAATAATATTGTATGGATGTGCCAGATTTTGTTTATCCATTCATTAGTTGACGGACACCTTGAGAAGTTTCTACATTTTGTCTGTCGTGTTCTGCCATGAACATTTGTGTACAAATTTTTGTGTGGTTTTATGTTTTCAGTTCTCTTGGCTATATACTCAGATGTGGAATTGCAGGGTCTTATGGACACTCTGTTTAATGTTCTAAGGAACTGCCAAACTATTTTCAAAGTAGCTGTACCATTTAAATTTCCACAGCAATGTATGAGGGGTCCAAATTCTCCATATCCTTACCAACATTTTCATGTTCCATTTTTTGTATTGTATATGGAATGGAATCATCTTATGGCTAGTATTTCCCTAATGACTAATCTTGTTGAACATTATTTCATGTGCTTATTGGCCAGGTATATATTTTCTTTGGAGGAATGTCTGTTCACATTCTTTGCACAGTTTTAAAATTGGTTGGTCTTTTTATTTCTGAGCTGTAAGATTTCTTTATATATTCTGGAACTACTCTGATCTGATATATTAAGAGTAAATATTTTCTTTGGGTTGAGTTATCAAAGCATTCTTTGTTATGTAAACATATTAAGTTTTGATAACGTCCACCTTATCTATTTCTCTTCAGTTGCTTGTGCTATAGGTGTCATATGGAAGAGACTGTTGCCTAGGGGTGCCTGGGTGGTTCAGTCTGTTGAGCATTTGTCTCTTGATTTCATTTCACGTTGTGATCCCAGGGTCATGGGATTGAGCCCCGTGTAGGGTTCCACACTCAGTGTGGAGCCTGCTTAAGATTCTCTCTTTCTCCCTCTGCCCCTCTCCCCTGCTTGTGTGCTTGGTCTCTCTGTCTCTCAAATGGAAAAAAAAAAGAAAGAAACCGTTGCCTAAAGCAGAGTCATAAAGGTTTGCACCTATGTCTTTTCGTAATAGTGTTCTAGACTTAGCACTTACTTTTAGGTTGTTCATCTATTTTGAGTTAATTTTTGGATATGTAATGAGATGGGTATCTAGTTCATTTCTTTTGCATGTGCATATCCAGCTGTCCTTGCACCGTTTGTTGAAGAATATTCTTTCCCCAATTACATTGGCTTGGCACCTTTGTCAAAAATCATTTGACTATAGATGTATATTTACTTATGGATATTCAATTCTACACCATAGTTGTATATGTCTGTCTTTAAGCTAGTTCCACGCTGTCTTGATTCTTGTACCTTTGTAATAAGATTCAACATTAAGAAGTATGATTTATCCAAGTTTAACTTGTTTTTTTAGATTGGTTTGGCTTTTCTGAGTCCCTTGAATTTCCATATGAGTTTTAGGATCAACTTGCCGGCTTCTAAAAGGAAAAATAAAAAAGGCAGTTGGAATTTTGATATAAATTGTGTTGAATCTGTAGATTAACTTTGGGAGTATGGCCATCTTAACAATATTGTCTTCCACTCCAGGAACCTGGAATATCCTTACATTTATTTGTCTTTTTTTTTTTTAAAGAATTTTAGCTCTACTGAAGTAAATTGACCTACATACTTAAAAGATATTTAAAATGTACATCCTGGTAATTTGATATATGTATACATTGTGAGAGGATTCCTCCCATCTAGTTAATTAACACATCCATCAGGTCACATATTTATCTGTGTGTGTGTGTGTGTGTGTGTGTGTGTGTGTGTGAGTGACGTAAGAAAACAGTTAAGTCCTATTACCTTAGCAAATTTCAATGATATGATACAGTATTATCAACCATGGTCACCATATTTTACATTAGATCCTTAAAAAATTATTATTTTTGAGTTATCTATTATACACTTCAATTCTGTTCATTTTTTCTTTTTGCATTTTGTGGTTCTGTTGCTTAGCATATGTATATGTTAATAATTGTTATACATTACTTAAAATTTTTTTAATGTCTATTTTTGAGAGATAGAGAGAGAGAGAGTGGGGGAAGAGAAGAAAGAGAGAGAAACACAGAATGTGAAGCAGACTCCAGGCTCTCAGCAGTCAGCACAGAGCCCTGTGTAGGGCTCAAACTCACAAGCTGTGAGATCATGACCTGAGCCAAAATCAATACTTAACCAAATGAGCCATCCAAGTGCCCCCATATATTACATTTTTTAAAAAAGTTTATTTACTTATTTGAAGGGAGAGAGAGAGGGAGAGAGAGAGGGAGAGAGAGAGAGAGAGAGAGAGTGTGTGAGTTTGGGTGGGGAGGGGCAGAGAGAGATAGGGAAAGAGAGAATCCCCAGCAGGTTCTACACTGTTAGTGTGGAGCTGGACGTGGAGCTCAATCTCATGAACTGTGAGATCATGACCTGAGCTGAAATCAAGAGTCAGATGCTTAAACCACTGAGCCACCCAGGCACCCCTAATTGTTATGTATTCTTGAAGGATTGACACTTTTATCGTTATAAAATGTCCTTCTTTGTTTCTAGTAATAAAGTTTATCACAAATTCTATTTGGTCTATTACTAGTATAATCTCTCACCTATCTTTTGCTTTCTGTTTGCATGCTATATCTTTTTCCATCCTTTCACTGTCAGCATTTTGTGTTGGAATGTAAAGTGTGTCTCTTGTAGATATACTTTTGGGTGATTTGTAAAATCCTTTCTGCCAAGGTCTGTCTTTTAATTGTTGTTTTTTAATCCATTTACATTTAATGCCACTATTGATAAAAAAGAACTTATTTCTACTATTTTACTATCAATTTCTTCTTTATTGTCTTCATTTGTGTTCAATAGTTACTTTCCGGGGTACCATTTTAATTTCTTTTTTTAAAACTATGTATTTTTGTGTTATTTTCTTAATGGTTTATGTGGGGATTGCCATCAGTTTCTTACTATATAACAACATAGTAGGGGGGCCTGGGTGGCTCAGTTGGTTAAGCATCTGACTCTTGGTTTCAGCTCAGGTCATGATTTCATGGTTTTGTGAGTTCAAGCCCCGTGTTGGGCTCCATGCTTACAAGTGCAGAGCCTGCTTGAGCTTCTCATTCTCTCTTTCTTTCTCCCTCTCTCTCTGCCCCTCCCCTGCTCATGCTGTCTCTGTCTCTCTCAAAATAAATAAACGTAAAAAAATAAAATATATATATATTGCATAATATATATATATAATACAATATAGTTAGGACTTTTACAAACATAATTTGAATAGTATATAAAACTTTGCTACTCTAGAGTCTTACCCCTTATGCTGTTATGGCCACAAATTGTACCTCTATACATAGTGTCTCCATCAACATACATTTATAATTACTGTTTCATGCAGTTATATTTTAAATTAGGTAGATGAAAAAAATTACAAATAAAAAATGCTTTTTCTGTACCTCTTTTTTTGTATGTATTTATATAGCTACCTTTACCACAGCTCTTTATTTTTTCATGTGGATTAAAGTTTCTGTCTAGTTTCCTCTCATTTAATCCCAAAGAACTCTGTTCACTTTTTATTTTAGGTCAGATATGCTAGGAACAAATTCTTTGAGTTTTGGTTTGTCTAAGAACATTTTAATGTCTTCATTTTTTAAAGGATAGTTTTGCTGGGTATAGAGTCTGGTTGAATTTTTTTCCCTTTAGCACTTTGAATATATGGTTTTTGGTTTTCTTGGTTTCTGATTAGAAATCAATTATTTGTCTTACTAGGATCTCTTGTTTATTATGAGTTACTTCTTTCTTATGGCTTTCAATATTTTCTCTTTGTCATTGCTGCCCAGTTTGATTTGGTTTCTTGGTGTCTTAGTCTGTTTGGGCTGTCATGACTAAATACTATGGACTTTGTGGCTTAAACAACAAAATATTATTTTCTTACAGTTCTGGATACTAAAATTCCAAGATCAAGGTACTAGCATAGTCAGTTTCTAGTGAGAATTTCCTTCTTAGCTTATAGATGGCCACCTTCTTGCATGGTGGGAAAAGATAGCACATGCTCTCTGATCTCTCTTCTTATGAGGGCACTAATGTCATCATAAAGTTCCTACCCTCATGACCTCATCTTATTCTAATTACCTTTCAAAGGCCCCATCTCTAAATATAATCACATGGGTGTTAGAGCTTTAGCATATGAATTTGGGGCAGACACATCTACTAGGTGTGGATCTATCTGAATTTAACCTATTTGGAGTTGAGTGAAATTTCTGATTACATACATTCTGTTTTTTCACCAAATATGGAAAGTTTCCCCCCATGATTTCTTCAGATATTCTTTGTGCCCTTTTCTCAGTTCTTTTAGTCTGGGATTCCCATTATGCATTTGTTTGTATGCTTGATGATGTCCCACAGCTCTCTAAGGTTCTGATCATTTTTATTTATTTTTTCCTTTTGTTCCTCAGAATGGATAATTCTGTCAACTTTATGTTCAGTGATTCTTTTTTCTGCCTGCTCAAATAGCTTCTGTCTTTTCTTCTCCTTTCTTCTGTCAAGCTCCTCTACTGAATTGTTCATTTTAGCAATGCTACCTTTCAAATCCAAAATTTTTCTTTGTTCCTTTCTTAAAATAAATTGTCTGTCTCATTATTGATATTTCCAGTTGGTGTGATATTGTCCTTATATTTTTCTTTGGTTCTTCATACATTATCTTCGTTCTTTAACTATGTGTAAATATTTTTAAAAGCTGATTTATTTTTTTCCTAGTAAATCCAGTAACTGGATAACAGTTTCCTCTGAGATAGTTTCTATTGATTGCTTTTATTCTTGTGTATGGGCAATACTTTTTTGTTTCTTTGAATGTCAATTTCAACATCTTACTGAAAAATGGACATTTTAAATAACATTATATGGGAATTCTGGAAATGAGATTCTCTTCTTTTTTTCCAGGGCTTGTTGTTGATGCTTTTTATGGTTATAGATGTTTTTTGTTTAGTGGATTTTTAAAATTAATTCTGTAAAGTCTATGTTGCTTGTCAGATGCAGCCACTAAAGTATTTTTTCAGCTTAATAAAAAAGAATGGTTTCCTTAAATTTCTGGAACCAGCATTTGCTAAGGGGCTCTCTGTGTTAGGGTAGACCTTTGACACACAGCCAGTTTGCTTACAGCTCTTCCCTAGACTTTATTTCCTGCTTGTGCAGAGTCTCAAAGTCAGTTAGAGGTGAGACCTTAGGGCCTTCTTAGACTTTTTTGAGTGTGCACATGCCTCTATGCATGTGTGTGTTGTCTTGGATTCCTAGGGAATATGTTAGAGCCTTTCAAAACTATGTGGATGTCTTTTTCCCTAGTTTTTACTTGTAGGCTTTTGTTTAGTCTATTGTTTGAATCAAACGCTATTCACTGTTTTAGGCAGCTGTGAAGATAAAACATTTTCCTGTAATTGTTTTCCATAAATGCTCATGAGGTGACGGCTTTTCACACTGGGTGAGTTCCAAGTCAGGTCAACTTCAGACAGCTTGTTAAGTGGGGTCTTCCAGGGAACCACTAGACAGGTAAAATAATGTGAGTATTCTTTGGGGCAAAAGCTTTGAAAAAGCTCAGGTTCCATTCTCTTCCCTCTGGTGGCTAACAGGCAGCTGTAATAATGTGGGCTGTTATTTTTCAAGGCTACAGCAGAGCAACACATTAGGAGATGGAACTAGAGCAAGTTAAAACACCATAAATTTCACTGTTCTTTTCAATATTTAGCTCCTTTTCTGTGATAAGTGCTTGCTGGGTTTTTAAGGCTTTGATGAGCTTCCGGTATTTTATAAAAGTGGATTCTGACAATTTTACCCTTTCTTTCATGGCTTTTAAGAACAGATTTTCAGAGGTTCTTACTCTGGCATTATAGTTTTGATGTCACTTCTGTACACTGAATTTAAATAGTACAATTTAAGCTCCCTGCCAAAAGTTTTGGGTATTGGGCTGGAACTTTAGTTCAGGATCACTCTAAAGGGGCAAGCAAACTGGCAGGATGCTATTCACTGAATAATGCAAGGCAATTTTCCAAGCATCATCCACTCTCTTCATTGTTACATGGTGTTGTACTGTCGAGTTGCTCAGATTCACTCTGTGAGGTTGTGTGTTTCCCAAAGTATTTTTTTTTTAACACTTATTTATTTTTGAGACAGAGAGAGAGCATGAACAGGGGAGGGTCAGAGAAAGAGGGAGACACAGAATCTGAAACAGGCTCCAGGCTCTGAGCTGTCAGCACAGAGCCCGACGCGGGGCTCGAACCCACGGACCATGAGATCATGACCTGAGCCGAAGTCGGACGCTTAACCGACTGAGCCACCCAGGCGCCCCTCCCAAAGTATTTTTAAACTTTAATTAAAAAGTCTTAATTGCATTAACTTCCCAAATGAGGATATAGTCAAAAAGTATTATGATTGAAGTTAAAATAAATATTACCATTCACACGGAGATATCCCATATCAACATATCACCCAGGTTGAGAAGATACTTTTCCTTAGTGAAAGTGTTTACTTCTTTATTTTCACAACAAAAATTCTTTCTTTTTTTTTTAATATTTATTTATTTTTGAGACAGAGAGAGACAGAGCATGAGTAGGAAAGGGGCAGAGAGAGAGGGAGACACAGAATGTGAAGCAGGCTCCAGGTTCTGAGCTGTCAGCACACAGCCCGACGCGGGGCTTGAACTCACGAACTGTGAGATCATGACCTGAGCCGAAGTCAGACGTTTAACCGACTGAGCCACCCAGGCACCCCCAAAAATTCTTAAAATAACATTTTATATGATTTGGAAGTGTGATGATTTTTTATTTTAATTAGCACTTAAAACTGGATAATAATTCAAAATTACATTAGTATTAGATTAATATTAATTAATATATTGATGTCATCCAAAAATATTTCATTCATTTGTAGTTATAATGCTGGGTGGTGACATAGAACAGATAATGTGTTAATAATTTCAAATATATAACAGAACCTCACTCAGGTTGTCAAAATTATATTATGTAATAATTTGATTATATATATTTATTTGTATAAATATATGTATGCATATATACAGTGTGTATACATACGTACAAAGACATAAACACATACATATATTCATAGATGTAAAATCCTAGGTTAGAGATTATTGGAGTTTTAAATAAAATATTTATCTCAGGGAGTACCTTATCCAGATTGAAAGAGAAAATATATATACTTTAACATCAGAACCATAATAAAGTAATGGATTAATTAAATGACAGGTGATATTATATTCTTAACCTCATCAACAGATTGAGGCCTTTGATTCTGGAAGGAAGGTCAGGATTGAGGATAGCATGATAAAATGTAGTTTGGATGATTAATAACTCTTGAGCATTTTCTATATTGTAAAATACTATAAAACTCCATTCTTTTTATAAATCCTACCTAAGTTGTATTGCGGGCACAATGTCTGACAGAGAAAACATATAGTTTTGATATATGATATGTTTATGATAGTTGTCTATCTGGCATTGATATTTCCCCTTAATGGCTTACCCAGTGCTTGAATTAGTAACCTGTTTAGATGTTTAAAACTAGATAAATAGAATAGAACACTAGTGTTCATGTGAACACTTCTTTCACATGAAGTGAAAGAAGAAGCATGTACAAAGACTAAGAAACAAGAGAGAAAATAGATTAAGAATTGAAAAAAGAGGAGTGCCTAGGTGGCACAGTCGCTTAAGCATCCTACTCTTGATTTCCTCTCAGGTTATATAATCTTACAGTTCATGGGTTCGAGCCCCATTTTGGTCTCCCCATTGACAGTGTAGAGCCTGCTTGGGATTCTCTCTCTCCACACCTCCCCTGCTCTCTCTGTTTCTCTCTCTCTCCCCCTCTCAAAATAAGTAAACTTAAAAAAGAAGTATTGAAAAAAGAATGGCATGGCTGGAGAGTAGAATAAAATGGGGAGACTTGCGACAGACGCTGTTCAAGATTTCACAGGGCCAAACCATGAATGCTTTGGCAGTTCATATTGATAAGTATGTATTTTACTTAAGTGTGTATTAAGTATAAAATGTAGCTAAATGTCCTTTATTCTGTTGAGGAAGTTTCCTTTAATTTATGCTTTTCTGACAATTGTTATTAGGAATGGATATTAGATTTTTCAAATGCTTTTTCTGTGTTATTAGGTGAGCATATTGTCTCTTAGTTTGTTAATATGGCAGACTGACATTGACATTGACTGACATTGATTTTTGAAATATTAAACCTACCTTGCATTCCCATCTTCCACAGTGTTAACATGGCTTATCTTTTTCCACTCTTTTACTTGAAAACTCTTTGTGACTTTAAATATAAAGTGCATTTCTTGTAAGTAAGCATATAGTTGGGTGTTGCTCTTTAAATACATGTCTTCCTTTCAATTAGGTATTCATTACATTTATACATAATGTGATTGGCGTTAAGTTTATTATCTTGCTGTTTGTTTTCTATTTGTCCAGTCTGTTCTTTGTTATTTTTACCCTTTTTCTGCATTTTTGAAGTAATTACATATTTGTAGTTGCATTAGAGCTTATAGTGTACATCTTTAACTTATCAAAGTACGTGTTAACTTATCTATTAACTTCAAGAATTATACCATTTGTATAGCTAAGAAGCTTATTATACTTTCAATTCCCCCTCCTGACTTTTATGCTATCATAGGTTTTCTCTATAGATAGGTGATAAACCTCATAATACAGCATTTTGTTCATATATCAATAATCCGCAAAGATATTTACATAATAAAAAAATATTCTAATATATTTACCCATGTGGTCATCACTTGTACTCTTCACTCCTTTTTATAGATCTGTATTTCATTTGATATCATTTCCTTTTGCCCGAAAGACATTTCTGCCTGGAGGATATCAACATTTCTTGTACTATAGGTCTGTTAGTAATGAATTCTTTTGGCTTTGTATGTCAGACAATGTATTTTGCCTTCATTTAAAAAGATACTGTAATTATATGTGTCTATATATTTTTAATATACTTCAATTTTTTTTTTTTTATTTTAGAGAGAGAGTGAGCTTGAGGGAGGAAGGGGGACAGAGGGAGAGAAAGCATCTTAAGCACGCTCCACTCTCAGTGTGGAGCCCAATGTGGGGCTTGATCCCATGACCCCACCCGAGATCATGACCTGAGCTGAAATCAGGAGTCAGATGTACAGCTGACTGAGCCACCGAGGAGCCCTTATGTGTCTATTTTTAACATTCCATTTTTTGTTTTCTATTTACCTTGTTCTTTTTTAATGTTCCCTTTCCTACTACCTTGACATTTTAAATTATTTTTTTCCACTCACCTTTTCCTTTTGCTGATTTGGAATTTATACACTAGATTTATCTTAGTGATTGCCATTTAAATTTGATCATGCATAATTATTATATTCTACACCTTGACCTTCCTGCCTACCATATTGGACATGAATTACAGTCTTTTGTTATTGAGGGTTTGGTTTATAGCCTTTTATCTTTTGAACCCCAGAATGTAGACAGTATTATTGTTCTTTTATGTAATTATTTCCTTAATATATGTATTCTATATAACATATATTTATCTTTATTTTGTAGATCATGTTGCTTTTATACTATCTTCAAATTAATTAGTTTCTTTCTATATTTCTTATTCCAGTTTCTTAGGCTTTTTCTCTAGAGACATTTTTTCTTCCTTAAATTAGTGCTTTAGAAGTTCGTTTAGTTAAAATTCTTTGGGTGGTTAAGTTTCTTAATTTTCCAGGTGAAAATATTTTTACTCAGATCTGTTATTTTAACTTTTTAAATCCTTTTTTAAAAGGTCCTTGTGTTTTCCACATTGTATTGTACCTCCTGTTGAGTAATGTGCTATCACTCCTATTATCCATTCTTTGTAGATGATCTCTTTTTTGAAGGTGTTCAGGTCCCTCTCTTTCTCTTTCCATGGTGTTTTACAGACTTACTACAATGTATCTAAGTGGAGATTTAAAAATCATTAGCCTGTGGCACCTGGGTGGCTCCGTTGGTTGAGCATCTGACTTAAGCTCAGGTCATGATCTCACAGTTTGTGAGTTCAAGCCCCGTGATGGGCTTTGCACTGACAACGTGGATCCTGCTTGGAATTCTCTGCCTCCCTCTCTCTCTTTGCCCCTCCCACCTCCTTTCTGTCTCAAAAATAAATAAACACTAAAAAATAAAAATCATTAGCCTTTCTGATATATATTTCTGAATTAATGACTTTATCAGTTGTGGAAAATTCTGTTTTTATTTTCTTAAATTGGAGGGAAAGAAATGATATAAAAGGGACTGGGCAGATCTAGAAAATACTTGTTTTAAGGGAAAAACAACAAATGTGGCAAGTTAGGAACTCAAAGGTTTCAATAGAAATTTTGATAACATTAAAAAAAGAGTTGGTGAACTGAAATCTGGATGTGAAGATATTGCCCCCAATGCAATCTTTTTTCCCCTATCATTCCTTTTCCTCTAATTCCTTGCACTCACATATCAGCTTTATTTACCCTATTTTGCCAAAATCCAAGGTTGAGTTTCTTCCTCTGATTCTCTGATTTCATTGTATCATTTTAAAATTTGAATTTGTGGGTCCTGAGGCTTTCTCCTACTCATGTATAAGGTCAATAATACTTTTAAAATAATGTATGGCAGATAATAAGTTGGCTCAGATTTTCATTTTAGATAGATACTTTAGGACACTCTGAGAAGAATAAATTGTTCTACTCTGAGTAGAACAAGGAGTAATTGAATAAGTAATCCAAGAAAGAGATACAGGCAAGTGTCGGCAGACTTGAGAATAGCTTAAAAGTTATGCTTAGTAATTGGATATGTGGGAGGGATAAGAAATCCAAAATGACTTATTTAAAAAAAATTTTAATGTTTATTTTTATTTTTGAGAGAGTGAGCATGGATGGGGGAGGAACAGAGAGACACAGGATCTGAAGCAGGCTCCAGGCTCTGAGCTGTCAGCACAGAGCCCCATGGGGGCTCGAACTCATGAAACGTGAGACATGACCTGAACTGAATGCAGATGCTTAACTGCCTGAGCCACTCAGGCACCACCAAGATGACTTATTTTTTTTTTTTTTAATTTTTAAAAATGTTTTATTTTTGAGAGAGAGACAGAGACAGAGCGTGAGTTGGGAAGGGGCAGAGAGAGAGGGAGACACAGAATCTGAAGCAGGCTCTAGGCTCTGAGCTGTTAGCACAGAGCCTGATGTGGGGCTCGAACCCACAAACTGCAAGATCATGACAGGAGACAAAGTAGGATGCTTAACCTATTGTGAGCCACCCAGGCACCCCCAAGATGACTTATTTTAAAGCTTAACAGCACTTTAAAATGCAACTGTTCCATTACTGTTTTAATAACAGCCTAAGTGTTACAAATTTATAAGCTTTGGTTAGTATTGTTCTGTTTCTTTAGTGGACATTATTGTAGTTCTAGACATTTATTATCAGCTCAAGTTTAAATGATATGCCTCTGATATTGGGACAGTGGGGAAATAAACATAGACAAATTTTTGTGTAATCTGTTTACTGTAAATGACAAACATCTTTCAAATCCTGCCTGCTTGCCTATGACAGAATGTTTATTTATTTCAAATCCATGTGCAACATCCATTTTCTAAACTTGCATACCTTGTTGCACTGGAAATTATAAGGTGGCTATTTTTATATTGTGTTCTTTTATTATTTTACTAATATCTTTCTATCAAACTCTTTAACTCCAGCTTATGAATTAGTTGGTACCTATTGGCCCAGGTAAGCTATAATGTGGTTAAATTCTGATGGAGTAGTGGATAAAAACTGTCAGCTTTCGATCATATGATGCTTGGGAGGTTTGACAGTCTTATAACAAGGTTAATAAATATTTTAAATGTAACAATTTCTTGTAATATAATTGCTTAGTGAGTAACCTGGGTATGTACACATAGGTTTCTCTGGCTGTATTCTGTGTTAAGAATCTCTGAAATGTTCCCAACTCTTGGAAAGACATATTTTGAAATTTTTCATTCAGTTGGCTTTTTTTCCTGGAAAGATTTTAGACATTGAAAAAATATAGGATTGTTTGTCACAACTAATACCATTAAAATAAACTTATGCTTTAAAATTTTTATTTATTTACTGAGAGAGAGAGAGAGAGATGGAAGAAGCAAGGGAGGGGCAGAGAGAGAAGGGGACAGGGGATCTGAAGTGGGCTCCGTGCACACAGCAGAGAGTCCAGTGTGGGGCTCGAACCCACGAACCATGAGATCATGACCTAAGCCGAAGGCACCCACTTAACTGAGCCACCCAGGCACCTAAAAGAAATATATGCTTTTAAAAGTGTAGACATTTATCAATTTTAAAAATATTTATTATTATCTAATTAATACCTGCTTATTACAGATTTATTGAAAAGTAAAGAAAAACAAAAGAAAGAAAAAAAAAACCCTTTGGTTCTATTATCTAGAGACATCTAGCAAAAATGGCATACTGAGTGTATGATATATGCTTCTTTCCAATCATTTCTTAATTCCTCAATTCTCATTCCTCAATTCTAGCGTGTACTAATATTAAATGACCAGATAATTATTCACTTGGAAAGTTTTAGTTAGCAGCTCTGTATTATGTTCTATATTTTAATGCCCTAATGCATATTGTACCTTGAGAAAATAGAACAATACTTGAATATGCAAAGATTGAGACCTAGCTGAAAGCATGCCAGACCTGCTGGGAGCTAATCATACCATGTGAAATAATAGAGTGAGCAGCTAGGTCTTTTCAAATGGCAAAAGAAGCAGTCCAGAAGTCCCAAAACTTTTCTGTTTACTTCGCATTCAGTGAAACCTCTACATACTGGAACATGAGGTACTCTGATCATGAGCCTTCTTCTGTGAGATCCTGATGATATAAAGTGACATGTTAAACATTAGTCCATATACATTCTATGACTTACATACAGACAGATCTAGCTCCCAAATGAAAGATACGTTTGCCTTTAATCAATGTGGACAAAAAAAGGCGCTAATTTGGCACTTGAGGGCGTGGATAAAACTCAGTGATAGAGAACAAACTGAGGGTTGATGGAGGGAGGTGGAGGGAGGTGGGTGGGAGAGGGACGACTAGGTGGGTGGTGGGCATTAAGGAGGGCATTTGTTGTGATGAGCACTGGGTGTTGTATGTAAGTGGTGAATCACTGAATTCTACTCCTGAAACCAATATTGCACTGTATGTTAACTAAAATTTAAATTAAAAAAATCCTTAGGGAGATAGTAGAAACATGTCTGCCATTACAATAATAACTACAGTAATAGTTTGGCAGTTTGGAAGATGATTAAAGATGTATTGTCTTTATTGTTCTATTCAACTGTATCACATTTTTTTTTATTTAAAAAATTAAAAAAAAATTGTTTTTGAGAGACAGAGAAAGACAGAGAATGAGCAGGAGAGGAACAGAGAGAGGGAGACACAGAATGCAAAGCAGGCTCCAGGCTCTGAGCTGACAGCACAGAGCCTGACGCGGGGCTCGAACCCATGAACCGTGAGATCATGACCTGAGCCGAAGTCAGTTGCTTAACTGACTGAGCCACCCAGATGCCCCTCAAGTGTATCACATTTAAAGTGAAATTCTTCAGAAAAATCATCCTTGGAAATAACTGCCTTGTAAAATTAAGTATTTCAGTGTAAATATACAAGGACATACCTGAATGAATAACCATATAACACTTCAGTTTGCATTTTAAGGCACATGACTAATCTCAGAACTCTAATTGAAAGATCCTTTATGTTTTAGTATCAAATTTAGTATCCAAATATATATACATATATATATATATATATATATATATATATATATATGAAAATTTCTTAGGCAAAGTATTAAATCTCATTGAGAAATGCTGTTCATTTCCCTGTGAATTTTCTCCAGTTAAAGATTATCTTTGCCATAAGTTGTAAGTAACCAACAATTATTTAACAATATGCTGATTCATCAAGTAGCTCCATAAATGTTTGGAAAAATCAGTGATACAACCTATATTCAGCAACAGATGTATTGCTTACAAATTTATTTTCAAATTTTGTGGATCTTATTTAAAAGGTATATATGAAAAGCCCTGGTTATAGCAATAACATATTATTGTTCAAGAAGAGAATAGATCCATATTGTAAACTATATAAAACTGTCCCGAAAATTTCATAATTTCAACTATTTCTCCACCATGGTTCCTTTTGCTCCAGTAAATAAACACGTGATTCAGTTCGGTTTCTGTATGCAATTTTGTTTTATTTTATTTGTTTATTTATTTTGGAGAGGGAGATATTGTGCGCATGAGCAGTGGAGAGGGGTAGAGGATGAGAAAGAGAGAATCCCAAGCAGGCTGCATGGTCAGTGGGGAGAGGTCGGGGGCTCGATTGGCTCAATCCCACGACCCAAACCAAGAGTCAGACGCTTACCTGGCAGAGCCACTCAGGCACCCGTGTGTGCAATTTTGAATCATGGTGCAGGGTGCCTCTAACGGACAAGGTTTATCTGGCTGGGGGCGGGGGGGCGGGCAGGGCACCGCCTGCTGACAACACCCCCTCCCCATGCCCCTCTCCTGGGAGTCCCAGGGCAAGCGGAGCTGCTGACCCTGGGAGAAGTCTGGGGTGCCCTAGGGTCCCTGGCTGCAGTGGCCGCCTTCTACTGAGTGGCTCAAAGGGAGTCTACTCTTCTCTCCCCCAAAGCCAGGAAAGGGCAGAGTAAAGGGCGAGGACTGGGTATCCCAGTGGTTGGAGATAAACCTAGGTGGGCGTGAAGGGCGGACAGCGGGCTTTGCAAAGGGGTGGGAACGCAGAGTGAATGGGGGGAAAATGCCCGCAATCGGCGGCAGCACCCCCCGTAAGGTGCCTCGCCCCAGCTTGGATGTGGGGATGGCCTGGGGTGGGGCAAGCTTCCATCGTCTCTCGGACCTTTGGACGGTGGCACGCAGGACCCTCGCTCCTCTGGGTGATTGTGCCTCAGTCCCGAGAGAGCAGATGCCTCTCCTGGTCAGAGAGGGCGGGGCGGGAGAGCCTCTTCCCAGGCGGCTGAGGATCCAGGGCGGGTCTCCAGCTCCCGCCTACTTCTTCCAAGTGCGCCACTAGGCCCAGCCCCCGAGGGAAAATGGCCTTCCCTCCTCACCTCCCCCCCCCCCCCCCCCCCGCCCCCCGTTGCCCGGGCAACAGGGTGCTGGGCAGGCTGGTGCTGGGGAGGCTGGCGTGTGGAGTGTGGTGTGCACGTGGTTGGAGGACGAGACGGGACCCCGCCCGAGGTCTGGGGAGGCGGGGCGGGTGCTAGGGGGCCGGAGGGCACCTTTCTCACCTTCCCCCCCCCCCCCCAGTGTTGCCATGGAGACTGCTCCGGTACCCTCACCTGTACTTGCTGCTGCGGGCGCCGCAGCCTTAGAAGCTGCAGCTACCAGAGCTCTCCTTTGCCCCAGAGGTCTCTTCCAGGAACTCTAATCCGGCACCTGCCACAGCTCCCCTCCCACAAACAGGGAATGACAGGGCAGACTTCCAAAATTCTCCCGGGGTTCCTCCACCACGCCTTCCGTTATTCGGCTTTCCACCCAACATTTTATATATCTCAGTGTTTTGCACAGTTAAAGGTCTGGAGGATGAAAAAGTGGCTCCCTTTATACTGTGTCTGCACACATCTCTTCCTCTGACAAACAGTTTATTCCACAGAACACTGGCCTGGCCCAAATCTAATTATCAACAGAAAGAGATTTAAAAAGATTAATTAGATATGCGAAATTCCTGCTTTTTCTTGATAGGATATGGCTCATTTAGGAATGTCCTCTTGCTGAATTAACCACTCTTTGACAAGTGAGTGGAATAATTACGTGTTGGAATATCTGCGGACAGAGAAAGAATGAGCTGTTCAGAAGCCACTTCCCTGTGTTATTTTTATTATTTATTTATTTATTTATTTATTTATTTATTTATTTGCAGTCTGTATGCCAATCAAGTGCTAAAATGTCTCATTTCTGTGCTCCGTACAATCTATGTTTGAGATCAGTGTTTGGCTTTGCAGGGGAGGTTATTTAGCATGGGTCTGCCTTTGAACTGGGATGGGAGGTAAATTAAACACCCTCGAATATTTACACTTAGTTCAGGTTCAGGATTTAGTGCATGGATGCATCTCTACTGACTACCGGCATGAACGCGCTTAGGCAAGGAGGTCTCTCCCTGATTAGAGCAAGTTGAGGCATCTGTGATCTTGAATCGCCAGCCATACCCTGTCAAGCTCAATGAACAGCTGGCGGTCTCAACCCCTTGCTTCTCAAATTTCTTTAATGTTTAATGTGTATATTGTACGGCTTTCATTCCCTGGAAGCACCCTGGTAGTTTTTGCTACTGATAATCATGAGTTTCCTTACATAGTTCTGTAATTTTGAATAGACTAGCCTTTTCAACTGACTTTAATACTCCCTCTTTAGAAAATTCCAACAATGCAGAGTAACTATTTCTTTCCTAAAGCTGCTAGGTGAAGTACTTACTAATTTAGTTTTGCCACACTTGCTGTGTCATGGGGTTTTCAAAGCCACCAAAAAAGATTTCTGTGTAGTCCAAGCCCTAGGTAAAGCTATGGATTTGAAACACGTTTGTTTTCAGTCTCCTAATTTACTTGGTTGCAGCCTCTTGGGTTTCCTAAACACCAACTCTGAAACCCCCCTTTCATTTGTCTTCCTACTTAGCTTCTCCTAAGAATTTGACCCTCTTCATTTAACCTCTCCTCTTCCTTGCAAATCTGTCTCCATCTTCTTCTGCCTCGTCTCTGATCTCCTTCAGGGCGTTTTATCATGCTTTCCATTTTCCTCTTCCTTCTTTTATATTGCAGGTTGGTCTTCTGCTTTATCCATTCTTCATAGCTTCCTGGGCCTTTTCTTTCATATCCAAAACTAATCCTGCCTCATTATTCTCTCATCTTCTAAATCGGTGCTATTGTGTCCAATTTTTTTTCTCTAAATGCTAGACTCTTATTCCTACCTATGGACATTTCTACTGGTCTTTCCTTCAGGCATCTGAAATTCAACCTCTTCCTCACTGAACTATGTTCCTCTTCAAAACTTCCTTCTCCTTCTTTATTTCATATCTCAGTTGATGACCTTACCATCCCCCCAGTTACCCCAGATAAGAAACATAGAGTCATTTATTGATTTTTGCATTCATCTCATCAAATTTCTTATTGGTCTCTAGTGTATGCCAGGTAGACACCATCACGAAGGTTAATTCTAGTGAGGAAGATAGATTAATACCCTTATGCCTAAGTAATACAATTACAGCTTTTTAGAAAGTCTGCCACAGAAGTAACCAGGGTGGTATATGATAACGAAAAGTTCTTGTATTAAGTTGAAGGATGAGAAGAAGCCAAACATTTAAATTTCTGGAGAAAGAACAGGTTAGACAGAGAGAATAGCAGTCACAAAGATCCTGTGGTAGAGAAGGACTTCTTGTATTCAAGGCATTGACATAAAAATCAACGTGCATAGTGAGAAGGGAAAGTGGGGAGCGGTGAGGGTGGAAAGAGAAGCTGGGGTCAGATTTTGTAGGACTTGGTGGGCCCTGAAAAGGAGTTTGGAGTTTATCCTATGTGCAGTTGGAAGCCATGAAGTGTTTTTAAGAAGACTGACATGAGCTGTTTTATAATTTAAAAAGATTATTCTGGCCACAGGGTGGAGAATGAACTAGAGGAGGTGACAGTTTAGAGATGGAGAGGAAATTGAAGACTACAGAAGTGTCCGTGGTTAGAAAATTAGTGATAGATAATGGCGGGGGAGGGGGTAGAAGTGGAGAGAGAGAGATGAGTGAACCGACATGAGGTATTTTCAATAGTCCTTGTCACTCAGATTGGGCCTCAATTTCATTTCTGTCTTTAGATTACACTATGCCATATGGGACTTTCCACATTTAGGTACTTACTACCAAATCCCAATTGTTATGATTCTTATTCTTTTATGGCCTTAACTGTCAGTGATTGTTACATGATAGCTGGCAAGGAGAATATACAGAACAACAGATATGGAAGAAGTTCTAGAATCAAGTTGCCTTGGTTAGTGTCCAAGATCCATGACTTACTAGTCACGTCACTTTGAACAAATTGCTTAAGCTTCTCTTTTATAGAATAGCAATAATAGTGTAATACTTATTTTCAGGACTTTATAGGGATCAAATAATGCATATTAATATACAGTGCATGGCAAGTGCTCATTAAAAGTTAGATGATGATGTTGGTGCTGATGATAATGATAAAGGACTTGATATCTCATTCTGATATGGGTTTTTATGAAGGCAGTTGAGGGAAGTTTTGCAGCCTTTACTTATAACTCATTTGTAAATAATTCTAAGAATCAGAAAAGGAAAGGCATTATGTCTAGTCTTGAGGGTAGGAAGAAATGGGAAATGTTTTGACAACCTTAGGGTTGCTACTCCTCAAATATCCCTTCTTGGGAAAATTCTCCTTGAGGAGTTTTCTGTTCTTTTTTTGATTATAAAAAAATTCCTTTCTTTAAGCCTATGTTTTGCCATTTTATTTTTCCTTGAGTGATTTGAAAAGAAAATGCATATGGTATTGTTAATCATTTCAAGAATGATAAAATGCCTTTAAGTTGGGAAACATTGGGCCTTGCTGCTGCTTCATGTGGTCATTATAGTAAAGACTAATTCCAAAGTAAACACTCTTCCGTAATTCAAAACTTTCATTTTCCTAAGTTCCTAAAACCAATATTTACTGCATTTTATCAAGTATTCACTATCCTTCATAAATGGCCTATAACCCATATTTTTCTTAATCACTTATCAAGTCTTCTCTGTATTGAATAGATGAATTAATCCTTTGTAAAATATCTCTCCCATCTTTTTCCTTTCCTTTTTATTATCGTTACCCTCTATTTAAACTAGGCTCTCACTATAAAATTGCATTATCAGGAAATATATATATATATTATCCTTTTAACATTTCTCTGCTTGACTATTTCATATTCATGGCAGATGAATTTTCTCAAAACATAGAACTATTCTTGCCACTCTCTCATTCAAAAAATTCAAAAGCTGTTCACTGAGAAGAAAGTCACAAACTGGCAAAGGATTCATATTCAGGCTATCTATGGAGCTCCTATAAATTAAAAAGAGCACCCAATGAAAAATTGGGTAAGCAACTAGGAGAGATACTCAACAAGAGTAGTTCTCCAAATGACTAATAAATATAAGAAAGGGTCCTCAACCTCAGTAGTCATCAGACAAATGAAAATTAAAACCACTAGAATAGTCATCAGACAAATGAAAATCCCAACTGCCAGAATGGCTACAATGAAAAAGAATGACATTCCTAAGTGTCTGTGAGAATGTAGCGTAAATAGAATACCAGTATACTTCCAGGGAGACAATCCATGATACAGCTACTTGAGAAAAAAAAAATAAAACTATTTTGATTTACAAAAGTTGAACATAGGTATATCCTATGAAGCAATTCTACTCCTTGGGTCTATAGCCGAAAGGAATGAGTAATGGGTGCACCAAAAGATGCAAGGAAAACTGTTATAGCAGAATTATTTCTAATAGCTGAAAAGTGCTCCAACGTGGATCTTGAGGACAACAGTTAGATAAATTGTGGCATGTTCTAGAATGAAATACTGTGCAGCAGTAAAACACTAAAAAATCCTGCTACATACTACATGTATGAATCCCACAAACATGTCATGACAAGATAGGCAACACTAATCCATGTGGAGAAGTCAGGTAGTGGTATCTTTGAGGTGAACCAGGTTAGTGATTGGGATGGGCATGGAGATACTGGTGGGTGCTGAAACTTACATTTCTTGAGTTGAGTGATTCTCACATGGGTACGTGGGTGTAAATTTAGCAGTCTGTACATTTATGATATGTGCATTTTGACTCTTACATTCCAATAAAAATATTTATTTTTAAAAAAGCTTTCATTAACTACCATATTAAGTCACTCTCTCCAGATGGGCATTCAAACCTCCCCCAACTGGATTTTACACCTGCTTTTCAGGTCATTTCCTTATTACATCTTGGCACATGTCCTGTATTTCTGTCAGGTCTCACTAGTAAATGAGGCAGAGGTTTCCACTTTTTCATATTCATTGCTTTTTTTTTTTCTTTTTAAAAATAGGACCCTCTGAATTTCAGCTGGACACCTGACTGCCTTTGACCAATTTACTGACTACATTTTCTAGCTTTCTTTGCCTCTAGGGGTGGTCCAATGATTAAGTGTGGACCAATGCTGCATGAGCAGACTTGATGAATGCAGTTTGTTTCTTGTGTTTTCTCTTTCGCTTTTGCTTCTGGCTGAGAACTAGCAAGGTCTAGAAAATGCTAGGCAGTCACATGTTTCTGATAGCAAGACTACTGCACTTGCCAGCCCGCTGAACTATTAGGTGGGAGGGAAATGCATTTCTATTTTTTTAAGTTACAGTATTTTGAGATCACTTTATTATAATATAGTCTCTGTTAGCACACCTAATCTTCTATAAGCATTGTGATTCATATTGCCTCTGCATTTAGTGAGGCTAGTTTATCCAGAGATGCCCTGACCCTAGGATTCTTCTACTGAAAGGGCCTCCAGGCTGTACCATATTCATTGTTTTTTCTGTGGCAATGCATTACATTTCCTGTATATGTGACCATGGAGAATGAATTCATTTATCTGAGCCTCATATTCCTCACCTGTGAAATGAGAGTTGTAGATGATTATTATGAAGATTAAAACATATGATATATGTGAAGTGTTTAGCACAGTTTGGGACACATATTAGGCACTCAACAAATATAAGCTTCTTTTCACATCATAGCTTTAATATACATCAGGACACTATAGAATTAGCATAGCCATAGCATCAAAGATCAATGTAGGTTGGGGGTAGATATCCAAGTTAAGGGTATTTTAAAAACTAGCTCAACTTGCTTTATGATTCCAGGCCTTCTAGGAATTTTTGATTATGTCATAAATACTGGAAGTTGTGCAACGTGAACATAAGTATACCTTATAAGTAAGCATTTCTGCTCTTAAGTTATATGTCCAAAATAAATAAACACATGGGTATATTAAAAATATGAAAAAAATATTCACAGAAACATTATTTTTAATAACCAAATGGAAATAAATCACTTGTGTCCTAGATATAGGAGCAAAATTAATTCTTAATTTTGGCCTTTATCTTTTAACTGTTCCATGCTTCTCTTTCCTCTTAAATCTTGGGGGTAATAATTCCTTACTATTGACTTCTTAAGGATCTGACTTATCTATTAAAAAGTGCTTTGGGGAAAATTGCTACAAAATCTCTAATGTTACAAATAAATTATGCTTGTAATCTTAGTATTTCCTTTCCAGAATCGCCCAGCAATTTTCTTGAATCTCAAGTACTTCCTTTAAGTTCCCTTGATAAAGGTGGTAAATGCTTTTGGTTTTTGTTTCAAAGTTCATTCTTGAATGACAATTTACTTGATTATACAATTCTACATTAATATGTATTTCCCCTTAGAGCCGTGAAACTATTATTTTACTGTCTTCTGAGTTTGTGATTATTGAGAAGTTTGCAGTCAGACAAATAGCTGGTCTTTAAGAGTAATAACATGTTTTATCTTTGTGGCCACTTGTTAATATGGTCAGTCTGTGGATATCAGCAGTTTAACTGAGATGTATTCAACAGTGGATTTTTAAAATATGAAATTATCCTGCTCAGAGTTCATTGTATTTCTTAAATCTGAATAGCTCTATCTAAATAGCTCTATCAATTTTTCTCCATTGTTTCCCCAAAGGTGAGACATTTTTTTCTCAATAAATAGACAAATTAAAGTAAGACAAGTCACTTCGTCATCCCTGTTTTCAAATGGGCAGATTTTCCTATTCCATTTTTTTTTTGCTACATGCGTTGACCTTTTTTTGAGGGTCTTGTTTTTATGTGGAGGTTTCTGTCTCAAGTACTGTGCCCCCCCCGCTCACGGGACCCTAGAAATTTGCCTTACTCTAAGAACTGTGTATTTTTAATTTGTATTTCTTTATTTAATTACTTATTTTGTAAACTCTTTTACTTTAACTCCAGCTAGTTAACATAAAGTGTTATGTTAGTTTCATTAGTTATATTAGTTTCAGGTGTACAATATAGTGATTTGGTATTTCATACACCACCCAGGTGTATGAAACAACACTAAGTGCTGTTCTTATTTAATAAACATATCACCTATTTATTCCATTCCCCTACCCACCTCCCCTCTGTAACCATCTGATTGTTCTCTAATAGTTAAGAGTCTGTTTTGTGATTTGTCTCTCTTTTTTTCATTTGTTCATTTATTTTGTTTCTTAAATGACACATGAGTGAAATCATGTGGTGTTTGTCTTTTCTGACTGGCTTATTTCTCTTAGTGTTATACTTTGTAGCTCCATTCATGTTGATGTGAATGGCAAGATTTTATTCTTTTTTATGGCTGAATAGTATTCCATTACACACACACACACACACACACACACACACACACACACACTCCACATCTTCTTTATACATCTATCGATGGACACTTGGTCTGTTTCCATAATTTAGTACTGTAAGTAATGTAGCAGTAAACAGAGCGGTGGGTGTGTCCTTAAATTAGTGTTTTTGCCTCTATGGGTAAATAGTAGTGCAAATATTTAGGGTAGTTATATACTTAAGTTTTTTAGAAACCTCCATACTATTTTCCACAGTGGCTGCACCATTTGGCATTCCAAGAGCTGTGGATTTTACACTGTGGTTACTATTAATCCTTTCTAGGTATTTTATGGTAAAAAGTCTTTCTTTTTTAAAAGAATATTAATAGAAGTGAATGTTTTATATCCTTGGAAATTTTCTTTATTTTTCAATATGAACTGTTTTAAAATATGAAGAAGTATTTTTTAGAAATACATCTAATTAAAAGAGATGTAATCGATTTTGTTATATTTTAATTTTTGTGAATTTTCAGTTGATTTTTTTAATTGACCAAGGGTATTTTGCAAAAAATTCCTTGAGCTGGTTTTTGGTCCACTTAAATATCTTTCCACAGTGGTTACACAAAGAAGCAATGCTTTCCTTCTCAAAACCAGTCCATGGCCTTTTCTTTTAAATAGACTTTGTTTTGGGGGCACCTGGGTGGCTGAGTCGGTTGAGAGCCCGACTTCGGCTTAGGTCATGCTCTCACAGTTTGTGGGTTCAAGCCCCTCATGGGGCTCTGTGCTGACAGCTCAGAGCCTGGAGCCTGCTTCCGATTCTGTGTCTCCCTCTCTCTCTGCCCCTCCCCTGCTTGTGCTCTCTCTCTCTCTCTCTCTCAAAAATAAATAAATATTTAAAAAAAAAATTAAATAGACTTTGTTTTTAAGGTCAATTTTAGGTTTGTTTTATTGAGCAAAAACTACAGAGATTTCCCATATATGCCCTGCCCTTCCACATGTATAAGCCTCCCCCCTTATCAAAATCCCACACCAGACTGGTGTATTTGTTACAATCAGTAAACCTGTGCTGCCATACCATTATCATAAAAGCCCATAATTTTACATTAAGATTCATTCTTTGTATACATTCTGTGGGTTTTGAAAAATGTGTAATGACACATATTTACCAGTACAATATTATAAATAATAGTTTGCTCTGAAAATTTTATGTGTTTCACCTATTCATCCTTCCTTTCCTCCCTCCCTTCTTACCCCTGGCGACTGATCTTCATGATGGCAGCTGTCTCCATAATTTTGCCTTTTCTAGAATATTCATATATCTGGAATCATACAGTGTGTGCCCTTTTCAGATTGTCTTATTTCACTTAGTGATATGCATTTACATTTCTTCCATGTCTTTTCATGGCTTGATAGCTCATTTCATTTAGCACAGGTTGTACCACAATTTATTTTCCATTCACCTACTGAAGGATATCTTGGTTGCTACTAAGTTGTGGCAATTTTGAATAAAGCTGCTATCAACTTCCGTGTGCAGGTTTTTGTAGCCGTAAGTTTTCAACGCCTTTGGATAAATACCAAGGAGCACAAGTGCTGGATCATATGGTAAGAGAATGTTTAGTTTTGTTAATAAACTGCCAAACCGTCTTCCTAAGTTGCTGTACCATTTTGCATTCCTGCCAGCAGTGAATGAGAACTTCTGTTGTTCCACATCCTTGCCAGCATTTGGAGTCGTCAGCGTACTGAAGTTATGCCACTCTAATAAGCGTGTAGTGGTATCTTCTAATTTTAACTTGCATTTTCCTAATGGCATATGATACAGAACATTTTTTCATATGCTTGCTTTCTGTCTGTACATCTTCCATGATGAAGCATTTGTTCAGATATTTCGCCCATTTTTAAATCAGGTTATGCATTTTCTTATTGTTGGAATTTCAGAGTTCTTTGTGTATTTTGGATAACAATATTTTACCAGATATGCCTTTTGCCAATATTTTCTTCCCATCTGTGATTTGCCTCATCAGTCTCTTGACAATGTCTCTCAGGGAGCAGAGGTTTTTAATTTTAATGAAGTCCAGCTTGCCAGTTATTTCTTTCATCCATAGTACCTTTGGTGTTGTGTGGAAAAATCATTACCATGCCTAAGGTCATCTAGATTTCTTACTGTATTATCTACTAGGAGTTTTATTGTTTTGAGTTTTACATTTAGGTCTGTGATCCATTTTGAGTTAATTTTTGTGAAGAGTGTATGGTCTCTGTCTGGATTAATTTTTTTTTTTTTTTTTGCATGTGCCTATCTAGTTACTCCAGCACTATTTGTTAAAAGGACTCTTCTTTATTGTATTGCCTTTGCTCCTTTTTAAAAATTTCTTTTTATTAAAAAAAAACAATTAATGTTTATTTATTTTTGAGAGGCAGAGAGAGACAGCATGAGCGGGAGAGGACAGAGAAAGAGAGGGAGACCCAGAATACGAAGCAGGCTCCAGGCTCTGAGCTGTCAGCACAGAGCCCCAGGCGGGGCTCAAACTCATGAGCCGTGAGATCATGACCTGAGCCTAAGTGGGACGCTGAACCGACCGAGCCACCCAGCCTTTGCTCCTTTGTCAAAGATCAGTTGACTATATTTATATGGGTCTGTTTCTGCACTTCATCTTTTGTTTCACTGATCTGTTTGCCTTTTCTTTAGCCAATGTGACACTGTGTTGATTACTCTAGCTTTATATTAAGTGTTGAAGTTGGATGGTGTTAGTCCTTTGACTGTTCTTCATTAGTATTGTGTTGGCTCTTCTTGGTGCTTTTTATTCCCCTTTTTTTTAGGAACCATACCCAAAATCCATCTCTTTATCTAAAAGGCTTACTCAGATATTTGAAGGACACAGATTATAATAGAGTTGAGTGCTTATTAAATTCCATGCATACTTCAAGTAATCCTCAAATCAAACCAATTGGATAAGTGCTATAATTATCTTCATGTTATAGATGAGGACACCAAGTCCCAGAGAAATATAAGGGAATTGCCGAAGGAAACTTAGGAAGTAAATGGAATATGGTAGTTTGCCTCAAAGAGGCATAACTCACCACTTACCAATACTGATAGCATGAGCCAACTGTTTGGCAAAGAGATTCTACAAATATCCTGGCTAGAGAGACACAGCTATACCCTAATTAAATGTTTACTGATCAAGTATTATATACTAAAGACTACTGTAGGTATTACAATTTCAAAATAATTATCAAAAATAATTATCACCAAGCATCTTCTGTGGGTTCATTGTGCAACGTAAGGATCTTATAGTGATGAGATCATTTAAAATACAACATAGTAGCTATTTTTATAATAGTGCCAAACCAGAATCAACCTAAATGCCCATCAACTGGAAAATGGGCAAAATATGGCTTAGCCATGCAAGGAAATATTATTCAGTAATAAAAAGAAGGGACTAGTGATATAAACAAAAACATGAATAAATCTCTAGATTATTATGCTAAATTCAAGACATGAGACATGAACAAGTACACAAATATGCATCTGTCATCTCAGATGACTTATATAAACATTTGGAACAGGCAAATAGTAACCTCTGGTGATTGAAATCAACGGTGAAGAGGTTGACAAAGAGTATGAAACGTCTATCTAGTGGAATGGAAATGTTTGTTGTTTGATGCATTTGCCTAAACTGGCTGAACAGTATACTTAAGATCTGAGCATTTCACTGTATGTAAATTATAAAAAAGAAAAAATGAACAAAAATAGCATATTAAATGCTAAAAACAGGAATGAACAGAGGGATATAGAAGCACAGGGGAATTAGTAGGTAACTTAGATTTAAGGGGTCAAAGAAAGCTTCCTGGAAGACTGGACATGTGAGTTGGGTTTTGAAGGGTAGACAAGAGCTTCCCAGTTGAAGAAAGACATTCTAGGGAGAAAGCAGAAAATGTTAATCTTTTCACGTCTTAATTTATTCATTTTTCTGCTCAAAATTATAGTGCATTTATTCTCTGCTCGGTACAATTTTAGGTCCTTGGAAAAAGACAGATTCACTCTTTGCCCATAGAAAGCTTAGATTCTAATGGAGAAGTCATATCATGAGTTTTACAGAATTTTCAGGGTAAGTTGAGAAGGTTAATGTGATTAGAGTGTGTTGGAATCACAGGATATAGGGAAGTAGTGGTAAATAAATTGGGGCTAAATTAAGAAGACTTAAGTGTATAATAAGTTAAGGAGTTTGAGCTTTGTTTCATAGGCATGAGAGTCAAGTAGAAATTTATAAATCATAAGTTGGCGTAGTTATAATTTTTTTAATTTTTTAATTTTTTATTTTTTTGATGTAGTTATAATTTTTAAATAAAGATTATTTTAGCAATTTGAGGACACATTGGAACAGTAAGAAATTAATGGAAAAATGATAAAAAGAATACTGTTTCCATAATCTAAGCCAGCGTTGGCAGAAGCTCAGTACATATGCCATCTCAGACTTTTGAGCCCGTGGTAGACAATACTAACCTAACCCATAAAAGCGCTCTTTTCACCAAGCCAAAACGAGGCGTTTACATACTGGTAGCCAGTGTCAAAAATATATTTGGCACATGTAATGAAACCTATTTGTAATTCCTGGTTTAGGCTCCCAAAATCATTTCCTGGGCTAGTAAATAAGGAATCCAGTAGAAACAGGGACAAGAGTGGATTGGAGAGCCAGTACAGAAGTAAAATTATCTGATTACTAGATGAGAGAAAGATTCAGAATTTTAGATTGTGAATCTAGGTAACAATACCATTAAGCAAAGTGATCATTATCATAATGATAGAGTAACACATAACATAGAATGTGTTTGGATTCTTGGGGAACAATGATACTAAAGTTTTGACAAAGATCTCACACATCTCACTAGTTAAGTCTTCACGTTGACTTTTCAGTGGAACTCTTTTGTAGGTCTTCTGATCAAGTTAGAAGTGAAGAATCTTTCTCTCCAGGCTCTAATTCCTTTCCTTGTAATTAGGTAAAAAATTCTTACTTTGTGTCTATATGTACCTAACTCAATTACTATTCTTGGAATTTTCCTAAAACTAAGTCTTTCTCTCTTTATTCTGGGATTATGACTCACAAGATTGGCTTCTTAACTGTAAAGGCTTTACATTATTTTTTGTTGTCCTGTTAGCATCTCCTTACAAATATACTCATGCATTATAGGCCATTGGCCATGGACACCATGCATCTTTGATCTATTAATTGTTTAAATCAAGTTTGTAATGAGTATTAGAATCTCTAAAACTCATTTTTATTTGCCTTGCTCTGGTTGTTAGTACTAAAGGAATAAAAGGGATTTAGCAGTGTTAGGTAATGAATAGGTCTGCTAGTGAAGGAAAAATGCAAGAAGGTACTGTTGTGCTTCCCACTTACAACCAAGTACTGAATTATCCATAGTGATGACCAAAAAAGGTAGTGCAAATGATTCAGTCTTTGGATGAACCCTAAATTTATCTTGAACACATTGGTTTTCAAGGGGAGAAAATTAGTTTTTTTTACCTTTTTGCTCAAATGCTGCATAAATCATTAATGAGGTTAGTGCAGTGAAATAATCGAAAGCCAGGAAATAGGCAACCTAAATAATAACTGGTTAATCAGTACTTCAGAATCACAAGTTCTTTATATTTCCAGGGCAACAGCGGTCTGGGTCAGGGAAGTGGTGAAAAGTCACTACTGTAAGAGAGTGTCTGACGAGTAAAGTTCATTTTGCCAGCATCTGAACATATGGCAAATCAGTGTTTTTCCAGACTTCTTTGTGCTGGCAGGGATTGGCCTCCTAGTAACTTGGATTTCTGTTTGTGCCAAAGAGAGGATGAATATTCTCCATAAATAATTGTAATTATCTTCTCATTGAAGCAACATAAACTTGGAATTCAGTACTGTTTTCTTGAATAGATCATCAATTTTGGAAAGAAGTGGAATTAAATTTTCTGTTTTTACAAATGAATTGCTGGTACAAAAATTAATAAATTTTGTATAGGTTTGCCTTTCCCAAAAACATATTTTTCGGTTGAAGTACTTTAGGTTGAAATACTACATTTTTCTCTTTATGCTGCTTTTATTCTGCAGTGGTTCCCCCCCCCCCCCACAAATACTGTCCATTTAAAATTCTACAAGTTACCTTGTCTCCTTTTTAAAAATACAGTTAGTAACTTAAACACTTTAGAAGATGTTAAAGATTAAACACTTTAGAAGATGTTAAAGAATGCTGCAACCTAAAAGTTCTTAATTTGGGTTATAAACATTTTACTTAAAATTAGAGTGCATTTCTTCAGTAATTGATAAAATCAAAGTTTTGTGGGGTTTTTTGTTTTGTTTTGTGTGTGTGTGTGTTTTGTTTTGTTTTTTTGTTTTTTGCGTTTGTTTTTTTTTTGTTTTTTGTTTTTTTTTGGCTGAAGGTGTCTTACAAAGTATTTACTCTACCAGATATTTGTTTTTAAATATATGAGTGAACTGAAGAGGAAGAGGTGAGGGCCAAATAGCAGGATCTTCCCCTAAGGTTAAAAAAGGGAGGTTAGGGCTGCAGATGACCACTTTGAAAATTAGCACTTTGTGCTGGAATGAGAGTGGAAATGTATATTTCATGTCTCTTTCCTATCAATAGGGGATGACTGCTTGAGCCCCCAGCCCTGGATTTGTATCCTAGCACAACCTAGTGATTGGAGAAAGTTACTTATATTCCCCATGCCAGCTTTCCTGTATGTAAATTGGGAACAGTAACTGAGCCTGCCCCAGAGAGTTGTTACAAGGGTGAAGGACCTTGCTTACACCTTGCACCATATCAGCGGGGACTGCCTGAGCACAGGGACAGCTTCATGCACAGCAGCAGCTGTTGCTATCACTCATTCCACTCCCACCTCCCATGCTGTCCTCAGCCTTGTAGTTCTTATTTCATCTACCAGTTTTACTCTTTCATTTTACTCTTTATTTTTCCCTTTTCTGAGGGGGGGGGGTCTCATTCATTTCTCTCCTTCGTAAATTCATTCATTGATTTCTTCAATTCACCGTCACATTTAGTCCCCAGGAATGGCTGAATTTTTCCTTCCCAAAATTTCTCTCACCTGCCCCTTCCCTTCCCCTCTTGTTACAATCACTCTTATTTAATCTGGATATGCTGTACACGTTACTGTTATAGTAGTTGCTTTAAAGCACTGGTCTGATTTTGTGATTCTCATGTTGAAAACCATTGTAATGGTTTCTCACTACATCTTCAATAACGTATTAACTGAACTGACATCCATGACCACATCGGGTCTACCCCATAATTCTGCTTCATTCTTTTTTTTTGTTTGTTTGCTTCAAATGTTTATTTATTTATTTTGAGAGAGAGAGAGCAAGCAGGGGCGAGGCAGGGAGAAAAAAAGAGAATCTCACGCAGGCTCCGCAATGACAGCATTGACCCCAGTGAGGGGCTCAAACCCACAAACTGTGAGATCATGACCTGAGCCGAAATCAGGGTCAGTCCCTTAACTGACTGAGCCACCCAGGCGCCCCATGTTTCATTCGTATCTGTAACTAACTCCTCTCCTGATTTCTCAACCTTTACTGCATATTAGAATCCCTGAAGATGTTAAAAACTCCCTTGCCCAAGTGCACCCATGATCTATTAAATCACATTCTCTGGAGAAAAGACCTAGGTATCAGAAATTCAAAGTTCACCAGGAGATTTCAATGTGCAGCCAAGATTGGGAACCAGTTTTAGAGCATGTTGGATTTATCATGCTCTACTTGTTACAGTCTCTTTTGACCTACTCATCTAAACTAATGGTAGACTGCAAGCTCCTTCAGGAAGGGAAACAGCTTATGAGTTTTTCTTTGGAATTAGCTAAAGTAATCTATCACAGTATCTTGCACATAGTAGAGGTAATTTCTTAAAAAAAAATAAAAAGTTTCTTTATCTTGAAAGAAAGATGGAGCATGAGCAGGGGAGGGGCAGAGAGAGAGAGAGAGAGAGAGAGAGAGAGAGAGAGACACTGAGAGAGAGGGAGAGAGAGGGAGAGAGAGGGAGAGAGAGGGAGAGAGAGAGGATCCCAAGCAGGCTCTTGCACCTTCAGCATCAATGCAGAACCCAAGGTGGGGCTTGGACCCACCAACCATGAGATCATGACCTGAGCCAAAACCAAGAGTCTGATGCTCAACTGACTGAGCCACCCGGGCAACCCAGTAGAAGTAATTTCTTAAGCCTTGCCAACACTTTATACTTACTCATACTGCCCCACTCCTGGGCTTTCTGATTGCATCCGCCCTGCAGAATTATATTCCAAGGGAGCACCCTTAGGTAGTTACAGCAAGTTACGCCAAATTTGGGTCCCTTTCCATATTCATAGACTGAATCCTCCTCTTCTTCCATTCCCCCATTGCTTTATCTCAGCATAGGACAACAGACTTGCCAATGGAAAATGAACTTACACAGTCAACTGAGTAGAGTAGGAGCACAAGGGTACCTTTCAGTTTAGGTAGCACTTTGAAAAGTATTGGCAAAATTTCAATTTTTTGCAGATGGTCTCTATAAATTTTTGAGTTTAGGACTCTTGAATATTGAGTGTTGGAACCCTTTTTTTCTTTATTATGTTGTTTTATTTGTTGTTTATAAATTGACAGAGCTTCATACTGCTTTTATTTGTAAATATTTCACTAAAATTGACATCCCATCAACTTTATCATGATAATTTTGTCATTTAAGATAGCTGTTTGATAACAACTGGACTGAAGAAGGACAGGTGAGATCACTATTTTCACTCACTGATTCCTAAACAGTAAATGTGTTATATTGGCCTTAGTTTGAATTGTGTAATATAATTATGCCAGTAGATGTTTTATTTGATATATCAAAAATTTGACTTTCAAATATTTTTCTTTAATGGAGCAGAAAATTCTCACAAATTATCTGAATATACTTGAGTGACATATTAGTGTCAATGTCTATGTGTATCTTACCAGAGCTTAATATTGGTGCAAGCAGATATACCCCTCTGTGGAGAATGGGAGTCAGGAAGGATTGCAGGAGAGAGATCCCTGAATGGTTGTGTTCCCATCAGTTCTTGTTTAGCTTCATAATGTAATTGGAAATGAATTTCAAAAGAAGTTGAATTTGAAACTTAGGAATAGTGTATTCTAAATAGCTCCTGTAAGGCCAAGAAAAGACATGAAAATCTTTTACGATAGTCTTTTAACATAATGGCATATTGATTTCACTATAATCATGTTAGTATCTCTAAACTTTGTGTCTCTCATTTACCAAATTCACGTTTGCCTTAAATTTTTTTGTGTATGTATGTTATCTGACTGATGGGCTGTTAGTAAGCTAGCAGGAAGTGAAGTAAGGGTGATTCATTTTTGAGCTTAACTATTATCTTCCTTCAATAGCATTTTAGTGTGTTAATATAATACAATTAGGACATTGAATAAACCATAATTTTTTGAGCACAGACTTGCCATCACACATTCCATTTACAAATCTGATTAGTTTTGCTGTCATGTTAACTTTAACATAAAATTTTTCCAATAGTACCTATGTTTTATAGCACCCTCAAGTGTTATGTTAGATTAGTTAGTTTTTTGAATTCTTGTTATCTAAGGCTTTTTATGTCAATGGTTGACTACAGGAACTGCGCTATAAAATATTCACTTAATTCGTTAAATATGTCACTCATCTTGAATGACATAAAAACAGTGGTATCCTGGGGCTAGTTTGTACTAATTTAAGAGAGCTAATTGTTACATTTTCAGAAATTTTATAAGCCATTTGTGAAACAGCCATTATTAAACATTAAGGGATATGAACTTAGTAAGCTATTTACTCTGAGAGGTGGTAGAAACTCAAAATGTATCACTGCCTAGTTATGTTATTATTATTCATACTTTTGTTTTTTAAAGCTTATTTATTTTTGGTTTGAGAGAGAGACAGCACGAGTGGGGGAGTGGGCCGAGAGAGAGGGAGAGAGAGAATCCCAAGCAGGCTCTGTGACGCCAGCATGGAGCCCGATGCGGGACTTGAACTCATGACACTGTGAGACCATGACCTGAGCTGAAATCAAGAGTCAGACACCTAACTGACTGAGCCACCCAGGCTCCCTATTATTCATATTCTTGAGGTAGCTTTTCTGGTCTATTATGTGGTATTTTCACCAGACTGCTATGCTGTCGTGCATCTCTTCCTAACTCTGGGCTCGGTGACTTCACACTGGTATCTTGAAATATTCTTCGGTGGAAGTACTTACGCCACGGAAATCAGCAAGTACCACACATCAGGGCTGGATTTATTGTTCTGCTTATGGCCATAGAGCTGAAGCTGAAAGAAGTCTCAGTTTAATAAAATTTATACAAGGGAGAAATGATACAACAGTAAAGTACATCCCATGTTAAATTACAAAAGAACTTATTAGGAAGAAGTCTGCAATGAAATTCCATTTGACATTATCATGGTTTGAATAAAATAGCCTGGTTTTGCTGACCAAGAATTGAACACAAGTCAATGAAAGCATTCTGTGAGAATTAGTTGTCTATATGTAATTTACAGTAAAAAGTATTACGTATTTTGCTATTATTTATAAGTTGTATGCTACACATCCTTATGTTATTAAAATTTATAAAAACCTTGTGTATGGGGCGCCTGGGTGGCTCATTCGGTTTAGCATCCGACTTTGACTCAGGTCATGATCTCATGGTCTGGAGTTCGAGCCCCACGTCGGGCTCTGTGCTGACAGCTCAGAGCCTGGAGCCTGCTTCGGATTCTGTGTCTCCCTCTCTCTGACCCTCACCTGTTCATGCTTTGTCTCTCTCTGTCTCAAAAATAAATAAACATTAAAAAAATTAAAAAAAAAAAAAAACCTTGTGTATACCAACACACTGCTATAAGCCTTGGTGATTTAGCCATTTCCATTTTCACTCTACATTTATGGGTGTGCAGACTGTTAGAATTGTATTGTATGAACTCCTTTTTTGATGTTTTGCCTCTTTGAAATTAAGGGTTTTTTTTAATGTTTATTTATTTTTGAGAGAGAGACAGAGCGTGAGAGGTGGAGGGGCAGAGAGAAGGAGTCACACAACCCGAAGCAGGCTCCAGGCTCTGAGCTGTTAGCACAGAGCCTGACGTGGGGCTTGAACTCACGGACTGTGAGATCATGACCTGAGCTGAAGTGGGACGCTTAACCGACTGAGCCACCCAGGCGCCCCTGGCCTCTTTGAAATTAAAATCTGTGTTGTTGCAAATGGTAATAGACAGTATTACGTTAAGTGAAATAAGTCAGATTGAGACGGACAAATGCCATGTAATATCATTCATGTGCAATGTATAAAACAAAAGAAATGGATAAACAAACAAAAAGCAGAATCACCCCTATAAATATGGAGAAAAAACTGGTGGTTGCCAAAGGGAAAGGGGTTGGAGAGATGAGCAAAATGGATGGGGACGAGTTGGGGCAGATACACGTTTCTGGTTATAGAATGGATAAGTTACGGGAATAAAAGGCACAGCATAGGGAATATAGTCAGTGATAGTGGAATAGTGTTGTATGGTGACAGATGGTAGCTACATTTGTGGTGAGCACAGTGTAATGTAGAGTATTTGAATCACCGTGTTGTCCACCTGAAACTAATGTAATATTGTGTGTCAACCATACTCAGAAATTTTTTTAAAATTTAAAAATGCATATTTAAAATACAATAAAATAAAACAAAAAAGAAATTAAAATTCAAAGCTATTGGAGACTGCGTATTTCAAGTGTTTTTGAGGCATAACACACACCGTGTAATTCATCCACGTAAAGTACACAATTTAATGTTTTAGTATATTCACAGGATATAAAACCATCACCACCATCATCTAATTTTAGAACATTTTGTCCCTACTAAAGTCCCTTCTTTGTAACCATTAGCAGTCAGTCCCCATACACTCCTCTTTCTAGTTCAAAGCATCCAATAATCTGCTTCACATCTGTAAATGTGCCTTTTCTGGACACTTCTTATAAAACGAATCAAGTAATAGGTGTCTTTTGTTGTGTCTGGCTTCTTTAATTTAGCTTTATATCTTCAAATTTCATCCATGGCATAGCATGGATCAATACTTTATCCCTTTTTATGTCAGAATAATATTTCTTAGAATGCTTATACCACATTTTGTTTATATTTTCAGTTCAGAGGCATTTTATTATCTCTATTTTTTTGCTGTAATGGATATGCTGCTGGATTTTGTACACTTTATTTTCTGTGGGCCTATGTTTTAATTTCTCTTGAATATATGTGTGTACTTAGGGCTTTTTCAGTCATCTGGTAAATCTGTTAAATTTTCAAGTTCCTGTCAGACTTTCCAAAGCACCTGCATCACTTTGCATTTCCACCAGCAATGCATGAGAGTTCCAAGTTCTCCATATCTTTGCCTATACTTATGTTTGATTATAGCAATCCTAGTCAATGTGAAGTAGTATCTCATTGAAATTTTTATTTATGTTTCCCTGATTACTAATTCTGTCGATCATTTCTTCTTGTGCTTACTTGCCATTGGAACATCTTCTTTGGGGAAATGTTTATTCAAAATCTTTACAATTTTTTTTGTTTTAGGTATACAACATAATGATTATGGTGTAGATATATAATGATTATATGATTACAATGATTATATGTAATGAGACATATATCAAAATGATCACCACAATAGGTCTGGTTAATATCCACCGCCACCCATAGTTACAACTCTTTTTTTATGATAGGAACTTTTAAGATCTTAGCAATTTCAAAAATGTAATACAATATTATTATCTATAGTAACCATGCAATATATTATATCCCCAGGATTTATTTATTTTATAGCTAGAAGTTTATACCTTCAAAATTTTGACCATCTTTACCCATTTAATCCACATCCTACTTCCTGACCCTGGTAACCACCAGTCTGTTCTTTGTATCTATGAGTTTGGTTTTTTGTTTGTTTGCTTGTTTTTTTACATTCCATATGTAAGTTAAATCATATGGTATTTGTCTTATTTCTCTTAGCACAGTATCCTCAAGAACCATCCATGTTGTTGCAAATAGCAGGATTTCCCTTTTTTTTTGTGGCTGAAAAATATTCTATGTGTGTGTGTGTATAATACCACAATTATGTGGTAGCACAAAATGTGGCTTATATACATATGACCATATTTTCTTTATCCATTTGTCCATCAACAGATAGATACTTAGGTTGCTTTCATGACTATTTTCTCCCAACATTCATAGCTATTGTAATGAAAATGAGGGTGCATGTATCTTTTTGAGTTAGTGTTTTTGTTACCTTTGGATAAACCCAAAACTGGAATTGCTGGATCATATGGTAGTTCTATTTTGAACTTTTTGAGGAATATCCGTACCATAGTGTTTTTCATAGTTCTGCACCAGTTTACATTCCCGCCAGCAGAGTGCAAGGGATCACTGTTCTCCACATCCTCACCAACATTTGTTATTTCTTGTCCTTTTGATAGTAGTTATTCAAACGTGTATGAAGTGATATCTCATTGTGGTTTTGATTTGCATTTACTTGATGATTAGTGATGTTGAGTACCTTTTCATGTACCTGTTGTCTGTTTGGGTGTCTTTGGAAATGATGATTCAGATCCTTTACCTATTTTTGTAATTGGAATGTTTGTATTTTTAGCTATTGAGTTGAATGTGTCCTCTATATCTTTTGGCTATGAACCCCTTATCGGATATATGATTTTCAAACATGTTCTCCCAGTTCTGTGGGTTGTTATTTCACTTTTTTGATGGTACCATATTCAGCATAAAATTTTTTTTTAAATTTTAATACAGTTCAATTAATTTTTCTTTTGTTGCTTTTACTTTTGATTTTATAACTTGGATGACTTTGCCTTACCTAAGTTTAAAAACATTTATTTCTCTGTATGGTTTATTTTTTAAAGAATTTTAAGTTTTAGCTTCTACATTTAGGTCTATGGTTCATTTTGACTTAATTTTTTTGTATGGTGTGAGGTCGGGATTCCATGTCATTCTTTTGCATGTGGGTATCCAGTTGTTCCAGTACCATTTGTTGAAAAGACTATTTTTTCCCTGCTGCATTGTTTTGACACTCCTATTTAAAATGAATTGAAAATGAGTGTAAGGGTTTATTTCTGGAATCTCAATTCTGTCCCATTGATCTATATATCTATTCTCATGCCCAGTACCATGTTGTCTATTATGTAAGATTTATAGTAAGTTTGAAGTCAAGAAGTGTGAGACTTCCAAATTTCTTCTTTTCAAATATTATTTTGGCTATTCTAAGTAACTTGCATTTATATATAAACTTTGACTTGTCAATTTCTGCAAAAAACTAGCCAGAATTTTTAAATGGGGATTCTATTACCATCTTAACAATATCAAGCCTCTGCTCTGTGAGCATAGGCTATTTTTCCATTTATTTGGGTCATTAGAAGTTTTTATAACAATGTTTTGTATCTTTCAATGTATGAGGCTTGCACTTTTTTTTTAACTTTTTGTCTAAATTTATGTCTTGTATTCTAATTTTTAGATGCCATTGTAAATGAAATGATTTTCCAAATTCATTTTTGGGTTTTTTATTGCTAATGAACAGAAATGCAATTGATTTTTATATATTACTTGTGAACCTCAAATTTGCTGAACTCACTTATTAATTCTAACAGTTATTTGGTGGATTCCACAGAGTTTCCTATATACCAGATCATGTCATATACAAATAGAGATAGTTTTTTCTTCCTTCTTTTCAATCTAGGTGAACTTTCTTTCTTTCTTTCCTTCCTTCCTTCCTTCCTTCCTTCCTCCTTTCCTTTTCCTTTTTATTTCTTTTTCTCTTTCCCTTTCCCTTTTTCTTTCCCTTTTTCTTTTTGTTTTCCTTTTCCTTTTCCTTTTCCTTTTCCTTTTCCTTTATTTTGCCTAATTGTACCTCCAGTAAAATATTAAATAGCAGTGGCTAGAGCAGACATTCTTGTTTTGCTCCTATTCATAGTGGGAAAGCATTCAATCTTTCATTGTTAGATATTGGTCATGGGATTTTTATAGATGCCCTTTATCATGAGAAAATTTCTTTCTAGTTTATTAAGAGTTTTTCTCAGGAAAGTATGTTGGTTTTTGTCAAATGCTTTTTCTGCATCTATTGAAGTGATCGTATGCTTTTTGTCCATTATTCTTTAATATGGTGTATTACATTAATTAATTTGGGGGGGCACCTGGATGGCTCAGTCAGTTAAACATCTGAATGTTGATTTAGGCTCAGATCATGATCTCGGCTCAGGTCATGATCTCGCAGTTCATGAGATGGAGCCCTGTGTTGGACTCTGTGCTGACAGCACAGAGCCTGCTTGGGATTCACTCTCTCTCCCTCTTTCTCTGCCCCTCCCCAGCTCCCACATGCACACCCTCTCAGAATAAATGTATAAACTTTAATTAATTTTTATATGTTAAACCAATCTTGCGTACCTGGGATTGTCCTACTTGGTTATGGCAATTTTGAGTTTTAATGAGTGTGGGTGTAAATTGAACTTCATCACAATTGCAAGCAGATCCATATGACAGAAGGATAATAGGTGATGTCCCTTCCCCAATGCATGTGATTTCAATATTATCTTGATTAACACTGATTTCTTGAAAGTATACTAACTGTTAACCACTGATGGTGAAGCATTTCCTATATATGTTCCCATAGCGCAATTTATACCTTCTGTACTCTAATTCTGTACTCTAATTCATACAACCTGTAGTTATATGATAGCCACCTAAAAATTTCAAGTCTTAATCCCTGAATTTTGTAAATGTTACCTTGTTTAGAAAAAGAGTCTTCATAGATGCAATTAAGTTAAGGATAGCGAGTGAAGAGGTTACCCTGGATTATCTGGTTAGACCTAAATGCCTTCAGATAAAATGAGTCACTAAGAGAAAGAGACACACGAAGGAGAGACACATCAAAAAGAAGAAGGCAATGTGACATGGCCTCAAGGCATGGAATGCTAGCAGCCACAAGACTGGAAGAGACCAAGAATGGATTCTCCTGTAGAACTGCCCGAGGGGGTGCAGCTCTGCCACCATCTTTGAATTTGGACATCTGGCCTCCAGGCCTATGAGGAAATAAATTCTCTTGTTTTAAGCCTCCTATTTGTACTAACTTATTACCAAAGTCACAGGAAATCAGTATACACCTCTAACAATTATTTGATATTTTTTTCCTGTACTAGACTGTGAACTCCACAAAGACCTTGATCATCTGTCTCATACACATTGGTAATTTTAGTGCCTAGTAGAAGGCTTGGCGATGTATTTGGTCTTTCTGGGATAATTGTTGAAGGCGCGAGTAAGTAGGCTGTGATTCCTACGTCGCTCATATTTTATTAACTGTATACAGTCACTATGTTTCTGATTATCCAGCAAAGGAAACGAGAGGAAACTGTAAGTTTTATGAGTTGGAGAAAAGACAAAATTTTATGTGTGTTTTTGCTGGTGGGAAGAGCTAAAATTTGGATATCTAGCCTAGGAACAGTGGATGTTCTCTGAGGAGTGGGTGTAGGTTGGAGTGATTGGGGGATGGGCATCTGAAATGGTGCTTCCCAGGCACTGTACTCTAAGCTACCTCAGTTTTTCGGGGTAGTTACGGCCATGCTTCATGCAGTTTCTCTGTACTTTCACTACATATGCTGGTCTTGTATCACAAGACAATAAGGGATTATCCATGAGACCCAGTATAGAAGAAAAGATGGCTTAAGATGTTAAAGGAGATAAGTGAGAAAGATATAAACCTAATGAGGAATCACCTGCATTCTAGGTAACTGTGGAGGAGTGCTTCAAATTTAACAGATTGTGAAATACACAATCCACATATATTTGAATATATATGTATTTGAATATATATGTAGTTATTTAAATATATACGTATAGTTATTTAAATATACCATTTGACTCATTGACTGCATAATAATTTAGCTCAGATTAATCATTCTCTTATGCTGTATACCAACATTAATGCCTACATCATGTTATTTCAGATTATGCCTCGGGGTCCACGTAAGAACATTGTGTGTGTATGCACGTGTGTGCATGTCTGTGTTTGCAAATAGAAAACGCTTTCATATAAGATTAAATGTCTTTCTTGTCTAATTCCTAATTTCTTATTCTTTTCTTATGAATTTCTTACTTCTTATCATTTATGGGAGCTTTTTGCTACACTTTGTACCACCATGGCTTTTACCCTGTGTGAATTCCCACTCACATCAAATTGTGTTTCTTCCAAGAAGCTATCTCAGCCGGAGGTGATACCTTTATTCTTTCAACTCCTATAGTATGTTGTTTACATTTTTATCCCAATCATTAAAATGACAAGAGCTGCTATTTGTCAAGTGTTCACTATATGCCAACCAATTGGGTCACATCCTTTTCCTTTGTTACTTCATTTGATTACAATTCTGTGAAGCGGCCTCTATTATCTCTGTTTTCCAATTGAGAAAACTGAAATTTGAGAAGAGTGAAATTTAGGGGAATTTCAGTGATTTGCACAAAACATCCAATTTCTGAGTGGAGGGTCCAAAGTTCACACCTAGACTATCTCTAGAGCTTCCATTTTTAACTTGAACACTTAGTGCCCCTTAGTCTAATCTTAAATTATATGGTGTTTAAGGTTAGGGATTTCATATTATTTCTTTTATTTCTCTAATAACAGCTTCCAGTACCCAGCAACTCAATAAAATTGATTGGATGAATGAATCAATATTTAGAATGAAATTATTGTAATAAAAATTACTAAGCCTTAAAATATGTTTTAGAATAATTTAAGAATGTTATGCTGATGGCAACAAATAAGTCATTATAAAACTTAAAAGATGTTATTTATGGGTAAGCATGATCACTATGCCAGATATCTTTTTTCATATTTCTTAAAGTTCTATATGTGAATGTGTGAAATTATGCAATATTCACTCACAAGTTTTTAAAGTTTCCTATCAGATGATTTGGCTCAGTTTATCAAAATGTTTTTGTTTAATTACCTCTTTGTGGTGAATATATATTTCTTTATTAATTCTGTGTATTTTATTTATTTATTTATTTTTTGGTTTTGTTTCCAGGATGGTGTAGGGGTAGATGAGAAGCTGTCTTTGCGGCGGGTAGCTGTGGTTGAAGATTTCTTTGACATTATCTATTCGATGCATGTGGAAACAGGGCCAAATGGAGAACAAATTCGGAAACATGCTGGACAAAAGAGAACTTACAAAGCAGTAAGTTAAAAAAAAACAAAAAACACAGAAAATAGAAAGGCATGCATTTTGGAATTTGATATTATGTATGTTTGTTGAAAATGGTTTAAATATTTATAAATAGTCTATCTTTAATATAAATTAGACCATATCATGGTCACACCCAACATGTAAACTATTATTATTACTGATTCTGTTTTGGTCGTATATTCACTAAGTCTGTTGCATATAATTTAAATCTGTCTCTAGCACTCTCATTTTGTTTTCTTTAAATATACATAAAATGTGGTAGTCCCAGTCAAATGCCCACAAATGGAAAGATATATTTGTGTTACATATTCAATACATAATATATATTCAGATCATAAATATATGATATATGGACTGGGTCATATGAACTTTTGTACTACCACTATAGTCTTAACATTCCTTCCTTTCAAATCATATTGTGTATTATAAGTATTTCCATTTAATACTTATATTCACATGGATAAGAAAATTTGATGTACTTTTCTTGTGTCACCTTATATTAAATACATTTGTCCTGAAGAATATGCATTTCTTAATTTTCCAGAGTAGAGGATTAAAATATATGTGTTGTTTTCATAGATCCAATGCCCTTGAACATTTTAAAATGAAAATAGACAATTATGTATATCGTAAATTATGTGGAAAATAGATTTAATTAATTGTTAGATATTGAAATATTTTCAAAATGGAGTTATATATTATTTCTAAAGTTTCTAATTATATATACAGTTTGACCTAGACATTTTAATCTAGCTTTTATTTAATCAAACATTTTATGAAATCATCTTATAGATATTTCATCCTTTCTGGGAAAATTGAACAGTAAATTATTCTTTTCCAATATGAGCAAAGTATACATCAGAAGTGTTTTATCAGCAATCAAAAATAATATCCTTTTTTAGAATTCTTATTGAACTTTGCTTTTGGCTACCTTTTTATTGACTGTTTTCAGCTATATTGATACACAATATCAGTCTGGATCCATTTTTTTTTCAGATACAGAAAAATGTGTGAAATGCTCAAAGTTTCAAATACAGGTACATATGTTTGAAAATTAGCTACTGAGCATAAGAAATAGCTTCTTTTCCATAACTATTTTTTGCTATATTTCCAGGGTCATATTGAATCTTTGTAGTTGCATAATAACCCCTAATACATGTTGTATTTATCTCTCCTTCTCTATGGTTTTGTTTCTTGGCTGTTTCCAAATTGCATGGTTTGTGGGCAGGCACTATTGTAAGTTTCCTTACATAATTCTGCCACATAAACTTTCTTTTGACTTACATATCCTAGGAGACATTCTTATCATGACTAATGACAATGGCCTAGCTTCTTAAAATATTTTTATGTAGACTAATATTACTGAACATACTCATTTTGCTTGTCTCCTAAGCCAGGGTTTTATCTTTGGATATTGGATATTAACAGGAAAAAATATACATCGATCTACTAATATCACTAACTGTGTACCCTTAAGATAATGCATTTTCATGAAATAGCTACCTGAACTTGATAGAACTTCGTACGGTAGGAATGCATAAGTTCAGTTGTGAAATGGAAACAAACGTGTCAACAAAAAAGTGGCTTCATTGTCAGTAGTAGTGTGGCAGCCAAATCTGTTTAGGTGCCAAAAGCAATTTAATATGATTTAATCTTTGAAGTGTATTTATTAGACACCTTTAATTGAAACGGAAACATGATGTAGACCCAACTCTCACCGTTTTCTTAGATGAAATGTAGGGAATGTGATCCCTTGCCATGATTCTTGCTAGACACTTCCAATAAATTGGTAAACATGTTTCCAACATGTATTATTTTGCATTAACATTATGAAGATATTGTATGCATTTTGGGGTGGAAATACCAACTTTGGACATATAAGTAGCACTGAAACATCATCCATTCCCTCTTGAGAACATCCTATTTGAAGATCCTTTCCCAAGTTTATTTTTAATTTCCACATCTAAGATATTTTCACCCTTCACTAATATCATGAAGATTCTTCTCGGCATAATCTTTTACCTCCTGCTTTCTCTTAATTGAATCCTAATTAGGAAAGATTTCCATTTTATAGAGTAATAATACATCATAGAACAAAAAGAACCACTGCAATGCCAGCAAAACTGTGCATATCACTCTATAATAAATTAAGTCTAATGTTAAAATTTAATATAAATGTTCAACTAACAGGGCATAAAACTAAATGCAATTTGAAATGGAATGGTTTAGTGGTACTAGGGCCCTACACTGTTGGGTCAGTGTTTAATTCTCAAGACTAATGCTAGAATTGGCTAGTCATTGGTAGAATTAGCTAGATATCAATTGCAATTACAATGGTTCCCATTAAGTTTAAGATTTTTTTCTACTTCTAACACATTAGTCATAGCGCATGCATGATTATGTTTATTGACCTTTTTTCTCCCTTTTGCTACATGGCCAAGAAATCATACTTAATACAACTAATCATTAAAGCGTTTCATATTGTTTTAATAATATTATCAATAGATTTAGTGATCATTTTATTTACTTTGCCTTTTTTGCAAATCTTTCTATGTTTTCACTCTGCAGGAAATGGTGGTCCTTTAATATTGGATTAACTTTTGAATGCTATTTGTTTTTATCTATCTGCGGTATTGTCATTCCTTGAAATATCTAGGCATTATACAACTTAACTGTTATCACAATCTGACCTGATTATAGATAAAATTGGAGGGTATGTGTCCTACTCATGAGCTCTTTTTAAAAATCCACATAAAATGACACATTTTAGGAATATGTAAAGGCTATCATAATTATTTTGTTCAGTCATTGGGGAATTCTAGTGTCTTTTAGGTCTTTGCTTTTTTTCTGCATTTTTCCTTGCATATATGTGAACTATTACTGCTGCATTAAATGTATTTCCTTCCTTATATTTGACGATAGTCAACTCTTGATTATCTGTATTAACAGAATGGAGAGGAGGAATGGCTCATTTAAATATCACTTACATTTGAATTGAAGATAAATCTTAGTACTGAAAATTGAATGTTAAGTGTGCTTAGTAATTTGGAAGTTTACTCCAAAATTAATGACGTAACATTATAAGAAATAATTGTGAGATGTCTAGTCTTCTAGTATTTAGTTCTTCCCAACTTCTGCCCGCACTTTACCTTTGGAAATATGTCGCTCTTCTTCAGTTATCTTTTGTCACTTGTGTTTTATCACAGGCTAAGCACAGCTGCCCTTCCAGTAATATTTCTTACGTTAGGGTCCAATTAAAGGGTTAAATTTCAAACTCTTTCTTCTACATGTAAAATAGGAGGAACTGGTAGAAATCTGGGAACTAAGGGGAAAAGTTGGTGTTTTCAACAGAGAGAACAGTCTGCATATAAATGTGTACACACACACACACACACGCACACACACACAACTTGTAGTGTGATACAGTAAACCTACATGTATTATTCACATACATAGCTGCCAATAATTACATTCATTTAATTCAGAGTGGAGAACATATGCTGTAGCTAAAAAAAAAAATAGGCTAGAAGCCAGACAAACTCAGTTTCAGATTTCAAATCTAGCACTTCCTATCTGTATCAGTTTTGGCAAATTATTTACTTTTTTTTCTCCTCCTGTTCAAGGGCGGTAACAATATGCATGGTGTGGCGAAATAAATCAGTTCATATGTGTAAAGTGCTTGGTACATGGTAAAGTTTGGAATAATATTATTTGTCCTTTATCCAATCACTACTCATGTTCCAGGTAGAAGAATAAGCAGGACGATTCCCATAGATCTGTCATTGCCTTAGTTACAATTATGGACATAATCGCCTCTGCCCGCCCCGATGCCTCTGTGTTGGGAGATAGGAATAGTAATAACTTTTCATGCATTCTTTTATGTCCCATTCTAGACATCAGCATCCCTGGAAGTCCACAGTGTAAGTTTTATCTGAGGTTTCACTGGGCAGAAGGGAGGCATGAAAGCAGGCCAGGGTTTCCATGTTCAAGAGGTCTCCTGCTTAATGGAAGTTTATGAGAATTCCATTCTTTTTATTTGCTCTTTCCAAAGTTTGAGTCTGTTAAGTTACTTTCAGATTAATTTTTTGAAAAAAATTTAAAACTGGCTCTCTTTAAGGAGTGTGTTTTCAATATGAATTGAACATCCATTTCTAGGGATGTACTATAGAAAAATAATGTATCGTGCAGAATGTATTGTGCATTCCTACTCTGAGAATTAAAAAGGTACATCTTTATTCTGTGAGACCTAGAATACTTAACCTTAGCTTTAATTAGCATAATTTTTGTTCTGTTCTTTTTATAAATACCTATTGGTTTGGTGTTTCCACTTCTGAATAGGACATTTTAACTTGCACCAGTTTCTCACGATATGTATGTAAAATTTTCTAGAATTCTTGTCAACTTATGAGACTAATGAGAAAAATCTGTAGCCAATCTGGTGTGAAAAAATAATACTACACTAAAATTTAAGAGTTCTAAACAATTAATTTAACCACTTTTTGGCTTAGGCTACAGTTTACTCAGATACGAAATGAGGGGGCTACATTTCAGGTATTTTCAAAATCAAAGAATAACTCCAGTGTTAATGGTGTGTATGGGGCCGTCACTGTGCTGGAGACATAAGAGATAGTAACCAAAGTGAGTAAATTGGTTTGCACCAGAAATGTTCAAACATAGGGAATGTATCCTGCTGTTACAAAGGCAGATTGGCTGATAAGCATAGAATAGAGATAAAATATTCCTGCTCCACTCTGATCCAGAAAATTCTTCTATAAATAATCATAATGATGATGATAAGAGCAATAATGAAAAGGATCTGTAGTCATTGGACTTCATATTTCCAGGAATTTAAAATAGTAATCAAAGGAGAAAGTCCATAAAATATTATCAGTGTCAGCAAATCTTCACTGCACTCCATTTTTGTTAAAAATGTTGCAGTAATCTGAATCATGTGACGAATGAGCAGCTCCTTAGTTATTATGGGATTTTAAGCTGCTGCACCACACATACGGCTATACCCCAATTGCATTTATTCTTGTCTAGAACGTGATGACTTTGCTATATATCCCTTTTGTTTATTTATGGTTTTTCTTCTGTATCTTTATTGTGAACATGAATGATCGTGTGAAGACCAGTGTTACCTGTCTTACGGTCCTATAGTCTGAGACAGCGTTTAATAGGATTTGCTCAATCTTACTATTGAAATAGGGGACTACCTATATACTTCTGTGATTAGTGCCAGAGAGGCTTTGCTCTCCAAATATTTTTCCCTTCCCTATCACAGTGCCTCAAGTTTTACAGTTAGGATTTAATTTACTTGGGTTAAACCATAGCCCCTGTATCTTTATACAGGCTTCAAATATCCTTGAGCAAGAAAAGCTGGAGAGTAAGGCTTCGAGCAGTCATCGACACTTTGTGTGATCACTTTACACATTTGCCTCTGTCTCTCGTATCTAGCTGGGTTTAACTCAACCATAGAGAAGTATACTGGATGGGAATGTGCGTTGCCCTAAATTAATGTTTTGATATCTGGCACCCCAGGTAGCATAGGATCTGCTGGATTTTTGTATGAGCCCTTAGTGTGGCATTACACTTACATATAGCTTTTGAAACATGTATGATATTTAGAAGTTGGGATCTCATGTCATCAAGGCAAAGATGAAAAACCTTTACAAACCTCATTTGAAAATATTTTCCAAAAAGAGGATACCATTTATTTTGATATTTTTAGAACGTGAGAACAGTGTTTAAAAATATGTTAGAAAGGTTGGGGTGCCTGGGTGGTTCAGTCAGTTGAGCCTCCGACTCTTGATTTCAGCACAGGTCATGATCCCAGGATCGTGGGATCCAGCCCCTTGCCGGGCTCCACGCTCACAGCGCGGATTCTCTTTCTCTCTGTCTTTCCCTTGGTGCCTCTCTCCCTACTTGCACTCTCTCTCTCTAAAAACAAAAGAACGGAAAGAAGGGCACTTGTTGTATGAGCACTGGGTGTTGTATGTAAGTGATGAATCACTAAATTCTACACCTAAAACTGATATTACACTGTATGTTAACTGGAATTTAGATAAAAATCTAGAGAAAGGAAAAAATTAAAAATTGATGGGAAGTATTAGATTTAAAACTCTGAAACTTAAATCGGATTTTCTAGTAAAAAGTACTATCCAATCATGATTCACTATAATACAATAAAAAAGTGTACGCTTCTGTCTCTTCTCAATCCCTTTTAGTATTTTCAATTCTCTCCTTCCCTCTCACAGATTCAAGTGCATGGATAGGGTGTTACTGAAGCTACGTGTTGAGGAAAATGTTCTCTGGGACCTAGAAGTTAATATTATGCTGATAAGCCATCTTCTTTGATTTAATGCAAAGAAATTTCAAAGCAAAGTAACATAGCAAATGAATATAGGTTCCTGCCTTGTTTATGCAGGGAACATTTTTTATTTCATTATTATAAACTACAGTGGCTTTAAAAAATTTTTTTAATGTTTATTCATTTTTGAGAGACAGAGTGCAGTCAGGGGTGGGGCAGAGAGAGAGAGAGGGAGGCACAGAATCCGAAGCAGGCTCCAGGCTCTGAGCTATCAGCACAGAGCCCAGCATGGGGCTTGAACTCACAAACCTTGAGATCATGACCTGAGCTGAAGTTGGACACTTAACTAACTGAGCCACCCAGGTACTCCTACAGTGTCTTAAATAAACAACTGTTCTGGATATCAGATAGAGATAGAAAAAAAACTTAAAATTATTCTAGCTTCAAATAATTTTGTAGACATTCTCTAATATTGAATTCAACGATGATATTATGAAATTATAACTAGTTTATCCTTGAGAGTTTATGAGTACAAAACATTTTCAATGATAGATATTTTATGCTACTTGGATAAGGTTCCTTTTTTGTTTGTTTTTGCGTTTTATGACTAGGTAGATGTTGAAATAATCACACAATTCTTGATGATGGGGGCACCATATCTGTTTCTCATGCCACTGTGTCAAAGAAGGCACTCAGTTGTCGAAGGAATAAATTCTCCTTGTCTTTGTGAAGCCCTTGCCTTTTTGATACCAACTAAAGAGTATAAAGATGTTACTGTCACTGGCAATAATGAAATAAGATTAGCAGTGTATCCCATGGCTGTAAAGACTGTGGACTGCACAGCCCATGTTGACCTTGAAAAGAGCCCCAGATTTATGCAATTTTGTAGGTTATGAATAGGGTAAAAAAAATATTTTAACACAAGTGCTTCTCATTTGCTTTTCAAGCAAAACTTGAATGCTCCATTAAATAATGCTATCATCTTTGGGGTGTCTGGGTGACTCAGTCAACTAAGGGTTGGACTCTTGATTTCTGCTCAGGTCATGATCTCATGGTTCGTGGGTTCCACCCCCGCATCAGGCTCTGCACTGATAGTGCGGGGCCTGCTTGAGATTCTCTCTCTCCCCCTCCCTTGTTCTCTCTCTCTCTCTCTCAAAATAAATAAACATAATTTTTTAAAATGATGCTATCATCTTTGAGGCAGGATATAAACACTACTTACTTTTCCAGGCATTGGTTTATTTTTATCAGATACACACTTCCACCTACATATTCCACACATACACACATATATAGGTTTTAGGCAGGTGATTTCTAAGTATTGAAAACATCTATTAAATTTAAACATGGTACACATAATGTTAGATCTACTTTTATATTAGAGCAGCCATACTATTGTTGAAAACTAAAAGTAATTTTCAGCCTAATAAGTCAGATGGGTGAAACATCTCAGAAGGAAAAAAAAAATCAATGGCAAGGCAATTAGAGTTATTATACAACCATTCTGAAACTGAATACTAGTGTACTGCCATTCATCAAAATTGATTTATTTCTCATATAGGTGTAGTTAAAATTATCACAGGTGGGCAGATTAATAGTGCAAATCCATTATACTCTGAAGCTGTCTTTTTGGTAGTGGAAATCGTCAAAAGACATAAGAACTCACCGAAACCAGTTAATCATCAACTAATGTCACAAGCCCTGTCGTTAACAATTTTTGTATTAAACGATAATGTCCCAGTGAGTAGATCTGTTCCTCGAAAGGGAATTAACCTTTTGGAGAAACTATTAACTCTTAATGTCCAGCCTGGTAAATTGCTACTTCGGCGCACCCTTGTGGTGAAAGTGAGCCAATGCAGCTTTACAACAGGATGATTAATGCCTACCAGCTGGTGATTCTCACTCGGATCCAGAGATTTAGGTCTTCCCTGGTGTGGTGATGATATAACAAACAAAAATCTCCCGAGTTTCTTCAAGCATATGCATGGGTGCACCTATGTAAATACTTAACATAAGTATTTAAAAGGGATAAACTATAACAGGAAGAAGAGACAGGATGTGGATGACTAGGATGAGGTAGTAGAGAGAAAATGGTTCCCGTTTTGATGTCAACCAGACTTGTTTTGTTCTTACTTAGTTTTATTTTTTTCTCTACTGTGAATAATGCTGCTCTAAGCATTTGTGTCAAGTTTTTTTGTTTGTTTATTTTTGAGAGAGAGAGAGAAAGCATGAGTGGGGAGGGGCAGAGAGCTAGGGAGGCACATGATCCAAAGCAGGCTCCAGGCTCTGAGCTGTCAGCACAGAGCGCTACCTGGGCTCGAACTCACAGACTGTGAGATCAAGACCTGAGCCAAAGTCGGATGCGTAACCAACTGAGCCACCCCGGCTAAATCCCAGATTAGGTAACAAGTTGGGCTTGTATTATGTGAAGGATTTTTTTTTTTTTGAGGCTCAGAAATAATATATGTAAAAATTTAAACAGTAATTCCTTCAAACATGATACTATATTGAAGGGAATGGAAATTTGTTTTTTTTTTTTTTTGATGTGTAGTTTTTGTGGGGTGACAGATTCTATAAACAGCTTCTTTAAAAAATTATTTGTTTATTTAATTTATTGATAGAATGCAAGTGAGTGAGGGGGAGAGAGAGAGGGGGAGGGAGAGAGAATCCCACCAGGTGCAGAGAGAGAGAGAGAGAGAGAGAGAGAGAGAGGGAAATAGAGCATGGAGTCTGGAGCCGGGCTCCAGCTCACGTGAAGCAGGGCTCCAGTTCACACGATGCAGGCTCAAACTCATGAACCATGAGATCGTGACCTGAGCCGAAATGTGATGCCTGACTGACAGAGTCAAACAGGTGCCTTTACGTAGCTTCTTACTAACTAGATTTTGAAAGATCTCTTTCTTTGTATCATCTGTGCTCCTCTTTGGCCTATGGATAACACTCCCATAGGCCAAAGAGGAGCACATGTGCTTGACTTTCCCAGAATTGAGATTATGATTCACTGGCTTTATCAGAAACAGGTGTCCTTTCCTGATAGGTAAAAAAGAGACCAGCCTTCACCTATTCCTTGTCTGTTCACCTGCCCTACTCCTCCCCAGCCCCCTCTTTTTTTCCGGGGAAGTCCTCTCCAGTCAGTACATGGCACAGCTGTACTCTACGCCTTGGCTACAGTAATGGGAAAGGAGGTGAATCCCAGAAGAAACTGACTTAGCTGCCACTTTTGAGAATTTGGAACTTTGACCAAGAAATCTCTCTCTTGGTATGCTTTTTCTCTTAAGTAGAGAACGGGTAAACATAGTATCTTTGACCTGTGTATCCATTAGTTATTATCTGTATAATCTAAGACAACATTTCTCAGTCGGGCTCTGTAGGTCTTTCAGCGGGCAGTTGGCTTTGTCCAAATACTCCAAGCCATTTACTGTCCTTCACCCCTGAATGTTATGTTCCAGCAACACAAGCCCGGCTTCCTGTGAGAGTCAGAATGCATCCCTATTCTCTATTTCTGGTCACCTCTATAGCACAGTAAACACACCAAGTTGAGAGATGTGTTCTTCTTTGTTTAAACATTTTTTAATGTTTATTTATTTTTGAGAGAGAGACAGAGCAAGAGTGGGGGAGGGCAGAGAGAGAGAGAGGGAGACACAGAATCTGAAGCAGGCTCCAGGCTTAGAGCTGTCAGCACAGAGCCCGATGTGGGGCTTGAACTCACGAACCATGAGATCATGACCTCAGCTGAAGTTGGACGGTTAACCAACTGAGCCACCCAGGCGCCCCGAGAGACATTTTCTGAAGGACACCATGTGGCCAGTTCTCTACTTAGTATCTCAGAAAATTGTTATCATTATTTGCCGGTTGTTGAGCAGTTCAAGAATTCAGACTATGATTTCTGCATCGTGGCACATAGTTATCCTCTCATGACTGTGCACTTTGCCTGCACAGATCTTTGAGGGTGCTGTAACTTACTGGACTCCTGAGTAGTGAAGTCTAACCTTCTCCATTTATTCCCATTTCCCCTAAGGTGCCTAATTCTTGCCTGCTTTAAGTACCTGTGGCAGTGGTATTCTTAGGTACCTGTTTCAAAAGAAACACTGCATCCCCATTGACCAGCAGCACGTAGTAGTAAAGGTAAAGTTTAACAGAGGGGATTGCAGTCAGAACCAAGGGAGAGCTTGAATGTGCTGATGAATTCTAGACCAGGAAGTTTGAATTCTTTTTTTTTTTTTAATGTTTTTTTTGTTTGTTTTTGAGAGAAAGCATGAGTGGGGGAAGGACAGAGAAAGAGGGGGACAGAGGATCCAAAGAAGGTTCTGAGCTGACAACCGCAAGCCAGATGTGGGGCTCAAGCTCACAAACCGTGAGATCATGACCAAGCGCCCTGGAAAGTTGAATTCTAACTGGTCTTTCCTAACCCCAGTAAATGCACTAATATTTCATATTATAAACATGTTTCAGAAAAAATCAAGAGAGGAAGTAAATTCTCCACAATTCCCGTGTGTGTAATTGTGTATTTTCATGTAGCTCTTCGTACAGCAAGTAATTATATAAGCATTTGCTTTGCTGAGTCATTTTATTTACATGCAATATTTAGGGATTCTCTTTATTTTACTATTAGGAAATGTGCATGAAGAAAAACTTTTCACTGCCCATCTGCTCATTTTTTTTCATCTAATATAAGAATTCTCTGTTACAACAATCTGTTCCTTAACAGGCAAATATTCTGACATAAGAAGTGACAAAAATAGCATTCACAACTTTAGAGATCTATCGCCAGTTGCTTATCTCTCTTGTTGATGGTGTCTCATTTGCTCAATTGATGATAACTATTTTAATTATTGTAAAAAATACAGCTCCAAATTAAAGATGTGCATCATTATAAGAGAGAGAAAACAGAAAGAGAATAAGGTTCTTTTTTCACAAAGCAATACAGCGAAGTTTGAACTGTAATCAATGAAGCAAAAACTGTTTCCAGGAAGAGTTAATGAATTAGAATTAAATTACATGGCATGCTACTTCTTGTTTGCCTATGCCTTGATCTCCTAGTGTGTGATGTTGTAGTGCCTCATTCATGTGCTTTGCCCTGGAATGCTGTTCCCTCTCTGCTTACCTCCTCAATTCACGTCAGGTGGCGGTTTTCTGTGCTTCTGCCCAAGCTGAGTGTCTTTGCCCTTCGCCTCTCATTCTAGCATCTCCCTGTCCCTGGAGGACACTGACTTCTGCCACTGTTCTGCCTTCACCATTCATTCCCCTCATACTACATCCGATGCATTTGCTTCTGGTTTTCAGATCACTTTGAGCTGTCTACAGGTTGACCTGAACTGTCTAAAAATATCCCTGCCTGCATTAGGCCTTCTTTGGATTTTCCAGCCTTCATTTTTAAATTTGACCGCCTATGCAGCATCTTCTCTCAACCCCATAACAAAAATATTTGCATTGACAGACTGCATTCTTCTGCTTCAGACCCATTGTTTGCATTACCTATCACAACCCCTTAGTGAGTTATCAAGTCAATTTAGTGGGTTGTAAATCCTTTAAAAGGATAAAATGGAAGGAAACAGAAATGATCAGTTTTAATTTATAAATGTGTATATGTGCTAGCTTATCATATAAACTATATTTACACTTGTGCTGTTGGTCTTAAAAGTTGGAAAGCATCACTTTAAATGGGGACTGTGATTTCAAATTGCCTCCATACTTTCCAGTAATCACTTCCACTCCCCTTGGCTCTCACTTCAGCTCTTGGTACATTCTTATATTTTCCTGATGTAACAATTTGTTTCAAATTTAAAATCATCTTCAGGCTCTAACCCATATTTTCACTCATTTTAGATAAATGTATCCTGTGAGATTACCAGATTTAATGAATAAGACAGAGGATGCCCAGTTATATTTGAATTTCAGATACACACTAATTTTTAATATGTTTGTCCCAGTATTGCATGTTTATGTGGGATTTATATTTAGCTGGGCATGCTGTGTTTTATCCACTATCATTAATCCTATTTAAAAATCAACACTAGACCCTAAGGGTAGAAAAAATTGTGGTGCCTCCCCTATCTGTAATTAAAAATAAAAACAGTCATAAGCCCCAAATACGTGTAAGGATGATCTGAATTTGCCATGTTACACTCAGTTGCTTTTTTTTCTTATTAGAAATTAAATTCCTCCAGTTGTGAAAAATAATAAAGTAAAACAATCCTAAAACTCAGCACTAGATGTTCCTTTCTGGGCCATCCCATCCCCCTCAACTAAGTGAAAAAAGCAAGGGGAGCTGGTGAATGATCCAAGAAGAAAGAAAATGATCAGACAAGAAAGAAGGAAAAGGAAAAGCGGACCATGCTGTGACTGAAAATAGCAAATGATAATAGCACCAGAGTCGTAGCAAATCAAGCAATAGTGCAGGATTTATGGGAACTCAAAACAAAACAAGAGATTCCTGTCGGGGAGCAGTGGTGACTTTGGGGATGGAGTGCAAATGCAGCTTCAGCTGGTTTCGGTATTGGAGACATTATTAAGGTACGGGGATTCAGTTGGTTGTTTAACAGACATTTAGGGGTCAGACAGATACAACCTAGCACCAAATGTTTCTAAACATTACTGAGGGTTTTGACCCAAAAATTGTTGAGGTCCAGAGTGAATGCAGTTTTGATGTAGGTAAATGCCTACAAGCCAAATGCCTGGCTTGCAGTCTATTTGAATGTTACCACACATGCACTTTTTACCTAAGAGCATTTATGTTGAGTCCTGATGAAAGCATTTTTCAGGATGACTTTAGAATGAATCAAATAGTTACTAATAGGCGATTCCAATAATTTGATATATCCAGGCACATTAGTGGTATAGAACCAGATGTAGAAGTATTCAGGGATAAGTTTACTATCTGTGCATTTTGGTAGGTATTTGTTGAATAAGTAAATGTTTAGGTGAAAGATGTCTTCATCTTTGTTTTTTCTTTTTTTTGAGAGAGAGTGTGAGCGGGGGAGAGGGGCAGAGGGAGAGAGAGAGAGAGAGAGAGAGAGAGAGAGAGAGAGAGAGAGAGAATCTTAAACAAGCTCTGTGCTCAGTGTGGAGCCCAGTGTGGGGCTCGATCCCATGACCCTGGGTTCATGACCTGAGCCGAAATGATGAGTCAGATGCTTAACTGACTGAGCCCCCTGTGTGCCCCATAAATGTCTTCATCTTTGAAAGACAGCTTCCATATGCACCTCTGCAAATTAATAATTATCTCTGTGGAAGTGCAATGATGCTCCTGCTCATCTTTTCTCATGCATAAAATGGGTAAAAGAGAATCCATATAAATATAAGAGCAAACCACTGGCTGGACATTTCAATTTCACAATACATGTAGAAAAATGTCTGAGCCAGGTGTTAGAGCATTTGCGGGATTTTTTTTTTTCTTTTCTTTCTTTCTTTTTTTAGCCTTAATTCCTTCCTTTCAAATGTGTTCAAAGATACACAATGTGTAAAGTAGATAAAGGCAGGGTAGCCCTTGTTGAATAGAAGATATTACCCCGAACTAAGGCTTCCCTTCTTCCAAAAGAGGTGTGCTGCTATTTCTTTATGAATCAGGACCTATGGGGTCTTCAATAGCATTTAGAGTTATAGGCTTTATTCAATTATATTTCAATTTTATTTTATTTTTGGAAATTTTTATTTATTTTGAGAGAGAGAGAGGGAGAGAGAGAAAGAGAGAGAGCGTGCACACATGAGCAGGGGAGGGGCAGAGAAAGAGGGAGAGAGAGAATTCCAAGAAGGTTCCATGCTCAGCGCAGAGCCCACTGTGGGGTTTGATCTCATTACTGTGAGTGAGATCGTGACCTGAGCTGAGATCAAAAGTCAGACGCTTAACCGACTGAGCCACCTGGGCAGGCCTAAATGTTATTACTTTTTAAAACTGCAGTTTCTATAGTTGTATTATCCATTTCTATACATTGCACGTGGTTTGGGACAGAGGAGCACAGTATTAAATATCACAATACCAAATATAGCAAGGTAAACAAATTTCACCAGGAGAAAACTTCTAATTTATTTTTTGTTCAGAATCTCAAGAGTGTTCATAAGAGAAAATAGCAAAAGTTTATCTCCGAGGGCAAATTCTTCCACAAGTTACTGCATGGTATTCAGCAACAGACATGGTTTTAATTCCAGTAAAATAAAAGTATTATTGCTACTCTCTGAAATCATTTTACAAAAAAGGCAAAAGTAATTTTAAAAATGGTATGATTAGGCCAGTTTTATTTCCTTAGAGACTCAGTATCTGAAATGGAGCACACTATACCAAGACATCGAGATGAGGAGTAATGTAACTTACGATGAAATTCAGCACTTGCCTACCAGTTTTCCAAATTACTGATATTTAGTAACATTAATTCTGGTTTGTTTTGTTTGGGAAAACCTTACTGAACCTAGGACAAAATGGTGTGATTTTGGTGGATAAATCGTTTGACGTTAGCTGTTTTGTTTTGCTTTAAGAAGTGTTTGCTAATGCTCATGATTTCCCAGCATCATGTAGTGTCTCCGTTTCAGCTCATGTGGCAGGCTTGAATCTTAAGCCAAGAATGCCTTCTCCACTGGTGAATTTCCTTCAACAATTAGAATTCTTACTCCTTTAGAAATAGGCTACTCATAGTCCTTCTCGTACATTCTATTAAAAGCAGAAGCCCTATGCATTTTGTTCCCGGCTGTTAAATGTGACGGCATTGTCTCGAAGCCGTCACTTTAGCCATGAGTTCTTGCCGAACAGCATGTTGTTCGTTTCCTCCAGGTGGAGCTCTCCGTCGTTACTGCACAGTCTGATGTGTTTCTTGTGGAACTTTGTAACCTGAGCCAAGGTACAGAGAATTGGACTGCCCCTTGTATTCAGAATGTCACCTCAAACCAGTTACAGCATCTTAATATTACAAAGAACCGCACACTGGGGGACATGATAAATATTTCAGCATGTTAGCCTATGCAGTGACATTAATATTCCAACTCTTTATGGATGAGACAGTCTCTCTCTATTTCTTTTTGAATGCTAATAAGCAGGAGAGGCTATATATACAGTGATTAAAAGGATCGTCTCTGAAACCAGATAGTCACCTGAATCCTGTCCCTTTACTTGTTTGACAAGTTGTACAACCTCTCTGGAGCTTAGTTTCCTCATCTTCTAAACAGAGATGACGGTGGTAATGACAGTAATCTCTTCCTGGGATCGTTGTGAGGATTAAAGTGTAAAATCCATGTAAAATCCTTACTTAGCATAACCAGTGCTTAAGGACTCAATTCATGGAAAACTTAAATGCACACGTATTGTTCAGGAAACATTTCCTTTTGTGTAAAACAGCAACAGTGAGTTATAGTTGGCATACATTGAATGATATCTTAATTTTGAGAATTGTCCACTCTACAATTTCAGGAACCAGAGTATTGCGGATATATGTACAAACTGAGTACATTTAGAGCACTTTTCTACTGAAAATGTTCAGAAATTAAACGGTTAAAATTAGAGAAGAAGAGGCTTGGGACCGAGGAAAAGAGACCTAGAACAAAGAGCCCTGTTTTAAAATCCTTCTCTGTTAGCCATGTTGCTGTCACAATTTTATGGCTCGCGTTAATGAGCTGAACTTGCATCCTATAACCGTGAGACACACAGTCTCAGAAACAACAGCAAAGCAGCAATTTATTATTACAATGTTTTGATTAACTTCTTCCATTTTTCCAACTCAATGTTACTTCAAGTATTCAGATCTAGGTAGGAAAGATTTACTTCTGAAGACAAAGCTCTGCTCATCAAAAGTAAGTGTAAGAAAACTTTAGGAATTATATACTATTGAATTTGTAAGATAATATTTGCAAATCAATTTATGGTTGATCTTTTAAGTTTTTTTTTTTTAATTTTTAAATTAAATTTTTACTAAAGAGCATGAGCCAGGAGAGAGGAGCAGAGGGAAAGAGAAGGAGAATCTTAAGCAGGCTGCACATCTAGCATGGAGTCCGATGCAGGGGTCGATCCCACAACCCTGGGATTATGACCTGAGCTGAAATCAAGAGTCGATGCTCAACCGACTGAGCTACCCAGGCACTCCTATTTCAGTTCTTTTGGATCGCTGACATTTTGACCTTAACTGAGCTGTGCTGAGAGGAAGCCAGAATTTGGCTTTATAGTTGTAAGGTTTTGAAAAAATGTGGTTTCTTCTTTCTTCAGAGTGGCAGGGACATTGGCAAAGTAAAATGCCCATCCTCTTTTCAATCATACAATTTGCCAGTAAACTTTTCAGAAATGTGTCCCGGATTTTTTTTTTTTTCTGTTGTTGTTTTAACCCACAAGTGGAAGATTGGTAGCAGTGCCCTTTATGGCCCTGGATCATTAGGCCTTCATCGGGTAGATCTGTTTATCGTTAGATTACTAACGTCATACTATCTTTGCTATAGAGGCCGAGTTTATTGTATAATCCATCAAAAGATGCCTCAGTTCAATTATTTTTATGTAGAAGTATTACCATATTTTGTTGTTGTTGTTGGGAGAGGTCGTTTCTATTCCGAATGTGTGATAATTTGGTTCATGATATTCTGCATTGTTGACGAAGTCCAGTTTTTTTTTTTTTTAAATATATGAAATTTATTGTCAAATTGGTTTCCATACAACACCCAGTGCTCATCCCAAAAGGTGCCCTCCTCAATACTGATCACCCACCCTCCCCTCCCTCCCACCCCCCCTCAACCCTCAGTTTGTTCTCAGTTTTTAATAGTCTCTTATGTTTTGGCTCTCTCCCACTCTAACCTCTTTTTTTTTTTTTTTTCTTTCCTTCCCTTCCCCCATGGGTTTCTGTTAAGTTTCTTAGGATCCACATAAGAGTGAAACCATATGGTATCTGTCTTTCTCTGTATGGCTTATTTCACTTAGCATCACACTCTCCAGTTCCATCCATGTTGCTACAAAAGGCCATATTTCATTCTTTCTCATTGCCACGTAGTATTCCATTGTGTATATAAACCACAATTTCTTTATCCATTCATCAGTTGATGAACATTTAGGCTCTTTCCATAATTTGGCTATTGTTTTTTTTTTTTTTGTTTTGTTTTTTTAATTTTTTTTTTTAACGTTTATTTATTTTTGAGACAGAGAGAGAGCATGAACAGGGGAGGAGCAGAGAGAGAGGGAGACACAGAATCTGAAACAGGCTCCAGGCTCTGAGCTGTCAGCACAGAGCCCGACGCGGGGCTTGAACCCACGGACCGTGAGATCATGACCTGAGCTGAAGTCGGACGCTTAACCGACGAGCCACCCAGGCGCCCCAATTTGGCTATTGTTGAGAGTGCTGCTATAAACATTGGGGTACAAGTGCCCCTATGCATCAGTACTCCTGTATCCCTTGGATAAATTCCTAGCAGTGCTATTGCTGGGTCATAGTGTAGGTCTATTTTTAATTTTCTGAGGAACCTCCACACTGCTTTCCAGAGCGGCTGCACCAGTTTGCATTCCCACCAACAGTGCAAGAGGGTTCCCGTTTCTCCACATCCTCTCCAGCATCTATAGTCTCCTGATTTCTTCATTTTGGCCACTCTGACTGGCGTGAGGTGATATCTGAGTGTGGTTTTGATTTGTATTTCCCTGATAAGGAGCGACGCTGAACATCTTTTCATGTGCCTGTTGGCCATCCGGATGTCTTCTTTAGAGAAGTGTCTATTCATGTTTTCTGCCCATTTCTTCACTGGGTTATTTGTCTTTCGGGTGTGGAGTTTGGTGAGCTCTTTATAGATTTTGGATACTAGCCCTTTGTCCGATATGTCATTTGCAAATATCTTTTCCCATTCCGTTGGTTGCCTTTTAGTTTTGTTGGTTGTTTCCTTTGCTGTGCAGAAGCTTTTTATCTTCATAAGGTCCCAGTAATTCACTTTTGCTTTTAATTCCCTTGCCTTTGGGGATGTGTCGAGTAAGAGATTGCTACGGCTGAGGTCAGAGAGGTCTTTTCCTGCTTTCTCCTCTAAGGTTTTGATGGTTTCCTGTCTCACATTCAGGGCCTTTATCCATTTTGAGTTTATTTTTGTGAATGGTGTGAGAAAGTGGTCTAGTTTCAACCTTCTGCATGTTGCTGTCCAGTTCTCCCAGCACCATTTGTTAAAGAGACTGTCTTTTTTCCATTGGATGTTCTTTCCTGCTTTGTCAAAGATGAGTTGGCCATACGTTTGTGGGTGTAGTTCTGGGGTTTCTATTCTATTCCATTGGTCTATGTGTCTGTTTTTGTGCCAATACCATGCTGTCTTGATGATGACAGCTTTGTAGTAGAGGCTAAAGTCTGGGATTGTGATGCCTCCTGCTTTGGTCTTCTTCTTCAGAATTACTTTGGCTATTCGGGGCCTTTTGTGGTTCCATATGAATTTTAGGATTGCTTGTTCTAGTTTCGAGAAGAATGCTGGTGCAATTTTGATTGGGATTGCATTGAATGTGTAGATAGCTTTGGGTAGTATTGACATTTTGACAATATTTATTCTTCCAATCCATGAGCAGGGAATGTCTTTCCATTTCTTTATATCTTCTTCAATTACCTGCATAAGCTTTCTATAGTTTTCAGCATACAGATCTTTTACATCTTTCGTTAGATTTATTCCTAGGTATTTTATGCTTCTTGGTGCAATTGTGAATGGGATCAGTTTCTTTATTTGTCTTTCTGTTGCTTCATTGTTAGTGTATAAGAATGCAACTGATTTCTGTACATTGATTTTGTAGCCTGCAACTTTGCTGAATTCATGTATCAGTTCTAGCAGACTTTTGGTGGAGTCTATCGGATTTTCCATGTATAATATCATGTCATCTGCAAAAAGCGAAAGCTTGACTTCATCTTTGCCAATTTTGATGCCTTTGATTTCCTTTTGTTGTCTGATTGCTGATGCTAGAACTTCCAGCACTATGTTAAACAACAGCGGTGAGAGTGGGCATCCATGTCGTGTTCCTGATCTCAGGGAAAAAGCTCTCAGTTTTTCCCCGTTGAGGATGATGTTAGCTGTGGGCTTTTCATAAATGGCTTTTATGAACTTTAAGTATGTTCCTTCTATCCCGACTTTCTCAAGGGTTTTTATTAAGAAAGGGTGCTGGATTTTGTCAAAGGCCTTTTCTGCATCGATTGACAGGATCATATGGTTCTTCTCTTTTTTTTTGTTAATGTGATGTATCATGTTGATTGATTTGCGAATGTTGAACCAGCCCTGCATCCCAGGAATGAATCCCACTTGATCATGGTGAATAATTCTTTTTATATGCCGTTGAATTCGATTTGCTAGTATCTTATTGAGAATTTTTGCATCCATATTCATCAGGGATATTGGCCTGTAGTTCTCTTTTTTTACTGGGTATCTGTCTGGTTTAGGAATCAAAGTAATACTGGCTTCATAGAATGAGTCTGGAAGTTTTCCTTCCCTTTCTCTTTCTTGGAATAGCTTGAGAAGGATAGGTATTATCTCTGCTTTAAACGTCTGGTAGAACTCCCCTGGGAAGCCATCTGGTCCTGGACTCTTATTTGTTGGGAGATTTTTGATAACCGATTCAATTTCTTCACTGGTTATGGGTCTGTTCAAGCTTTCTATTTCCTCCTGATTGAGTTTTGGAAGAGTGTGGGTGTTTAGGAATTTGTCCATTTCTTCCAGGTTGTCCAATTTGTTGGCATATAATTTTTCATAGTATTCCCTGATAATTGTTTGTATTTCTGAGGGATTGGTTGTAATAATTCCGTTTTCATTCATGATTTTATCTATTTGGGTCATCTCCCTTTTCTTTTTGAGAAGCCTGGCTAGAGGTTTGTCAATTTTGTTTATTTTTTCAAAAAACCAACTCTTGGTTTCGTTGATCTGCTCTACAGTTTTTTTAGATTCTATATTGTTTATTTCTGCTCTGATCTTTATTATTTCTCTTCTTCTGCTGGGTTTAGGCTGCCTTTGCTGTTCTGCTTCTATTTCCTTTAGGTGTGCTGTTAGATTTTGTATTTGGGATTTTTCTTGTTTCTTGAGATAGGCCTGGATTGCAATGTATTTTCCTCTCAGGACTGCCTTTGCTGCGTCCCAAAGCGTTTGGATTGTTGTATTTTCATTTTCGTTTGTTTCCATATATTTTTTAATTTCTTCTCTAATTGCCTGGTTGACCCACTCATTCGTTAGTAGGGTGTTCTTTAACCTCCATGCTTTTGGAGGTTTTCCAGACTTTTTCCTGTGGTTGATTTCAAGCTCCATAGCATTGTGGTCTGAAAGTATGCATGGTATAATTTCAATTCTTTTGAACTTATGAAGGGCTGTTTTGTGACCCAGTATATGATCTATCTTGGAGAATGTTCCATGTGCACTCGAGAAGAAAGTATATTCTGTTGCTTTGGGATGCAGAGTTCTAAATATATCTGTCAAGTCCATCTGATCCAATGTATCATTCAGGGCCCTTGTTTCTTTATTGACCGTGTGTCTAGATGAACCATCTATTTCTGTAAGTGGGGTGTTAAAGTCCCCTGCAATTACCACATTCTTATCAATAAGGTTGCTTATGTTTATGAGTAATTGTTTTACATATTTGGGGGCTCCGGTATTTGGCGCATAGACATTTATAATTGTTAGCTCTTCCTGACGGATAGACCCTGTAATTATTATATAATGCCCTTCTTCATCTCTTGTTACAGCCTTTAATTTAAAGTCTAGTTTGTCTGATGTAAGTATGGCTACTCCAGCTTTCTTTTGGCTTCCAGTAGCATGATAAATAGTTCTCCATCCCCTCACTCTCAATCTAAAGGTGTCCTCAGATCTAAAATGAGTCTCTTGTAGACAGCAAATAGATGGGTCTTGTTTTTTTATCCATTCTGATACCCTATGTCTTTTGGTTGGTGCATTTAGTCCATTTACATTCAGTGTTATTATAGAAAGATACGGGTTTAGAGTCATTGTGATGACTGTATGTTTTATGCTTGTAGTGATGTCTCTGGTACTTTGTCTCACAGGATCCCCCTTAGGATCTCTTGTAGGGGTGGTTTAGTGGTGACAAATTCCTTCAGTTTTTGTTTGTTTGGGAAGACCTTTATCTCTCCTTCTATTCTAAATGACAGACTTGCTGGATAAAGGATTCTCGGCTGCATATTTTTCCTGTTTAGCACACTGAAAATATCGTGCCAATCCTTTCTGGCCTGCCAAGTTTCAAAAGAGAGATCAGTCACGAGTCTTATAGGTCTCCCTTTATATGTGAGGGCACGTTTATCCCTTGCTGCTTTCAGAATTTTCTCTTTATCCTTGTATTTTGCCAGTTTCATTATGATATGTCGTGCAGAAGATCGATTCAAGTTACGTCTGAAGGGAGTTCTCTGTGCCTCTTGGATTTCAATGCCTTTTCCTTTCCCAGTTCAAGGAAGTTCTCAGCTATTATTTCTTCAAGTACCCCTTCAGCACCTTTCCCTCTCTCTTCCTCCTCTGGGATACCAATTATGCGTATATTATTTCTTTTTAATGTATCACTTAGTTCTCTAATTTTCCCCTCATACTCCTGGATTTTTTTATCTCTCTTTCTCTCAGCTTCCTCTTTTTCCATAACTTTATCTTCTAGTTCACCTATTCTCTCCTCTGCCTCTTCAATCCGAGCTGTCGTCGTTTCCATTTTGTTTTGCATTTCGTTTAAAGCACTTTTCAGCTCCTTGTGACTGTTCCTTAGTCCCTTGATCTCTGTAGCAAGAGATTCTCTGCTGTCCTCTATACTGTTTTCAAGCCCAGCGATTAATTTTATGACTATTATTCTAAATTCACTTTCTGTTTTATTATTTAAATCCTTTTTGATCAGTTCATTAGCTGTTGTTATTTCCTGGAGATTCTTCTGAAGGGAATTCTTCCGTTTGGTCATTTTGGATAGTCTCTGGAGTGGTGAGGACCTGCAGGGCACTTCCCCTGTGCTGTGGTGTATAACTGGAGTTGGTGGGCGGGGCCGCAGTCCGACCTGATGTCTGCTCCCAGCCCACCACTGGGGCCACAGTCAGACTGGTGTGTGCCTTCTCTTCCCCTCTCCTAGGGGCGGGATTCACTGTGGGGTGGCGTGGCCTGTCTGGGCTACTTGCACACTGCCAGGCTTGTGTTGCTGGGGATCTGGCATATTAGCTGGGGTGGGTAGGCAAGGTGCACGGGGGCAGGAGGGGCAGGCTTAGCTCGCTTCTCCTTAGGTGATCCACTTCAGGAGGGGCCCTGTGGCAGCGGGAGGGAGTCAGACCAGCTGCCGGAGGTTTGGCTCCGCAGAAGCACAGAGTTGGGTATTGTGCGGAGCGAGGAAGTTCCCTGGCAGGAACTGGTTCTCTTTGGGATTTTGGCTGGGGGATGGGCGGGGGAGATGGCGCTGACGAGCGCCTTTGTTCCCCACCAACCTGAGCTCTGTCGTCCGGGGGCTCAGCAGCTCTCTCTCCCTTTGTCCTCCAGCCTTCCTGCTTTCCGAGCAGAGCTGTTAACTTATGACCTCCCAGACGCTAAGTCGCGCTTGCTGTCGGAACACAGTCCGTCCGGCCCCTCTGCTTTTGCCAGCAGGACTCGGGGACTCTGCTTGGCCGGCGAGCCGCCCCTCCGCCCCGGCTCCCTCCCGCCAGTCCGTGGAGCGCGCACCGCCTCGCCGCCCTTCCTACCCTCTTCCGTGGGCCTCTCGTCTGCGCTTGGCTCCGGAGACTCCGTTCTGCTAATCCTCTGGTGGTTTTCTGGGTTAATTAGGCAGGTGTAGGTGGAATCTAAGTGATCAGCAGGACGCGCGGTGAGCCCAGCGCCCTCCTACGCTGCCATCTTTGTCAATCCTCCCGACGAAGTCCAGTTTTAATGGACTTAGAATGTAATATTTTCATTGTAAAAACAGTATTAATAATGTCCAATACAGAGAAGAATTAAGGTCTTTAGAAGGGGTAAGTAATGAAAAAATACGTTGTGCCCCAACATTCCCACCCCGGAACCACAAACTTAAGAGGAGTAACAACAAATCTTCAGCCATAACTCAAGTTTAAGGACGTTTCACAAGTGCTGACTTTGTCCTGTGAGACACTTTGAAATCTACAATTAAAAAAAAATCTATTTCAATGTTTCTGCTTTCTTTGGACCCCAAGCATTTGTCTGTCAGTCAGATAAGCTCATCATGGTCCGTTCAATTCATAGAGATAGACCAGGATTTGGGAGACCCAAAGCCCTCTGCTTTGTCCTTTGTTGCATAACAATGGCAACTCATTTCATCTCTTTATACCAGTCAATCCACTTATCAAAAAACTACTGTGAAATCTGTTTAGTTACCGTCTAACGTAAGGAATGCAAAAAGTCAATGAAAAATACAAAGCATTACATAAATCTAAGAAAACAAGTCTGGATTCATAGGAAAAACATCTTCTGAGGAAGAGATGCCTCACAGTAGTTTACATGAAAAATGATGTTTGGTATTACTTTGTAAGTTTCAGTGTGGCTAGGTTCTAGTCCTTCCTTTGGATGTTAATTTCTAGTATAAGCAGTATATGTGGTTTGTCATAAGGCAGTTGTCCTTTTAGTGTTCAGTGCAGAGAGAGCAAGACTAATATCCATTCATGTTACGTTTTGCTTCTTATTACCAAAAAGATGCAGTGTTTCCTCATGGAAAAATTCAAAGTAAATACTCTCTATCATTCCAAAATATAAATATAATTCTAAGAATACATTTTCAAATGACGTGTTATCTTCATCAGTGTTCTAGAAAATGTTCCATACTCGATTCAAAGTTCAATTTCTATCCTAGAAACAAGTAAGTGATTAGATTTGAAGACTGGGTCAAGGAAATAGACATTTATGAATGATTATAGCATTTCATATAATTAATTATAGTGTTAGTAGAATGGTATTTCAAGTGTCTCAATCAAAATATTTTTTCAATTTTTGTCCCTTCGAAGTTTTATTTGCAACTACTATTACAGACTGCATGAAGGATGTTAGGACTTTGATGAATGGAGAGCCTAGAAGAACACATCCCTGTGTTTTATCCCCATTTATGAATATCTATTTAAAGTTGGTTTAGCATTTCCAACATTCACTCCCAGCAAATGGAAACAGGGCCTTTCATTAGAGAAGGAGCCATAAGGGCATTTTGCCCCTGCCTCAATTTCTAAAGAGGCTTCACATGTGGGCTTTCAATGTTATCTCTAAATGGCGTTACGGGAAGATACCGACAGGATCAAAAGACAGGGCTTTAAATATGAAATGTATTTATTCAAATGTACTGTAATTTAAGAGCTTTTTAAGAGTATTTCTTCATTTTTACAAATATTCTAAGAACTTCAGCCATGAAGGTTGCCTAGGATCCTTAATTTCAAAGAGGCCTGGGAGGAAAAATTCTAGATAAGGAAAAAGAAATTATTTTCCTTCTTCACCTCCATGGCAGGAGAAATATCATTTCAGAAATAAGTGTAAGATGTGAAGAATCTGTTCTGAGGGTCTTTTCTCCTTGGGCTTAGGAAGACTCCGAGGTCTGTGAGCCCCAGTGAGCATGAGGTGGGGAAAAAGGATTCAAGGAGAGTGGGATGCCTTGCCTGGTCTCCCCATAAAGTGGATTCTGAACACCAAGAAAAGTACCCCCAAATAAATGCTTTTATCCACTGATATAACATGTGGTGGCATGGCAAGTGCTGTGCCAGCATAATACCACAGAGAATGATGTGATAAAATACTTGCTAAAATTTCCTTTCTAAGATACAAAGCAGGATTTTATATTTTTTTCCATGCCCACATGTACACATGAACACAAACATATTTGTGACCGTTACAGTTACTCATTTCTCAGAGTTAAACTATTAAAAGAAATGTAATGTGATTAATTACAGAGTTAAACTATTAAAAGAAATGTAATGTGATTAATAATGATTCTAAAACCATTGGTTTGGAGCTAAGTAATGCCAGGACAAGTAATATGATTGGGCCAGGTCAATGATAAATCCATCTAGACGGGATTCCTACACAAGCGCCTTATTAGCATTGGGAAATAGGAAGATTGTGGAGAGCATCAGGATGCTGGAAGCAAACACAGGGTGTCTTCAACTCCACATTTACTCATCAGTTTTTCAATGGACGGTTTGCCTTTTATATAAGTAGATAGGGTTGTAATAGAAATCCTCTGAAAATCAGTAGAACATTCTACTCAAATCCTATTTGTTGAAGAATTTACTGGACAGCCCCATTAGTTCCAATGGACTATAACTTCATGTGAGTTAAAATATTAGGGCCAGGCATGCATCGTGGACATTTGTTTGTAACTTCTGAATTACTTTAACATAGGTTTTTGGGGTGTCAGAAAGATGATCTCCAATCAGATTAATAAATCAGGCAAAGGTGTGAGTTCCTTCTATAAAACAGATGAGTAATAATCAAGTGTGTGTGTGTGTGTGTAGTTAGGAAAATAGCATAAGAGAAAGGGAATGAGAACTTAATTTGTGTATGTATTTCCTTATTCAATAACTAATATAAAATAGTTTGATGGGGGGCACCTGGGGGGGCTCAGTCGGTTGAGTGTCCAACTCTTGGTTTTGGCTTAGGTCATGATTCCAGGGTCGTGGGATAGAGCCCCACATTAGGCTCCACACTCAGTGGAGTTCTTCCCCTCTGCCCCTCTTCCCCACTCGTGCTTGCTCTCTCTCTCTCTAAAAATATAACATAAATAAAATAGCTTGATGAAATACTTTCAAGTTGTTCTGTTTATATTTCTCTCAAAATTCTTTGTACAGTATGAAGTATTTTTTTTAAACTGGACAACATCTGAATTTACAAATGATAGTAAATTAAAAACCCTAGTAAAGTTGAATTTTAATTACCTGTATATGGATCATCCATGATAGACTTTAATTGTGGCCCTGTGCCTTCTCTTTGGTATTCTTGTGGCTTTTTTGCCCTGATCTAGGCTAACTGATACAAACTGACTTTATTATTAAATGCAAGGCAAAGTTTGCTTTATAATTTTGGATTTTAGTGCATGGGATTTCTTCAATGTTGTGCTCTTTCTACAGCATGAATAAGTAAAATTTGACCCCATCATCATTAACAGAATTGGTGTAGAATTGTACTCAATTACACACAAGGTGCATATTTCCTTTCTACAAGCTTCAAGCGTGGTAGTGTTCATAACAGCTGTACATACACCTGAGAAATTTTCTTTGGCATTTATGTCTCACAACTCACCTTGTTTATTCTTCTTCTTTCTGGTGTATTTCATGTACCAGTGTTAGTGCTGTGGTGGAAGATTGACGCCCTGCATCAGACTTCTTAGCAGCACTGTCCGAGTCAGTGTCCGCTTTTATTTAGAGATATTTAACAATCTGTCAGCTTCACTTAAGTCATTGGCTTTGATGAGAGAAATACCTTGGATTTTGAAAAATTAGTATTTTAAAAATGACTGATAGGAGTATTGATTTCTAATGGGATCTAGATCATGATTCTGATAATAGAAGCTCTATAGAGTGTACCGGAGAAGGTTGCTCTGCTAATCAGCCTGAGCTTTTGTGGACATAAATTTTGAAACACTGACGTAAAATAACAAATGAAATAAGTGGCCAAAATGCATTTCCAGGTGTGTCATTTTCTGTGGAAGGGATGATTCACTGTAGCAAATATATACATGAGTTCTCTTAGAATTTTCTGTTATTTTGACTTAAAATGTTTTAAAAAGCCATACTGAAGAAATGCTCACTAATGCAAAATCCAAAGTTTAGTGTTTCTAGTTGGGGCCAAATTTTTAAAAAATATATGTAAATTGGATAAAACTTTGATGGTGCTAGCAGTAAGTCTAAAAAACAATGTTGGCAATTTTTCATAGGAAAATTCACTAGAATATCTGCACACTGTGATTACGTTTCCTAAAAGAAATGCAGAAACCTAAACAGATATCCATCCAGATGTGGGTGATGGTTTGTTCTCCACATCACATTATTAGCTATTACTAAGAGACATGCAATCAAGTTGGATAGATATTTCTTGAAATGATGCATGGTACGCAGTGCATGCTTTCATTGTGCTTCCTGCCATTATGGAATAATGCGTCTTACTGGGAAATACAGTGATCATTTCTGTTGACTCATGTGCAGTCAGCTTATATAATAACACCTCTATTTTGTGAATCATTTCAGATTTCAGAGAGCTATGCCTTCTTACCAAGAGAAGCGGTGACACGGTTTCTAATGAGCTGCTCAGAGTGCCAGAAAAGAATGCATTTAAACCCAGATGGAACAGATCACAAAGGTAGCTGTGGTGTCAAATAGTGAGACTTAAAGTCATTTTACTCATAATGGCAGTTTATATCCGACATCTTTATACACATGTGGTAGACTGAAATAGTTCAACAAGTCCGATCGTCTCGTTGATTCAATCCAGAGGCAGTCAATTTTGAATATCCACTTTCAGAGTAATTCTGTGCCCATTCTCAGAAGAAAGGTGGTTTTGACTGTGGCAAATAACTTTTTTCCCTATAATAATATTTTAATTTTCACATATCATGTGTATTTCATGGGATGTTAAACATAGTTAGCAAGGAACCTGATGTTCCATCAATCTCCTTTTAAATCCACCAGTTCCTTATTTCTAAAAGTGAAGAGTATAGTATGGAGCTCCTCTGCTGAAAATTTTTACATGAAAGTTATAATTTGACTTTAGTTCTCATTGAAAATTACTTATATGATTTTCCTAATCGGTGAGTTTCTCTGCGAGTTTAAAATAATCTCAAAGAGACATTTAGATTAGTTCATTCCCGTGTGTTGGGGGATGAATAGACATAGAAGAAAAAGATGAAAGGAAAAAATGTGCAAATTTCCTTTTTTACTCGAGTAGCACATAGGAACTGTAGGTGTGCAGCAAAGGAGAAAAATTCAAAACTATCAATGGTTGTGTTTAATCACTGTATTGGGTTCACCCTTTGCTACCAGGGTATCAAAAAGCTTTCCCGTAGTTAGAAATCACTAGTTTATCCATAGCGTTAGTTTGTCCCATGTACCTTTGTATGGTTACTTTTTCCTACCATCCATCCGTAATGCTACCAACCTCCTAAAGACTTGGTGTCTAGAACCAGATTTCAATTTTAACAACGTGGATCGCTTGAAATTACAGGTAGAATGCAGTATCACTTTCACACCCATTAAAAATGTTTTATTGCAGATAATGGAAAACCTCCGACTTTGGTGACCAGCATGATTGACTACAACATGCCAATTACCATGGCCTACATGAAGCACATGAAGTTGCAGCTGCTGAACTCACAGCAAGATGAGGTAAAATGGAAATACCGACTTCCAAGTCGGAATGAAGTTTGATAACCATGACTATCGTATTAAGCATGATGGCATTTTGAAGATGGTAATTTATTCTTTAATGAAAGGAATGTTACTGGCATTGCACAGATGGAAAAAACAGGCAGAAACTTCTAGCCCCGACAGAGAGTCCCTGTCTCAACACATCTACCTCAGTGCTGGGTGGGAATGTGTTCCTTCCCAAGAAAGCTTCTTTTTCCTTAATGGACCACCATCAAGCTAGCCTTGGTAAAGTGCTAGAAAGTTCAGGGGAAAGTATCCCAAATGAGTGAGTATCCAAGGAAAGTGCCAGGCTATTTTTCCTGGAAATCACAAAAGTCAATTTAATGGGCATTTCAAGTATAATCATTTCTCCACCATCTAAATCTTTTGTATGTTTTAAAGGTTTTTTTTTTTCCATTATTCTCTATACCAGTGTGTATTTTCTAGAGAGAATTTGTTGTGATTCTTCCTAATTAGGGGTATTTTGCAAATTATCCTGTTTAATTTGTAGAGTAGAATCGAGATGTGCGCTTGCTGGCATGTATTAGACACAAATGCACACTTGTTGAATATTCTTTAGGATACTAATTAAGTGTTCAGTTTGGTGGAAGTATCTCGAAGATAGGGACCAAGTTATATATATTCTGCCACCAAAACTTGTAGCAGTAGGGTCTTAGGAAATCCTTGTTAACTAGTCAGTTAACAAGCCATTAATCAATAGGCACATTCAGATGATCAGTATTAGGAGTGGTTTCTCAGGCTAATACATACAGTCCTTCTTGAAATTTCTCAATAACAGGAAATGTGGTTAAATATTTATTTTTCAAATACAGCGTTATTTGGCGAAGTGTTATAAAATTCACTTTGTTGAGCTTACTTTGTTTAATGAAACTCATATTTTTTGTTTTCCTCTTTATTTGAGCAGGTTTAATCTTAAAACTATATTATAAAATTGTTTTATCTCAAAAAACCATTGAGAGTACACTTTGTGAGAAGATCTGTATTTGTACAGTGGCAGACGTGGATTTCATATTATCAGATGGCTACATATAAATGATTAAGTAAATAGTAATAAAATCTTTGGGTTAAAGATATAAAAGACAACTAAAAAAATACTAATGTCTATCCATCTGGGAGAATGGAAAGTTATTCTCCTGATTTATTATATAATTGGAAAAAAAAATTAAACCTCATAAACTAGTTGGAGCTGTCAAATTATTTGTAGGAAGCTCATTTAGATGTTGGTACATTTATTTCTAGGCTAAAAAGTAAGAAAATCAACTCTGTGCCAACAGTACAGCCCACACATGCCGAATCCTTCTGGCTTCGAAAACATCATAAGTATTTCACACGAAGGGAGTAGATCCTTTTAATTTATAACTGGATTAGGAAAATAGCTCTCATCCTTACATCTTGAAAATACCAATTGGATGCACACTGCCTTCAAAATATTCATATAAATGGCTAGATTATTTGCAAAATTTTAGAAGTTTTGATTATTGAAAGATAGGAAAGTGATTAAGTAAATTACATTAAAACGGAAATCAAGTGAGATATTTCTTTGTGCTCAGTTATATTTAAATTTTAATGTGTTATTTCAATTAGTTCAACCAATATTTACTGAGTACCTTCTATGTAACTGGTACTCTTGTAGATAATGGAGATAAACTTAATAAATTGACAAAAATATTGCCTTTATTAAACTTCTAGTTGCAGGGGAGAAAATAAAGGACATAAATAATAAAAGTATGTATAGAAGAAGATGCTAAATGCTATTAAGAGAAATAAAGATGGCCAGGAATGAGAATCAAAATACTTTATCTAATGTAAGATCAGTTGACCTTCTTACAGACTGTTGATGGAGTTTGAACCAGAATAATCTTACCGGGGGAGAGTTTGGCAATAATTATTAAAATTTTTTCAATGTTACTCATATGCTTGACTAGAAATTTATACTAAGGAATGTGATGTATGGAACAACTCAAGTATTAGGATGTTTGTTGCATTGCTAATAGTGAATGATTGGAAATATTTTCAAGATCCAACAATGAGGAATTGTTAGATTTTCACTGCCCCATATGGTAGGCATTAGCCACATGTGGATATTTAAATTTAATCGGATATTAATTAAAATTACCTAAAATTAAATTTTTAGTTCTTCAGTTGCACTGGCCATGTTTCAAGTGCTCAATAGCCAAGTAAAGCTGGTAGTCACCTTACCGCATAGGGAATATTATAGAGTAATTCCATCAGCACAGAATATTTTTCTGAACATTACTGGCTACATAACCAACGTCAGGGGCACCCGCGGAACTCATTGCATTGCATGTTGCAGAACCCCAGCCCAAGATTCTGATTCTAGACATAATGTGTGACACGTGGTGATCTGAATTTTTAACAGTATCTACACTCATGCACACTAAGGTCTGAGGTGGTGCATTCCATAGAAAGGCTAATAGTATGGGCTTTGAGTTGGTTTGAGCATAAGGTAAGTGAAAAACAACAAAGATTAGATTGTGGGAGCGGGTTTCAAGCAGTCTTATGGAAAACCCTTAATGTTTGAGCAACTTACACATTACTTGGTAGATTTGGATTGATGAATATAGCTGCAAATTTATGAGCAGAGAAGTGGCACTTTCTGAAGTGGAAAGGTTAATTTAGCAATAGATGACGAACAGGACTGGTGGGGAAGAAATTGGAGGTGGATAGAAACCTAGGAGACTGTAATTAATCATTCAGGAAATGGGAAAATGAGATCAGGACAAATAGCAATGGAAATCAGGAGTCGCAGGGTAGAGACCTCTAGAGGTAAAATCCGGAACTTGAAAACTAAAATAAAATATGGAATGGATCAGAGGATCTAAATTCCATGCAATTGTCTTAAAAGGAAAAAGACTGGGAATAAAATTATTTGTTACAGTAAAATATTTATTCTAATTTTTAAAAATTAAGCCTTAGGGAAGCAAATTCTATGGTAGTTGGCCATGGCTTTCATTATCCTAAGATTTTAATAACATAAGGAATAAAGTCAGATTGAAGACTCTCTTTCTGATTGTCATATAGAATAAAATACCCATAGGGGAAGAATTCAGATGAATGGCCTACAGATGATCATGAATAAAATAAAATACTTAATATCATATCAGTCAAGTTTTCCAGTTCTTCATTCTTAGAAATATTTGGTAATTTCTTCCTAGACTTAGCATTCCTAGACAATTAGCATTGTCTCTATGTTGATAATAAAAAACCGCAACATTAGGTTTTAGGCACTTTTTCCACCTCTTATCAAAGATAGTAATTTAATCAGTCAATAATTTGAATAGAACTTACAGAATGAATACATGCACTTAGTTTTGTTAAAGCTCTTTATAAATGTAAGCAATTGGATAATTTATATTCTAATAAGGAGTAGAATTGTGAAAAATAAAATGTATATCAGAGGAAATCATAAAGGAAAATATTTAAGATAGTCACAATCATTAAGACACCTATGATTAATAGAATGGTGATTTCTTTTAAAATTAAAATACACAGCAGATACAGTTGGTTGTATAACCATTTAATTTGTTGTCCACATTTCTTAAAATATATACTTATAAGACTGTTACTTATTGATGATAAAATGTGTATTGATTATTCATAATGTGCTGTAGCAGTTTATATAATCATTCCATGGATCAGATATTATCTCTTTGTATCTAGCTTTCCTTTAAACTCACACATACATTCTGACATATACATACATTTACACACATACGTGTGAATACACACACACACATATATTTAAGATGGTATATATTAGAGATGAAATTTTACTGGACTATGTATATTTAGCTATTTTTAGTATATATAATAAGTGCTGATTCTACAGACTATGTTTATATAAAATACACAGCTAGTTTATAAACACATATTTAAATTTACTTTATATTTTATTTTATATTTATATTTTTTACTATTATATTTAATATATTTAAATGTATTTGCTATTATATTTAATCTTTACTATTATATTTAAATTTATTTTTGTATGTGTTCATAAAACATAAGTCCTATTATATACTGCAGAGTTTCTTATGTATTCTACATAAAAATATTAAAACAGTTTTGTACTTATTTATCTGACCTTGTCCTAAGTACTTTAAATATTAGTATATTTGCTTAACCTTTATATAGCCCTATGAGATTGATACTATTATTCCCATTTTATAGATGAAGAAATTGAGGCACAGAAAGGTTAGGTTACTTATTTAAGGTAACACATCTAAGTGGCAGAGCTGGATCTGAATCAGTCAGTCTCGCTGTAGAGAATGTACTCTAAAATGCCATCATGTCAGACACTATATATAGTGCATATAATAAATATCTGTATCACCTACGTGTGTGCATATATATGTAGGTATATGTATATGGTACACACTGATAAGATTGATGTGCACATTGAATTCTGTTATTTTTTTCCCTTGTTAACATATATATTTATTTCAGATGCTTTGGATTTTCTTAGAATTTAGAATTTGAGAAAACATAATGTACCAAGAGAGAGGGCATGCCGCTGGGAGAAGTCTATGTGGCTGATTGCCCAGAGGCCTCACAGGGTGGCATTTCCTTGCTGAATTAATGAAGAGCTAGTTCTACTCAGTATACCTGGGCATGATCAGACCTTTCGTAAAGGAAGGACACCAAAATCACCTTGACCTGACTGATGGATCAGAATGCCAATTTGTTAGTCTACTAGAACGTTCCTGTCCCCTAACCATAGCAACTTCTTTGCTGATACCAAGATGTCATTTAGGAAGCCAAGGTAACTCTTCCTGTTCAAAGAAGTTATTTTCTCAAGTGTGAGTGACTTCATATGAATCCCAGTTCTGGTGTATTATAGTGGGATACATTCTTTAACTGCTCTGTGCCTCAATTTCTCAGTCTGTAAAAGTGGATGAATCCTGGTACCCAATTCACAGGTTGTGATAAAGATGAAGTGAGTAAACAAGTATAAAGAACAGTTATGTATCACATAAATAGCACTACTGCTATGGCGATTGCTGATTTTTATATTAATGCTAAACTTTGAGATCAGACATTTACAAATTAAAGTCAAACCTGGTGATTTTGAGTAAGTACTTGCAATATGTTACACAAGTTTCTCAGGCCTTTCTGCCTACATAAGCATACCATTTGGCTGAAAATTGGTTCTCTAAAAGGAATTTGCTTCAGTGAAATGATTTACAGCAAAATATCTTAGACTTGGTTTAACTTAATTTGTGACAGGTTTTGATGAGTTGGGCATTTGGAAAACTGGCCTTTTGGTAATTTAGCCACTCGGCGAACTGGCTTTTGGTAAATGGATCTTTCACACTTCTACCTAGAACTTGTTTTTGTGGTTGCAGTACAGCATATATTCACTTAAAAGGAAAGAAGGGAGGTGTTAAAATCTTGCTTTCAGGAAATGTGGATTTTCAATCTAGCCATGTAAGTTTGTCAATTATTAGAATCCGTCCTGTTTGCCAAGGAAAATTTTTTGTGTAAGGTTTTCTTATCGCATCCTAAGATTTTTGCTTATAATATTTTATTAGGTCATTTATTTTTGGACTCAAAACATATATTTCTCTATATTTTATGTTTTGTGACTGACTGTCCTAGGGAAGTTTTTACTAATTAAAAAAACCATTTTTTCATTGTTTAGGATAATTCTCCCAAGTACATCCTTCCTAAACATGTTATTTTGCCTTTTAAATCTGCCTGTACTTAGATACATTGTTTGATTTTTCACAAGCCTTGAAATTCCTTAAAGAGAGAAATTATTACATTATTTATTTCAAGTATCTATTAATATGTAACACAATTTACTGAGTTCTGTAAAAGCTAATTTACTGGCTAAACTCTAATTGACCCTGTAGATATAATGGTCACTATTTGAATGTGTTATATTTTATGATGCTTGATGATATTTTAAAACCATTTTCAGGATGAAAGTTCAATAGAAAGCGATGAATTTGATATGAGCGATTCAACACGGATGTCAGCCGTGAACTCTGATCTTAGCTCCAATCTTGAGGAGAGAATGCAGAGTCCTCAGGCTCTTCATGGGCAGCAAGATGGTAAGCCTTTCAAACTGAACAAACAAATCAACAAAACAACAAAAACCCAAGTCAGAGTTTATTTAAACAACAACCACCTCATGCTCTTGTGCTGATTTTTTTTTATCTGTTCCTGTGGGGACTTTTCTGTAGACTCAGGTTCCATTATCTACTTCCTTATTTTTGGATTCAAGTACTTTGTTCAAAACTAGGGTGATAGACTGGTTTATAAACAGATGTTAGTTATAAAAATCCAAGCTTTCCCGTGTTTTGCTCCCTGAACTTAATTAAATGTGTTGTACCAGTGTAATTTGGGCTTCTGCAATGTTTCCTAGCTTTGGTTTCTCAGGCCATAATAGTAAAGAGTTTAAAATGATCAGAAGAGTAATTTGGATGTTTTAATTTTCCTAAAAGACAAAGTTGTAATTAAAAACAATTTATCTAAAAGAATAATTTTACCAGAGTGATTTTGCTGGGGTAAGAAGATTTTTGCTGGGATTTTGAGCTACTTTATAAAGCTGTAAGTGAAAAATCAATCATAATCTCTTATTCCTGGGTCCATTGAAAATTCCAGAATTATCCAGTTGTTGTTGGTAGGAAGAAAACTGGATAGGTAGAGAAAGTAGACCAGGCAGTTAATATTTTAGGTCTACTGTTTGCAGAGATCTTTAAAAGTTATCTTTGTAGATTTCTGTCTTTGTAAATATAAAATTATGTATGGAAGTAAATGTGCCTTACTAAGGTAATTGTGAATGAAAATTACGGGTTGTAAATAGAAGGCAGTTGACCAATTTCATCCAACATTAGTTTATTATTCCTGTAATTAACAAGTTTACATGAACTTTTTGACTATATAGTTTTGTGCCTACATCTCTAGATAGGGAAATGAAAAGTTTTCCTTGCTTTCTCTGACGCTTGCTATTAAAAACTGGTTGTAAAAGATTGCTGCATTTCTAGCTGCTGATCTGCTTTTGCTGTCAAAGTTTAAGAAATCCCTAGTTTTAGGTATACCCAAATTTCAAAAAAAAAAGGTGGCAAACATGTTTCTTGTTCACAATTCAGATGAGCCTAAAAGATTTTGGTGTCCTTGTTGGCATGAATTACAAGGAATGACGCGTGCACTGATTGATCAGTGGCTTTAAAATCTTATTTTACCTACTACACAGTGGACTAGCTATTGTGGTAGAAAGGACATTTACTTGGGAAATTTGTTTCTTTTTTAATGCTTATTTATTTTTGAGAGAGAGACAGAGAGAGTGCGAATGGGGGAAGGGCAGAGAGAGAGGGAGACAGAATCTGAAGCAGGCTCCAGGCTCTGAGCTGTCAGCACAGAGCCCAGTGCGGGGCTGGAAGCCAGGTACTGCCAGGTCATGACCTAAGCCGTAGTCGGAAGCTTAACTGTCTGAGCCACCCAGGTGCCCCAACTTGGGAAATTTCTAAGAATGGGATTTTTCTGGTTTAGATATAGATTATCTTTTCTCTTTTAAAATCTGAGCAGACATCTTCAGATTTTGACTTTTTATTGGAAATTGCATAGCACTGGGATCATAGAATAACTGAACTATATATCAGTGACAAATATATTTATGTATATATCACTCTACTAACATTTGTTCGTGTACTTTGCCTATTTGCACCATCGTCTTTTTTAGTCTATAATTTTGGAGCATGTAAATAACAAGAGAATGTGTCTCACGATGCATATTCATGGTTTTCTTGATTGAAGTTGTCAGTTGTGGATATTTTGCTAGGGGATAGCTGATGTGATATAAATCGACATTGATTCTAATACAATTCAGTGGAATAATTTCAAATACTGTTTACTCTTGGGAGAAAACACTTTCTCATCATATATGGATGCATGCCTCAAGGATAAGGACATCGCTAGTCATTCCTTCTCCAACCTATGCCTAAGTCTTCTCTTATACAAATGCCTTTTCCTCTCACTTCTCATTGAGTTTTCTCTTGCAAGCATTTCTTTTGTTTTCCTGCATCATAGCTTTTCTCCAGGATGAATATATAAGCATGGTGTGATAAATGTCCTCTATACAAAGCTTCCGTTGATCCCATGGTGCCCTTCCATTCAGTGCCCCATTTCTCTGTACCATTCCCGCAATACACTTTCCAGAAACACTCATCTAAAGAGTTGTCTCAGCATCTCTACTTTCTCTCCTCTACTTCTTTTGCTCATCTCGGTAAGCTTCCATCCTTGCCACTCCCTGTTGGAGTGCTCTAGGGTGCAACCCGGAACTCTCTCCTCCCTTACACTTACTCTCTAAATGATCACATTGACTTGTGTAGCACCCTGATGAATCCCAGATTTGCTTCTCTAAGTGCTGATATCTTTCCTGAGCTCAGGACTATCTCCCCCAAACACCTAAATTTTAATATTCTTCAGAGGACTCACCGCTGTATGAAGTATTATTTTTCGTATTTATTAGCTATTTCTCTTCTAGAATACAAATGCCATATTAATGGATAGATCTTATGCTTTTGATTTTCCTTTCAGTTGCTCTATTTGAGGTAGTTCTTAAATACTCCATTATTTAAAAAAAATGAAAATATAACTTTTTACCATTACCACGAATTTTTGCCTAAGTTTTACATATTTTTTTCTTTTCTCCTTTCCCCTGATAATAGCACTCCCATATGTAATCCTCATTGACAAACTACTGTATCATTTCATTTTTCTCTGTACTTACAGATAGATACATGCATCAATGAACATACCTAAGCATACAAACACACACACATAAACAAAAATATGTACATACTGGGAATGTTTGATCACCATTCTTTTATAAAAATATGTTCATTCTCTCTCTCTTTCCCTCCCTCTCTCTCTGCCACTCCCACTCTCTGTCTCTCAAAATGATAAAAAAAATAGTTCATATTATTTGCACTATACTGTATCTTGTTTTTCTCATCCAATGTTACCTTTTAGAGCTTTCTATATGGTGCATATATATGTAGATGAAGGAAAAAAACACATGGTCCCTACCTCCATAAAACACACAATCTAAAGGAATAAAAGTATACGTGATACCACCCACATTTGATTACTGTTCAATTAACCAATGTGGGAAAATGCCAGTCTCTGTAAAAATAAGAATTCAATATGGTAAAACCTGTAGTTTATGTCTACCTTTCTAAAGTCAGTGGGGACTCTGGGTGCTAGACCTACATTGGATCTGAGGGTATTACTTTCTTGTACCTGGTGTACGTGATATTTGGGAGTAGTCAGAAGGTAGGGACTTATGATACAACAAATCCACTTTTGGGTGGGCAATCCAGATGCACCTCCAACCTAGTCCCTCCCAAAATTTCTCAACTTGGGCACATCATTTGTGGTTGTGGGGGATATCCTGTGCATTGTAAGATGCTTAGCAGTGTCTCTGGCCTCCACTCACCACGTCACTATTAAAACCTGTCTCCCGAGTTGTGACAACCCAAAATGTCTCAGACATTTCAAATGTCCTATGGGGAGGGGCATAAAGTCCCTAAGTTGAGAACAACTGGTATAGGCAGAAAAGGCAAGTCTGGGTTAGAATCCTGTAAGATGGAGACTGAAGAGACCCAATAAAGAGAAGTTTAGAAGTGGAGGCTGGGGAGGAGTGAAGGAAGCGTGTTCAATCCACTTTCTGAGATAATGGAAATGTTCTGTATTTGTGTGTTTTATACTTGTGTTAGTCACCAGCCATGCTGCAACCATTGAGGACTTAAAATATTGCTGGTGCAACTGAGGGACTAATGTTAATTTAATCTGATTTCATTTTAATTCATGTTAATTTAGATTAAAAGTCACATGTGCCTAGTGGCTACTGTATCAGATGTGTAGGTCTAGAATATTGTTTTGCTCAGACTTGGCAGTTAAATTCCTTTCTCTGTAGCCGCAGGTTTGATGTATCTGAAGTTTTTGTGGAAATTGAGAAAAATCTTATGTTTTAACAGTCAGCTGGAACTCTAGTTTAATATTTATAAAATATGAATAACAACATTTTAAATGTTAAGTTAAAAGGTTCCATTTTCTTTAATACAACATGATTAATTTATTATTGTAAAGAAATTAACATATCGTGATTTTAGAAATCCTTACCTATAAATATAACACAGGTAGGTACAACAATGTCTTTATTGGGCACCATATAAAAGGGAGAGTTAAAAATACCTTTTAAGAGCTTTTTTTTCTCACTGTGGTTATGAAGGATTTGCAATATATTCATTAAGGGAAATAATGTAAATTCATTGGGAGATATTGTATATTATGTGTGTTGGAGAAAGAGAGGAAAAGAAGAGAAATGTCTTGCCACTGGGCTAGATAATTAGGTGAAGGTCAAATAAACACAACTGGAATGAAGAATTTAGAAAAGGAAAGATCGATGTATAATATTCAGCTTTTTTGTTTATTTTAAGCTTCTAGTGCTTTCCTAAGTCAACAAAAATATAAAGATAAAAATGTGCAGAAGCTCTGAATCTTAGCATAGTACTTAATCTATTTTACATTTGTTTGTTTGTTTTAAGTTTACTTATTTATTTTGAGAGAGAGCACGAGCATGTATGCACAAGCAGGGGAGGGACAGGGCGAGGGAGAGAGAGAATCCCAAGCAGGCTCTGTGTTGTCAGTGTGAACCCCATGTGGGGCTTGACCTGAGCTGAGCTCAGGAGCCAGACGTGTAACTGACTGAGCCATCCAGGCCCCCCAAACCTATTTTACCTTACATAAGTGTGCAACATAATGGCTCGATATAGGTAGTTACTGTGAAATGACCACCACAATAGGGCTAGTTAACATCCATTACCATACATAGTTACAATTTTTTCTTATGGTAGGAACCTTTAGAATCTACTTTTAGAATCAACTTTGAAATATACAATGTGTAATTATTAACTATAGTGACTATGCTGTACATTATATCCCTAGGACTTATTTATTTTGTAACTGGAAGTTTGTATCCTTTGGCCACCTTCACTGGATTTTGGGTAAAATATATTAAGCTATGTAAAACTTTTTGACAGACTTAAAATAATGCCTGTAGGTTAAAATCATTTAAAGATTGCATAATCCCTTGAGTTAATCATAAAAGCAGGAGGTCCTTGAAGCTATCATGAAATATAAGTAGCTTATCATAAAAGAGGCTCTCCTGTGCAATGGTTGTTGTTTACAGAATTCCGAAAAGCATTCCCAGATCAAGAAGCTTAAAGATGTTCTGTATTCAGGTGTTTGTCAATTTGTAAGTGTCTAGTTCTGTCATTTAATTGGATTAGAAGTAGAACTGTGGTCACTTAGGCTTCTGTCCTTGAATCCAGATTCTAGAAATTCGTGGGAGCTTGTAATAGCTCAAGAAAACACTCTTTTTTCTTAATTATTTTCTTCTGAAGTTGTACATTCTATAAACCGCTGATCTGTTTGTTTTGTTGTTGTTGCTGAGGTTATTTATTAAAGGATGTCTGGCAAAAGAGAAGTGTCAGATTTAGAGACAGACTTGAAAGTTTCAGTTCAAAATAAACATTCAATTTCATTTGATAGAAGTATACTTTTATAAGAACCATTTTAATTGCTTGTCTGAGTCAATACTATATTGTATATTATTGATAGTTTTGCAAGGGAATATTTGTACTTTATTAATCTCAAAAATATGTTTACATAAGAGCAAAGGATTTTTGTATTTTTGAGTCACAAAAAATTGTTGTATTTTTCCCTGTTGCCCATTTTCTTAAGATTGTTGGAGTAGAGGGGCACCTGGGTGGCTCAGTCGGTTAAGCATCCGACTCTTGATTCAACTCAGGTACTGATCTCAAGGTTTGTGAGTTTGAGCCCTGCATTGGGCTCTGCACTGACAGTGCAGAGACTCCCTGGGATTCACTCTCTCCCCTTTCTCTGCCCCTTTCCTGCTTTCTTTCTCTCTCTCAAAATAAACTGGAAAAAGATTATAGAGTACAAAGGTAAGTTGAGGTACCCCTTTAACTCTGCACATTACTTTAATCATCTTTAAAAGTAAGGGATTGCAATAGAAAAAATGTACACATTCTCTTCAGCCCTCATTTTTTTTTATGGTTTTGGTGGTGACATCACAGAATATATTGCTTTTAAGTGTGTGTTCAGTGTCCCCACATTGTTTCTTGACTCAGTGGAATAATAGAGACTATTTTAAGCATAGTTGTTTGTTTGTTTTTTTTTTTTTTGCAGTATTTGGTACTTCATTTATGCATCAAACAATGACTTCTTTATACATTTGAAACCTTAACAAATAACATCCAATGTACCAGGCAAAGGGCTATGATAATGTACAGAAACAAAAAAAGAGAGAGAAGGACTGCCTTAAAGAGTTCATTAACACTTCAATGTCTACCCATGACGGATGGAAGAAGTATATTCAAGGCAACTCTTTCATTCAAAGATATGTTCAATAACTCTGTTAGCATGTGGAAATACATAGTTGATTTGCTAGAATTTAACCCTCCCCCACACACTTTCTGCATAATATTTATATTCTAGAAATGTTTTGGTATGTTTCACTTGGTCAGACTATTTTTGACAAACAGGAAAAATTGAATTGGAATTTAGTGATAACCTGCATACAAATATTAAACTATTACATATATATATATATACATACATATACACACATACAAACACATAGTCATCCTTAATTATAATAAACTGAAGAATTTTGGGTTTTACTTCACTGCTAAAAACAGGCCAATTGTTTACCATAAATATCAGTTTAGTGAAAACAAAAGAATTTATATAAGTTATAAATATCTTATAGGGTAACTAAATAATAGGTAAATGCTCTGCATTCTAATCATTTGAATTGCATACCTTTGAGTAAAATCATAATTACAAAAAAATGTGGTTCTCAGGTTCTAAAGGCCAGAAGGCAGTTTCTGAAACTCAGAAAAATATCTTGTTTTGAATCTTGTTGGGAAAAAAAAAATTGAATCTCACTGATGTCCACTTAGTCTTTCAAACCGTAGTTTGATTAGAACAAATGAGTAGAACAAATATCTCTCTGTAGAAGCTAGGGTTAAAATCAGGAATGCATAGATATTTTGTTTGATAACATATCAGTCTAGAACACTTTTCCTATATAACAATACATAGTGTACTGGTTTCCAAAGAATGTTAGCAAGAAACCCATTGAAATAACATTTCTATGTGAAATATTTTTCCAAAATGTTTTCAGCTCCTTTGGCTTCGTAATGGGGATCTTCACCTCTCACTAACACTTATATGATACAGCATTAACCCCCAAAAAGAGCCATATTCAGGAGCTAAGTAGACAACATGGAGCACGTGTCCCATTCAGGCATATAATTTTATTTTATTTTATTTTATTTTATTTTATTTTATTTTATTTTATTATTTTTTTTATTTTTATTTTTTTTTAATTTTTTTTTTCAACGTTTTTTATTTATTTTTGGGACAGAGAGAGACAGAGCATGAACGGGGGAGGGGCAGAGAGAGAGGGAGACACAGAATTGGAAACAGGCTCCAGGCTCCGAGCCATCAGCCCAGAGCCTGACGCGGGGCTCGAACTCACAGACCGCGAGATCATGACCTGGCTGAAGTCGGACGCTTAACCGACTGCGCCACCCAGGCGCCCCCAGGCATATAATTTTAATAAGTATCTTACATGGAGCCTTGAGCATCCTTAGGCAAGGGTAAGTGGTGAGAGACCCAGTATTTCATTATTAAGTCAACAAATACCTATTGAAACCTAGACTGAGCTACACAATGGGGTTATAAGGACAGACCTGACATGTAAGGTTGAACCATATGAAATTGCCATATTGGTTCAACCTAATAGGTCACGCTCTAAAATAACTTAAAGTAGAACATGAAGAATATGAAAAGCAAACTGTTTTTGAAATTGGGATTTCTGTTTCAGAACAATGATGCATACACATGGGCATTGCGTGTATCTTGACTTACACATTTGTAAAGACCAGACTCATGGGACCACCTCAAATGAGGTAACTAAGACAATCATAAGGGAAAGGTATGGAGCCAGTGTTCCAGCTGTACTTTTATTTTCCTCACATTTCTACCTGGAAGTTTGGGAGGGTCAGGATGGCAGCGGTCTAAAAGGTAGTGAGTCATGTGGGTATAGTCATGCTCAAATGCTGTCTTTAGCCAGTGTTACCTTCTGAATTACCTTCAGAGTGAGGATTGATATGCATGGGTTTCATGTAGCCCTGTTTTCTTCGTTAGGACAGCTGTTATATATTGCATTTCTTTAATATTTCTGAAAATGTTCCTCTACTCACCTACTAAATTTTACAGTTTTTTTGCAGTCTTATTTATCTGAGTATCATACACATTTGAACTTAATTTTAGAATACACACACACATAACACTCTTTTACTGCTGTATATACGTGAATAAAATTTTATTAAAGTATGTTCATGACTAAAATTGCATCTAATTTAGCTGAATGGGATGGTTCCAAGTAATTATTAAAGCATATAAACCGGCAATAAAAGCAATAACTATTCACTATTTAATTTAGTTGGAAATCTAATAAAACATGTTTTTAATAAAAATGATGTAAAACAGTATAGTTAATACAAAATTAAATTTAGTGTTTCATTTTTTATGATGTTGAGTTTTAATTAGAAAAGTTATTAACATTTTTTTAGGTGCAACACCAGATTCCCTATTGACCTATTGTCTTGCGTAAGTAAGGCACTTTCTTTGTTCCAAAACTTTGTTTTCCTTTAATACTTTATAATTGTTCAGGATATTTTGCATAAAGCAAAAAATATTGAAAAGAAATTTTTTGCATAAATATAATAAAATATTTTACTTCCCAAATTGAAACTGTCCTTAATGGTGTTATTCTCAAATTTTAAGTTGCCATACACTTCTTCAAATACCTGGGAATTATACACTGGTGCTACTTTTTCTTAATCCAAGTTGTTCTAATGCCAAATTAAAAAAATAATTTACGTGAGAGATTCATTATTCTGGGTTGAGGTGGTTACACGGATTTTTTTTTTTAAATTTTTAAATGTTTATTTACTTTTGAGAGAGGGGGCATCGAGGGGCAGAGAGAGAGGGAGACAGAGAATCCCAAGCAGGCTCCGTGCTGCCAGCACAGAGCGCTCCTCATGGGGGCTCTGAGACCTGAGTCAAGATCAAGAGTCAGGCGCTTAACTGACTCAGCCACTCAGGCGCCCCACACCGGTGAAGTTTTCAGAAAGCTTTCTTTTCATGGCGGTGGCTCTATGAATAATTATATCATAATTTTCAGAAATATAAAATATCTTTATAAATAAATGAAGACGGTAGATAATTAAATGGAGTGTTTCTATGAACTGGAGGACATTTTGATTGCTAGGTTCTGTTGTAATATTATGTATGCTTGTGTGTGTGTGTGTGTGTGTGTGTGTGTGTGTGTGTGTGTGTGTGTATTTAATCATTTGCAATTGCTTTTAGGCAGTTACTCGACTTCCAAAAGCAGAAGAAATAGCAATTTGGCTTACCTGTAAAATGTAAGTGTGGAAAAAATATGTTTAGTTATGTATTTCCTTTAAATGCTTTTGTAGGGAATATTTTCTTATATTTACAGTGATAATATTTGAAAGTTTACTTTCCTTTAAAGTTGAAATTCCACTTCTTCATATTTTACTCATATTGCATAAGTGGTTTTTCATGTAAGTGAGTGCTTGTTTACAAATTTAGCTTATTGATTTCAGGATAAAGCTTGCACACTCAGGACACCAGTCTAATGTTAGCTAGGTCCTAGATCTCTGGAAAATTAAGGGAAATTGGCTAGGCTCCAGTTTGATTTGGGGAGTCTAATCTGATCAGTGAAGGATGTCAGATTAATTTGGAATTTTACTTCTGGGGTAATTCTTTGTTTTGAAGTATTGTTCTTGTGCTTGGTCATTAACTTCGTGGCAATATTCACTGGTCCATGAATGATTACATGGATCCAACATTCAATATTTTAGCACCTCCAGGAGATGCCAAAATTCCGTTGGGGCTAAATAGCAGTTACTAGACCCTTTAGTCCTTGAATATTGCGTTTTGCCTGCCTGATAAGGCATAAATAAGGTAAGAATGCACATGACACTGGAGAGATGTTAGAAAGTATATATCTTTTGAGCATTTATTCAAATAAATTTTGAGCCTATAAATTCACGTATCCAGCTATATTATAGAATCATAACTGCTTGAATTGTACAAATTTGAGTCTAAGTAGCTAACTTTTTTTTTTCTAAATTTTTGTTTTTACTGTCACCCTTTTTAAACTCTCACTATAAAGTCAACACCATGCTGTGTTTCTTTACAACTCTCTTGTCAGTGTGGGTCAGCTAGCTATTATTTAAAAGAAAAACAAGCAAACAACTTCAGCCTTTGGATACAAATAAGTTCAGGGTTGAATTATTTCAGGGCTTTGAAGCTGGTGTTGCATAAGAGTTGTAGAGAGAGAAAGCAGTTACCAAATGGTGCTAAAATGACCATAAAAATCTTTATTTACTAGGTTTACAAAGATCATAATTGGATGATAGGTTCATGAAAGGAAAGAATGGTCAGAGGATATTGAAGAAAACAGTTAAAAGGGTATTTCATTACATTCATTATAAATTTGTAGTATAGTTGCTTTCTTATCACTCTTACCTGTTTGACCGGCAGTGCCTGCAGGTGGGAGACCGTACATCTTCTGAATTCCTTCACCCTGCCTTTGGAGCCAAGGACAGTGTTTGACATATCATAGAATGTAGTTTTTGAACTGAAATAGTGTTTGAAATTTCTTCTTCATCTGATTGCTTCGGAGGTGAAAGTGGACTCAACTCTTACACTCAGTCTTTCTCGCCAAACATTAGACAGGCAGTGGATTTCCTTGCCCGTGAATGAATATTCTGTCCTTTCGACATCTCACTTTGGGGTTTCTGATGCCAGTTGCTGTCTTCCTCCCAAACCCAGTCAGGAGCAGTGGAACATTAGGAAGCTTTGAGTCCTAAAGTGAATTCATGAAGGAGGCAGCATGAACAATCTCTTAAGTTCAAATCTTGACCCCTGGCTTCTTGTCCCAGCTCTTCCAGTAAGTGAGTCTTGCAGCCTTATTTAAGAAGTATTATCTTCAGGCAACCGTTTCTACATCTGTCAATGAGAAGCTCAGATGACCTCTCTCTAAGACTTATTCTGGCTCCGGAACACTCTGACTGTGCACCGTTTTAGGATTCTCTCTTGGATCTGTAATATTTTCTGTTGTTTTCATCCTGACAAAACATTTTCCTTTAAAAGATATCATTTTCTATGTATCTTTAAACTGCTTTAAATGTTTTCTCAGGCTAGAGGAAGGGATTAAAGAGTGATGTAGACATCCCCGTCCTTCTCCCAGCTAGCCCTTGGCATCTTTTTTTAAGTTTATTCAATTATTTTGAGAGAGAGAGAGAGAGAGAGAGAGAGAGAATGAATGAATATGAATGAGAGCAGAGGTTGGGGCAAAGAGAGAGGGGAAGAGAGGGAATCCTCTGTGCTGAAGCCTGACACGGGGCTCGAAATCATGATCTAGCCGAAATCAAGGCACCCCCTAGCCCTTGCCATATTTAAACAGCCATTTTATTTATTGGCTTTTTCTTTCTTATTTAAATTCCAGTTAGTTATCATACAATATAATATCAGTTTCAGATATTGTAATTCCAAGGTACATGTTTGAAGAGTACTTAGGGAACCAGGGTGATTGCTGACCACTTTCCCTCCAGTCTTGACTGCAAGAATCTTCCAGGGTCATTTTCTGTCTTGTTTTTGCTGCCAATCTTCCATGCCTTTGGCAAGAAACTGTAGTCAGCACAAAGGCTGGTAGGTATTGCCAATATGTGAAATGAATGCTCCCATTTTTCCCCCTCTTCTTCATGAACATCGTTCATAAGAACCCTTATCCCTTATTCCTTCCTAAATATATGTATATGTGTATGTACATATATATGTATGAGTGGCTGTGTGTGTGTGTCGAGAGAGAAAGGAAGGGGGGTAGTGGCTGCGTGTGCATGTGGAAGGGATGAGAGAGAGGGAGGGAGAGAGGGAGGGAGGAGGAGTTAGTTCTAGTACTTCCAACAATTATGATTATCTTCCTTCAAGCACTTTTCATAACATTTATCCTGAGCTCCTGAGGTACCGGAGGGTTTCCTAGGATTTCTTTTAACAGCAACATCATTGAAGCTTTGACAACCTTAACTGTCTGTATACATTTCAGAAACTTTGCGATTCTTGGCAGTCAGGTGTCAATCAGCCCATCTCTCAGTCTGGGGATTTATTTCACTAACCTATCATTATTGCCACTGCCTAATAACATCCTGGAGAATACATTCCAGCATCATACAGAATAAAAATTACAGCTCATCACTGCTTATCTCTGTTCTTATTCAAATCTGTGATAAAGCAATCAAGAAAAATCAGATTAGCATTATAGGTACAGGGGAGTTTGGTACACCGAACAATGATGCCAGAGTTCTAACTTGGGCTCAGTGAGGACATGCTTGCTCACTTAATGCACGTCAGCGACATCAGCAGTTTGTTTATCTCAAATGTGATGTGCATAATTCTATTTTTGAATTGATGAAACACATCTAGACTCTCATCTGAATTTAACCATTGAAAATCAAATCGTGGTAAGATATTTCCAATAGAAAGTGAGGATAAGCGATGATGAGAACTGTCTTGATTGCTTCCTGTACATGGCGCTGCCCCAAGAATTAACTTTTCAGATTTTCACAGCAATCCTATGAGGCATGAAGTGTTGTTATTTTTATGGTAGAGGTGAGGACATGGAGGCTAAATAACTAGTCTGTCGTCACCCAGCTGCAAAGTAGTGGAAGAAGGATCAGAACACGGACATTCCGGATCTGGAGCCTGTCTCTCTAAAGATGAGTTTCTAAGTTGCCACATCTGTCACCACCGCATTTATCATATTCTGTAACTTGTGCTTGCTTAACGCAGATTATTTTATGCCAGACACGCTCAAGTGTCCCATCGTGTTCTTATTTTCCGAACGGGGAATTAATATTCTGGCTCGTGTTTTAGTAGTACCTGTGCCTTTAAAACTGTATAATAGCTACTTGTAGATGTTTTCTCATACTTTCCTATTTTCGTGCATGTAGCTTCTTTGTTTCTGCATTGTTATAAAGAAACTAAAATGCTATTTCTAGCCCTTGAAATCTGTTAGTTTCATCAGGAGTAGCAAACTCAAAATCTGTTTATTTCAATAACACCTCTTGACAATAATTGCCCTGTGTTTAAAATTCATATTTCCTTTTATCTGTTAAATGTGTAATTGACTTTTGACAATTTCTTTCATTTCCCCTTATTCTTCCCTTGTTGGAAAGGACAATAAGAAATTATGATTGACCTCCTCTGCTGCATTCATTATTTCAAATCTTCTCATTTTACTTTACTTTATTCTGAATAATAAGGCCAATATTTGGCAGAAAAGGGAAAAAAACCCACTTTTCATTCATGACCATCCAATTAGGCCAATAGTGATTTACCTTATAAGCTTTTTTTGGGTAACATTTCAGCTTTGCTTTGTGTAAATTAACAATAAAGTGTACACTTTTTGATGAAGAATACTGTTTTCCTGCATAAAGCATTCAGATGAATAGGCTCTTTTGAAAATATCGATCATACAAGGCACATCTTAAATTAACATACTTTATAACAATAATACTCATGTTAATGTAATAAAAACATTTTTGAAAGAATGTTAAAGGTTGCATAATGTGGAAAATATCCAGATTAAGTTAGGGAAACTTATATAATAATGATATATTCAGCCATACCTAATGTGAGTAAGCTTTAAAAATGAAACAGCAAACTTCAAAAGAAGGCTTCTAATATTATGAATTGAAATTACTGTACTGCATTTGTGAAAAGAACACAACTAGACCCCATAAAGGTTATTAAATGCTGGTAAGATATTGTGGCTTTGAGAACTTACATTGAGTGAATTGAGGGCTAATAATAGAACCAGTTACCACTTGGGTGTATTTTTTGTCTAACGATTATGAATATCCCTACTTGTTCATAGGGCTTATTAACTGGCCAATCTGTAAATTGGCCAGCTTTTGCATCTGCATCTAGAGATGAGGATCAATTCATATTTTCTTAAAAAGAAGACTATAAAATGTTACTCTGGAAATGAACTTTTTATAAATAAGCTCCAGATAGACTAGGTATTTTGACTTTCTTTTGAAAGTGTTTCTTACCCCATTGTGGTGATATTATAATAATGTCGTTCATTTTAATGCTCAATATTACTCTCATTTCAAAATTAAACCTGTCTTTGGTTTTCTTTTCATTAAACCATGCTGCTTTTTTGTTACTAAAAGTATTGTTTTACCTTATTAAGCAAATGTTTTACTAAGAATTCTTTACAAAGCCGATTCCGAGCCATTGTTAAAGGTGACAATGGATAAGGATGTGGTATAATGGACAGCAGTAGGCCAAGATTCATAGGACCAAAGTATAGATCCCATTTCTATGACCTAAGATGTCCTGATGCATGTCATTTCATATATATTAACCTAAGGGTTAATTAACCTAAGGTTAATTTGAAGGTAATATTTGCCTTATTAACCTCACAGAGTCTATGAAGGGAACCAATAAGATAATATGACCATTTACAACAATTACTTATTGACCACCTACTGTATAAAGTGCTTGGAATTCAGTAGTGCGTAAAACATAAAAAAGGTCTACACTGTTGACGTTGATGTGTAGTCTAGGAGGGTGGGGACATAAGACTAAGTTTGTGAGTACAAATTGTGACAACCGCTAAGAATGGAAGGAGCCCCATTAGAGAGGATAGCAGTGGCACTGACTTAACCTGGCCATGGGAGAGCTGGAAATGCCTCTCAGAAAAAGTGACGTAGATCCAGAAGGTGCAAACCAGTTCATAGGTGAAGAAAGGCACAAGAGCACTTCAGAAAGAAGCAATCGCATGTGCCAAAGCCATGTGCTCTATACACTTTTAGGTATAACGGGGCGATTATTTTGATGTTAAACTGTGTGTGCGTGGTTTTTCAAATCTTCTTCCACTCACCACATCTCCTTTCAAGCAGAGTCCAGGGCTTTTCAATGAACTGCCCTCAGGCTAAGCATATTATAGAAAGAATAAAGAATCAATTGTTTGGCTTTTGAGGGCTTAAGTAGATATTTTAAAATTAATAGCATAGATATACATCTTTAAAACCATGGCTTTCACTGGCAAGATCCCAACATAGAATAGAATTCTAAGAAATTCGCTTTAAATAGGAGCAGAAGCCTAGAGGTCTGAATGAATACATTATAGAAAGGACGAGAATGCAAAATTGCACAAAACTTTTGTTTCCTCCCCAAAATTAACCTTCCTACTATATGTGGGAAAGAGCAATTTAGAGACATGAGCTGCAGGGTTCTCTGGGAAAAGCCTAGTGGCCATGGCCAGGGCAGCAGAGTAATCGGAATATGCTTCAAGGATAAAAGAACAGAGTCTCATTACCCAGGGTATATAGCTAGGAAGACTGCAAACCTCCCAGAGAAATGCCCTGTGTCCAACATGGCATCTGAAGAGGGCAGCAGGAATCCTGTGAAGTACTTAGGCAATAAGCTGAGGGAAAACCTCATAGACTCGCTAACATGGGGTAGGTAGAAAGAAGCAGCTGAGAGGTCTGGCGAACCAGAAGAATCTCTGAGGTTGGGGAAAAAAAACATCCTGATTCTACAATTTGGAAGCCCTCGCAGACTCATGGTCATCATCAGCAGACTCCACAAGGATAGGCATCTGATGAGAAAGTTCCTCTTTCCATGGAGGAAAGTTATCTTCCCATGGAGGACAGTGAGCACAGAATAAATTGGCCTCCTTTTTCTTCTCCCTTTTCCTGAGGAGAAGAATATCATGTCACTGAGATCCCTAGGAAAAAAGGGAAGGAATGCGTGTCATTAGAAACCTCATGAGTTCACAAGACAGAATGGTTCTACGACCAAGACTCGAGTTTTCACTGGAAATGACTGAACATCCTTCATGTGGCATAGATTTCCCTCCCTCACCAGGAGTGGGGCAAATAAACCGAATTCAATTTAAAAAGGAAAATGCCCCCTTTTTGTACACATGAGTTGGTGACCGTGTGGACTTAAACCAGTTCTACGTGGAATACAGATGTCAGCAGTAATCATCATTGAATTTGGGGCAGAGCTTGGAAGTTGATGTTTCTAAGGTACCCTCACAGTTGTCTTGAATTTACATTCCTGAGCAATGTCCTTCCGTTTTTAATACCTTGTAGGAAATTGGAAAGCAGGTTCATTTTGAACCTATGTTCTTTTTATAAGTAGTCACTAGACATTTCCAAAATCCTTTTTCAGATCAAAAGATGTTTTAAAACTATGCTGTTTTGATCCCATGTGAGTAATTGTTGAATTACTGTTGGCTTGTTGTTAGATATACACAGTTGGCTTGAACATGACTTATTAAATGTTTTATCTTCTCCTACACTTACCTATATAAAATGAATTATTCAAGGGGTGCCTGGTTGGCTCAGTCAGTTAAGCATCCGACTTTGGCTCAGGTCATGATCTCACGGTTCGTGAGTTCGAGCCCCGTGACTGTGCTGACAGCTCAGAGCCTGGAGCCTGCTTCGATTCTGTGTCTCCCTCTCTCTCTCTGCCCCTCTCCTGCTCCCGCTTTGGCTCTCTTGCTCAAAAAGAAATAAATGTTAAAAGTGTTTTTAAACGGATTATTTGATGTGTACAAAAGAAACACATTCTTGTGGGAGGTAATTTTTTTAGTTATTGTTAGAGTGATCTCATTGAGGGTGAGTGCCTTTGTCTCCTGGGAGTTGTTCTATGGCCACAACATGTACTGTCACCTGGAGAATGCTGCTGCTTGAAGACATCCTTTGCATTTTACCAATTGTCTTTATTAATAAGGGGCAAAAAGTCATCATTAACAAGAATGACTTAAATTGGGGAGAAGGAAATTGATGTCATCTGAGACTTTTCACTTTCAATTAGAATATAGTTTACATCTGCCTAATGCGAATTTCCGTGACCTGACCAATGTTGAGAGGTTTATATCCATCATCCCCCAAAAGTGACATTTTCATTTTAATATAAAGAAAAAACATGTTATATATTGCCTCCCCTGCAAGTAAAATCATGTATTCACAGCTCACAGATTTGAATTTAGACTAAAACACCTTGACTAACGAAAATGGTCACATTTCGATTATCTGAGATGAAAAGCAATAACACATATGTGCACTGGATCCCTCTTTGCATGGAAATTATTTTATAATTAGAAAGGCCAATCTCTGCATTTAAAAACCTATAATGGTTTTTCAAGTGTAAAAATAATAACACTGTCTTTATGTAATAGTTGGTGGCCAACCTACTTTGGAAGTTAGTTTTATATTTTTTATTTTGTTTTGCTAGAGATATGAAAAGATATCTGATACTCTTTGCACCTTTGCCATTGAAAGTAATATCCTGGAACACTTGAACACTTCATGTTTTATGCTGAAAGGGGCAGTAATGAAAAATAGTAAAATCACCAGTTACTCTAATGACCACTAGAGGTCTACTGATATCAAATTTCTGCCAACCTCCTTCATTTCTACAAATATTTAATTTCATATGAATTAAAGTAAATTTCCCGTTTTGTTATGTATCTTTTTTTCTGTGGACTCCAATTCCACTTAAAATTGAGGGTATTTGGTGGTTTGTGGTGTTTTGTTTTTGTTTGGGTGTGTTTTTTTTTTCCAAGTTAATTTGAGAGAGAGAGAATGGGCTCATTCATGCACACATGTGTACAAGCAGGAGAGGGACAGAGAGAGAGAGGGAATGAGAGAGAATCCCAAGGAGGCTCTGCTCTGTCAGCACAGAGCCCAATGGGCGGGGGGCTTGAACCCCTGAACTGTGAGATCATGACCTGAGCTGAATAAGTCAAGAGTTAGAGGCTCAACTGACTAAGCTACCCAGGTGCCCCTATGTGTTGTTTTTGTTTGTTTTGTTTTCCTCTGAAGTTGTATTTAAATACTATATCATGAGTATTAACTTTTAGGGAAAGTTAACTTTTAAGTGGTTAGTGTGTGTGTGTGTGTGTGTGTGTGTGTGTGTGTGTATGTGTGTATGTGTACATATATATATGTGTATGTATATACACACACACACACACACACACACACACATATATATATATACACACACACATACATACATATCCCATGTGCATATATATCACATTAGTTCAAATGAGACTGGCTTACTTTTCATTCAGTAGATTTTATAAATTCCATTTGCAAGACTTTACTCCCCGGTATGACACATTTTCACACTGACTTGTGAGTACACCTTCAGGGAGTTTGCGGTGTGCATACACGTCAAACGTAAACAGAGTTCACTATTCAAGGACTCATGCTGTAGTCAGTCCTGCTGCTAAAAAATAGATGGCTTCTATTTTGTTAGAAGCAGGTAAGTGTTACTAGCCACCATTTTGTAGAAAATTTGTGTCTAAGACCCCTGGAAGTATTCAATGTTGTGCTATTCAGATCATCTGCCTGCAATTTAAATCTGTGTGGAAGAACTAAGGAGCCCATCTCTAAGATCTGGCGCTTAGGAAGAGTTCCGTAAATGCTGTTCAAGTGACTTGTCTGTCTTGGACCACAGATGACATCTGGAACTCAGAAACACCCTATAATCAGAGAGTCTCTTGTATCTACAGTGCTTTAAAGAGTCCCAGCTCACAAAGATCAGTAGAAATGTCACGTTTGTTATTCTCTCATTCCAACACATCCAGTTCTGGCTCCATTCTCTTGCAAGAAAGAATAGTGAAATTAGAAATGTGCAGTCATCTTGTTGGAACAAGGAGGAAGGGAAATGTGTGAGTTCTGGGATTTTCTTCTGATTAGTCAAAATAATTATGAATACATCTGCAATAAAGAGAAAACCTCATCTTGAGGAAACATTACATCTACACTTTTTGGAGCATTTAGTGAACTGCCCCCGAATTTATTTTCGGACAGCATTCTGTCTAGGAGACAGGAGTCAGATTACAAATGCGGCGAAGGGATGATTTTCATTCAGTCCAGTTGGTGCTTATTTTTTGCCATATGTTGTTGGGTAAGTGTATTTTACACTATCCGGGATGGCCTTTTTTTTTTGAGTAAGCAGAATAGGGCTGCTGTTGATGTAAGGGATTTGGAGGATGCCAGAAATGGCTCCCCTGGGCTGCTGTGTGTAGATTTGAAGTGATCAAGTTTGTACACTCTCCAAAGGCTACTGTTGACCATGGGGCGAGTGAAAGCTGATTACAGGTCATCTTCTGCTCTGCCAAGCCAGATGTGCTGGTGCAAGCTGCATTCACCCAGAGGAATGGGCATCTTGTCATCTGACAAGACAAGCATGTCTTGCAAGTAGCCAAGGCCACTGTCGTTTGCTCAAGGCTTTCCCTGCCTGCCCCCTACTAAAGTATCACTCTCATTCGCCTATCATGATATGTAAGACTTTACCATTATCTTTGGTATCTGAAGTTTCTCCTGTTTCCCCCTTATACATAAAATCACATACACCCCTCAAAATATAACCTTTGCAACTGTGAAGGAACACCGAAATTTAAATTACCAACTACTCACTGGGAAGACTCAGGAGGAACTTAAAGGTTTTGAAAAAATTATGAAATGTATATGTTGTGTTACAATATATATTATATAGGAAATATGTAAAAATTCCAAACAAACACAAAAAGAGGAAATAGTGAAGTACGTATGTGTTTATAGTAGGATGTACTTACCACCCAGATTCACAATTATTTGCTTATAAACCCTTTATTTTAAAAAAAAATTTTTTAAATGTTTATTTTTGAGGGGGGGAGGGGCAGAGAGCGAGGGAGACACAGAATCCAAAGCAGGCTCCGAGCTTTGAGCTGTCACTACAGAGCCTGACACGGGGCTCGAACTCACAGACCATGAGATCATGACCTGAGCTGAAGTTGGAGGCTTAACTGACTGAACCACCAGGTGTGCTGCAAAGTCTAAATTGGGGCATGAAGAGCCCCAAAAGAGAATGTACTTTTGACTTTTGAGAATTCTGCTTCACTTTGGCCATGCCCTTCATGGTTTACATGGAGACTAATCCCTTCTCTCCTTTTGTTCAACTGTGATCTAATGAATGAAAATTTTTATTTCACTTACTACTTCTGGAAGCATTTCATAAAAATGATTGAGAAGCCTTATGATTGCTAATATAATGGGTTCAAGAGTAATTCATCCATTCTTCTTCAATTATTAAGCCCTTACTATGAGGTGGAAACTTTTTTTTAAGTTTATTTATTTTGAGAGAAAGGGCGGGGGGTGGGGAGGGGACAGAGAGAGGGAGAGAGAGAATCCTAAACAGGTTCCATGTTGTCAACGAAAAGCCTGACACGGGGCTCAATCCCATAAATCTGAACCCTGAGATCATGACCTGAGCTGAGATCAAGAATCAGATGCTTAACGGACTGAGCCCTCAGGCACCCTGAGGCAGAAACTTTTTTACTCTAGGACCATAGCAATAAACAAGGCAGACAAGATATCTGTTACATTAGAATTTATATTCTAACAAAAGAAAGGCCTAGTTATATAAAATAAACTAAAAGACTAAATCCTATATATGAAAGGAAGCATGGACCATTAAAACAGCTTTTTTTAAAGAAAGAAAATTAGAAACAAGTTTTTCTTTTAAGAGGAAATTTATTTTTATTAAAGTTGTTTAATAACTAAGGGGGAAAAGTCCAATAAAGTATTTATTACAGTGTGCTCTGCTCTTTTCTAGGTATCTAAGAAACATCAATATTACTTGATCTATGAAACTTGTAATTCTCATTCCCCCCCACCATAAAATACACTTAATGACTCTTCATTCTTGAGTTAGTTTCATACTTTATGAAATATTGCTTACAAAATTAGGTAAGCTACGAAAGAATGACCATTGTAAAAACTGGTTATTCAAATGTTATCAGTTGAGGTAAGTAAAACTATGTAAGAACTTGGACTTCTTGTGGTTTCATAGGGTAGTTCATCCTCAAAGCTATAAAAAATACTACATACTTGTGATGGGCAAAAGGAACATGGCTACTTGGTATTTTCCTGCTGCAAAAACTAAAAAAAAAATGATTTTGCTGTTGTTTTTTTCTGAACACCAAATATAAAGCTTTATATTTTGTTTCTTATTTTTTTAAAGCTGTTTTTTGAAGCAGTTTTAGTTTTGGACTTCCATATACATCCTGCCCCCACACATACATAGTCTCCACAAGAGAGGGAGGCAAATCAGAGACTTTTAAATACAGAGAACAAACTGAGGTTGCTGCAGAAGAGGTGGGTTGGGGGGATGGGTTGAATGGGTGATGGACATTGGGGAGGGCACTTTTTGGGATGAGCACTGGGTGTTATATGTAAGAGGTGAATAACTGGGTTCTACTTCTGTAGCCAAGACTACACTGTATGTTAACTAACTTGAATTTAAGTTAAAAAAAAAAAGAAGGTGGCACTTGGAAGAAGGTCATCTCCCAAAGAGGAAAAAAAAAAAAATCACCCACCACAATGGTACATTTTTTTTTTTTTTTAACCAAGGGTGAACCTGTATTAACTCATAATAATCACCCACAGTCCTTGGGGTTCACTCTTGGTGGTATATGTTCTGTGGGTTTGGATAAATGTAAAATGACATGATCCATCATTATAATATCATAGAGTGTTTTCACTGCCTCTGTGTTCTGCTCATTCATCTCTCTCCCCACCCACCCCTGACACACAGTGGTCTGTTATTGCCTCCACAGTTTTGCCTGTTCCAGAATGTTACGTAGTTGGAATAATACAGTATGAAGCCTTTTCAGATTGGTTTCTTTCACTTAGTAATATGCATTTAAGATTCTATCATATCTTTTCCTGACTTGATAGCTCATTTATTTTTGGCAGTGAATAATATTTCACTGTCTGAGTGTTCCACAGTTTAATTCTCTTATCCACCTACTGAAGGCCATTTTGTTTGTTTCCAAATTTTAACAATTTTGAACAAAGCTGTTATAAACATCCATGTGCAGTTTTTGTGTGTACATAAATTTTCCTTGGGATAAATGCTAGGGAACATTATTGATGGGTTGCATCATAAGGGTGTGTTTAGCTTTTGGAAACCACCAAACTGTCTTCCAAACTGGCTATGTTATTTTGCATTCCCGCCAGCAGTGAATGAGAGTTCCTGTTGCTCCATATCCTTATCAGCATTTGATGGTGTTGGTTTTCTGGATTTTAGCTATTCTAATAGGTATGTGGTTGTATCTCATTGCTGTTTTAATTTACATTTCCCTTATGACATATGATTTGGAGTATCTTTTCATGTACTTATTTGTCACCTGTATATCTTCTTTCTGAGACCTCAAGTCAGGTCTTTGGCCCATTTTTAATTAGTTTGTTTTCTTATTATTGACAAAATTTTAAGAGTTCTTAGTATGTTTTTGAATAATAGTCCTTTATTATATATGTCATTTGCATTTTTTTCCAGTCTGTGGCTTGTCTTATCATTCCCTTGATATTGTCTTTGGCAGAAAAGTTTTTTTTTTTTTTTTACTTTTAACAACTTGTCAGTTGTTTCTTTCAGAGATCATGCCTTTGATGACTTGTGCAAAAAGGTCATCACCATACTCAAGGACATTTAGGTTTTCTCCTGCTTATCTTCTAGAAGTTTTCTAGTTTTCATTTTATGTTTAGATTTATGATTCATTTTGAGTTAATTTTTGTGAAGGGTCTGGGCCTAGATTAATTTTTTTTACATGTGGACATCAGTTGTTCCAGCACCATGTATTGAAGACACTGTCTTAGCTTCATTGTATTACATTTGCTACTTTGTCAAGATGAGTTGACTATTTATATGGGTCTATTTCTGAGCTGTCTATTCTTTTCCATTGATCTATTTATTTAAACTTTGGCCAATACCACACTCTCTTGATTACTGTAGATTTACCATAACTGTTTAAGTTGGGTAGTGTTAGCTCTCCAACTTTATTCTTCTCCTTCAATATTGTATTGGCTGTGCTAAGTATTTTGACTTTCTATGTAAACCTTATAATGGTTTTTCAATATCCATTAAATAACTTGGTGGGATTGTGACTGAAATTACATTGAATCTATAGATCAGTTTTAGAAAACTGGCATCTTGACAGTATTGAGTCTTTCTATCCATTAACATGGGGTATCTCTCCATTTATTTATTTAGGGTTTTTTTTTTTTACTTTGCTCATCACAGTTTTTTAGTTTTCCTCACTACAGGTAGGTAGGTAGGTAGATAAGTAGATAGATATTGTACATACTTTGTTAGATTTATACCTAAGTATTTCATTTTGGGGGGTGGATGTTGTGTTTTTAATTTCAAATTCCACTTGTTCATTGTTGTTATATAGGAAAACAACTGGCATTTTACACACAATTTGTTTCACAACCTTCCTATATTCACTTAGTTTCAGGGGGCTTTTGTTGATTCGTCAGATTTCCTAATACACAATCGAGTCATCTGTAAACAAAGACAGTTTTGTGTTTTCGTTTCTAATATGTATATAATTTATTTCCTTTTCTTATTGCATTAACTAAAACTTCCAATATGACATTGAAAGGCACAGGTGATAGTTTATATTGTTTTCTTGTACCTGATATTATGGGAGAGCTTTGAGTTTCACACCATTAAGTATGATGTTAGCTATGGGTTTTTGTTTTTTTTTTTTGTAGACAGGCTTTATCAAGTTGAAATATTGCCCTTCTATTTCTAGTTTACTGAGAGTTTTTTATCATGATTAGCTTTTGGATTTTATCAACTGCTTTTTCTTGCTTCTATTGATATGATTATGTGATTTTTAAAAATCTACTGATGTGAAGAATTATGTTAATACACTTTGGAACGTAGAATCAGTTTTGTATACCAGAGATAAATCCCACTGGTCATGGTGTGTAATTAATTTTATGACTTTTTTAGATTCAATTTGCTAATATTTTGTTGCATCTATGTTTATGAGAGATATTGGTAGGTAGTTTTCTTTTCATGTGATGTATTTGTCTGGTTTTTGTGTAAGGAAAATACTGACCTCCAGAATGAATTAAGATGTATCCTCTCTATTTATGTCCTCTGAAAGAGATTGTAAAGGATTAGTATAATTTTTTCTTTAAACGTTTGGTGGAATTCACCAATAAACATATCTGGTCCTAGTGCTTTTGTTTTAGAAGGTTATTAATGACTTATTCAATTTCCTTGATAGATATTGGTCTATTTAGATAGTCTGTTTCTTCTTGTTTGAGTTTGGCAGCCTGTGTCTTTCTAGTAATTGGTCCAGTTCATCTGTGGATTACCAAATTTGTGGGCATAGCGTTGCTTCATATTATTCTTATCTTTTTAATGTGTTTTTTTTTTCTCTCTCTCTTTCTTTTTCATTAGTCTGTTGAAGCTTATTGATCTTTACAGAAAATTATTTTTTGGTTTCTTTCATTTTTTTTATTGAATCCTGTTTTCAATTCCATTGGTCCCTTCTCTAATTTTTATTCTTCTCTTCTGTTGAATTTGAATTGAATTTTTCTCCTTTTTTACTGTCAGGAAGTGGAAACTTGTTAATTTTAGATCTTTCATATTTTCTAATATATATATTCAATACTATAAATTTCACCCTAAGCACTGCTTTCACTCTTTTCCACAAATTTTGATAAATTGTGTTTTAATATTCATCTAGTTCTAAATTTTAAAATTTTTCTTGAAATATCTTCTTTGGCTTATGTGTTATTTAGAAGTGTATTGTTTTTGTGGCTCAGTCAGTTAAGCGTCTGACTTTAGCTTAGGACATGATCTCATCGTTAGTGAGTTCGAACCCACATTGGGCTCTGTGCTGACAGCTCAGAGCCTGGAGCCTGCTTCTGATTCTGTCTCTCTCTTTCTCTCTGTCCTGTTCATGCTTTGTCTTTTTCTCTCAAAAATAAATAAATGTTAAAGAAATTAGAAGTGTATTGTTTTGTTTTATTTTGTTTTTAAGTTTTTATTTAAATTCCAGTTAACAGAGTGTAATATTAGTTTAGTGATTCAACACTTACATACACCTGGTGCATAAGAAGTGCACTCCTTAATCCCTATCACCTGTTTAACCCATCCCCCCCCCCCCACCTCCTCTCTGGTAACCATCAATTTGTTCTTTATAGTTAAGACCCATTAGGCTAGCTGCAAGGTTCTCAGGAAACATGGCAAGCCAGAAGGGACTGGCTTGATATATTCCAAGTGCTGAATGAGAAAAATTTGCAGCCATGAATACTCTATCCAGCAAGGCTATCATTCAAAATAGAAGGAGATATATAGAGTTTCCCAGACAAACAAAAACTAAATGGGTTCATGACCACTAAGCCAGCCCTGCAAGAAGTATTAAATGGGGGACTCTTTGACTGGAAAGGATACAAATGTATTATTTAATTGCCACATATTTGGGTATTTTCCATTGATCTTTTATTGATTTCTAGTTTAATTCCAACATGGTCTAAGAGTATACATTATATAATTTCTATTCTTTCAAATGTGTTAAGGTATGATTTATGGCAGAATGTACTCTAACCTGTTGAATGCCCCATGTGAGCTTGAGAAGAGTGTATACTCTGTTGTTGTTGGACGAAGTAGCCTATAAATGTGAATTTAATCTAGTTGATTGTTAGTGTTGTTGAGATCAACTGTGTCCATACTGATTTTCTAGATGCTGGATCTGTCTATTCCTGAGAGGGAGATGTTGAAATCTCCAACTCTGATAGTGGATTCATCCATTTGTTGTTCCTTACAGTTTTATCAGTTTTTGCTTAACATAGTCTGACACTGTTGTTAGGCACATACACATTAAAAATTGTGGAGAACAATTGTGGAGAACTTGGAGAACTGAACTCTTTATCATTATGTAATGCCCTTCTTTATTCCTGATAAATTTCCTTGATTTGAAGTTTACTGTGTCTGTAATTAATATAGACCCTCTGCTTACTTTTGATTATTATTAGCATGGTAAGTGTTTTTTCCATCCATTTACTTTTAATCTATATGTGGTTTTATATTCATATTTAAAGTAGATTTCTTATAGACAACATATAGTTGGATTGTGTTTTTTGATTCACTGTGACAATGTCTGTCTTTAACTGGTGCATGTAGACCATTCACATTCAAAGTGACTATTGATGTGGTTGGATTAATAACTAACCACATCTGTCACTCTTTATTTGTTCCTCTTGTTCCTTTTCTTTTTTTCTCTTCCACTCTTTTTCTGCCTTTTGTAGCTTTAATTGAGCATTTTAAGATTCCATTTTTCCTCCTTTTTAGTATATCAGTTTTACTTCCTTTTTTACATTTTTAAATGGTTTCCCTAGGGTGGACAGTGTACATTTATAGATAATCCAAGTCTACTTTCAAGTAACATGTACCACTTCACAGTAGTGTGAATACCTTATAATAATGTGTGTGTGTGTGTGTGTGTATAACATATATGTGTATATGTGTGTATATACATGTATATATGTATGACATATATGCTTTTTTGTGTATGTATATGTAGATACAGATACACATGTGTGTGTATACAAAAACAGACATATTTGAAAAATTGTAGGAATTATTTTGTATAAACTGTTATCTGTTAGATCAATTAAGCATAAGAAAAATACAATTTTTTGTTTTACCTTACCTTATTCTTTCTTTGATGCTGTTTCTTCCTTTATGTAGATCCAAGTTTCTAACCTACATTATTTACCTTCTCTCCAAAGTTCTTTTTTTCTTTTCTTTTTTTTTCTTTTTTTCTTTTTTGTAAGATTACTGAAAAAATATTCCCTCATTTTTTGTTTGTCTGAGGAAATCTTGGTTTCTCTTTCACTTTTGAAGGATATTCGCAGGGTACAGAATTCCAGGTTGATGGGTTTTTTTCCTCTTAACACTTTAAATATTTTACTTCACTCCCTTCTTGCTTTCATGGTTTCTGAGAAGTAGGAGTAATTTTATCTTTGTTCCTCTATAGGTAAGGTGTTATTTTTTCCCCTCTGGCTTCTTTCAGAATTTTGTCTTTCATTTTCTATTATTTGAAAATGATATGCCTAGGTGTAGTGGGGTTTTTTGTTTGTTTGTTTGTTTTTAATTCACCCTTTGGTATTCATCTTGCCTGTTGTTCTCTGAGTTTCCTAGCTTTGTGGTTTAATGTCTGACATACATTTGGGGAAACTTTCAGTCATTCTTATTTCAAATATTTCCTCTCTTCCCTTCTCTCTTTCTTCTGTTTCTGGTACTCTCATTATGTGTATGTTATACCTTTTGTAGTTGTCCCTCAGTCCTTGAATATGCTTTTGTGTTTTGTTTTGTTTTGTCTTGGTTTAGTTTTTGTTCTCTTCCTTTTTTTGTGTTTGAGGATTCTATTGATATATCTTCTAGCTCAGAGATTCTTTTATCAGCTGTGTCCAGTCTACTAATAAACCCATGTAATGCATTCTTCATTTCTGTTACCTTCTTTTTTTTATATAACCTATAGCTTTTCTTTTTGGTTCTTTCTTAGTATTTCTATCTCTCTGCTTATACTTCAGTCTGCTTTTGCACATGCCTACTTGTCTACTTTATTAACTAGAGCCCTTAACATATGAATCATAGCTGTTTTCCATTCCTGGTCTGATAATTCCAACACCCTGCCATATCTGGTTCTGATATTCTGTCTCTTAAAATTGTTTTGTTTTTGTTTTTGTTTTTTGCCTTTTGGTATGTCTTGTAATTTTTTCTCGATAGCTAGACATGATATAATGGGTAATAGAAACTGTTACAAATAGGCCTTTAGTGATATACTGTGAGGTGGGGGCGGGGTGGGAAAATATTCCATAGTCCTGTGATTAACTTTCAGTCTTTTAGTGGCCTTGTGCCCAGGTGTTTCTCAGTTTTCTTCTCCCTGCCCTTGGTGGGGCAGGATAGCAAAATTGGGCCGGATTTGGGTATTTCCCTTTTGCAGCAGATTTTACTCTGGTTAACTCATTTTTCCTGAGTGCAGGCTTTATTTAGAAGAGCCTCTCTTTTATTTCAGAATGGTTCCTCTCCCTCCTGCTGCCAGATACCCAAGGGGATTTTTCTCTGGTATTTACAATAGGAATCTGGTTTAGCTCCATTGGTAAATCTGACAATATTGTGTCCCCCTCCCTACACCCCACCAGGCCTAGATCCTCCTGGAGTTATTCACTCTCAGAGTTATCAACACTGAGCCTCCAACAATTCATCATTTACAGTTCATGTCTTCCTACCCTGGCACTGGCTCCCGTGGCAGTTTCCTTTTATGTGTCTGAGTCCTGGTAAGCTAAGACGCCCTGCATTCACCTGTCTGATTGTCCAGTCTTGGTGGCTGCTATTTGCCCTGTGTCCTGTCCCCTCTAGGTACCCAGAAGATTTGTTTATTTCAATCTTCTGGCTTTTTTCTCATTAGGACACAGTGGTGACTTCCAAGCTCCTTCCATGTAGAACAGGAAACTGGAAATGATTTCATTTTGTTTACTTCCTTTAGCTAAAAACCAAAAACCAAAAAAAACAAACAACAACAAAAAAATCCACAAACAAAACAAAACACAGTAGTTGTGAGATAAAAGACATAGTCAACCCTCTAAGGAGTAAAATAACAAAGAAGAGCAGGTAACTAATATGAGAAAAAATTTCAAACTAACAAGTAAAAGAACAGAAACTAATAAAAGAATTATTTCCCCATCAAATTGGAAAATATTTTTAAAAGATAATGAAATTGTTATGGTATGATATAATTTTGTAAAGCAGACACTCTGTAACACACTGATATAATGTAAATTGGTGCACTCTTTCTAAGACAATTTGCAAGTATGTTTCAAGAAACTGTAAAATATTTATAAGTCTGAATTATAAGTGAAACTATAATTCCAAGAATTACTCTTAGAAACATAATCTAAACAGTAATTATAGGTACAAATAGATATATATTATCTGACAACAGAGTAATGGATAGCAAATGCCTGTTTTTTCACTGATGTATCTCAAGTGCCTGATCATATTAGATGCTCATAAATATTTGTTTAATTAATGAATATTATTAATAGAAAATTATATCACCATTAAAAATACTAGCTTTGAAGACTAGTCAATGATATAGGAAAATATCCATATATAATTTTAATTCACAAATATGATTGTAAAATTTATATATACAGCATGTTTCCAACTTAGTGATTTATTTTTTTCCTTATATGTTTATTATATGACATTATGCAATATTACTACATATGAAGAAAGGCTAGCTCTAAGTTCTATTAAATATGATTCTTACCTTTAGACTTTATACTGTTTTTAAATATATAATGAACTTATAGTATCTTAATTTGTAATTAATTTAATTTATATAAATAGTTTAAAATCTCAATTGTTAAAATAGCATATACAAAAATATATCAATGCCTTACCTATTCTCTCTTCTTGCTTCACACAGGTAACTGCTTTCAAATATTTTAGCAGTCTCTTTTTCATTTCTAACATGTTTCTTAAAAAAAAAAATTAATGTTTATTTATTTTTGAGAGAGAGAGAGAGAGGCAGAGTGTGAGCTGAGGGGAGGCAGGGCGGAGAGGGAGACACAGAATCCGAAGCAGGCTCCAGGCTCCAAGCTGTCACCACAGAGCCTGACACCGGGCTCAAAACCACAAACCACCAGATGGTGACCTGAGCCAAAGTTGAACCCTTAACTGTCTGAGCCATCAGGGCACCCCCATTTTTAAATAACCACTTCTTCTTGCTATTTCTTGATTTTTTTAGTTTACATTTTAGACATAATATATTGGTTTTCTATAGCACTCTCCTATCCTCTCTCTCCTGACACTTCCCAATTTAGTTACTTCACATTTTTTAGTTAAAAAATAATTGAATTTAATTCTCATGTAAATGGTATCCATAAGTGACCATATTTTCTTTCTTTTAGAATTTTTTCTATTATTTCTTTCCTGGAGAAAATAAGTCCCTGCTTTTTTATTTGATTGTATTTCTAGACCTCTGTTATTTTGTAGATCCATTATTAAACACGTACATAGATATTTGGATTTATTATTTCTTTTTTGTTACAGTTGTAGTTTTAAGAAATGTATCTATTTCATCTAATTTACTTAATTTATTGGCTTAAATATTTAGAATATCACCTTATTATTGTTTTAATGTTTGTAGAACCTGCAGTGATGCCATTTTTCATTACTTATATTGATAATTTATGTATTTTGATTTTTATTATTTTCATGAAGTTGTTCCAAGGGATTATGAATTTTATTAATATTGTCAAAGAACCAACTTCTGGAATATTACCTCTTCTCTATATTTTGTATATTTTCTACTTACATGATGACCACTGTGAATTTTTAATAATTTATTCTTCTTAGTTTTCATTTGTTTTTCATTTTCTAGCTTCTTAAATAATTTTAGCTTCTTCACATGCACATTTTGTTTTCATATTAGTTAAAATGAGTATATTTTTAAAATTTCCTTGTGATACTTGACCCACGGATTATTTGGAAGTAAATATTCAGTTCCAAATCTTTTGTGTGTGTGTGTGTGGGTGTGGATTCTTTTTTAGATTTTTAATTGTCTTCTATATGATTTGTGTACTTTTAAATTTACTTAGAACTTGTTTCATGGTCCATTATATGATATGACTTGATGGAAGGTTCAGGTACACCTGAAAATAAGAATATTCTATACTTATTTTGTGCAGTATTCTATATATGTCAATTAAATCAATTTGGTTGATAGTGTAGTTCAAATCTATATCCTTACTAGTTTTTATCTACTTGTTTTATTAATGACTGAGGAACATATATTAATCTCCAACATAATTGTACATTTATCTGTTTTCTCCCTTTAATTCTGATCATTTTTTGCTTCACATATTTTCAAGCTTTGTTATTAGATGTATACACACATTCAGGACATCTCTTCTTGATAAATTGACCTTTTGTCTCTATAAAATGTAATTTTATATCACTGGTAATACATTTTTATTTTATTATATTACCATTACATTTTTTTGTAATGTACAATTTTATTGAAGTACATTTTATTATATTGAAATCTATTTTGTCTAATGCTAATATAGCAATACCAGTTTTCATATGAATGATGTACCATGTTCTGTCATTTTCTTCTCACCTACCTGTCTCTTTAGATTTAAAATATAGCTCTGTATGACATATATAATTGGTTGCCTCTCACTACCTCAGTCTCTCTAGACAGACAGACAGATAGGTAAGGAGGTACGTAGGTAGGTAGGTAGGTAAATAGACCTAACTCTAGATGTTGGTATATATTTCCAGTCTGATAATCTCTAATTAGAATACTTTTAGTTCTAATGTTTTTTCACGGTTATCTGGGAACTTCAGTATGTGTCTACCATATTATAGCACACTTAGAATTAATACTTTGTTTTCATATGTTTTACTTCATAACTTAGAAACTCCATGTTTATATTACCATTTTTGCTTTTAATAGCCTTTTAAATAAAGTAAGAAAGATTAAAAAGAGTCTATTTTCTACATGTTTATAATTTCTTTCACTTCTAAGCTGAGTTTCCAATTATTTACTTTTATACTGAAGGATTTACTTTATCATTTTGTTGTGCACATTCTGCTAGGGACAGATTCCCGCACTCAGCTGTTGCTTAGTGGATATATCTTTATTTTGTATTCATTTCTCAAGGACTTTTTCACTGTAGAATTTTAGGTTACGAGTATTTTTCCCTCCAACACTTTAAAGATGATGTTTTTTATGTTCTGGGTTGAATTGTTTATTATGTGCAGTTGGCAATCATTCTTGTTCTTCTGTACATTATGTGGAAATAAATGAAGACCAAATGAGAACAGGCAAAGGCTATTTATTCAGAGCTGGCTGTAGCAAGAGTCAGCCACCATTACTGATGTTTGCAGAGACTCAGACAGGCAGAGGAGCGGGAAAGCTTTACAGTGAAAGCAAAGGAAAGCCTTCAAGTAAACCCTGATTAGAAGCTGTTGGCCTGGGGAAGCTGGAAGTGGGCTAATTAGAAGTGGTACATTCTGTGCAGTTAGTTAGGGCTGCGTAGGGCTTTCTTTGGTTAGTCATAAGTTGGATGTGGGACAGAAATTAGGGAAGCTGTCAGTTACTAATCAGGTCCTGGCCAGTTTGAACCAGTTGTATAGAGGTTATTGCTGGGCTTTTTAGGCTGGTTTCTAGAGAAGGACATCTGATTGCCTCCACATCTGGCTTACATAGTAGTCTGACTTTCTGGGCTAGTTACTGTAGAAAATGAGTTGGTTTCCTGGGATGGTTGCTGCAGATTGTGGGTCCCAGTTCTATTTTTGTATGTGGTCTGGCCATTATCTGTATGTATATTCATTCTTTCAGTTATGTGTATTTTTGTCTCTGTCTTCTCTTAAGATTATCTTATATTTTTGGTTTTCAGCAGTTTGCCTATGGAATGCTCAGGTGTGTGTGTGTGTGTGTGTGTGTGTGTGTGTGTGTGTGTGTGTGTGTGTGTAAATTCTGATTAGGGTTTGTTGAGTCTTTTAAAACTGTGAGTAGAGATTTCTTTCAGTTGCTTCCATTTTTCAGACTTCTCTTTTCCAAAAACATTTTCAGCCTCATTTTCCCTCTGATCTCCTTTGCAGATTTCAATTGCATGATTACATGTGTATTATTGATATTATGTCACAGATCACTGACATTTTTACTGTCACTTTTTTCCAACAGTCTTTTTGCTTCCATGCTTTTAATTTAGATAATGTCTTCTCACTTGACTTCAAATTCACTTATCCTTTCTTTACCCATGTTAAGTCTTCTCTTAAACACGTCAAATGAACTTTAATTTCAGACAACATATTGTCTAATTCCATAATTTCTATTTAGTGCTTTTTTAGAGCTTCCTGTTTTCTGCTGAAATATGCTATCATTACACCCAATATATTAATCTTTTGCTATAAGTTGTTTAACATGTTAAACTTGTTTAATATGACTAACAAGTTAATAATGATTATTGTAAAGCCCAGGCATGCCAATTTCAATAATGAATTATCTATAGAGCTTCTATTTATTTTGCTTTCCCTTTATTATGGGTAATATATCCCTCCCGTATCTTGTAAAGTTTTATTTTTTCTGGACATTGTTATAAAAGAATGGTGGAAACATTGTTTCGATTCTTTTCCCAGGTAATAAAACCCTTTCACTTGTCTAGTGGTTAGGGTAAGGGGCTAATCATTCCAAGTTCCTCTGATCGATGAGCCATAGTTTTAATTATATTGAGTTAATCTTTGGTTTGTCAGGCTACCACCCCTTTTTTCATCTTATCAGTATTTGGGCAGAGAGGGTATTGTATTGCAGCTCCAAGTTTGTTCACTCTTTAATTCAAATTGGAAAGCATTTTGAGATATAATTACTTCAAGAATGCTTAGGAATTAGCAATTTCTCTTTCCATTGTTCCTTCCTCCACTGCTGCTTCCTGGTAAAATTTGAGGAGGTGAGGAAGAAGAATTGACATACTCAGGTATTTGTTTTCACATTTAGGGCTATTTTCAGTTTTTAAAGCATTCTGCAAGACCCAACTGTCGTCTAGTCTTGCCCGACTTGTCCTCATCTCTGCAGAGCCTCTCCATCTGCAGTGGGTCTGTACCTGCACTGACACATTTGTGGCCACCACCAGGCGGTGCATGGTGCAGGTGCAGAAACTGTAGCACTGCTTTGCTCACCTAGTTTAACTCTTAGCTCACTGGCTTTTCCTTCTCACGTTGTTCCTTAGTTTTTCATCATTTCCCTTCTCTCTTAACTTTGTAGCACCTTGTGGCTCAGTGTTTGGATACTTCCTGTTTTCTGTGTGCAGTCACTCCTTTGGTGATAGCAGACTCGAACATTTACATATCATCTGTGCAGTGACGACTCATAGTTATATCTCCGAACTAGGCTTCTACTGTTAACCCCAGACTTGTATTCCCAAACCCCCATTTGGCATTTCCATCTGGACATAAAATAAGCATCTTGATCCATCCACAATTTAACTCTTTCTAAAATAATCAATCAGTCAATCAGTCTTGCTTCACCTGCATCCTTGTCTGCCTCAACTCCGTCCTCTTAGTTGCTCAGACCAGAATACCTGGAGTCAGGTATCACTTCCTTCTTTTTAGCATTCAGCATTCGATCAATCAGATAACTTTCTGGTTCTTTTATCTTCAGAGTATATCCAGAATCTGGACCCTTATCTCCCTTTCCAAACCTACTCTCCTAGTCCAAACCACCAACCAACATCATTTGCCTGTTTTTTTAAAGTAACCTCCTATCTAGTCTCCCTGCTTCCACTCTTGTTTCCTTTTCCGTCCTACAGTGCATTCTCAACCTGGGTGATCCTTTTGAAGCCTGGGTCAGATCATGTTATTCTTTTGCTCAAAACCAGAGGCTTCCCCATCTCTCACTGTAAAATCTGAAGTCTTTGTATGGCCTGGCTACAATGAGCTTCCTGCTGTTCTTCAGACATGCCAGCTGTACACAGGCCTCAGGGTTCTTCGTGCTTCTTATTAACTTTGCTTGAAACTTTCTTATCTGCATATTTTGCCCCATTACCTCCTTCGAGGGTTTGCTCAAATATCATCTTCTCAGTGCATTATTAAGTGACCAGTTCATTTACATAGCAAACTCTATACACTTTCCCCACTTTATTTTGCCCTATAACACTATTTTCTTCAACTATCTATGTAATTTACTTTAGTATTTTGTTTGTTTTTTTTTTCCTCCCCCACCATTGGAATACAAGCGGGGCAAAAGGGATTATTTTCCCTGTTTCATTTATGCTGTATCCATAGAACAATGCCTGACACATAGAAGGTATTTTGGAATATTTCTGTGTATTAGTAGTTGTTCTTTTGTCCCTTGGCTAGCTGTTCATATTGCCAGTTTTTGTCCTTTACATTATGACAGTCTAAAGGTGAAGAGATTTCTTTGTTTTACAGTGACCCTTTCCTTGTCCCCGTTATATATTGTTATATTGATTATTTTAGAGATCTGGGATTATTGTTACAATCAGAAAAAGCAAACACAATTTTCTTGAACAAAGGTTAAGTGTTATCCTAGGGAAACGGAACATATATTTGTATTCCGTCTTTGAAAAACTACTTTGCAAATATTAAAACACTTTTCAAATATAAGGAATTAAAATATTGTGCATAGTAGACAGCTTTTTAGTACTGATTTGACATGCCAGCTCTCCACTAGCAACTACACGCTGCTTTTAAATATTGTGGAGCCTACGTAAAGTGTAAGTAAAGTTTGAATATTCAAATTTCATGTAAATAATTTAATATTTTTATAACAGAGTTCCAAAATACTTTTCCCTTTATAGCATATTCACGGCTCTTTAAATTCATAGCAATACCTATGCTCGTGGACCAATTTTAATCAGGTGTAAAGACTCTTAAATAATTGAAAAATCCAGAAAATTAAGAGTAACTGCTCATGTTTAATAACGGACTTACAGAGTGGAGGTGGGTTTGGCGATGGGTGAAATAGGCGAAGGGGATTAAGGGTACACCCATCATACTGAGCACTGAGTAATGTACACAATTGTTGAATCATTATATTGTACACCTGAAACTAATATAACACTGCATGTTAACTATACTGGATTAAAATAAAAACTTAATTTAAAAAAGAATGGAATTAAAGAACTTTGTATTTTAATGTAATAAAATGGTAAAATCTCTTGAGAGCTATTTTGATAATTCTCAAGAGTGAATGAACCATCTAAAATAAAGAGATGTTCCACCATTATAATTTTGCAATGAGTAAAAAGTATATCCCAAATTAAACTTCTTTTTTAGGTTAATTATTCATGACCACTATTTAAAAATTTATGCAGACATTATTTTAATCTCTGTGTAAATATCCCAAGCAAATTTCAAATTGTTATTTTTGTTGTTAGAATATATACATGAAATCAGTTTATCCTAAGAGATGGCTTATGTATTTTAGAGATTAATAATCCCCAAGTTAAGCTCTTTTAACAAGAGTTGTGTTTTGGAAATCTGTTTAGATATTTAAAACCACTCAAAGTGTTATATATCATTTAATGGCAAAATTTTGAACTTTTTACTTAGAAATTTCCTGAAACATTCAAGCAGAGTCCTCAAAGCAAATAAACCAATGCTCTAAAATTTCCTACAAATTAACTACTTAGCATTTTTTATATCTCCTAATTTTTTATATCTCCTGTCAGAAATTCTTAGCCTTCATGACTATCATCAAACTACGTAGTTAACAATTTATTCAAAGTTATAAAACAGTTATTTTACTAATCAGGAAACATAGATGTGTATGTATCTTCAAATTAAAATATAAAATGACGAATCATAATTTTAGTGCATTTTATAGTATAAACATCCTTTGCAGAATATTTTTTAAGGGGAAAACTCATTTGCAGGCTGAAATCCTTGTTAGTATCACAAATAATAAAAGTTACGCATTTTAGCCTTTAAAAAAAGAAAAAAAAACTCATTTCTTTGATGAAACTGTTGGGTATTTAATTTTAGAATGTCTGATATTCAACATTTCATTTCAGGATTTTAGAATGTATTGTGATATCACTTTAACTTCAGTGAACATGTAGGGAGAATACGTGTAACTGAAAGAGATAGAGAAAGCAATATATGTGAATATTAATAAACTGCTATTGGCTTTTAGTTGATTTTATAACTTTCAAACAAAATTGATAAAAGCTGTGTCAAAGATACACAATCAAATGGAATTATGAGATGATTAGCGATGTTTGAGAAAATTGAGTGTGTGTGTGTGTGTATGTGTGTGTGTGTTTTCTTTGACACATCTGCTTTCCCTTCTAACACTTCCTAAAAGTGCACTAAACTAGATTTCTAAGCTAATTTTTAATGAGATTTTACTTGTTTCTGTTCTAAAGAATGCAGTGATATCCTTATTTGAATAGTTTTTATCATTCAAGTTAATTGCCTGTTTCATTGAGTTGGTTTAGTAAAATCAAATAACTTTCTATGTAGATTGTGTTATCTAGCACGTGAGTAAATATTGTATATTTTGATTTTTTGCCGTAAAAACAAGATGTTTATAAATTACATGTATTCTAAAAACATCATGGGGAATAAACGTTAAAATTTTGGAAATTTTTATGCATTAGGATGGTCATAGTAGGATGCTTTTCAGGTAAACCATCTAGAATATGGTTGGAAGATTTGTAAGACTTGAATGAGTATTTTCTCTTAAAAACGTTTTTAATGTTTATTTATTTTTGAGAAAGAGAGAGACAGAGTACAAGTGGGTGATGAGCAGAGAGAGGGGGAAACACAGAATCCAAAGCAGACTCCAGGCTCTGAGCTGTCAGCACAGAGCCCGACGCAGGGCTCGAACCCATGAACCGTGTGAGACCATGACCTGAGCCGAAGCTGGACACTTAACTGACTGAGCCACCCAGGTGCCCCATAAAGGAATACTTTCAAGTCTAGGGATCAAAGTTACATAATGACAATCTATAGAAATGTATTTATGCTAGATTATATCATGACTAATAATACTATTGAATTATATTTCACATTTCAGAAGTAAAGCATATGTATTACATCTACTATTAATAATACCACCAATTTGTTTTCCATTTTGAAATTTCAAAGAGCAATTTTCATTATAATGATCCTGGAATGTGGATATTTCATAATTTGGAATGTGTGCTAATCTACCAAAATAAAATATGCTCTAGCATATGATCTTCAAAAACAGTTCTTTATGAATGGTTAGAAGTCAGACTCTGTAATTTCATTGACCCTGCTTCTGATGAACTTAATAATGGAGATAATAGGATCCAAGGCTTTTATGATATTGTAGTATAAGTGGAGAGAAGAAAAGGACATGTGCCTTGGGGCTGTATACAGTCTCTATAATATAATACAGTGAGTATAATCATAATAATATTGTTTACATAAAGCATTGATGACAATTCCATATTACAGTCTTTATTTCTTTTTATTCCTTTGACCTGCTTCATTTAAGTTTCAACAAATAAGAGGAATTGGCAAAAGACACTGTGTAGTGTGTCCTGCTTTACTTTTCTTGGACTCATTTGATCCTTCACTGGTGCTCATCCTGCACTATGTTTTGCTATTCATAGGTGACAGTGTACTGATTGTATTCTGTAAATTGTACTTGACTTCTTATGATGGTCTTTGTGTCATAATTATTAATTCTTTCTAAACACATGAACGATTTAGTCACACCATTCAATATACAGCAAGGAAGAAAAAATGGCATTTTCCAATTATGTAAATAAAATTAATTGTTGTCTGTGCATAACAAAGTCTCTTCTGTAGAATTGCTACAATGTGTTGCTTTTGAGAGAAAATAATTGAGCTTTAGTGTAGCATTCAGTGATATAATATTGGTATTACTAGTTTATTAATTACTGTCACATAATATGGCAACATATAATGTCTGGAAACAATAATATTTGTTTACATTTTTGTTGCATTGGTTTATTAAATGCATTCACAGACATTATTTTATTTGGGCATGAAGGTAGACAGAAGGATTGGTTTTCTCACATGTCCACATAAAAGATGTAAAAGCTCAGACTTGAAGAGATGACTGTGTCCAATAACACACTGCACATGCAAGAATAAAAGTCTCCATCTATTTATTTATTCTAATATCCAGTCTTTTTTTCTTTTAAAGCACAATTTCTATTATCAATTAGAAGTTTGCCAAATTTTGATATAAATAATTCCACATATGATATCATAAATGTATATTTGGGGGGAAGAAACAATGTAAGACAGTTAATGAGTAAAGTCTAGAACACAAAGTAAAAGGATGATAAAGACCAAAATTGTCACTTAATTTATTTTTGGAAGTCAAACTCTTTGCTCAATGCTTACCCCTGTTAGGGAGTCATTGCACTAAAACTTTGGCTGGTGGTTTCACACTGCTGCTAATGTCAAGGTTGCTGTCTTTTCAGATTAATTTCCCATGGTCTGATCACCTCTGTTGGGTCAAATCAAGATATGACATGGCCTTTCTTCTCTATTCGTTTCATGTGGGTTTAGTTATCCATCTTTTGTCTATGCCTCACCCAGGAATACATGAGGAATGAATGAGAAGGTAAAAGTTACCAAAGGTGAATGACCTCTTTAGAAGCAAGGATCCATTACTGATATAAAGGGCAATATACTTTATAGCATAAAGTAACTTCTCTTTGTGTTTATATGATGTAGTTGATTGAAGGATGAATGGCATTTTACCTGATAAATTTAGTGATGATTAACCAGTTCTGTAAATTGGCTGTCTTTTTGGTTCGTGATTTGCATTTACTTCACGTATTTCAAACATCTCATTCTGGATACAGTTAATTTTTTTATATGAATATGCACTGTTGCTTTCTATTTACTGGTATCAAAGTCCAGATTATTTCATTCTGTGATCTCAAATTGACATAGTTTCAGTCCACCTGCCTATTTTAATTTTGATATATAAAATGTATATCTATGTATGTGTGTATATATATATATATATATATATATATATATATATATATATTGCATGTAAAAATGGATATTTGAGTATATTATTACTCTTTTAAAAAATTAGATGATCTCCCTTTTGACACATTCTCAAACTTGATTAAACTTGTCTTTTAGAAATGTTGAGAATTTGGGGGCACCTGGGTGGCTCAGTGAACTGAGCTTCTGACTCTTGGTTTCAGCTCAGGTCATGATCTCCTAGTTCTTGTGATTGAGCTCTGCCCTGACAGTGTGGAGCCTGCTTGGGACACTCACTATCTCTCTCTCTCTCTCTCTCTCTCTCTCTCTCTCTCTGTCTCTCTCTCTCTCTCCTTCCCCCAGTCACACTCTCTCTCACAAAATAAATAAATAAACTTAAAAAAAGAAATGTTGAGCATTTTAAGTGAGGAGTGGAATGGAAATAACAGGGACTACTACTCCAGCATATTATATATGAAGAGAAGATAATGTTTATATCTTTAGTTCATTTATAATATTCTGGCAGAAGTATAGTAGAAGGCTTCTTTGGGAAAGAACTCATGCTTGTTGAGGTTCTGCCACAGCCTCTTCTTGCCCCTCAGGTGAGGTTCATGCATTTAACTGAAAATTAAGGTCCATCACCCAGTGCTATATTTTTATACCTATCTAAAGTATTTAGCTATTATCTTTCATTATCTGTCTTTTATGAGACATCTACAGATCTTTATCTTCTTTTGTCCCTTCAAATGGATCTTTAGGTTACTTATTAGCATTCCAGGCTTTGATATTTGCTATTTCTTATTTTAACCTCATTTTCTTCTTTTGCCCACTTTCCTTATCTCACATTTCTATTTGTTCCTGCTTTATCTGTTATCCAATTCTGATAGACTTAATGCCATTTCTGGTATGTATCATTCTAAATAATACATAATTAGTTGCTTTGGTAATTGAAGCAAGAGTTTCTAATAATGTATCCAGAGGAGTTGTAGCAACTATGATAAGCAATATTAACCCTCTTCTAACTGTTCACTCTTTTTACGTACTGTAAGATACAACAGTTATTTAAGACAGGATCCCTTCACCTAATGAATTTGTAATATTCCTGGTTAAAAATTTCACATTACTTCCAAATAAAATAAACTGTTGATGTTAAAACAAACAGGCTATACTTTCTTTTCCTTCATTTGTGTATAGTTCTTATGAGTTACCAGTCCATTAATGTAGAGCTTATGAAAACAATGAATGTAACGTCCCCTCAGCCAACCCAACAGTGTGACTCCGGCAGACTAAGCCTATGTGCCTTGAAAGGATATGTTTAGAGAGACCACTGGTCAACCTTCTTGTAGGAGCATTTTAGCATCCTGGTCACCATCCCATAAGGTCACTTTGTACACGTGGTATTCTTCCAAAGAGCTCTTGAGCTGTGTCTACTTAGAATCACTATAATAAATAGTATAAGAGACTAATATGCTCTTCTCTCCCCATAGAGCTAGATCTGTAGGATTAGAATGTTGGTGATAACACCTCATTGAATTTTTCTCATTCACCATATCTTTTTTTTAAAATTTTTTAATGTTTATTTATTTTTGAGAGAGATAGAAACAGAGCACGAGTTGGGGAAGGGCAGAAAGAGAGGGAGACACAGAATCTGAAGCAGTTTCCAGGCTCTGAGCTGTCAGCACAGAGGCTGATGAGGGGCTTGAACTCACTAACTATGAGATCATGACCTGAGTCGCAGTCAGATGCTTAACCAACTGAGCCACCCAGGTGCCTCTCTCAGTCACCATATCTTGAAGTACCATTGAGGTAATTTATTATTGGGGTGGGTGTGTGCTCAGTTGGTTAAGCATCCGACTTCATCTCAGATCATGATCTCAAGGTTTGTGGGTTCAAGCCCCACATCAGGCTCTGTGCTGACAGCTCAGAGCCTGGAGTCTGCTTCAGATTCTGTGTCTCCCTCTCTCTGCTCCTCCCCCACTCATACCCTGTCTCTCTCTTTCTCTCAAAAGTAAATTAAAAAACATAAAAAAGATAATTTATTTTAATAATAAAGATTATTACAAAAATTATTGTATGGAAGATAAGTGTTTATTCATTCAACACTGATTCAGCAAACATCTTTCAAATATCTATTGTGGACTGCTGACTAAGCTAAATACATGTGTGTACTCCTAGTTCTTAATTATATTTTCTCTGCCATTTTTATACCTTATATTCAAGTGACTGAAATCTTAGGATTTCTTTCTGCATGAAACTCAGGCCAGTTAAGGCATGTCAGCCTTGTATATTCCTTTAAGTTAGTTTGAAGTTCTGTTTTCTGAAGAAAAATACTAAATACCTTGGCAACTTGAAATAGTCACACAACAAGGCACGATGTGATGTCTTTCCATCTACGTAGCACCTTTATCCTGAAGAGATCAAGATATTTCATAAACATTTATCTCCTTTCCACCCAGAATTCCTTTCTGCACTAATTGCTAAAACATGGAGAAGTAAAATTTCTTGTCTTGGGTCATGTAGTCCTCTTCCTTAGACACCAACTATATACCTTCTCTATGTCCTGGTTTTCTCTACAGCATGGTTCATGAGTATGTCCAATTTCCTCCTAAAATAATGAATTAGGCCAACCAGCAAATATTTTACATCTGCTATTACTAGGCATTGTTCTAGGTATTCAGGATAAATCGCTTAACCAAACAGAAGAAAAAAAAAAAACCTTTCCTTGCCCTCCTGGCACTTATATTTTGATGGGAGGAAGGGAATAGAACAGGGAACAGAGACAATAAACATCATAAATGAATAATTTATAGTATTTTGAAGAGAGAAAAATTCAAAGGCAAAAACAAAGTAGTGAGGAAAAAGTTAGACAGTGGGGTGGGAACATGTAAATAGATTAATCCGACTGGTGCAGAAATAATTTAAGTTCCCAACTATGTAAAGCAACGTCACTAAAAGTTGGCTCAGAATTGAAAATTAAGAGCTGGATTGTTTGGGGGTGGGTATTGCACATTCAAATGGCGGAGACTTGAGTTTACTAGTTCAATTTCATGAACATTTATGAGAACCATTCTGTACGAAGTACTTTTCTAGTGGTTTTGAGTACAAAGGTAGATATAGTGTGGCTTCTGCTCTCAAGCTGCTCAGACTTTGAAGGACAAGCTATTTTGGTATCTGTTTCTGCATAAAAACACCACCTCCAAGTACAACTGTTTAGAACAATAATCATTTTATTATCTCATGATTTATTGGGTTGACAGAGTTTACCTGGTGTTGGTTCTCCTTCTTCTGATTGCAGTGGTCCGGGGGCTTGATTGGCCTGGACCATCAGAGGGGGCTCGCTCATTTGGTTGCTGCCTTGGTGGGGGAGGCCGGCAGGCTTATTTCAGGTAGGACATCATTGGGTCACTGAGACTGCCTGTGGGTCACTGTCAACACCTCCTTGCCTCTCAGATTGTACTGCACATGGTTTCTCCGCATGGTTCTTCCAGCAGGTAGTGAGACTTCTTATGTGTTGGCTCAAGGGTCCACAAAGTGCAAAAGTAGAAGCTGACAGATCTTAATTGTTAGGTCCAGAACCTACACGGGGTTACTTTCTCTGCATTCAAGTGGCTAAAATGAGTCCCATGCCAACTCAGATTCAGGGAGAATATTTCACAAGGGGCAAACTGTGGGATACACAGATCATCTAGGGCCATTTTTGGAGATCAACAATTCCAGAAGACAGTGCTTACGATATGTGCAGGGTACTGTGAAAACCTCGACAAAGGGCACCTGTCAGTCTGGAGAAGCTCAGATGAGGCTTTCAATAACAAGAGAATGCTGCACTGGACCTTAAAGGAAAAATCAGAATTAGCCAGTGAATGAGGAACAGAAGGATATGCCAGGCAGAGAGAGAGAGAGAGAGCGAGCAAGAGAGAAAGCACGAGGCATTTTACAACACGTGTTGTCAGAGGAGAGTATGATGTGTTCTGAGAACTTCCAGTTATTCAGTAT